>NC_053166.1:0-1200000 GCF_016835505.1 Polypterus senegalus | reverse complement strand
GGGGGTCTTTTGAAAATCAGGAACCCCCGAGATTCCACAAATCTGACATCACCTTCAGGATTTTGATGGAGCCCGTTACATATCTGAGTAAAGATTCTCCCTGATGCCATCATGTGGGTGCCCCTGTGGCATCTTTCTGAAAAACTGCTTTGTGTACGAAGCCCCCAAGTTCAATTTTCATGCCTTCTGTGATTACCCCCCCATATTTCACACTCCTGTGAAAAAGTGATCAGACTCCACAATCCGCTCACATTGGCTGCCGATTAAAATCAAACCAAAAAAGTTACAAGCTGGGTGGCATCACCCTTCGCCCGCTGGCATTAATAAACGTCTTCCTTACTAAACAGTAAAATAAAATAAGAAATAAAAGTCACAGCCCTGCATATTAAAGTCTGCTTAAGAAAGAGTCCATCGCTGAAGTGTGTGTGTCCGTGTTGTCACCCTGCAAGGGGCTGGCATCCTCAGGGCTGGGTGTTTGTTCCTGCCTAGCGCTCCATGGTGTTTGGGATTGGCTCCGGTTGCCCCCCCCTGAGCCTGGAGGGCTTGCTGGATGCACTTCCTGTCACCTAGACTGCTGCGCCACAGTCACCTGTCAGGACTGGAGTCCCTGCGGATTCGGCGAGTTCTCGGGGTTTCAACGGACACTTCAGGTTCCTCGGCATCCTAATGAAGGTGAATTAGAACTTCCTAATCATGCCCGTGTGAGTGTGTGTGCCCTAAAATGGACTGGCACCCAGTCCAGGGTTTATTCCTGCATTGTAGGCATGGGCACCAGCTGCCTCGTCACCCTGCTCTGGATTAGCAGGGCTTAGAAAATTGGATGATTGGATCTAGAGCAGTGGTCTCAAAGTGATTCAGATCAAGGACCACTTTGTCAAAGATATGGAGGACCACCCACGGCCAGCAGCCACTTGTTACCACAAATGCTCATTATCACATTCTTTTCTTTTTAACTTGTCCTCTTATAAAGAGTACAGTAACCTCCAGTCCGAAGAAGAGGAGTTGGCACACAGACACAAGGGTTGACTCGGTAGGCCTAAAGAAAGCCCCCCATTAATGGAGGTTTCCTGCTTTGCTCGCTCAGGTTGTGTCTCTGTAGGGGGCACAAAGAGAGATGACCGACACCAAAGGGAACTCCGTCAGATTCATGCCACCCCTCCATCACGAAATCACTTGTCTGCCAGGCGCTCGCCTCGGCCCACCTGCTAGGAACATCTGCATTGCAAGACCCATTTGGACCTTGAGGGGCTTACATTTCAAGATCCCACATTTTAGCCAAGGATCCAAAAAAAAAAGGTGGGAGTGCCAGGGGTTGGCTCCTCAGGTGAGGTGCCAAGGTAGATTAAAAAAAAAGATAAAAGATCGGAATTGGGTGGGTCGGATCAGAGAGACCTGCAAGATGAACAGAATGATGAAGGAGTAGAAGAAGAAGAAGCTGTCATTAGAGCCATAGAGGAGTGGAGCACAACTGGAAATGTCATCTGTGGTTGGCACCTCAGAGCAAGAAAAGTCTTTGAAAAAAAAAAAAACGATGACTGCATGGACCACCTGGCACCTACTCACGGACCATCAGGGGTCCACGGAGCATCAGTCTGGATGGCTGTGCTCACCATTTCTGGTGTCTGCTCTCAGGGGGTCCCTGTGGAGTTTGGACCTCCTCACTGTGTACCCGCAGGGTATTCTCCTGGCACTCCCACTTCCTCCACATCCAAAGGGAAGTGCATGTGAGGTGGTGACTGTGTGTGTGTCCTTCGATGGACTGGTGCCCCCCACAGGGCTGTTTCTCACATGCTGATAGGGTTTGGAAAAACGGGGCTGGTGGGCTCAAGTTGCTTAATGGTTGGCCGGGGAGCTTTGATCCTTCATCTTCATCCTACGAGCTTCAGGTGCACTCACAGCAGAAATGGGTGCACCTTTAGACTCTGAAACCCCCCCATCCCATCCTCTACACACACACCCCCCCACCCCCACTCAAGCTTAGCTGCTCAGCTCAGGATGGTCAGACTCTGCCTAATGCCAGTTGTGTCTTTTCACAGGACGGGGTATTGCCAGCGGTGTCTGCCAGTCAGGTGAGTCCACAGGGGTCCTTCTCTGGCCACACTGTCCTCTGTCTACTTTCACACTCCTTCTTCTTCTCCTTTTTCTTTCCACAGTCAATGGCATGTGATGGATGGGCTTAGGCTCCTGCTGCTACTCCCTCTAGTGGTCAGCCAAGGTTCAGAACTGACCTCAGGTTTCCCGAAGCCCCCAAAGCCCAAGAGCGGCAGCAGTGCTAATTGCAAAGTAAAGGCTGGCAAAAGCAGATGTGTGTCTTCTGGTCGTGTCAGATGGGACCCCGGGTGCTAACATGCGCTCTATGGTGTTCTCAACATGTGTGTGTGTGTGTGTGTGTGCAAAGCGCACTGAACTCTGTGTGTCACATGTGTGCCCTTCAATAAAACAAAGTCTGCTCACTCCTTCAAAGTGCTTTGTGTCCAGGGCTCGGCTCTCAGCAAACGACACCCGCACAACTCTCACTAACTCACACTGCTGGAAAGTGGGGTGGTATAGATCCCTGTATCTGACAAGACCCCTTGAGTGCCAGTATCTTGTGATCTGTGCTGAGATATCCAGATGTGCAACAGCAGGGTCTTCTTCAGGGTCTTCAGCTGTGGTCCAAATAAGGAAAGGCCCTTTAATAACAACAGTGACCTCAGAGGTCTATGGGCTCAGTATTGTGCTGCCACCTACTGGCCCGTTTAACTACTACACCGGTTATGTTGTACAGTACTATGAAGCCTGCACTTTTATTTTAGGCAACCCCTCCGTTTTCTTAATACGGATTTTAGAAAGAGGGGGACCATTTAAGAAACTGAAGGGGAGGAGCCCCCCACTCCCCCTCCATTCGTCGAAGTCTAATACTGATTACCCGCTATGGACACAGAGAGGCGCCGTCCCCACAATCAGCCGCCCCGAGCCAAACACTCTAAAATGGGCTTCGACCAGCACTGACTGAAAAACTTATAAATGAAGACACCCTCGTGAATTATATAGTGCCTTTAAACGGTATACCGTAACAAATAACCACTACGTGACTACAGGTGTGGCATTGTAACAAATACCGACATGGAAGGACAAGGGCGCACACCGAATACGAGATCAGCCGAAAAAGAACGAAAGCCCACGCGCCTGGTCGGATCAGCAAACGCCTTATAAAACAGCACATGCGCGCTGGAAGTCGAGAGGCTATCCCGTCCACTAAGTCATGTAAAACGGCCGGGGGCACCGCTCGCCTTCCCTGAGCCCGACGTTGTCCGAGCCCCTCCTTCTGCGTGGCGCTCCAAGTGCTTTTCTCCTTCGCCTACGTTACGGAGCCTCCCCGAAATGAAAACTTTACTGTTCCTCAAACTCGAGGAGTGCAGAGGAGTTGCCTGTCGCCGTTGGACGTATCGTTGTCACACTCGTGACACTTCATCCCTGACCAAGGCTGCGACACAGTTTGGCCACCAGCACCGCCCAGGGCGCCGTCACCCCTTGGGGGCTGCGGTGTTTATATAAGTTAAGGGGCGCGCGCTCACGACGTGTTTTGGACACTCAAGGGGCGTGCGCTCTGGACACCGTGGGGCGGGGTTTTGGGGGGCAGCTGCCTAGGACTCCATTTGGGTTTCCTCCGGTACTGAAAAATCGACAGCTAATGACACAGGGCAGAGGACGTTGGCTCGGGGGGTTGTCATTTTAGGAAAACCGGCTTCTTCCAGATTGTTCTCTTGTGGTGCGATGACCACTGAGTGACTGTGGCGATTTGCGCCCATTGCCAGTCGCAGCCCAGCTGAGTGAACACAAATGAACTTTACCGAGCTGACGGGCACGCGCATGTGTCATGCATTGGCTCGTTCACAGCCCACTCTGCATGACGTCAGATGCCCCACTGTTAAGTGAGGACTTTGTAGCAGGCAGCGATGCCAGCTTAGACTCTCGTCTCTACAAGCTTTGCACTTCTGCATTTGGGCAGTTTCTCCCGTTGTTTCTGGCAGATCCTCTCAAGCTCTAAATGGTTTGATGGCACACGTCTGTGAACTGCCATCTTCTGTGGCACTGCTTTTAATTTCCCAAGCCTCCATCATTCATTTTTGTCATCTCCATTTCACTTGCCCGATGTCACCTCAGCCTTTACAGTGGAGGTCACTGGACACGCAGATCCCTCTCCTTCAGGTAGGCAGTGTGGTGTCGTGGGACTCAAACCCTGAGGTTGTGGTTTCAAATCCCACTGCTGGCTGGGCTGCTCAGTGACACTCAGGGACTGATCTCAGTGTCACTCCAAATGTCACAGCTCTTTGAGCCATCATGCCAGTCTAAGGCGATGTGCATTTTGAAGAAGGTTTTCTCCAAGGACCTTCAGTTCTGACCGGCCCTCCTTATTGCTGCTGTTGCCAGCCGTACGCTTCACCATGTTAAGCAGGGCTTGGTCTTCACCGGCCACCATGTTTGGAGTTTTGTCCCCTCAGACCAGAGAGTCCTTCTGCTCAGCACTCAGAGTCCTTTAAATGCCTCCTACTATACAGTGTCACTTCTAATAGAGCGCCGCCATCACTCAGGGTGTCTCATCTTATCAGTGGTCTTCTGAAGGTCTGGGTGATCTTTTGGGGTTCTCTGGTCACCAGACTGACCAAGGTCATGCTTGGCAGGTTATTCAGTCCGGCCAGATGGCCAACTCTAGGAAGAGTCCTGGTGGTTCCAAACTGCTTCCATTCCTCCGTTTCCCCTCCGGGGTCCCAAATCCCACATTATCAAGGCAGCTGTGCTCGCTCCCACCTTAACAATCGGTTTGATCCCCCCCTCTCTGGTCTTAGCCCCACCACAGTTTGGTCTACAGAGAGTTGCCTTGGACTTTACAGCTGGGCTTTTATGTCCTGAGATGCAGTGGGAATTGTGAGGCCTTCCATCGAAGAGGTCCACGTGTGTGAATTCGGTGGGCCGCAGGTGGACTCCCCTCAAGATCTCGACACGTCTCGAGGAGAACCAAAGCAAACAGGAGGGGCCTGAGCACGAGCTGCAGGGGACTGAATACGTCCAGGAATGAGAGATGTCACTTGGTGATTTTTAGTGCAGTGGCAGACCTTTCTGAAGACCTGTTGTCACTTTGTCATGATGGGTCATTGAGTGAGTGGAGCCTCGGTTTCAAATTGGATCTACAACACAATAAGGAGCGCAGAACGTCAAGGGTCCAAGGACTTTGTGAATCCGCTGTAAAGTGTGTGGAGCGTCGCACTGACTTGGAAGTCCCAGACGTTCTTACTGGCCGTTCCTGGTAAAAATCTCGGCAGTGTTGTTGTTTTGCTCATGACTGTGAGATGCGGACGCTGTGACCTGAGACCCCTTCATGGTGTCACTTTGGGTACTACTGGTTTGACTTTGTGCCCCCAATGAAGCCCATTACCTGCAGTTACAGCACTACGGCCGTGTGGCGCGATTACCCGAGGATGATCCCCTTCACATGCTCCTCATTGCTAAGGACTGGACCGGGCCAAAGGGGGGGGGGTGATTGGGGTGTGCACCCATTTTACACTTGGCTGGCTACTGCACCATGTGTCTACCTGGGTTGGGGACCCCGAACTGTCTCGTCATACGGTGGGCATGCCAACATGCTGTACCAGTGCATGCTCCCCAACCTGACCTACAGCATGTTAATACATGAGACCACCAGTGGCACAATTTCAGTGAATTTGTGCCCCCCATTTCCGAGTGAGCTTTGTTTTCTTTCGTTTCCATATCAACGCGTGACTTCAAAATGAATTTTTTTTTTTCTGGTCTGACTAAACCCCCCCGAGCCATACCTCTGAGCCCGGACTGGTGAGGTGGTCCTCAACCAGCAGCCTCGGTCATTCACTTGTGTCATCTCCATTTCACTTGCCCAATGTCACCTCAGCCTTTAGGTCACTGGACATGTGCAGATCGTGCTGTAGTGGGCCTCAGACCCCGAGGTTGTGGCTTCAGATCCCACTGCTGACACCGCTGTGTGACCCTGAGGGGGTCACTTCACCTGCTTGTGCTCCAACTGCAGAAACAAAAGAAACAGAGAAAGGTGTCAGCTTCCTGGCCCCCCCTTTGTATGCTCAATAGCAGATCCCACCACAAACAACCGTCCCCAAAACCCCCAACATACCCCGCTGGTATTCCCGTAATTGCAGGGTCCGTGGTTTAATCATTGGCAAAGGCGGACTGTTTGCTCTCCAGTGTACAAAGGTGAAGAGCCCACCAGACTGCTCACAAGCGATGGCTGCCCGGTGGTTGTGCCTCCTAGTCCTGTCTGGGCTCCTCTCAGGAGGGAGCGGCGCACTTCCCAAGAAGAGGAAGGAGCCGGAGAAGCCCCTCGACAAGATTGCCATCCAGAAAGGCTTCAATCTTGACCAGGTGGGCTACTCGGCCGGGGTGGGGGGCTTACCGAGGACTCGCGCTGTCATTTATTTCACGGACAGGCGGTTGAGGTTTAAAAAGAGGAGGTGGACAGCGGCGAGCAGACTAAAGTCCCACTTTGGACTAACCGATGGACAAATGACAGGAAAGCCATCAAGAAATGAAAAGTGTCACCAAAGAATTGAATGACAAGCCATGCCACACGAGGGTGCCACAGTGGGTTCTTCAGAGCGATGCCATAGGGCGAGGGTTACTAAGGGTCCTAAAATGCATTGCCAGTTCTTTGGGTTGTGCAGAGTGGTGACCGCAACATTGTATTTTATGGAGAGGGTCTCAGAAGGTTTGTCAAGGGTCTCGTGGGGCACAATTGACAGATCAGCAATTCTCAAAGGGGGAAAAGATGACTATTGGTGGTCATTCACCGGGGGCAAGAAATGACTGTCAGCAGTGAATCTCCAAGTAGGACTGGCCCCCCTGGAGATGTCGGTCAACAGAAAGGGGGTCTCGAAGATACTAAGAAGAGCAAAATTGGGTCACAAGAACAAAAAAGAAATGTTTTAGAAACAAAAGCCTGGAAGACCCAACAGAATTAAACACAAGAAGGTTCCAGAAGTGACTTGGCACTATGAGTGGTCCCGTAAGTCACCGTAGCAGACGATAACAGATCTGTGGGTTCTTATCTTTTAAAGGACCCTCGCTGCAGTATCATTGTGGGCTTTGTGAGTCCTGCCAAGTCCATTTACCAGGCTGGTCTTCTCCTGGACCTTCAGATTAACACACAGACCCCAGTGATGCCCAGGTGCCAGTCACCCTGTAATATTCCATATAGGACCCCCATCAGTACCTATAAGAGTCCTGCTGTCCCTCTCAATACTCCACATCAGGACTCAACTGTCACCAGCGCTAACAAACATACGGGGGTCCTCGAGAGACACCAAAGCTCAGCACCCTTTGGTTATATGCCATTTGTTAAGCAATGGGGGTCTTCCTTTTGCCACACTTGTGCCACCTCTCAGCCTTGATAACCCTGTTAGGTGGAGGAAGCCCTCCAGGTCATGTTAATTGGTGACTCCAGATCATCCCTGGCCGAGTTTGGGTGAGAGTGTGTGACATTCAGACCCAGGACCCTCTTGGCTGGCCTGGAAACACCTTGGTGTCCCCCCAGAGGAGTTGGCAGAGGCAACTTGAGTGTTGGGACATCTGGGTGTCTTTGCTTAGACTGCTGCCCCCATGACCTGGACCCACAAACTGGATGGGCAGATGGATGGTGTGAGAGACAGTGGGCTGGCACCTTCTCTCCAGGGTTGTCTCCTGCTCTGCGCTCAGTGCTACTCCAACACCCTGAACTGGATTATGCCAGTTTCAGATGATGATGATGATGACTGGCAGCATGGTGGCACTGTGTTTAGAGCAGCCTCCTCACAGATCCGGGTCCTGGGTTCAAATCCCATTGCCACTCGTTGTCTGTGTGGAGTTTTCACATTCCCTGGTGCCAGGCTGGTTTTCTTGCAGGTCCTCAAGTTGTTCTCTTTCATCCTTTAAAGACGTAGACTGGCACCTCTCAATGAGCCCCATCTGGTTGCGAGTGTGCCCTTTAATAGACTTGGCACTGCCCTCTCTCCAAGGTTGGTTCCCTTTAGCCAGTTTCATATGATGATGAGGAAGATGATGGTGATAAAAATAATGACTGTCACTATGGTGGCACAGTGTTTAGGGTCTTCCCACTCCTAGTTCTCATCTGTGTATGGCGTCCTTTCCAGGGCTAATCCAGTAACCCATATTGTTGTTGGCCTCCGTGCCACCACATGCCAATGAAGAGCTCCCCTTGGATGGTCTCCCAGAAGGGTCTCGCTCTGCCCAGCGGTATTAAGAGCAGTTGAATGTCATCCACCTCCCTGGCTGTCTTTAATGGTCTCCTCTTTTTAATGTTGCTGGTTCTTCTCTCTGCCCACAGTTCCTTGGAAAGTGGTACCTAGTTGGCGTGGCTTCCAAGTGCAACTACCTGCGGGAGAACAACTTTCGGGTGGAGGCCACCACGATTCAGCTGAGCCGCCCCGCCGATGCCAAGGAGACCGTGGCCATCAGCACGCTGCGCAAGCTGTGAGTAGATGATGAATGCCAAATAAAATGAAATCCACACTCATTGGTTTAATGGCCAGCATGACTGGCATCCTGGTGCCCCCCATCTCATCCATGCTTGCTGGGTAGGCTCCAGCTTCTCCACACCACTGGTCTGGGTGAGCGGTTTTAGACAATGGATGGACAGATGAATGGCAACACAAGGGGCACACTGTCACAGGATGGCAGTAAATAAAGATGCTGCAATTACAATAAAACAATGGCAGCCATGACTGGCGCTGTGAGGTGGACGGTAGGATTTTTCTAAATACTTGTGGTAGCCATCTAAGATGGGTTTGAGTATAAATAATCAGCGTAGAGCGCAGTCTTAATGTTTGCAGTGCGCCATCTATTGGAATGTGTTTTGCATTGCATGTCATAATAAAATGCTTTGCCTTTATCATTCCAACAGGTGGTGCATCACAAACATTAGTAGTAATAAAATGTATTATGTGAGGAACAATTATGTTCCCCTGTCTCTCACTATGCCAATGGCGCTCAATTCACCAAAGGGATGACCCCCTCAACACAGGCTGAGAAACAACCATGGCAGGTGACTAAGATGGGCACCTTGATTTGACGAGGCCTCAGGCCTTTCCATTTTTATCTCGTCTTGGTTCCATGCGATTTCTCTTCCTCCATTAACAATGCCAGGAGTGTGGCAGGAGGTTTGCATGCTGGCGCCACTCTTCACGCCAACACACTAAGGCTCCTCTCTTCTGCCCACAGAAACCTGCAGTGCTGGGACCTGCGGCACACCTTTGCCCTGACTGACAAGGCTGGCAAGTTTGTCCTCAAAGGTGAGTCCTGCACCCGACTGGCCAGTGCAATGGCTGCTGCTTAGCCACAGGGAAATAACAAGGGCCTCCTCTGTTTCGGTCACTTGTCAAGACCTTATCATGGCGTGTGCCATCTGACTGACGCGGGTAGAGCCCAAATGCTAAACTCAGATTGGGCGGCTTGGGTTGTTTTTCCTGCTGGAGTTTTCAATGTTGTGTCAGAAGAAAACGTGACAATGTCAAAGGCACGGCAGGGGACATCTGTGTCACAAGTACAGTACTGGGACATTTGTAGGACAGGTCAGCACATGTTCACAACGGTGAAAGGTGCCACCTCTTTGTGCAGCCCCCTGAGCACATCAACTCACCTGCAGGGATTCACGAGGTTTTGAGGTGCTCTTGGTCAGGAATTTCAAGGAATATCAGGATGAGTTTAACCCTAAAACAGCAGGGAATTGTGTTGGATGTTCTCCTGGAACGGTTCTCCTCCAGTGCTGCCAGGACACATTCCACAGAAAGGTGCTATATAATACAATAGAGTGCCAGTTTAATGTCCACAAGTGACGTGGCATTAATCACTAGCTGTGCCAGTGCCCATGAAGAAGGCTTATGGAAACAACAGGAGTGTAAAGGACAAAGAAAGGCGCTATATAAAAGCAAAAGGCTGCACCCCTGATGCCCCGTGACTCGCAGTGAAACACTTCAGCTGCCCCACATTAGCCATCACTCTGTAGCAGATTTACAGGCGCTATATAACATAAACAAAGTACAGTACGTGGAATTAAATCTAAAAATCCACAAAAACTTCAGCTTCTTACAAAGACATCCAAGAGTTCATTTCTTTAATAAGCCTTTAATAAGACAAAGCCAACATTTTACAAGTTTAGCAGAGGAGGACAATCCACCCCATTTGTAAGAATATTGGGAACACCTGTGATCAGCAGGACCCCCACTCTGCCCCCCACCGAATGGCTGAATGAGTGGCACCCGGGCATACAGAGTCTGACAGACATTCCTAAATACAAATGTATCACCTGGCTGTATGGTGCCACTGCCTCGCAGATCTTGTGCCAGCTCATTTTTCATATCTGTGCAGGGTTACCCCCACACACCACATTCCAAAGAAGTGCCCGTCAGTTTAACTGGCACCCTGTGCCATGACTAGGCCCTGCGATGGACTGGAGTCTTGACCTGAGTCACTTCCCGCCCTACGCCCAATGCTGCCGAGAGGCGCTCTGACCCTCTAAGAATTCAGTGGCTTTAAGAATGTCACCTGACGTGTCACTCGTCTTGGTGGGCGTGTAGCCTGTGACTCCTGTGACGATTAACTGGAAGAAAAGAGGAGAAGAGCAGCAGATGGTTGAGAGCAGAAACAGATAGGTTGGGATATTTAATAAAGTGGCAAGAAATGTCAAACATTGTGTTGGGTGGGCACCCTGCCTCCTAGTGCCCAGTGCTGCCAAGATAAACTCCATCTTGTCACTGTGATGGTTACAAAGGCATTAAAAGATGAAAGAGTGAAAGCACAAAATATATGAAAGTGTAAATGAATGCAAAAATATTTTATACTATATATATATATATATATATATATATATATATATATATATATATATAGTATGTATATAAATGTATATAAACATAGATATATATAAAATGTGTCATTTAACAGGATATCATTTTATAACAAATTGTCGCACATTCGATAATCCCTGCTATTCACAAAGCAGCTGCGTGCTTGTAGTAACACACATTCGCCACAAGATGTCAGGCTCTTCGCGCCTAAAGCGTCGGCAGTTCATTTCCTCACCAAGCAACAACTGCGGGTCCCGGCGTCTTGTCGTGTGTCCCCAGCACAATCAGATTGTCACTTGTGTGTCTCTCACAGACTAGTGACACAAATGTAATGCCAACAACAGACTGTGAATACAACGCCAAATATTAAAAGAGACAGCCGGCGACGACCACAGCTGGTCGATTCATAAGGCGACATAGGCGACCGCTTAGTTAGGACGCTGTCACCCGAGGGGCACCGTTTATGTAGGTTTAATGGGCATGCGCTCCGGAATGTGTGTGTGTGTGTGTGTGTCGGTGGGGGGTGATGTCGGGGGCTTTATGTCACTCGAGTGGCGCTCGCTTCGTTAAAATGGTAGCTCTACGGATACTGAAGGGCGTCGTTTTGGTAACTCTAGGGGCGCGCGGTCCAGACACCGAGGTGTCCCCAAATACAACGAGGTCTAAGAATGCTCAATGGACAATAAGGGGCGCCATTCATGCAACTTAAGCGGTGCGTGTTCGGAAACCTCTCGGGGTGAGGAGGGGGCGGGGCTTTTGAGGACCCCCGGCGGAGGATCCATATGGGCTTCAACTGGCGCTGGCGACACCTGAGATCCGCTTATTTACGGCGGTCATTGCGAGCGGCCATAGCACTTGATTCGAGGGGTGCGTGGGCTGATGGCCCTGAAAGGTAGCCGTGCAGGAGGACTGCAGCTTACTGTTTGCCTTTTGAAGTCAGCCAGAAGTCGTGAACCTGAAGGAGCCATCCGCTAGGTGGCGCTCTGTCTACGAGACTTCTCGTTCAGAGGTGCAGCTCCAAATCCATGTCTCCTCAAGAATGTTTCTTCTGCTGCAGGAAAGAGGAAAGCGAATGACCTTACCATTGTGGTGGGTGACACGGACTACACCACCTATGCCATCATGTACCTCCAGCAACAGAATAAGATCACCATGAAGCTGTATGGTATGTACAAATGGTGGGGTCACCACAAGGCTTTTATTGGGGGGTTTGGGCAAGTTCAAATTAGGGATATCAGTGATGTGGGAGGAGGTCATTACACCATTAGCTCATCCTGTCAACAGCTGACAGCATAAAACAACAGCATGTGCCTCTTTAGCTGTGTTCTGATTGGCTGATAGCAGACATGTGATCATGACAGCATCACCTGTACAGGCCCACCTAATGTGAAGACATTGGACCCAAGAGAGCTTCAGCAGCTGACTGAGCCACCAATACAGTGTGATCTGAACCGCCTCTCTGGCTTTGACTGACGTATATGGCATCCAATTAGATGGACAGCCTCCAGAGAACGGCTGATTGGCCAACCTGGAGTTCAGTCTGCATCAGTCCTAGAAATCTGATTGGTTAAAACTGAGTTACAGAGTTACTGAGTGTGGGCTGCAAAAGGAAAAGGTGGTCAGCAAAGTGATGGCACCGGTGACACTCTGGGACATGGTGGAGATCATGGGGGCAAACAGCTTAGCTGGTGTGAAGTGTCAGTCAGGGGCTTGAAGAGGTCATAAAGAGGAAGGGGTCTGCAGGTAAAACCTGCCCTCAGTCATTGGGGGGCACAGGAGCTGGCAGACAGCAGCACTTTGAAGAGGTTGTGTCCAGAGATTGGTGGGCATAGGCACACTCTCCCTTTGCTCATCCCTTTTCTGTTCTGCACTTGCTAGAAGTAGAATGAGAGCAGGTGATATTTACTGTGTGTTAAAACCAGCTGGGGTCTGTGGTGGTCTCTATGTGGGTTTTATACACGGTGAACACAGGAGAGGCCACACACATGGACATCACACCACATAAGTGGCTTATTTCAGTAAAGGTGCAGTAAAGCGTCAGTCCACCAGGGGGCACCATACAAGAATACAACAAGAGATAAGGACTCACTGTGACCCACAGTGCCACCTACTGGTCAGTCCAGGGACACATCACTCACTTCATCTCCTCTTTCTGACCACAGGACGGTCGGTGGACCTGTCGGATCAGATGATCGAGAAGTTTGAGGGGCTTGCTGGCTCTCAGGGCATCACACAAGACTTGGTCTACTACTTCCCCCGATATGGTATGAAGACACTATTGGGGGCTTTGGGGGGGAGGCAAGGCTGGGCTGTTGTCCGTCTGTAACTAATCCGCTGCTTGTCTGTCTGCAGGTTTCTGTGACACAGTGGACGAGTCTTACACTGTCAGTAAGTGTCCTCATCGCTAGAGCGGGCAGCATGAGGGGGTTAGGTAAGGGTGGGCTGCCCACCTAAGCTGATGGGTTTACAATACCAACAGCAAACTTCATGGATTGAGCTGAGTGACATGCTGGGCATCTAATGCCCCAGCCCCATGGTGAGACTCCTCCATAGCCGGCCTGATTGGTCCATAGATTTAGGACACCTGGGTACCACTTTTAAGAGCCTGGTAACATCAGGGAGCACCCATGAATGCCTGTGAAGGAATGTGAAGACTGGCATCACAGCACATGCATCCGGATTATGTTACCTCAAAAGTCAAAACGATTGTGGGGGGCGAGGGGCTGACTGCAGTCAGACTGGGCACCATGAGTGTACCAGACAAAAAACTTTAGAAGGCCTAGAGACTGGCACTGATGTGCAATGCATGGTCATGCTAAGGGGGCACCCATGGACACTTGAGAAAGTTAATTCTACTGAATAGGCCTGGGGACTGGCATCATGGGACACTGGGCATTGTATTATGTTCACCCAAAACCAATCCAATCAATGCCATACTGGACTTCATGGGCCCACCAGACAGCTGGGATGCTTTATGGGCATGAGGTTTGTTTCTACACTACAGGGCCTGGCACTCAGCATGAGCCTCCACATGATTGGACACCTGTAGATGAGTGGCAGGGTGAAAAGGGATGAGGAGGCTCCAGCCTGGGTGAGCTCTGGTGGTACCCTTAATGGGCACTTGTGATCTCACATTTATTTCTCTCTTTTGCCTTTGCAGAAATGTGACAGCCTGACAAGCCCCGAGCCCAAGATCAACATCTCAATAAACCTACTGAGCCCACCTGGCACACCTGAGTCAATGTGTTTTTGTATGGCGTGTTGGCACCTGAGGGTGGGCACCAGAGCCTAGTGGGTACCCTTCTTCTATTTAAGCCTTGTACTGTCCTATAATATGAACTGGAGGGGTGCAGTCTGGAGCAAAAGGGTGGCATATAAGTGGCAAGGAGACACACAAAAATATGTCTGCCAGTCTAGGGTGTCATAACATAAAGTGGCACACCAGTGAAACAGGGCACCATGCGAAAGTGAATCAACTGAAAACAAAGCAGAAGTGCCACGCGAATGCTCTGCCAAAAATTCTTCAAATCTCTGTTGAAATTCCAAAATGAATGCCAGTCTCCAGGTTCAGTCCTTCTTTTCAGCTTATGCAGATCCTACTGGGTGGGCAAAGTGGGCAGGGGTTTAGGGCACCCATGCATGGCAGGTGGCAGCAGAACATTGCACTGCAGCTGTAAAGCACGATACAGATATTTGATAACCTAGAGGGCAAGATGGGCACAGTGAGATTTGGCATGCAGTCTGTGCCAAGTGTGAGTGTGGCTGCGGTGCCCCTCATGATGTGAAGATGGGTTACAGCTAATGGGGCATCCTGCTACACATTGACCTGCCACAGTGGGCAGTACTGCCCCTTCAGAGTAGAAGGCACCCATTGGGCACATCTTTGGGGCATATCCTCTCTTAGGTGGTCCATGTCTTGTGGCCACTGCCCTCTGATAATGACACGTCTGTCACATCTCTGCCTGCACATCAACTAATCTTTAACCTCCGGTTTCCAATGAAGGGAACTGCAAGGCAGGTCTGATGGCGTCACACCGGCTTCTAGATCTGGGTCACAGATAACATGGCATTAGATGGTGTGTACCCTGGAAGTCATTTCTAGAAAAGCAAATTCATTTGCCACCTCAGGAGTGGCAGCAGAACCTGGACTGTCCCATTTGTGACATCAGTGTCATTTTCCGTGCTCTTTCTAGGCACCATGTGGGTGAGGAGCTGCGCCTTCCATGAAAGGACATGGAGTTCTGTGCCTCCCAGTGCTTTGTCCAGGTGGATGCACTTGGAGTGGGAGTTGAGTTGGCATCTGTGCCTCTTCTGTTATCTCTCACCACACCTACTTTTTGCTGCCACACCTGCCGCCAGCGGTTCCCACGACTGACATTCTTTGAGAGGCACCGTCACCGCTCCTCGAAACTGCACATTGCACTCATAGAGAAAACATCTGGAGAAACGGCTGCATGGTGGGAGTGAGACATGACACCTGAGTGGGGGGTGGGGGGCACAAACCGGTAACTGGCTCTTCATTTATATAGCGCCTTTCTGTAGAAACTATCATTAAATTAACTAGTGGGGGGGGCTCAGTGGCCAAGAGGGGCAAACAAATTTATATAGCGCCTTTCAACAGAAAAGTGAATCATGCAGGGTCATGAGAGGGGTAAACAGACCACTTAGTTTATATAGCGCCTTTCAACAGGGAATGTGACTCTAAGAGGCTGACCAGTGATCAAGTTTTCATTAATATAGTGCCTTTCTGGGGGGGATTGCCATGAAAGGTGCTTTAAAAAAAAAGGGTAGCTTCATGACGGCAGAAAACAACAACAACAACTACAACCTTTATTTCTGTCGCACATTTTCATACAAACAATGGAGCTCAAAGTGCTTTACATGATGAAGAAAGAGAAAAAAAGACAAATAAGAATTAAAATAAGACAACACTAATTAACATAGAATAAGAGTAAGGTGGCCCGATGGCCAGGGAGGACAGAAAAAACAAAAACAAAACTCCAGACAGCTGGAGAAAAAAATAAAATCTGCAGGGGGTCCAAGGCCACGAGACCACCCGGCTCCATCTACCTGACATCAATGACCTCAATCAGTCCTCATGGTATTCAGGGTTCTCATGGAAGGCCTTGATGATGACAGTCACGTGGACTTCTGCGCTTTAATCCATCGATGGAGGGACATCACGGTGCTCTGATCAGGTGGTGATGGCGCAGGTCACAGAAAACCAGAAAAAGAACAGAAGAGAGAGTAGGGGTTAGTAGGGAGTGTGGAGCCACCAGGAATAGTAATGATAATTAATTAAATATACAGAGCATCAGGATTACACTAAGATGAAGTTATGAGAAGGCCATGTTACAGTAATGAGTTCTCAGCAGTTTCTTAAAGAGCTCCACCGTATCAGCCTGGTGAATTCCTACTGGCAGGCTAATCCAGATTTGAGGTTCATAACAGCAGAAGGCCAATCGCCTGCCCGCCTCACCACTTCTTTTAAGTTTCGCTCTTGGAATTCTAAGCAGACCCTCATTTGAAGATCTGAGGTTACGATTTGGAATATAAGATGTCAGACACTCTGATATATAAGATGGAGCAGATTATTTAAGGCTTTGTAAACCATCAGCAGGAGTTTAAAGTCAATTCTGAATGACACCGGTAACCAGTGTAGTGACATCAGGACTGGGGTGATGTGCTCAGATTTTCTTTTCCCAGTTAGGATTCTAGCAGCTCCATTCTGCACTCGTTGTAGTCGATTGATGTCTTTTTTTGGGTGGTCCTGAGAGGAGTGCGTTACGGTAATCTAGTCGACTGAAAACAAAAGCGTGAACTCATTTCTCAGCGTCTTTCAGTGATCTAAGAGGTCTAAAAAGGTGAATCATGCAGGTCCTCACCTGAGAGGGGTGTGCAAATTATCACACAGCCTTTCATCTATATAGCACCTTAAATCTGCTTTAAAAAAACAGACACAAAATACAATGATTTAAAATTTACAGAAGAGGTGGGAGAAGTGAATGAAGCAGTGGGGTTGGTGTGGAGAGGTAACTGAATTTTCATTTATATGGCGCCGCCTGTGGGAATGCTTATAGGGACACTTTTCAACAAGACTCCCAAGGCTCAGGTGTGTAAAAGAAGCAGTGAAGGTGAATCATGCAGGGCCTTCATCAAAATGGTGAGCCATGCAGTCACCCACCATTCATTTATATATAGCGCCTTTCATCAGGGAATGCCAAGCCAACGTGCTTTACAAGAACACATTAAATGCTCAATAGTTAAATGAGTTCAAGGGAGACACGTGAAGTGAATCAAGCAGGGTCACAACAATCTGAACAAACCAGTAACTGGCTCTTCATTTATATAGCGCCTTTCTATGGGGAAATGTCATGCTAAGACACTTCAAACAAATTCGTGGAAAGTACAAGTAGTGAATTCAAAGAGACACAGGATCACAGCCGGGAGGGGCAAACAAACCGACAATCAACTTTTATATAGCGCCTTTCAACAGGGAATGTCCCGTTACAAGAACACATCCTAACTGTGGAGGTGGCAAATGAGGCAAACCACATAGGTTCACATTTAAACAGATCTGGAATCAGCCCTTTCTTTATATAGCGCCTTTCTTAAGGGGACGCCTGGACAAGACACTTTAAAACTCCAAAGAACGACTGCTTTAAAGTGTTTATAGGAGGAGTGGCTGGGCACGGTGGACAACTGAAGGGACGTTAAATCTGGCCTGCAGGGGGCGCCAGACTAGCCTGCCAGCATAGCAATATTGTTGGGCTTGTCACACATCAGGGACCACTGGGCAGCATTAATGGCATTCCTGTCATCACATGGGGACAATGGCAGTGGGCGACACCTGAGTGCCTGTCAGTCCACTGGGCACAGCTGGAGCTCTGAACAGAAGCACACAAGCAGACGCCAGGGACCCCCAGTGATCAAGACGGTGAGCAACAGGACTGGAAAACACGTGCTGGGCGGATGAATCCCACTTCCTGCCTGCTGAGGGCGCCCCAAATCCCATATGTTTGTATGCCAGCATTTGCCAGGCTGTTGGTGGAGTTCCAATGCTATGCACCATTTAAATACTCCAAACATGGCAGGGTGAGAAGATGGAGGAGACACCCCCTCAGACTCATCGTGGGACCCCCCCACAAATGAAGGCGGACCTGAGGGGCCAGTAGGGGAGTTTTGTTTGGTGCCCTCTTGGCTGCTTTCATACAGGTGGCATGGTAACCGGTTGGTGGAAGTCCTGCTGGATGAGTGATGGGAGGTGTGCCCACTTTAACCATCGAAAGAAATGCAATTCCTCCTGCTCTCCCAGGACAAGCCGCAGCAGGCCCGGATGTTCTCTTTGAATCTGGATGTGGATGGATCAGCGCTGCCTGAGGCGGAATGACTCACGGAGGAGGAATGGGGCCTTAACTGGGAGATGAAGAATGTGAGGAGCGAGGGCGGTGACAGGAGAAAACAGAAAGTGATGTTTCTTAATAAGGTTTAGGGTTAAATTGAGTCCCTCACATGCCACTGTGTGAATGGAAAGAGCAAAATCTGAAATTGGTGGCAACGGTGGGATTATGAATTTCATATATCAGCATATAAAGAAGCAGAGGGGGTGAAGACGTTGGACTGGAAACCCTGAGGTTGGGGGATCAAGGCCTGCTGCTGCCTCTGTGTGACAAAGAGTGTGGGGGTCTTCACTAGCTGGAGAAAGCAAAAAAGATGGGGGGACCTCTCAAATGTCACCCGAGGTAAAGGTGTCACCTGAACAAATATATATAAGTACGTGATTTCATTTTAATTGGTGGCTTTGGGGGGGACGGAAGATTTTCTATTGTAAAGAAGCACACGAGTTTAAATTGGTGGCAGAAGTGGGATACTTACTTTATGGTGGTTCCATATTCTATATGAAGGACGGCTACAAAAAAACACCCGGCGGTGAGGGAGTGACGTGTTCTCAGCTGCTCCACCTATCATATGTAAAGGTGGCTAATATCCGCTCGGGAAGCTTCGTTTTTGGTGGTAGCGGTGGGATGCTAACTGTGTCAGAAATGGCGATAACTCTAATAGAGAGCTTCAGTTTGAATGTGTGTGACACTTGGGATGTGGGTGACAAGCCAAGAGTAGTTGGGGACGCCAGCCGCATCGTCCCTTTTACCCTCTGACTCTTCTTCTTCAAACTTAAACAAGCGTCTACTGGCAAGAAGTGGCATAGACTGGCAGGACAAAACGAGGGCTGTGGTCAGCCTCTTTGACGAAGAAGCCGTCGGGTGTCAGTCACAAATGTCAGCAGCTCAGTGGAGACAGTGGGGCTTCTTTATAAAGGGGCGGGGCTAATTTCCTTCACTGGGCGGCTCCTCGGGGCTGCGGGGGAGTAAAGGAGATGACACAACTAGCGACAGCGCCCCCTCATGTCACGGTGGGGTCCAACCTACCTCGAGTGTGAGCCAGCATGCGTGACACAGTCACAGGACAATTCATTTTTACTCTAGAAAAAGATGGCCGGCACCCTTAAATTGGTGTCAGCAGTGGAATAAATGAAATGATGGCAGCCCTTAAACAAAGAGCATTCATTTAATGCCATGCTAGTGGTGTGATAAATGAGTGTTTGGTTGGCACATGTCCATACATTGAAATTGCCAAATGACGTTTAGCTTAAATTGGTGGCAGCGGTGGGATAATCAGTTTTTGGTACTTTCATATCTCTTATTAGAAAGGGACAGAGACTTTAGAGAGAAGACTCATTTAAAATGGCCACAGAAGTCATGATAACAAACTTCTCAGCTGTTACAGTAGATATGATAAGACAACCAGCACTCGCAGTAAAAGCTTTATTTCCAATTTGGTGCCAATGGTGGGATCAGGAGGTTTCAGTTGGGGTGGACCATACATGGCAATGGCATCAGTCTTTTTAATAAGCTTTCATTTAATTTGGCTGCAGTGCTTAGAAAAACTTCAGCGGGGCTCATCTGTGACCAGGGGTGTGGACACGTTACATGTGCTGGACACGCATGAGCACCAATCTGGACGAGGAGAGGCCATTCAGCCCAACAGAGCTCGCCAGTCCTGCCCACTTCATTCATTTTAAAAAAACATCAGACCAGTCTGGATGAGGTCGTCAGTGACGTGCCGATGGACAATTATGTGGAGACCTCTGTGCAGATCCTCTGGTGACCGCAGTGTGAGACACATGGAGATAAAACACCACAGCTGGAGAGGAGACATCTGGCCGGAGCTCTGAGTGCCCCACATGCTGACGTGTCCTCACAGGCCCACCTTCATACCGTGACAGCCCTTCAGCCTGCCGAGATCATCAAAGAGGCCCCTGAATCAGCCGCCTGGCACTCACGCAAAAGGAATTTACTGCACAACAAACTCCCTGGCAGACAAACCACCCACAGGGGGGTGTGCTGACCTGGCACTGCCATCTCTTTATGGCTTCAGCATTCTCAGGACCTCACTGAGAAAAATGTGACGAGTCAGCAGAACTCAGGGCACCAGGATGGGAAAGAAGAGAAACTTCAATTAAGACATCCAGCTTCGCACCTTCGTCACATGTTTGTGTACTTTGGGGTGACGGGGGGACCAACAATACAGCAATTAAAAATAAAAAAAAGAAATACAGAAATAAGAACTGAAAGAAACTGCTGAATAATAAACTGAGAAAGACACTACATGATAGATAGATAGATAGATAGATAGATAGATAGATAGATAGATAGATAGATAGATAGATATGTGAAAGGCACTATATGATAGATAGATAGATAGATAGATAGATAGATAGATAGATAGATAGATAGATAGATAGATAGATATGTGAAAGGCACTATATAAGATAGATAGATAGATAGATAGATAGATAGATAGATAGATAGATAGATAGATAGATAGATATGTGAAAGGCACTATATAAGATAGATAGATAGATAGATAGATAGATAGATAGATAGATAGATAGATAGATAGATAGATAGATGTGTGAAAGGCATTATATAATGGGTAGACAGCCATTTTCTACATAACACAATGATAAGTTGGCATAAGCTTGCTCTTTGATTCTAATCCTTGATGTTTCCTGCCACCTGGCACTTGCTCTGCCAACTCTGCCTCTCCAACTTGCAGTAGGTAGCCTTGATAAATGACTGGATGAGTAGCTAATGTCTCTCTCAGTTTCTTTGAGGTCCTGCTAGAAAGCAGATATCAAAATCCGGTGCCCTGGTAGAGCTTTCCATTCTGCCAGTTCTAAGTGGTGCCCCCTTCACACTCAGATTCTTTTTTTTCAGGCTGTTGGCATGTCCACTTCTTGCAGTGCAAGTCCTCTGGCTTGGCCAATCTGACTCATATCTGCTTATCCGAGCCTGGCTCGCGGACTGATTTATGTGTGACAGGGTGGCACAGTGGGCACTCTTGCTGCCTCATGGCTCCTGGGGCCAAGTCCTGAACCCGTTTTTTTTTTTTTCTTCTGTGTATCTGCTTGGGTTTTCCTTCCCACAGCCATGAAGATGTGTGTTTTCAGTTAGTTGCTGTGTGTGTGTGTGTGTGTGTGTGTGTGGGCTCTGCCAGGGACTTGCGCCCTGTCCAGTAGAAGGGTCTTGCTGCAGGCCGCGAGTGGCAGACCCCTGTGTGGCTCTTCCACAAGCAGTCCCCATATTTTTCACATGAGAGTACGTTGATTTACAAGTTGCTTAGACGTTTTAGACAAGTTTTTCAATTCCGGCCAAACAGGAAGTTGCCCGTTGTCTTTGAAGTTGCCCCCCTCGTCCATTTATAATGTTTAGGGAATATCAATGAGATGAAGTTGCACTTTGTATGTGTTTACGTGTTTTTGTGTATTTCCGCTTGGCTTCCATGTCTGCTTACACACACACACACACATCACTAACCCTGAACGATGTCCTAGTGTCCTTTCACTGTTGCAGTCACGGGAGGGGCCTGACACTGGAGGTCTGCAGTTAGACTCGATTGCATGGGGCTCTCTGGGGTTTCCCCTCTCTTTCTTGTGTCCGGGGGGCTCCGGCTCTAGAAGTTGCTCCATGACGGTCTGACAAGCGCAGAACATGGCAGCCTTGCTGCTTTTGTTTGGCATTGCTGAGCTCAGCATGTTGGCTTTGGCTGATGGGTGCGCACTTTGTAGCCAAATTTTGGATACCTGAAATGTGCCTGATGAAGCCTCAGATACAAATAAGGTATGAAGATAATGAACGACTTAACAATCCACTAAATATTCAAAGCATTTCCGACCCACCCGTGCAGGAGGCTCCCCTCTCAGTCAGTGGGTTCGTGTTGTTAATCAGTCCTATCGAAAAGAGTGACCCTGTCACCAAAAGGGTGTTGGCACACACCCCGAGGCCACTTGAGTTCCTCCGCTAATGTCACTTGAGTTGATCCGCTTCCTGCTTACAAACACACCACGAGAGCTTGATGAATATTTAGAATTTTTGGAGAGCTGCTGACAAAGCCAGTAAACTTCCGCCTGGCATTTCGTCATTCCTCCATTCTGTGAATGAAACCATCACAGGAACTGAGAGCTCAGATTGACACACAAACTCAGATAACATCGAACACTGAGAACAGGACAGACAACATGGGTGACAAAATCTGAAAACTGGGAAACACAGGACCTCACTAAGCCCCCTATAGACCACCATAAGGAGGAAAACTGGAACAGCCAGAGTAACCCACACAGATACGGGGAGAACATGCAAACTCCACAAAGGGAGGACTCGGCACGTGAACCCTGGTCTCCTTACTGCAAGGCAGTGTATGGCATACAATAATTATTTGTGATGCGTCATCTGTAGGAATGACAAATGCAATGCAGTTTATGGCTATTTCCAATATAAAATACATTCCAATAGGTGGCGCTTTGCATTATTTAGATTTGGTTGGTTATGTTTCAGCCCCTGAACATAAAGAATTAACATGACAATGAAAAACAGAAAGGGAAAAAGAAGAGGATGGATTCTGAGGCTTCAAAAAAGTCCTGGGTCCTTGAGGTGAGGGTGCAGGGGATTGTCTCTGTCCGAGGTGACTACGTGCACATCCAAATGAGAAATCACGCAAATGTCACCTTTTCAAACAGGTGCACGATTTCGACTTGAACGTTTGTCACTTGATTGTCACTGCGATTTCCTCCCCGTCCCCGAGACAGCCGCTTATTGATTCTTCGCTGTAATATGGGGGAGGGGGGTTTCGTGCTGCCGGAAACTGACGCCGCAAAATTCGGCTTATTGCAAAACCGACATTTCCGCATTTACACAGCACGGAAACAATTGCAGTAAAAAAAAAGTGATGACATTCCTGTGTTTTCCCCAACGGTTATCTTCATTCATGAGAGGTGCAAAAACTTCAAAGCGCCACTGGATGCCTCCAATCAGTGAACGGTATGACTGCACACGCTTCTTGTATACGGAGATTTAGCGAATCCTGGCCGCAATGTGAAGAATTAACAGTCGTTAATAATGGAAACGAGTAGAGCGACCCCGTTGGGTGCCGATTCTATAAACTGACACGTGATGGCGCTAACAGAAACCCGAAGCGAGAATCTCAGGGAGGCTGACAAAAATCAAATAAAATAATGTAAGATAAAATAAAATAACTTAAAATTAAATAAAACAAAATAGAATAGAATTAAATAAGGTAAGATAAAATAAAATAAGATATGGTAAAATAAAATAAGGTAAATGAAATAAAATAAAATAAAACAGGACTCGACTGCTGCATGGGATTGCATCACCGCCAGATGCGGACTCATCATTTTCACACATCCGAGGAATGCGAGATGACAAAGCGTGCCCAGCTGCTCCAAAATCCTTTAATTAGAGAAGAAAGCCGCTCGATTGCATTAACACTTGACGACGCGCTCGCCTTACAAGGAGCGGCACGCAACTTTCTCAATTCCTATTTCTAGCCTTCCTTCCATAAACTGACAACTCATGGTAAGCAAGTGACGTTTAGCGCTTGCCAAATATACCAACATATCCTGAGCTAACCTGATGGAAGGGGGTTGTTTGGTTTGGTTTGGGGTTTGGGAGCATGCGCTGATAGCCAGCGCGTTGCCGCACCCACCTGGATTGGGACCCGAGTACAGAAGGGTTATGAGTGGGACGTGCCGCCGCTGGGTGTCGGGCCAGTAAACTCTAAAGGGAGAACAGAAGAAGAAAGCGAAAAAACTACGAATTCATTAGAGATTGCAGGCAGCACGGACAGCCCGGAACTGGGCGTAAACACATAATAATAATAATAATAATAATAATAATAATAATAATAATAATAATGATTGGGTGGCACGGTGGCGCAGTGGGTACCGTGCTGAGGCCTCATAGTTAGGAGACCTGAGTCCGCCTCCCGCGTGGAGTTTGCATGTTCTCCCCGTGTCTGCGTGGGTCTTTCTCCCCGTGTCTGCGTGGCTCACGGTCCAAAGACATGCAGGATAGGTGCATTGGCTCTTCTAAATTGTCCTTAGTGTTGTTGGTTTCTGTCTGGCCTGTGGTGGGCTGGCGCCCTGCCCGGGTTTGTTTCCTGCCTTGCGCCCTGTGTTTGCTGGGATTAGCTCCAGCAGACCCCTGTGACCCTATAGGTAGGATTTGGCGGGTTGGATAATGGATGGATGGATAATTACATATATGTATATAGCGCCTTTCCCATGCACAAAGCACTTCACAGAAAGTCAGAAAGAACAACGGGGTGTATATAACATTCATTAATACGCAGAGTGTTTCAGAGTTGCTGAAGTGTGCGTTATATAGTGCCTTTCACATCCAACTCAAGTACAAACTTTCTTTTTAGGAATAATATCTGCACTAAACAGGATATTAAAAGGCATTCAGATATAGAATGAGGGACAATAAATGAGAATAAAATACAAACATACAAACTACTACAAGACAGCCACAAATGACAGAATTTGTACTGGAAGCCCAGCCACCTGGGCACAGCACTGCAGCGACTGAGAGGTGAACTCAAGGAAGGGTCAGCATGTCAGGTCAGCTCAAAGGTGTCCTGACCAGAGGAGATTTCACTTGGCATTTGACAGAATGTCAGCTGGGCTCAGGAATTCCAGGTGGTCTTTCCTAACTCTGGGCGCTAAGCAGCACATAAGGCCTGAGTACTGTAATTTGTTCACAGAGCCAATAAAAGGGGTCACTTGGCTTGACTTCTCATTTGTAACTTAGATGATGGGATGTAATTTTAGGGTTACATTGGTGAGAAGCTTTCATTAGAACATTTGAACATTAGAACAATCTAGACGAGAACAGGCCATTCAGCCCAACAAAGCTCGCCAGTCCTATCCACTTATTTCTTCCAAAAAACATCAAGTCGAGTTTTGAAAGTCCCTAACGTCTTACTGTCTACCACACTACTTGGTAGCTTATTCCAAGTGTCTATCGTTCTTTGTGTAAGAAAAACTTCCTAATGTTTGTGCGAAATTCACCCTTCACAAGTTTCCAACTGTGTCCCCGTGTTCTTGATGACCTCATTTTAAAATACAAGTCTCGATCCACTGTACTAATTCCCTTCATAATTTTAAACACTTCAGTCATGTCACCTCTTAATCTTCTTTTGCTTAAACTGTAAAGGCTCAGCTCTTTTAATCTTTCCTCCTAATTCAACCCCTGTAGCTCTGAATCAGCCTAGTGCTCTTCTCTGGACCTTTTCTAGTGCTGCTATGTCCTTTTTGTAGCCTGGAGACCAAAACTGCACACAGTACTCAAGATGAGGCCTCACCAGTGTGTTATAAAGGTTGAGCAGAACCTCCTGTGACTTGTACTCCACACATCAAGGCGCTATATAACCTGACATTCTGTTAGCCTTCTTAATGGCTTCTGAACACTGTTGGGAAGTTGATAGCTTAGAGTCCACTATGACTCCTAAATCCTTCTCATAAGGTGTACTCTCGATTTTCTGACCGCCCATTGTGTATTCAAACCTAATATTTTACATCCTATGTGTAATACTTTACATTTACTGACATTAAATTTCATCTGCCACAAATCTGCCCAAGCCTGTATGCTATCCAAGTCCTTCTGTAATGATATAACGGATTCCAAATTATCTGCTAATCCACCTATCTTGGTATCATCTGCAAACTTAACCAGCTTGTTACTTATATTCCTATCTAAATCATTTATATATATTAAAAATAGCAGCGCCCTAGCACTGACCCCTGTGGTCACCACTCTTAACATCGGCCAGTTCTGATGAGGTTCCTCACACCATCACCCTCTGCTTCCTGTGTCTGAGCCAATTCTGCACCCATCTAAAAACATCACCCTGAACTCCCACTTCTTTTAACTTGATGCCCAACCTCTCATGTGGCACCTTATCAAATGCTTTCTGAAAGTCAGATAAATAATATCATAAGCTCCACTTTGATCGTATCCTTTTGTTGCCTCCTCATAGAATTCCAACATGTTAGTAAAACACGACCTCCCCCTTCTGAACCCATGCTGACTGTTCCTCCTGTCCTTGCCATGTGTTGCTCAATCTTATCCTTAATAATTCCTTCCATTAATTTTCCTGTGATGCATGTTAAGCTTACTGGCCTATAGTTGCTTGGATCTGCCCTGTCACCCTTTTTATATAATGGGATGATATTTGCCATTTTCCAGTCCTTTGGAATCTCTCCAGTGCACAGTGACTTCCTAAAATATGTGTCAAGGGTTTATATCTGTACTCACTAGCCTCCTTAAGAACACGAGGATAAATATTATCTGGGCCTGGTGATTTGTTTGATTTCATCTTATTTAATCTGAGCAGCTCTTCTCTCTACAATTTCCAAATCCCTCAGTACCTCCTTAGTAGTCCCTGTTACTGCTCTGAGGTTATCCACTTGCTCACTTGTAAACACCTCAGAAAATGTAAGTTTAGGGCATCTGCTATTTCATTGTCTGTATCTTTTAATTCCCCTTTACTATTCCTGATGAACTTGACCTCCTTAACTGTTCTTTTACTACTAAAATACTGAAAGAATCTCTTGGGGTCTTCTCTCACCTTATCTGCTATTCCTCTCCAACTGTCTTTTAGCCTCTCTGATATCCTTCTTAATGGTTGCCCTCATGTTCTCATACGCGCTACGGTTCTCTTTGCAGTCATTAGTCTTATATGCCTTATACAGCAGTTTTTTCCTTTGCAACTTCTTTTTTAAATCTTTATTAATCCATCGTGGAGTTTTTTTAGTTTCCTATTAATTCCAAATTTAGGTCTGTATCTGTCCTGCATTACATTTTTAAACCTGTTCCACTGCTCCTCGACTGTCTCCACATTTAAAAGCTTATCCCAGTCTATCCTACTTAGACTTTGTCGCATCTGCTCAAAATTAGCCCTACCAAAGTTCAACTTAACAATTTTAGTCTTTGCATCTGCACTCTTACAAAATACTGAGAATTGTATTACATTATGGTCACTTGACCCTAGTGGTTCAATCACCTCTACACCCTCAATTCTATCCTGATTATTACAGAATACTAAATCCAGACAGGCTTCACCCCGTGTTGGCTCTTTAACATGCTGTGTTAAAAAACAGTCGCTGATTACTTCTAAAAACTCCTGCTCTTGTGCTCCTCCATCTGTAAGGTTATCCCAGTTAATATTTGGATAATTAAAGTCCCCCATGACTATAATATCCCCCTGTAAACTTGCCTTTTTTAATATTACTAAAAAGATGTGTGTTGAAATTACTGTCTGAATTGGGTGGTCTATAACACACTCCTAAAATAAGACCTCTTTTCCCTAATATTTTCCAGATGAAGCCACATGTCCTCACTAAGATGGGGCTCATCATCCAACTGAAGATGACTTACATTTAAATCCTGTTTGGCATAAACAGCAACCCCACCTCCTTTTCTGTTCTGTCTATCCTTCCTAATAATGTGTATCCCTCTATGTTACACTCATCCCCATCTTTGTTATTTAGCCAGGTTTCTGTTATTCATGTTTAGAGAACTGACCCCTCCACCCCCTGTTCTTTAAGACTAACCTGAGGAATTTGATGGCAGATTCGCTCCATTTTGGCAACTAATTCACTGTGACCACCCCTGTATGGAGGCCAACCCACCTGACTGGCCAGGTTCACCTTAACAGATGGTATTTTTTGGGCTGGAGTGAAACCCATTGTGTGCGTCAGAATTCTATTGGCCTAAAGCTGGCTGTTTGGTTTTGAATCTGAAGCCATTGTGTACCACTGGGTGTAAGCGGTTTGGACAGAGAAAACAGAAATGTGTGTTCTTTACCCCCCCTCACTCACTTACTCACTCACTCTCACACCATCAGGATGAAGGAGCATCTCACACGCCATGGACTGAAAGGAAGACCCCACTGAGAAGCACAACTCGAGAGGGGCATGTGGCCTGTCCTGAAGAAAGCGGACCGGACCTGATGACTTAACTAAAAACATTTAACCCTCTAGTCAGTTCCCAGGGCAATATGCCAGCCTGCTGGCACTGATCAGTCCGTGCCATGCAGTCATTGAGCAGCCAGCTCAGGACCACTGGCGCCCCCTATCACTATCCCTGGGATTCAGCCTGTGAGTTTCAGCGCTGGGCTCTCTGTGAGCTCTCATGCTGCCAGTTCAAGTGCAGTTGGCGCAATCGGTGATTTACTGAATTTCATCAATGGTGTCAATGGCACCTTCTACATATACTGTAATAATAGATTGTTGTCTATTGATTTTATTGTTTTTACAGTTCATTGGCGGTGTGTAAAATGATCAGGGTTGCAGTCATTGTGATGCTCCATGCATGACAAAAAAAATTCACTTTTTCCAGGTGATGTTTCTTTAAAAAGGACTGCAAAAATATTTGGCATCCAGGGGTGCATTAAAAATGATGTGGCAGTTTAAGGGTTAAAATAGCTAATCCGTCCGTGTGCCGCCTGCAGTCACACCTCAGCATTTATCAGTCTGTATGGTTGCCAGCGTTCACTTGTACTTTGCTTATTGATATTATTTTATGAATATTATTAATAATCCTTTCTTTTAAGTTGTGGTTGACCTCCTGCTTGTCTTTAACTCTGTGCAGTGGCCTGAGGTTAGAGGTGTAGAAGGGAAGGTGGGGAGAAGTTATAAAGTCCAATACCTTATAGACAGACAATGCTGAGTCTCTGGGATTTGAGGAATTCTGACAACGGCTACACAATAAAGAATAGAAAAGTCTAGAAGACCAAACAAACTCAACCCAAATCACCTGACTGGCAAGCTGCACCTTAACACATGGTATTGGGGGGGCAGATGTGATACCCATTGTGTCACACTAGAATTCTATTTGGCTAAAGATGGCTCTTTGGTTTTGAATCAGAGACCATTGTGGACCACGATGCCCGATTGGCATAAGGGGTTTAGGCTGAGAAACTAGAAATGTGCTTTCTTTACCCCTCACACCATCATGATGACGGAGCATCTCACACGCCATGGACTGAAAAGAAGACCCCACTGAGAAGCACAACTCGGCAGCCATGTGGCCTGTCCTGTAGAAAGCTAACCAGACCTGTCGACTTAACTAAAGACTAATTAACTATTATTATTATTAACTAATAAGTCCGTGTGCCGCCTGTAATTACACCTCAGGTTGTACGGTCGCCAGCGTTCACTTGTACTTTGCTTATTGCTATCCATCCATCCATTATCCAACCCGCTATATCCTAACTACAGGGTCATGGGGGTCTGCTGGAGCCAATCCCAGCCAACACAGGGAGCAAGGCAGGAAACAAATCTCGGGCAGGGCACCAGCCCACCACAGGGCACACACACACTGGGGACAATTTAGAATCGCCAATCCACCTAACCTGCATGTCTTTGGACTGTGGGGGGAGAACAAGCAAACTCCATGCAGGAAGGACCCAGGAAGTAAACCCTGGTCTCGTAACTGCGAAACAACAGCGCTACCCACTGCGCCACCGTGTTGCCCATTTATTGTTATTGTATTATGAATATCAATATGGAGGTGAACGACGATGATCAATAAATCATTATTTAAACTTATAATTTAACGTCTTTAACGCTGCGTAATGGCCTGAGGTTATAAATGTAGAAGAGAGGGTGGGGAGAAGATCTAAAGTCCAGTACCTCAGAAACAGTGGCAAGTCGATGGGATTTGAGGAATTCTGACAACGGCTACACAATAAAGGATACAAAAGACGAAAAGGAGAATAACAGAGAACTCTAGAAGACAAAACAGAGGCTCCGAGAAGGAGAGATCACCGGGGGGCTCTGATCACGGATGGGAGGCATTCTGCAGTTGGATTTGGGTGGTCTCGGATCTGGTCACTATCAGCGACTGGTGGCTAGACACGTCCCACAAGAAACACACTGAATGTGATTTTTAGATGTTTAACACTGGATGGAGCAGAGGGACGAGATACAGGGGTACCGTTGGTGACACGGTGACAGGAGTGTGGATCTCCTCTGTGAAGTGAGCTGCAGATGAGATGTCGGAGAAGGTCAGGCGGCAGATGAACCGAGATCAGGAGGGGGTCAGCAAAAAGGGGCAAAGACTACAATTCCTTCAACAGTTGGGGAACAACAAAAGGATTTGGCTTAAAATGTATTCATGACTGCAGTGGGCTGGCACCCTGCCCGGGGTTTGTTTCCTGCCTTGCGCCCTGTGTTGGCTGGGATTGGCTCCAGCAGACCCCCGTGACCCTGCAGATAGGATATATAGCGGGTTGGATAATGGATGGATGGATGTATTCATGAGGTGCTCCTGTGTGGAGTTTGCATGTTTTCTCCCCATGCCTGGTCCACGCCGAGTTCTGATTTATGCTGTAATGGTAAGAACGCTCTGTAAAATGGATGGCATAACAGTACCAACAGTAAGAAAGGGCCCAGCTTGGGATCCAATCAATACAAGCGTGCGGGGGTAACTTTCGACCTCTGGAGTTGCGAGTCAGCACTGCGCCACCGTGCCCTCCCGTCGTTCACCTCCATGTTGTCTTCGCCGTGCTAATGCGCCTCAGCTCCTCTAACTTTTTAAAATGTGGATTCGTCATTGTTTGTTTGTTTTTTTTTTTTTGAATGATGCGACGACCTCTGTGAAGTGTTTTTCTTTCTTTCCGTGCTGACTCAGTCGATCACATAATCCGCACACAGCAGCACGTCTCCTGTGTTATGATCCGTTTCTCTCGCTCTCATATTTTCTACATTACAGCCTGCGTGACGTCACTCTTAAAAACAAACAAAGGCCCTTCAGACTCTGCGATGCCGCGGGTTGGTTTCCTAAAACAGCCATCGACACGAAGCCTAAAGAAAGACCCTTTGATTTATTTGAGAAGATCCATAAGAGGATTAATAAAGGAATGAGAGCGCAGGTTTGTGAAATCCCACTGCAGGCTCCTGGCGTTAATGGACTTTCTCTGCTCAAGTTTGTAACCCGCGAGGTCGCCCTCTACACATTAAAGATTTCTGTTTATATATATATTAATAATAATCTTTTGGCTGATGCCATTAGGGGTTGCCACAGCGGATCATCTTTTACCATAAATAAATAATAATAATAATAATAACACATTTATATAGCGCCTTCCCCATGCATGCTCAAGGCGCTTATATTGCAAACCTTTTAAAGCTTAAAGGACCAACTTCATGAACTCTCCCTGAAATGAGAATTTTTGTAATAATGTATTTTGCCCATTGGGAGAAATAAAGTCTAATTTAATCTGAAGAAACCACAGAACCCAGTAAAGCGCCATTAAAGAAACAGCAAGTCTGCGAGCGCACCGTGCGACCCTCGCTGCGTCGCTGGTCTCCCCTTCTGTGTGTTCCCCGCCTTCATGCGTAACTCGGCTTCCTCTCCAGATGTGCGTTTCTCCATTTTTTTTTTAATATATATAAACATATCTTAACGTTCATAACAAAAGTGTTTTTATTGTTTTATTTCTTTATTTTTATTTCTTTGTCTTCCATGCAGGCTAACAGCAAACCTTAAACGGCAGTGAATACCAAGACACCTTCGTGTTTCTCGACTCGCTTTCATGTCTCTCAGCACCGCAGCTCCGTGCGGGTGGGTTTATGTTCTCGGAGACCCCCGAGGCTTATTTGTAATAAGACAGAAAAAAAAATGAAGGAAACGGCTGGTAAAGTTTCGTAACATTTTATTAATTTTGGCATTTTCTTTCTATAACATTCTCAAACTGTGAACCACATTTGAATAAATTAAATAATAAGACGAATAAATAAATAGATTTCAACACTGACAAATAAATACAAAAATAAATAAACCCACATCAAGTAGTGCTGTAAAGGTCACTTAGTGAGAACCCCAAGTCCGTTCAAGTTCACTGTCACTGGAGGGTCTCAGTCCAGAAATGGCGACGTGTTTCAATCGCAGTTCATTAACGCCCCCCCCACACCCCCCAAAATCTTTTTTTCTTGCTGCTTTGTAAAAGTTCAAGTACTGATTGTCGTCACAGACCACTTAACGAGGTCCTCTTTGTAAACTCGGGGTGCCGTGCGGCTGCCCGTCGAGTGCCCCCGTTGGCAGTCCTCTTATTTGCAAGTCTTTCGCCCTACGCGCTCAGGCCGCCCCTCACTTCGGTGCAGCTTTGTCGTTTTCTCTGCTCTGCGCGACAGACTTCACGTAGTTGAGTCAAGCTGGTCACCAGCTGCCCCCGACGACCACTCACAAGCTCTGGTACAGCATGGCCACCCAGCAGGTGTAGCTGTCTGGATCGGGGCAGGTGCTGTTTTGGACTTCCGGGGGCTCCTGTTCTGCCTGAGGCTCCTCCGTTAAAGTGTCCATCTCGGGGATGTGCACGTCTGCGGAGATGAAAGACAGCACTTGGTACTCGTTGAAGAGGAGGTCGCCCGAGAGTGCAGCCCCTGCGTCCCGAGTGTCATCCGACGAGCTCGGTGTCTCTTGGCAGGGCTCCTCTGTGTAGATCTGCCACAGGACCACCAGGAACAGAACTATGAGCCAGCGCTTCACTAGACTTTTCTCCGGGGGTGGCAGATACTTCTTGACTTTGGACGGGTACATCACCCGAGGTGCCCTCCTCCTTGACCGCTGCAGGGAGCTCCGCCGTCGCTCCAAGTTCTGGTCGGTCTCCGGGAAGGGCTCGAAGGTGAAGATCTCCGGCTCTGTACGCCGGGGGGCGCCTATGTAGTACAGCGGCTTCATGCGACAATCTTCGGCGCTCAGGGACAGCACCAGGCTGTTGGACCTTGTGTACATGGCGAATTAGTTCAAGGTTGGACTCGCGTTAACAGGCAACTATGAGCTTCTGCCGCTTTGATGTGAGAGAGGCTGCGCTCGGCGGCGCTTTTTATTCGCTTACCGGTGACACGTCACGGGGGCGGAGACTCCCCGCAATCTCAGCACATTTTGTTTAACCCTTCAGGAGCTGGCAGAGTCACAGGATATTGCATATAAATGTGATTTTCCCCGGCAGGCTGCCACATCCTGCTGATGACTTTTGACACAAATTAACTTCACAACCAAAGATTTCATTTTTTCCAGCTGTCCTGATAGCCCAGGTTTACAGAGTTCAGCAAAACGAAGTTGATATATGGCGTCTTTTAGAGTTACGGGGTAATAATGTCTTACTGTTGTCGGAGCAGGAGAGTGACATATTATATAAACCGCGTATGAATCCGTTCTCAAAAAAGCAAAGGCTGGTATCACTCGACCGGTTAATTATCCCTTCGCCACGGGCATTCTGCGCTCATTAAGGTGAGAACAATTCACTTTGGGAGAGGACATTCTTGGAGTGTCGATCATTCTTGACGAGAGCCTGGGAACAGATTTGTTTGAGGCGAGTGGAATGCGACTCAGGTGACATTTAAACGACACCTACATTAATGAGCGCCTTTTCAGGCTGGTTCGTGGAAATGCCTCCCCCAATTATGACCTCCAAGGAGACCACTGAGCAAACACATTCTGAGGGACGTGCGACATTGTTAAGTTGTAGAGCAAGCCGGAGGGGTCGTCATTCAGTAGTCTGTTTATAGCAACCCTTGGCCGAAGGGGACATTTTAGACATCAGGTGAACCCAACCACCCCCATACCCCATACCCCCCACACACACACACACACACACACACACCCGGCGCTGTGCATTGAGACCAGTACATGGTATGGGGCTCGTGTACGGCTTTAAGGCACATTCAATATATCATCATCATCACTATTATTACTGTGGTGTGACACAGTGGCACAAACGTAGCACTGCAACCTCAAACTAATGAGATCGGGGATTGCATCCTGGGTGCTCCAGATTCACCCCACAGTCCACAGACATGCTGCTTAAGGTGGGCCGGCAATTCTAAATAGACCCAAGTGTGCATTTGTGTACTCCCAACAATGGACTGGCACCCAGTCCTCCTGGCATTTGTGCATTGTGCCCTGTTCTTGCTGAGGGGGGCTCCATCTGCCCCATGACCCTGAACTATATTAGACAGTGCAGAAAATGGATGGATAATATAATATAATATAATATAATATACTGTGGTGGGCTGGTGCCCTGCCCGGGGTTTGATTCTTGCCTTCTGCCCTGTGTTGGCTGGGATTGGCTCCAGCAGACCCCCGTGACCCTGTAGTTAGGATATAGCGGGTTGGATAAAGGATGGGTGGATAATATAATATTTGCAATGGCCTGGAGTCCGATCCAAATTTTGTTCCTGTTAGTGCCACATGGTAGGCTCCTGCTGCCCCATGACCTTCCCCTCAATAAACAGGTTAAGAAAATGGATGGATAATATAATATAATATAATATAATATAATATAATATAATATAATTAGATATGAATCTCAAGTGGATTGGCACCCAATCCATTGCTTGTTCTTGCCTTGTGCCCTATGTTAGCTGGGAAAGGCTTCAGCCCTCCATGACCGTGGTCTGGATTAAGCTGGTTAGAAAATAATATAATATAATATAATATAATATAATATAATATAATATAATATAATATAATAGGGTGGCAAGGTGGCGCAGTGGATAGCACTGCTGCCTCACAGTTAGGAGTCCTGGGTTTGCTTCCCGGGTCCTCCCTGCATGGAGGTTGCATGTTCTCCCTGTGTCTGCGTGGATTTCCTCCCACAGTCCATAGACATGCTGGTTTGGTGCATTGTTGATTCTGAATTGTCCTTGGTGTGTGCTTGGTGTGTGTGTGTATGTGCCTTGTGGTGGGCTGGCGCCCCGCCCGGGGTTTGATTCCTGCCTTGTGCCCTGTGTTGGCAGGGATTGGCTCCAGCAGACCCCCATGACCCTGTAGTTAGTATATAGCGGGTTGGATAATGGATGGATGTATGGATAATAATATAACATGCAATGAGGTGGTGCCCAGTCCAGGTGGCATTCTTGCCCTGTGGTCTATTCTTGCTGGGGTGGGCTCCATCTGCCCAATCATCCTGCCCTTGATAAACAGATTAAGAAAATGTAGTGATAATATAATTAGACAAGATTCTCAAGAGGACTGGCACCCAGTCCAGAATTTGTTCCTGACTTTTGCCCTTTGTTAGCTGGTAAAAGCTTCAGACACCCATGACCCTGGTCTGGATTAAGCAGGTTAGAAAATGACATAATATAATATAATATAATATAATATAATATAATATAATATAATATAATATAATATAATATAATATAATATAATATAATATAATATAATCTCCAAGGGCCTGGGTCCCTGTCCAGGTGTTGTTCCTGCCTGGCACTTGAAGATTGCTGGGGTGGGCTCTGGATAAGTGGGCTTTGAAAACAGACCAATGGCTTATTAATCTTCTCATGGCCCAGTGCTGAGGCCGACACACCAAAGGCAGATCAGGAAGCCAAGCCTGCGTTTCTGCAGCCACACATCTGGTTATCTCTGCTGGGTTATTTCCCTCTGAGATCGCCAGGAAGGTTAAGCTTTTCGAAGAAATTACATTCCATTTGTTTGACTGAGTCATAAAACATAAAGATTTAAATATTTAAATTAAAAGACGAAACCCCGGTGGCACCGAGGAGTTACCTGTCGTGGCAGATTCTCTCTCTCTACGTCTGCAGTTGTGCCCTGAAGTGACAAGCTCATTTTAGGAGGCCATCGGTGTTTGTCACCGTCCAGGACTGCTGCACTTGTAACAGCTACGCCACTAAGATGCACCATAAGACCAAACGTTTTGTGGACACCTCAACATCTCACATACAGTACATGAACGTCCAAAACGCACAGGCAGTAATATGGAGTTGTCCCAAACCCACCAATAACAGCCAGCCTTCATTCTTCTCTCCACGAGATCTGGGATTGTGTCCTTGGGTATTTGTGCCCGTTTGTGAGGTCAGGTAGTGATGCTGGTGGATGAGAAGATTCGGCTCACCAGTTCATCCCAAAGGCTCTCAGTAGGGTGGAGGCCACTCGGGCTCCTCCACATCTTTATGGACTGGCATCCTGGCATGATGGACCACACATTCATCATTTCCTGTAGCACGTTGACAGTACCCTTCACCAGGACCAAGGTGGTCTGGCCCAAACGCTGCTCTCTTACAAATGAAGGTGCCAGAGGGGTGGAGGAACCCAAAGACCCACATCCACCTGAAGGTTCCAGAAAGAGCCATTTCTGTGTTTAGGTCTTTCACAGCCACAAAGAGACGGTCACAGACTGGTGACTTTTAAAGGACTGTCACGGCATGCTGTAACTCCGGCTCAGTTCAGGTTTTCTTAATATCTTCTTGTCCTGCTAGGTAGCCCACCATACATCAAAGATGTTGGTCTTTTTCTACACATTAGGAATTTTTGCAAAGTACAAAGAACTAACATTAAAGGCAAAGAAGCCATCCCAGGATGAGATGGTGTTTGGTCAAGCAGGGGAGCTGCGAGGAGCCACCCAACCCAGTGAAGTGCCATTGAAGATCGTGGATTTGGCCCAGTGTGCCATCGTCCCTCCACAGTCCAGAATGCCACGTTCTCCTATCGTCCTCCATACCCAGATGAGTCCATCTGACTGGCAGACGGTGACGTGGGACTCCTCACTCCACATATTCACTGCTCCAGAGTACAATGGTGGCCTGATTTACCTCACTGCAGCCAAAAGGTAGTCGTGATCTTCAGCTCGGCCATGGAGAGCCACTTCATGAAGCTCCTGAGCCGCAGCTCTTGGGCTGTTTTTGCTTCCAGAGGAGGTTTAGACTTCTGTTATGGGTGATGCCACCTAGAAGAGAGGCCATTTGTAGCACTCGGTGGTCCCGACCTGTGACTTTGCGTGGTCTACCACTCCATGGCTAAGCTGCTGTTGCTCTTCACAAAAACATCACTTCCAGGTGGCCGGGGCAGAGCCAACCCATTATTGACTTGTGACAGGTGGCATCCTAGGACAGTGCCACATCTGAGCTCGTCGGTGTTGTGGCTGTGTGGTGATTTGATGTTAACAATGAAACACCTGAGACTCAATTCACAGAGTTTTGGGCACACAAAGCCATCTGTGCAGGGCTAAGGCGTATCATGACAGCATTGTCACATTTACAGAGGTGACCGAGTAGCCATTCACTGCTTCTGTGAAATGCGTACAGAGTGGCTGTCAAGTAAAGTGTGAAGTGCGGGAGTAGACGGTGACAGATTTGGGAAGGGCGTCCCTCGTTTTAACAACACTCACGCTGGATCCTGCCTACTACGCTATCACGATTTCTGTGTCGTCCTCATATTAGGAGCCTTTATAAAGATCAAAGAACCAACTTCACATGCAAAGGCCCCCCTCTCAGAACGAAATGGTTCTTTGTCAAGCGTCGGCTCTCTCCGTAACTTAGTGATGCGCCGCCTTCTTAATACGCAACGTCCAGCGTGTCCTCGTCAGAGTGCAGAACGGCCAGGACTGGAGCGAGGTCATCAGAACTGCGCCTTTGTAAGAGCAGAGGGTTATTACGTCCAGAAATGGCTGTCGACCGGAGTTTCTGTGTTCCTCTCCTCCACTGTTGACTGCTTATGATTCAGTTACGGTGCTAATGGAGCCAGTGGGCCTCACTTGTGCGTATGAAGTCGATTGAAGGAGTTCATCATCACGGGGCTCTTTGGCAAAGTCAGTGGATTTATGATTGGAAATGGCGTGCGGCTGAGCAATTCACCGCATCGACCTGCGGTAGCTGTGAGTATGGAGAGCCCCATGAGGTGACCACAGTGAAGTGAGCTGAGCGGGGTCCTAAGGCGCCCAAGAAAGAAAGAAAGAAAGAAAGAAAGAAAGAAAGAAAGAAAGAAAGAAAGAAAGAAAGAAAGAAAGAAAGAAAGAGCTATTATAAAGTACTCTGTGATAATGTCCATTATGATAGGCACTATATAATAGAAAGAAAGAATAACAGATAAATGAAATGAATGACATAAATGTTCATATAATAATAATAATAAATACAAGATTCTGTAAAAAAGAAAACAGAAATTGCTATTATATTGGTGTCCTTCCAGAGGGGTTTAAAGTGGAGAAAGACAAACAAACTGGGATGGCATTCACTACACTGTTGGCACGCAGACTGATTCTGATAAACTGGAAGAACCCAAACTCTCCTCTTTTAAGTCAGCGGGAAACCGATGTGTTATATTATTTGAAATTGGAAAAAATCAAATACTCAGTTAGAGGATCTGTGCAGACTTTTTACAAAACATGGCAGGATCTCATCAGTAATATTTTAGAATAAACTCTTAAAGCACAGAGGATGCAATTGTCTCTGCATTTCTTTTTCTTCTCCATCTTTATTGGCTTATCAAACTCATCAATTTAGGTTTGTTTACAAGCCTTAAGTTTTACTCCGTTGGCCTCGCTGTCTCTTTCAGGGGTGGGGGGCGACTTGATCTCAATTGTACTTTTTGTAAAAATGGATTGATTTGCATGGAAAGATTACAATAAAATTAGTTAAAAAAAAAGAAATTGCTATTATAATGTGTTCTATGATAATGTCAATTATGAAAGGCACTATATAATAAAACGAGAAAACAACAGAGGGAAAGAAGTGAACATAGCAACATTTTTATTAATAATAATAATAATAATAATAATAATAATAATAAAGTCCATTATTAAAAACACAATAAGAAAGAAAGAAAAAAAGAAAGAAAGAAATTGCTATTATAAACTGCCATGTAAAAATGCTAATTATGAAAGGCACTATATACAGTAATAGAAAGAAACAACAATTAAGGACAGAAATGAACATGAAATAAATTTCCATATAATAATAATATATTAAAGTCCCTTTGGAAAGATTCTGTAAAAAACAAAGAAATTGCTATTATAAAGTGTTCTATGATAATTTCAGTTATGAAAGGCACTATATAATAAACAGAGAAAACAACAGAGGGAAAAATGAACATGACAAAATAATACATTAATGTCCATTATGAAAAACACTAAAAGAAAGAAAGAAAGACGACCCCCCACTGGGGGGCTGCGCTGAGTACGTGTAGCTTTGCTCGGATGGGACGACCCCTCTGTGATGAAGGCCCGATTAGTCATTTGGGCCGGCGGATTTCTCCTTTGGCTCGGCTGGTGGGCTTTCCGCACTCAGTGACACAAGTGGGGAGGACCTGTGCGGGGGGCCGCCGCTCAAGTGAGGAGAAGCCGCTTACTAATATACTTATATAATAGAAAGAAACAACAATAAAGGAAAGAAATGAATATGATATACATTTTCATATATAATAATAATTTCTTAAAGTCCATTTTGAAAGATTTTGTTAAAAGAAATTGCTATTATAAAGTGCTCTATGATCATGTCAATTATGAAAGGCACTATATAATAAACAGAGAAAACGATAGAGGGAAAGAAATGAGCATGGCAAAATGTTTAATAATAATAATAATAAAGTCAATTATGAAAAACACAATAAGAAAGAAAGAAAGAAATTGCTATTATAAAGTGCCGTGAAAAAAATGCTAATTATGAAAGGCACTATATAGAGTAATAGAAAGAAACAACAATTAAGGACAGAAATGAACATGAATTAAATTTTAATATAATAATAATATCTTAAAGTCCATTTTGAAAGATTCCGTAAAAAACAAAGAAAAAAAGAAATTATTATAAAGTGTTCTATGATAATTTCAGTTATGAAAGGCACTATATAATAAACAGAGAAAACAACAGAGGGAAAAATGAACATGACAAAATAATACATTAATGTCCATTATGAAAAACACTAAAAGAAAGAAAGAAGACGACCCCCCCACTGGGGGGCTGCGCTGAGTACGTGTAGCTTTGCTCGGATGGGACGACCCCTCTGTGATGAAGGCCCATCACAGATTAGTCATTTGGGCCTGCAGATTTCTCCTTTGGCTCGGCTGGTGGGCTTTCTGCACTCAGTGACACAAGTGGGGAGGACCTGTGCGGGGGGCGCCGCTCAAGTGAGGAGAAGCCGCTTACTCACTCCCCACCTTCAAAGCAGTGAAAGTTGAACTTCCTGAGATTCCCTGGCGCTGAAGCGCTGTCTGTCTGGCAGGCTGGTGTGAGGCTCACTTAGGGGGGCTCTTTGGAAAACTACGCTCACAAAGGAGGCCTGTTAGGAATGTCAGAGCCAGACGTAGAAAAATGAAGGAAAAAAAAAAAACAAAAAACTGACATCTGGCGCCCATAACCGTTAGCCGGACCCGCACGTTGATGACGGCCCCGTAATGACGGATGTCATCCAGCAGAGGGCAGTGTAGCACTTGCTATTTTCCGCTCTCTCCCGTGACGCCCTCCCAGCAGTGCCGTGCGCAGACTCTGCCGTCTCCTATTTGCAGGCTTCCGGCCGCTGTGTGGGAGTGTCGCACGCATTAGCCCTGTGAACTGAAAATTCCGGAGCGTGAATTCCAGCATATTCCACTTTTCCTCAGCCCGTTGCCTCATACTGTTTTTCTTTGTCTGAGGTCAGCATGTTTGGATTACATTAGCACACGTGCACAACTGAGCATATTTTCCCTTTTCCCTGTTTTGCATTACCAGTAAAAATCCCGCGATATGCAAAGCGCGGATTATTTAACTTTTGAACCTGATTCCGGTCTCCTGTGTCTAAATAATCTTTTTGTAATTGTTGTTAAAAATACATTTGCCTTGGGGGTTCTGCTCCTCCACCATCAAACAAAGTAAACAAGTGATGGAATTAGTAAAGGCGGTACAGCGGATGTAAGGCGCTATAAAGGCTTCCGAGTAATCCTTCAATCATTCCGGTTTTGGAGGGATTCTAACTTTGCAGTGGGCTGTCGCTAAGCCTCATACACCCCAAAAAGAGCCAAGACCCTATTCCAGTAGCTCGCTGGTTCTCCTTCTCTTAATTGGTGTGATGGAAAGTCGAGTGACTCATTCAGGGTCATGCAGTGAGTCACCGGTGGGTGTCTATTTGGGACCGCTGAGGTTTGAACTCCGTGCATGCGCCTTATCCGCTGCTACGGTCATCCGGTGTTCGTGATAAGGGAGATTTTCATTGTTTAGGGTCGGTTTTAGCCGGCATGCTCATAAAAACCCGCAGGATTGCGTCAAAAATAAATAAATAAAATTAAATAATAAGAAAGGAAATGAAAAGAGAGAAGGTCCATCCCTCATTCGAACACATTTGTGCAATCAGCGAGTGACGGACAGAAGCGCACGCGAGATTCGAGTTTGAGCTCCGCTTGGTCTCTCGACTGACACGTTTGTTCTGCGCTGTGTTCAAACGGCAACGTGACCCGGTGGTCGGTGCTGGTCCAGAGTCCTGAGTTCAAATGCGAGGAAGGAACGAACTCTTGACCAGTATTCATGGCGGCTCCCCTCCTGTGCCCACTTCCACGCTGTAAGACCCTGTAAGATCTTCAGCTCTCTCCACACTTGTTCTGGGGGGTTTCAGTCTGGGCCACATGAGGACCCTCAGAGTCGCGTGTTGTCACCGCTGTGTGATGAGGTGCAAGTGTTCCTTGAGGAGCTCTCTACCTTTGGCTGCATTCCCCCTTTCTGTCAGTTCTCGTTGTCCCCATAGATGCCACCATCATGGCTCATTCACCTCAGCGGGATGGCATCAGGCAGGTGATGTGCAGTCCTTGGCTGTCACCAGACTCGTCAAACACTTCAGTTTTGGCTCATCTTTTCCTCCTTTAGAGTGCGGAGGTCACAAACACCTTATTGATGGAGCACTGATGAGATGGCCATCCTTCCCACAGGTTCTCCCATCTCAGCAGAGGACTTCTGGAGCTGTAAGAGTGACCACTGGGGTCTTGGTCTCCAACCTGACCGAGGCTCCTCTCCCATGCTTACTCAGATTAGCCAGACAGCCAACTAAGACTGCTTGTGGCTCCAAACGCTTTCCATTTCACAATTCCTGGCACCACTGTGCTGCTGGGCACCATCAAAGCTTTAGATACAAGAAGGGCCACTCTACCGAGATGGCCCTGCCTACTGCTGTCACCATGCCATGGCTGGCTTGAGCTGCCAATGTGTCATCTGTCCTCAGCATGCCAGATATCCCCCTCTGCCTTTGATACAGCCAGCCATCAGATCCTCCTTGCCACCCTCTCTGACCTTGGCATCACTGGCACTGGCACTGACATCAGGTAGTTTGATTCCTGCCTCATTCTCCCGGTGAGGTGAGGCATCATGGATGCACCAGACCAGCACAGGGGTTTGGATTGTGGTTGGTCCTCCCATCTTCTCACACTACACCTCCTGTAGGCCCTGACAATGAGTCCCGTGGCTTTTCTCATCAGTGCCAGGCTGATGGCATACAGCTGTACCTGTCATTCCTCACGGTATCATCTAGAATCTCCATATGTCCAACAGATATTTCAGCCTGGGTGACAGAGCGCCATCTCCAGCTCAGCCTTGATAAGATGGACCTTCTTGTTATTGCAACTTGTCCCTCACCCCATCTCTGTTCAGCTCGGCTCACCCTCACTAACCCCCACCAAGTTGGCATGTGACCTTGGGGTGGCGATCGGTGAAAGTGTCCTTAAGAGACACTTTTTTGCTATATGGTTCCTCGGTCTTGCAGATTCACGACAGCCACAAGATCAATTCCCAGTCCAGGCTCCGGTCCTGTCACGTCTGGGCCACTGCAACTGTTTGCTGGCAGGACACCAAGCCACCAAGATGGCAGCGGCATGCCTGGTGTTGAAGCAGCTGAGGTGAGCCCACCCTTGTCATTCCTCTCTTCAGATCACTCCATTGGCTCGCTGTGGCGGCGAAACATTTAAAATCCGTGATGCTTGCGGACTGAGTGGTCAGCATCTGCTGTATACCTGGGGACCCCTTATGAGGTCCTTCTTGACCACACAGCTGTGCTGATGTAAAGCGTCTGGTGATGCCACCTCTGTAAGGTATCATAATCTCACTCCAGACTCACTCAGACCATCTAAAATTCAGTCTTGGGTGTTCAGAAGTATCTGAAGACCCCCTTGGCTGGTGAAGTTCTGCCCAACTGATGTTAAGTTTTCAAAACCCAGTAAGTGATCGGTCACCTTGTCCTGTCACACTGTCCCCCAGGCTGATGTTTACTGGATTACATTGCTCTCCTTTGTAAGTCTCTTTGGAGAAGAGTCTCTGCTAAGAAGATAAATGTGTTGTGTTTCAGCCAGTGTTGCCCCCTCTGGTGGGGGACTCACATGCTGTTTTTATGCTGAGCTGTTAAATTTCACACAATCGTGAAGAAGTTTATCGTCACACAGAGCCGGACCCCAGACACAAGTGACCAAGTAGTGCGACCCACAGTAGGGACCAAAGTAAACTCCATGTGAGGTTACTTTGGAGGAGTGAACTAGACGGGACAGGTAAGCTTTGTTGGGCTGGATGGCCTCTTCTCGTCCAGATCGGTCTGACCTGGCACATAAGCTGCAGTCCACTCTTGGTGGTCCCTGGAGAAATATTTGGACAAAGTTCTTTGGAGCACATCTGCCAGCACCAGTGTGAGTCAGGACCACTATCTGGCGCTGTCTTGCTCTGTCACTCAAGAGCCCCAAAGCCCCCCCATAATCCTTCTCTGGACCTTAGCTTTTGGTTTTTTAATCACGCGTTCAGTTTCTCTCTCGTGGATGAGTAATCCTCTTATTTTGATTAAATAACGGGCGGAATAAGAATACAAAAGCGAGCACCGGAAAGCATTCCAATTTATTTGTGTGGGTGTTGCAAATGAAGCCACAAATCCCACCCTTGGCACACTGCGTGACTCCCAAGAAAAGAACAAAACCTGCGGGTGAAACTGAAAGCCGTGGGAGCGGCGCGGCGCGGAGCGCTCGGCCTTTGAGGGCGCCGGTAATTGGCGGGCCGCGTGCTTATCGGCTCGTTTTTTTTTTTTTGGATTTATAAGCCCTCTGAAGTTTCAAGACAAACTTCAAAGATAACGGCCATAATTAAAAAAAAAAAAAAACCTGGGGTCGTCCCGCCTCGTTCTTGTTCTTTTTCCTTTGGGATATCGCGTTTACTGCGCGCTGATAACGGCACGAATTGTGCGCTCAAATGGGCCGTGAAAACGGAAAGGCGCTCCTGTCTTATCAGCGCGAGTTTCTTGTCTTGAAGTTTACTTACAGGATTGTTAATTCGGTCATTTAAGGAAAAGCAAAGCCCGGGCAGCCATCCGACGCCATTCAAAAGGTCAACACATCGATACCGCTGCCGACCGCTCGAATTCTTTCCAGAAATTTCTGAGAGAAGAGCGCAGGCGGCAGTGACGGAGGTGGGCACCACCTGCACCTTGGCACCGCCACCGCCCGCCTCAACAATCTTTGGTCAAATCTTGACGAATCCTGGAGATCCGAACACCATGGGGAACACCTCCTCTCCCCCAAAACACCCCTGAACCTAGGGTGACCAGACGTCCTCCAAATAGAGGACATGTCCTCTTTTTGTAACATGGTTTCCTCCGTCCTCCAGGCATTCCAAAAATTCATTAAAATATCCTCCTTTCACAGAATCACGAACAGAGTTGACCGTTTTTGACTAATTACTACCGAGAATGAGCAGCTTTCGGCCATTCTCCATTCATCCGCGTCACTGCGTGACATTACGTTACGTTGTCAATAATTGTAACATCAAGTAGCGGCAACACTCTTTTATATTCTATTTCCGTCCGACGGCGCAACGGACAGCGGTTAGCGGTGGATTGGAGTTGGAAAATAAATTTGGTAATTTTGGTCCCCCTTTTTGACTGTCGGTGTCCTCCTTTATAGCCGAACCCATCTAGTCACCCTACCTGAACCCCCCAACGCCACCAGCCCCCTCTCCATCAACAGACCTCCACTGTGTAGGGGCAATCCAAGTTTTACCAGACCACCACCTTATCTTGGCATATTGGTCAGCAGCGGAAACTCTCCGCGAATCATCTCAGGAACAACGCTCTTTGGTCGAGTAGTCGAAGCTTCACGGGCGTCTCCGGGGGTCCCGCCAACAACCCACCGACCTCCACTCTTTGCCCATCGAATATCACTGTACCGCCGGTGATTTGGTTCCACTTCATGAACTGGGAGGGTTAAAACTACAGCTAAATAGGGTAACCTGGGAGGCAAAGGGGATCTCAAATGAAATGATATGATCCCCGCGATCGTTAAGTCGTTTAGGACTAAAGTGTTTCGCCCTTAAAAACAGTTACGCAACGAAGCCGCACTGGGTGCTAATTCTACTCTACAGCTGCTTTGGGACCCCAGGAGGTTTGATCGGGGGGTTTGTCTCCAGTGGTAGTCAAAGTCTAATTGCTCACCAAGCGGCAACTCTTTTCATGTTTGCACGTTACACCCGCTGGCTCCGCCTTTCATGGTCGTTACTGGAAAGTAGCATTAGCTTGGGGGTCCGCTAACACGCGTAAAGGGTCCAGTCTTGGGGGGGAGGGTCAACACCGTCATTTGTGTCTTCTGCGCAGAAAATGGAGCGACCAGAAAAAGAGCAGTCTGCACAAAATCAATAAAAATGTAAACATAGGAAAGTCATAAATCAATCAAACAAACAAAAAAACAAATAAATAAATAAATTAATAAATACCGTGCTTTAGGATTGTGGGACCCTGCAGTGGAGCCAGCGGCCAAAGACTAAAGTCTAAATGTAAATGTAAATTAGATACATGTGAAAGGCACTATATAATAGATTGGCAGACTGAGATAGTTATGAAAGGCGCTATATAATCGAGACATGCTTAGTGTAGCAAATAGTGGCTAAGGCTTTCAATTTTAAATCTTGTGATAGTGGGTTCAAATCCCACTACTGACAGTGTGTGTTACTCTGAGCATGTGAGTGGGGGGCAAAAACAAAACATAACTGTAACTGGTCAGGACTCGAATGTTGCAAGTCGCCTTGGCTAAAAGCCTCAGCCGAAATATGCAAATATGATATAAATGAATTGGGCTTAAAAGTCACAAGAATGGTGGATCTTCTAGGCAGGGAATATTAATCCAGTGTTAAAAATATGAACACACCGAGTGGAGGAGTCAGTAATGCTAAGAGGCGTTGAAATTTTGGTGAAAATGTGACGGCTACAACTGGCTGAGTGAAAGGTCACCTCAGGTGCAAAAAAAGAGTAACATGACAAAGAATCCATTTTACTGAAATCTGTTATCATTCAGAGCCTGAGTTTGACTTACTAACTTGAATATGACATTAACCTCTGTGCCAATTAGAATAGATAGATAGATAGATAGATAGATAGATAGATAGATAGAGTGAAAGGCACTATATAATAGATAGATAGATAGATAGATAGATAGATAGATAGATAGATAGATAGATAGATAGATAGATAGAGTGAAAGGCACCATATAATAGATAGATAGATAGATAGATAGATAGATAGATAGATAGAGTGAAAGGCACTATATGATAGATTGATAGATAGATAGATAGATAGATAGATAGATAGAGTGAAAGGCACTATATGATAGATAGATAGATAGATAGATAGATAGATAGATAGACAGATAGATAGATAGAGTGAAAGGCACCATATAATAGATAGATAGATAGATAGATAGATAGATAGATAGATAGATAGATAGAGTGAAAGGCACTATATGATAGATAGATAGATAGATAGATAGATAGATAGATAGATAGATAGATAGAGTGAAAGGCACTATATAATAGATAGATAAATAGATAGATAGATAGATAAATAGATAGAGTGAAAGGCACTATATAATAGATAGATAGATAGATAAATAGATAGAGTGAAAGGCACTATATAATAGATAGATAGATAGATAGATAGAGTGAAAGGCACTATATGATAGATAGATAGATAGATAGATAGATAGATAGATAGATACTGTAGATAGATAGATAGATAGATAGATAGTCTGCTCAGCACCCGTCGCTCTGCCACGATGTCAAACTGGCATTAATGGCATTAATTGTCCTGCTTGAATGTGACGCGTTGAGGCCGCTGAACTCCGATAGCACAGAAGCAGCTGAAGATGGCAAGGTGACGATGAACTCGGCGCTCAGTGTAAGTTGGGTTTGTTCTCCGCCCCTCATGCTTACGTGTTTTGTGTCCTGCAATGTGTACATCTGAGTCCTTCCAGCCAGCAGCACAGAGAGGCTCACCTGCTGAAAATGTTTTGTTCACTGAGACGTCAGCCCCTCTGGAGGACCACCTTAGGTAGCTGATAGAAATCACGCAAACTGAGAACAGACCACTGGACCAGTTGTGATTCGACTTCGGTCTCGGTAGTCAGAGTGGGGCCAAAATCAGCAGCACCAGGTCAGCCACAGGATGAGTGCAGGTAACACTGAGAATGGGGGTCTAACAAGTCAAAATGTAGCCCCAAGTCAGACCCTGAACACATAGTCAGAAGCACGTCTCTCGAGCTCTGAGAACAAAGTGCTCATAACTAGCGACTCCATGTTAATTTCGACAAATCTGACCAGATCAGGACTCAGGGAAGGGATAACTCAGCGGGCCCCATGGAGTTTTTATGTAGGGCCCCCCCAGAGCCCCCTGAATTGCCTCTGCTGATGCCAAGTGGACGGTTACCATTTCAACCTTCAATGTCTAAGACCCCATCCAAGACCCCATGCTAACCATCTCTGAGCTCCACTTGTTGGGTTTGCCCCCCCAGGCTGGGGATCAAATCTGCTTTTGCTTTTTTTGTTCTTGTTCTATGTTAGCAATGTCAATGTTTGAGTTTGTAGTTCAAGTCAATGTGTGTTCTGTTGAGTCCCTGTTTTGTAGGTCATCCGCTAAGAGGTGTGCCCACATGCCCATCACCTCCGAGGCCTGCCCTCAGCCCTATAAAGTTTGAGGTAAAGCTACAACCCCCTGCGGTTCATTTAATGCCCTCAAAGTGCTGGTGAGTCCTCCTGGGTTTCTGGCCTTGGACTGTTTGTGTATCCCTGCATGTCTGACCGTGGTCCTCTGCTTCTTGACCATTCTGTGGATTTGTCAGGTGGGAAGTGTTTGTCTTGGATTGCCTTTCTCTCTTCTGCCTTTCCCTGCTGCTGCGCCTTTTGTCCTCTTCAGAGTTTCACTTTTGAACATTTTTGACAAATAAATCTTTGATTTCTTCAACTTCAAAGCAAGCTTCTGGATATCATGGCAGGCCTGTACGCTGGTACTGTGAGTACTGTGCAGAGTGGAGACAGACCCTCTGCGTTCTTCCCAGTTGATTTAGGGGTCCGTCACGGGTGTGTTCTGCTCCTATTCTGTTCAATGGACTTGGTGTTGGTCACGGTCAAGGGGTCCGGCAGCTGGGGGGGCATCAATTGGTGAAGAAAGATTTACTGATGTTGACTTTGCTGACGATGCTGTGATCTTCAATGGAGACTCTGATCAGGGGTCTCGAGTGACTGAGTTAGGGGTCTTAGTGTCTGGACTTGTGCGGGTCCTGATGAACACCAAGAGCCAGGCCTTTAATGACGTCATGGGCACGGCCATCAGCAGTGTGTCTGTCTGCGGAGAAAGTGTCGACCTCATCGAGAGATTTACTTACCTTGGCAGTGACATTCGTGTGACAACGGTGACTCTTCCTGTGAAGTCAGTAGACGGATTGAGAGAGTGTGAGGTCACTACAATGGGGTATGTGGTGGTCCTGATATCTCTGCAAAATTATGAAGGTCCAAGTCTTTAGAGTCCTGGTGCTCCCTGTTTGTGAGACATGGACGCTGTCCAGTGACCTGAGACAAAAACTGGACTCCTTCATGTGGGTCTCTTTGGAGGGTCCTTGGGGTCCTGCAGGTGTGACTTTGTGTTGCTCATGGAGTCCTAAATGAGGCACATCACCTGCATTGTGAGGGAGCGTCAGTTGCGGCACTGGATAGATAGATAGATAGATAGATAGATAGATAGATAGATAGATAGATAGATAGATAGATAGATAGATAGATAGATAGATAGATATGTGAAAGGCACTATATAACAGATAGATAGATAGATAGATAGATAGATAGATAGATAGATAGATAGATAGATACTTTATAATTCACATACTCCAGCAGCAGCATACTGATAAAGAACAATATTAAATATCAGAGTGATAACAATGCAGTATAACAGACAATAACATTGTATAATGTTAACATTTACCCCCCGAGTCACATAGTGTGGGGTCTCCTCAGTCTGTCAGTGGAGCAGGATGGTGACAGCAGTCTGTGGCTGAAGCTGCTCCTCTGTCTGGAGATGATCCTGTTCAGTTGATTCTCCATGATTGACAGGAGTCTGCTCAGTGCCCGTCGCTCTGCCACAGATGTCAAACTGTCCAGCTCCGTGCCTACAATAAAGCCTGCCTTCCTCACCAGTTTCTCCAGGCATGAGGCATCCTTCTTCTTTATGCTGCCTCCCCAGCACACCACCGCCTAGAAGAGAGCGCTCGCCACAACTGTCTGATAGAACATCTGCAGCATCTTATTGCAGATGTTGAAGGACGCCAGCCTTCTAATGAAGTATAGTCGGCTCTGAGCTTTCTTACACAGATCATCAGTATTGGCAGTCCAGTCCAGTTTATCATCCAGCTGCACTCCCAGGTATTTATAGGTCTGCACCCTCTGCACAATCACCTCTGATGATCACGGGGTCCATGAGGGGCCTGGTCCTCCTAAAATCCACCACCAGCTCCTTGGTTTTGCTGGTGTTCAGGTGTAGGTGTTTTGAGTCGCACCATTTAACAAAGTCCTTGATTAGGTTCCTATAATCCTCCTCCTGCCCACTCCTGATGTAGCCCACCATAGCAGTGTCGTCAGCGAACTTTTGCACGTGGCAGGACTCCGAGTTGTATTGAAGTCTGATGTATGTTGGCTGAACAGGACCAGAGAAAGTCCAGTCCCCTGTGACGCTCCTGTGCTGCTGACCACAATGTCAGACCTGCAGTTCCCGAGACGCACATACTGAGGTCTGACTGTAAGATAGTCCACGATCCATGCCACCAGGTGTGAGTCTACTCCTATCTCAGCCAGCTTGTCTCTAAGGAGCAGAGGTTGGATGGTGTTGAAGGCGCTAGAGAAGTCCAGAAACATCATTCTTACAGCACCATTGCCTCTGTCCAGGTGGGAGATGGATCAGTGTAGCATATAGATGGTGGCATCCTCCGCTCCCACCTTCTCCTGGTATGTGAACTGCAGACGGTCGAGGGCGTGGTGGACCTGTGGCCTCAGGTGGTGAAGCAGCAGCCACTCTATGGTCTTCATCACATGTGACGTCAGAGCGACAGGCCGGAAGTCGTTCAGTTCACCAGGACGTGATACCTTTGGGACTGGGGTGATACAAGATGTTTTCCAGAGCCACGGGACTCTCCCCTGTCCCAGGCCCAGGTTGAAGATGCGCTGTAGAGGACTCCCCAGCTCCAGCGCACAGGCCTTCAGCAGTCGTGGTGATACTCCATCTGGACCTTCTGCTTTACTGGCATGAAGTCTCCTCAGCTCTCTGCTCACCTGTGCTGCTGTAATTGTGGGTGGGGATGTCTTTCCTATGGTGGTATCAGCAGAAGGATGGGTGGATGGTGCAGTACTCTGAGGTGAGAATGGGTTAGTGTGGTCAAACCTGTTAAAGAAGTTGTTCATCTGGTTTTCTCTCTCCACGTCTCTCTCGATGGTGGCACCCCACTTCGAGCTGCAGCCAGTGATGATCTTCATCCCATCCCACACTTCCTTCATGCTGTTATTCTGTAACTTCTTTTCCAGCTTTCTCCTGTTCTGCTCCTTTGCTGCCCTGAGCTGGACTCGGAGTTCCTTCTGCGCGCACTTGAGCTCATGCTGATCACCGCCTTTAAAAGCCCTTGTCTTCTGATTCAAAAGGTCCTAGATGTCACTTGTAATCCATGGCTTGTTGTTAGCTTAGCAGCATACTGTTCTTACTGGAACTACAATGTCCATACAGAAGTTGATGTAGTCAGTAGTGCAGTCAACAACCTCCTCAATGTTCTCACTATGTGACCCCTCAGGATATCCCAGTCCCTAGTTCCAGTCTCTCAGAGCCTGCTCTGCCTCAGGGGACCACTTCCTAAATGAGCGTGTGGTTGTGGCCATGTGGCGCGATTACCCAAGGGTGATTCAGGTCACAGGACCCTCATTGTTGAGGACCTGAGTGGTTGGACCAGACCAAGGGGACGCCTGCATAACACCTGGCTGTGGCAGATGGCTGGTCATTTCTGGGGAGTGGGATTGGACCACGTGTCTGCCTGGGTTTTTGCCAACCAGAATCCTGAGGTGTTTCGTCGTGTGGTGGGTGTGCCAACGTGTTGTGCCAGTGCATGCTCCCCCACCTGACCTGACCCGCTCAGGTTGGCGGTTTTCCCTCCTCGTGTGGTCATTTGGAGTCATTGCTTGAGACTTTATGCTTTGGGACTCTCAAGTTCATAACACCAACCACACTCTTTATTTCTGCTGCTCTCCAGAAAATCGTTTTCCATTAACGTCGTCTTGCATTGGAAATATATTGTGGGAAAAGAGTTACAATGATGATTCGTTTCAACACCCCTGAACCCCGGCCTGCCATCAATAAGGGCATTAAAGTGCTTGAGAACATCCACTCTTTCCAATACCTTGGGAGCATCCTCAATAGAAATGGACTGCTGGACAATGAGAGTTAAACATGGCATCTGACTGGCGTCTTCCTCAGGATCGCTTTGGATAAGAGCGTCTGCCAAGTAAATAAATGTTCATGTCATCCTCATCATATATCTTACCACACCACTGCCATGTCCAGGTAAGAGTGGCATTGTTAGCATCCGTAAGATCTTCATCGTTGCATGTAGGGCCTCGGGGACATTCATGGAGAATGTGGTCCATTGTGTGGGTGGGCTCACCACAGGGACATTCAGCACTTGTTGTGAGGCCCCTTCTAAATAGGTGGTCCCTTGTTTTGCCCACCTTTGACCCAGTCTTTCCAATGTGTCCATTGGGTAGATGCTCTTAAGGTGTAGGAAGAGCTTCATGTGAGGGTTAATGTCAAAGCAAATGTTTTCAATCTAAGACCTTCGTTTGCCCACCAAGGCTGCTCTACACAATGCTATGTGTGTCCCCTCCTTGCAGCACTTGGACTCTTCATCACCATCACGTAAAACGTCATGAAGGCTCCCACAGCCACTGCCTACAAAAGATTCTGGGGCTTCGCATGGCGGCGCAACAAAGTCCCCCACTTGCCATTTTATATGGGGAACTGGAATCCGGCCACAAGAGACCTGGAGGACCACTGAAACGAGATGATCTCCAAGATGATCTGAGGAAATCACTGAAGTCGTGTAACAACATATCAGGAGACCCTTACAGCAGATCATATCCTCTGGAGTGGACACCATGTTTGGTGGGACGTAACTTGAGCCTGAAGGGTCCCAAACATTTCCTTTAAGAGGATTCTGAGCGCCTCCTGAACTCCATCTTTAATAACAAAGGCAGTCTGTTGTGAAGGAGAAACAGTGGCATCCATGAACTCCAAACCCCTAAACACGATTTCACCCGGTCCTGGGTTCAAGTAAAGGAAGCTTTATTAAACAATTCCTCCTCAAAGTAACAAAAGCACAAATACACAAGATATCTCTCTCCACAATCCCTCTCACCAACGCAATGCCCTCCTCCAGCTGAGTGGTGCCCCATGTCCTCCTCTCTGACTCGCCTGGGTAAGGGAGTGCGGTCCCTTTTATTAAGAATCCTGTGCCCCTGCCCGATGGAAACACTTCAGGGTCATGTGAAAGCCCATTATAACAGGGAGCTTGTCCACCTGCTGCACCCTCTTGTGGCATCCAGGGACCCCAGCAGGGCTTCTCTGCCAGACTACACCCCTTACAGGGCACTGATATCCGGGGCTGCTGCCATCTAGCATGCTGGGGGAGTAAAAAGCCCCTAGTGGGCTGTCTGTCCATCCCTTCTGGTCTTTCCTTCTGGGTCTCATCCCCTTCTCCTCCCCGGCTGGAATGCCCATCCACCTGTTAGATGCTTCCTGTCTGTTTAAGGAACCATGTCCTCTTCTAGCCGGGATGCCCGTCCAGCCCATGTGGCATCTACACTGTGCGCTTCTTCACTTGTGTATCTCTTCAGGTGAGAAGGTTGTGAGGTGTTGACTGAATTCTTTATTCTTACATTTATTTTTCATTTTGTTCTTGTTCTTCTTCTTCTTCTTCATCTCTGGAGTTGGGGGGCCTCATCTACTTGCTGCTGGGTGTCCCAACACGGGAGGCACAGTTTAAGTCAGAGCCAGTGGGTGAGTAGGACTGCTGAGCTCCTTGGGATGAATGGCCTGCTCTAATCTGCTAAAGGTGCAATGCATTCTGGGAACAGCAGAATACGACTTTCTGAGGGACATCGATGACGTCACCATGAATTGGGGAAAAAAAAGAAATGTAAGTATTTTTAAGTTGCCTTGGGTAAACGTGTCCGCCAAGTCATAATAACCAATGAATCTATATTATACGCATGCGTGTAATGGCACCGTAGCGCATCGGGTCGCTTTTGCTGCCTCATATCTCAAGGTCACAAACTCGATTGGCATTTTCAGTCTGCGTCGTTTTCTGATGGCCTCACTTCTGAAGAAATTAAGCCATCCGTAAAGATCAAATAGGAGTCGTGGATGCCGAACCGCGTTACGCAATCGCGCCGGCATTGCACCTGTACGGGGATACCAGAGAGGTGTGCCATCCCTAACAATGCCATTTGTGGCCGAGCCGCACCTGGAAATGGTTGGCTTGCCGTGTTTGCATCCTGTTCTGAGGAACCTTCTTGTGTAACGCAATCTGCGTGTCAAAGAATTCCTCGCATTCTTTGCTTTTCTTCCCTTTGTTCGATTCATTTCCGACATGAGTCGATCACGTTGGCAAGGAATACCTGACATAAGTAGAATTCATTTTGTTGAAGTAACGCTTTTTTCTGTAAATGTGTGTAATATTGAAGGTGCCTGAGGGTGTCGCGGCCGAAACCCCGAGCGTGCCATCTGAATGACTCGGGCGGGCAGGGAGAGTTTATGAAACAAGCCGGGGCACATGGAGGACTGCGCCGCCTCGTTACAAGGCCCGTTCGGCATCAATGAAAGACACTACTACTACTAATAAAAAAAAAAAAAAATAATAATAATAATAATAATAATAATTGTAACTAGCAAGTCATTAACCTAACGGTCGGCCTAAACCAAACTCGCCATGTCAAATGAAGATTCAAACGCTAGGCTGATGATACCGGGGTCCTTCCATGTAGTCCACCTATAGTTTACAATGTCGAATACGTTAGACATCAAATTCATTGAATTGACAGAAAAGAAAAAATAAATTATATATATATATATATATATATATATATATATATATATATATATATATATATATATAAAAGCTCCATTAGTCCTGCGTGCGGGGGTCACGAACGGAATTTGAGGTGACAGTAGGGCGGTGTCCACACTGCAGAGAGCTCTCTTCATTTTCAGTTGTAGTAAAGTTTAAGAGTGCGGACCTCTGGGTGTCGTGGATATTCATTTAGACGGGAGTAAGTACAGCGTCAGCACCAGATTACTCCGGACCATGTCAAAGAAAGAAAGAAAGAAAGAAAGGTGACAATAAATAAATAATAATGACTTGAAGTGAGAAAATAAATAATTACATGTGTCACGAAATATATATTTTTGACGTGTTTATTTATTTATTTGAGTGACGCCCCACGCAACATCAAATAAGCCTTGAAATGAAATCCGTCACTCGTCCAAATTTAGAGGGTAGGTCCTAACGAGTATTGAGTTTGGATTGGTTTTGATAGATATATTTCACAGTGATTTATTTACGTATTTATTATTTACATAGGTCGTCACGTCTTGCAGAACTGTCAGACATCTGAGGTCTGAGGAGAGTTTGCTGCCCCATGCGAAGTGGCACTGAGCGCCCGATTCGACTCTACGGCTGATTTGGGTAGCAATCTCGAGGTTTCACCAGAGGGCTCCTTTCATGGTCAAGGTCCAATTGCTCCCTAAGCACCAACTCCACCTCATGGCTTGGATTTTAAACTCATATTTTCCGTGTCTCATCCACTTTTCCGGTAATCTTTATTAGGTATTATTAAGGGTTCCGTTAGTAAACTAACAAGACGTTTATAGCATATAATGGGTATTTATTGTCTCGTGTTCCCCGCGCTAACGAAAGGTAAAGGTATTTATTTATTGTAAAGGTATTTATTTATTTAAAGGTAAAGGTATTTATTGTCTCGTGTTCCCCGCGCTAACGAAAGGTCATGTTTGAAGAGAAAGCGCAATCTGCATACAAAGAAATCCCGGAAATAAATCGTTCGTGTTTGTTGAAGCACATCAAACGGAAACAAAAATTACAACAATTAAATCACCACTGTAGTGTTGTGAGACAGGAGGGCAATCATTGGCAGAGCCAGCTGGACGCTTCGGGCATGTAGTAGACAGCGGCCACGGAATAAAGGCTACCTCTCGATTATATAGCGCCTTTCATTTTTATCTGTTTATTAATATATTATATAGCGCCTTTTAGATCTATCTATCTATCTATCTATCTATTATAGAGTGCCTTTCATTTTTATATGTTTATTAATTTATTATATAGCGCCTTTCAGATCTATCTATCTATTATATAGTGCCTTTTTTATCTTTTTATTAATCTATTATATAGTGCCTTTCATTTTCCGTCTAGTAAGCAGTTTGGCCTTTTTTGTATTATATAGTGATTTTCCCTTTCCATGTATTTTATCGTGCCTATCTATCTATTAATGCCTTTCTTTTTCTGTCTTTTAGTGCCCTTACGTTCCTGTCTCTCTATTCTATTGTGTCTTTTCCTTTCTATTATATTTTATCTTTCTTTTTTATCTATTTCAGTCATTCATTTTCTAACTCGCTTGGTCATGAACAGGGTCGCAGAGGTTGCTGGAACCTATTCCAGCTGCACAATGCCTTTTCTTTTCCACCTATTGTATAGTGCTTTTTCTTTTCTGTCTATCTATTATATAGTGACTTTCCTTTTCTTTTCCACCTATTGTATAGTGCTTTTCCTTTGTATCGATTCATTACATAACGTCTTTCACAGTGTGTGCATGTATCCATGTGTTTATGTAGTGTTTAACACAAATGTGTGTTTTTAAACCTCCTTAATGCCATTCAGAGTCACGAGGTCCTGAGCCCACCCCGGCATCCCCGGTCTCAAGGCAGGTCACAGCCGTGCACGCAGCGCCCCTCCACTCCATCGCAGATCTCAATTCTTGTCCCACCAACGCATGGGTGCAATAAGCTGTTTTGAGGGGTTTATGCAAACTCTGTTTTTGTGCCCCCGATGTGTATGCATTTTGTGAAGGTGAGGGCTCATTGGAGTCAAAGGATGTCCATGCGGATTTTTGGACTTGGTGGCCCGTTGGGCGGTGGGGTGCTCCTCTCAGTCACTTGGCAATGCCTGCTCCTTACCCCCTTTTTTTGTACCGTCTCTGTCCAGTCCAGAACCTCCAGCTGAAGCACTTTACACATCTTTGTGCAAAACCAAGAGAGAGCTGGCAGCTTGGAGCGCTACCCACTGCGCCACCGTGCACGCCTCCCTGGTGTGAAGATTGAAATTTCCAATTCACCGACCCACAGAAAGTCATCGATGTATTCAGATCTGCTTAAAGGGGTCATGTGAACGGCATCAGGGCTTTAGGAAGTGAGAAGTTAATTTCTTTAAAGGAAATGAGACACAAGAAACAAGTCATTGATGAGCATAACGATTTTTAATGACATGGTTATCACAAGCCCATCCCAACAAGCAGCCCAGTAAAAGCGGTAATAATTAATAATTAGTCTCTAAGCATATCCCGATGTTACTGAAACCAAAAAGAGAAGGTGGACTCGAAGGGGCTGAAGTAGACCCCCCCCCTGCAGACAGCCGTCCACCCGAATATTCAGAGTCTCTGCTCGTCCGGCGGCGACGCGCTAACCGCCACCTAACCTGCCGCGCGTCCCTGTCCCGCCTCGGCGGATCTTTTACGGCGGGCACAAAAATGTCGTCCCACCACTCTGAAGAAGAAAAAAAACGAAGAAAAAAAAAAAAAAGAGGCGTCTCTGATTCACCTGCAAGGTGTGCAGGGAAGGAGAAGCCGCCAATGAGGTGGCAGCCACTTCAAAGAGTCCGCGCCATGCAGCCGCTCTCGTGGTCCGCCGTCGCCGTCCTCAGCGCTGCACCCGCGCCGAGTCTCAAAGGTCACACAGTCCAGCAGGCCTGCGGGGGTCAACGCCTGAGCGTGGGACATCCGAGCGCAGGCTCTTTGGAAACTGTCCAGACTCCAGTCCTCCTGGAAGACCGATGCTTCTGCGAAAGGTGAAACGGGACGTGCCGCCATACCTTATCCCGAGTGCACAAGTCTCTTGGAGGCGGAGGACCAACTCTCGGAGCTGATAATGGGCACCGCCAGCACCTCACCATAAAACACCTCCTTGGCTGCGTAATAAAGTGTCAAGTTCTCACCTGAGGTGGCACCAGCCTCCCCCCAAGGGTTCTCCTTCTGCTTTGCCACCCGGATGGCTGCTCTCGGGGCCGGGCTCTGTGGCAGCCTCAGGTGAAGGCCATACTCGGGTGCATTGCAATGGCGGGACAGGTGGTGCTTCACGGCAGGTGTGACATCCAGAAGGGGGACATCAAAGTCCTCCTCCATGTACACTTGCACAAGCACCACAGAGGACAAAATCAGGAGCCAGCGCTTCACCAGGCTTCCCCTCTCGGGCCGAGGCAGGTACTTCCTCACGATCGGAGGGTACATCACTTTGAGCGATCGGCGAGGTCGCAGGCGGTAGCCCTTGGCCGCCAGGTTCAATGCCGAGGCCCCTGTGGACTGAGGAGATGCGCTCAGCTCTTCAGCAGGCTGGGCTCGGCGGGATCCCGCACAGTGGAAGCACATGGCAGAGATGGAGGTCTCCGAGATGGAAGGATCAGCTGCTTGGCTTTGGGTGGACCCCCCTTGACTTCCTGCAAGTCTTCAAGTCTCGCGCTGAGCAGACGCTGAGGATGCAGAGGTTGTGCTGCCTTTGTTCTCGTCTAGCAGTGTCTCCTTCTGCAGCAGCTATTAGGCTGTTGTCAGCACCTGCCTCTGTATCTCCTCACCCCATCTTTAAATAGGTTGAGAGTGAAGCTGGGAGGGGCTCACACACCTGAGGGTGAGCACCCCTCCCATCTCAAGCACTCTCTCTGTCACTCCAGTTTCCTGCTTTGCACTGCAGCCTGTCAGAGCTCAGCTCTCAGCGCCAAGGAAAGTGAAAGGGCAGAATCCCAGAGAGCCAGGAGACTAGGGTCTGCTTATCATGGGGGTCTGGTCAGAAATAAATGACACCTATGGGTGCAGCTGGGTGACCCAAAGGGTCACTCGACATATGACCAGACAAGACCCCTATGAGTAGACAAGAGCTGCACCACATGTCAGAAAACCTTCTGGGATCTGATGAAGAAGAGCCAGGAGTTCAGGGGGCCTCATTTATAACAAGTGAGGGGGCCACTGTGGCGTTTTAGGCTCAGCTCAGTCCTCACCACCAAAGACACTGAAAGAGCAGAAGCCCACAGTCCGGGGCACCGCTGATCAAGGAGCTCATCTGCTCAGAGCAACACGACAGACAAAAGTTCTTTATGGGGGCATCTAGCCACGTCACCAAACTGGAAGGGCCTTACAGGGGTCTCTGAGGTCACTCGACATTTGACCAGACAAGACCCCTATGAGGAGATGAGAGCTGCGCCACATGTCAGAAAACCTTCTGGGATGTGATGAAGAAGCTCCAGGAGTTCAGGGGGCCTCGTTTAGGACACGTGAAGTGATGGTTGTGGAATTTTAGGTTCAGGCTGCAGAACAAACACTTTTTCAGTTCGGGCATTTAACTCGTGACATTTTGCACAAAAATGGCCTGAGCAGAGAGCCTGCTGCATCACTGGTGGGCTCTGGCCATGCCTTTCAGGGAAGGTCCCTCCTGTCTCAGGGTTCAGATGCAGGTCTGAGGTGCCCTCCAAATGGAGCCAGTGGAGTGCATGTCTGCAAACCCCCCCATCCAGATCTGCCCTAACCCTGAAGCCCACCTTCCTGCTTCCAAACAGAAGCAAACAGTCCTGCATCCTGGCTGATGTTGTCTTCTCGCTTCTCTCTTAATTATCAATAACACATTCCACTGCACGCCGGCTCCACCTTTGTTGAGGGCTCCGGCACCTCCAATGTATTTGTTATAATTAAGCGCTTTTGTCTTCTGGCCAAAACCATGCGATTTGGTTACAGTGAAATATGCGTGCTCGCGATGTCTGCAGCTACATGCGCTGCTTTGTAACTCTTTTAATTACAGTAATGAGCAGCCACTGTGCTCAATCTCACACCATTTACTTCTCATAGACTTGAGCGCCAGGCTGCACGGGGCACGCCAGGTAATTTAGAGTCGGGGATGCTGCGGATTCCCGACAGAGGATGACTTCATCGCTGCTTAATATAGAAAGAGGCTCTCGAAGCACGAAGACAAACACGAAGACGAGCGGAGCAACTGCAGGGCAGGCACTCCTGACATTCCTGAGCACAATGCGGAACGGAGGCAGCCGATTTATTAGTCCGTTCGTGGAGCGCAGCCTGACTCAGCGCAATTAATGTGTTTGCACTGCAAAGCGCGTCCTTCAACAGAGCGACTCTCTCTGGGACGGCCCGACACGCGAGGAGCGCACCTGGAGCGGGGGGTTTGGGGGGCGGGGGGGTTTGTCTACCGAGGATGGCGGTCCCGGCTGAACACGACACGGGCGACGCTGGCGCTTTTATTATACGAAGCACACCGCAGGCAATCAGCCGAGTTGCCCTCCTTATTAGGCGGGGGGTCTGACCTACTGCTCTAAACGTTATCTACAGGGTCAGGGGGAATGGGACCTGTAAACAGAATGAGCTTATTCTGGGCCTTGATAAATACAGCTAGAAAGGCGCTATGTAATAGATAGATAAAGAGAAAAGGCACTATATAATGAAAACTTATATAGATAGAAAGGCACTATATAATCGTTACATGGATAGATAGATGCATATGAGAAAATGAAAGGTACTATATAATAGAGAAACAGATATATAAAGTGAAAGGCACTATATAATAAATTCATCCATCCATTATATCCCAACTACAGGGTCACGGGGGTCTGCTGGAGCCACCGCAGGGCACACACACACACACCAAGCACAATTTAGAATTGCCAATGCACCTTACTTGTATGTCTTCGACTGTGGGAGGAAACCGGAGCACCCGGAGGAAATCCACGAAGAGAACATGCAAACTCCACGCAGGGAGGACTCAGGCAGTGATCCCAGGTCTCCTAACTGCAAGGCAGCAGCGCTACCACTGCGCCACCGTGCCGCCCATTATAAAAAATATATAGATAAATAGATAAAAAGGCACTATATAATAGACAGAGAAAGTGAAAGGCACTATATAATAAATAGATAGATAGATAGATGTGAAAGACACTATATAACAGATAGATTCAGAAAGCATTCCAGACCCTTCACCTTTTATTGTGTTGTAGATTTCACTTTAAAAGGATACATTTGCCATTTTTGCCCATCACTCGACACTGCATATCCCATAATGACAACCTGAAATCTAGAAGAAAGGCACCATATAATAGATAGATAGATAGAGTGAAGGGCGCTATATACTGAATAGATAGATAGATGTGAAAGGCACTATATAATACATAGATAGATAGATCTATGATAGATAGATAGATAGATAGATAGATAGATAGATAGATAGATAGATGAAAGGCACTATATAAGAGAAAGCAGGGTCAGGTGGGTTTCCAAACATTTATTTCTATAGCGTATGTCATTCAAACTGTTTTACAAGACAAAGATAGAGAAGTGTATATGAGACAAAATTAATTAATGAATTAGTTAATTGATTAAATGATTAAATAATTATTGGATTGATTGATTGGTTGGTTAATTAATTAACACAGACTGCCACACAAGTCTTCTTGAACTCAATGCGCACGTCTTTGTGACCACACAGGAGCCCCTTGGGGACACCGCAGCGAGGACATTTGGAGCACATTGGGACTGCATTTGAACCCGTGGCTCAAGTTTAATTTTTTCTCAGTGCACTAATTGGACAAGACAATGAGTCAGAAGTGGAAGGTTCCTCATTTCATCCCTCACCAGTCAAGGGTCAGACAATGATGTGACAGGACAGGATTGCTCCGTTATTCATTTGGTGACTCACTGGTACATGAAACTCCCACATGTATGACACCACCCCTCCCCTGGACTCATCTTGATGTCTCGTTTTTAACAGACGTTGAGCTTTATGGGGGTTCCCCACCTATTTTTTGGTCGACAAGCCCCAAAAACCCTAATTTTTAGGCCACCGTGTTTTGCACAGGAAACGTCACCCATCTAATTCGGAGGACCCCAGTGAGTGTCTTCAGTAAAAGTCATTGACCAAAAGGACTTGGAGTTGTGCAGACCACACCAACCAAAACCCGGGGTGAACCCCCCATCATGAGTTACGAGGGGTCTATTACTCCTGTTCATACAACAGTGAATAATGGGGAGTGTAATTTTATGCCATTTTGAGGTTGCTGATCACAAATGTGACCGTATGTTGGATGTTTGATTCTTCACCGGTGGTCCTACCCCTCTTAGACACCCCCCAGAAGACTAATATTGATTTTGCAGTCCACTCTCCACTTTTTCCCATGTCTTTGTGGCAAATCGAATGTGTGGGGGTGGGGATGGATGGGCACAAACATCAAAGCAGTGACCCATCATGACCCTCTGCCATTATAGATTGTCACAAGTCGCAGTCCACTCTAAGTCAACAGCGGGCAGCCCACCCAGTGGTTCATAAACTCCATTTTAGCCAAACTTGAGGTGTTTTTTGATTTCTGATCCTTTACCAGACCCCTGTGGACCCCCAACTGAAGGGGCAAAATGACAAATGTCTATTACAATCGAGACTCAATCATTTAAACCAGAGCCCAACTTGGAATATTGCAGATATCTGAATTGTCTCTTGTTTCTTATGCACTTTCACCTCACTTTATGTCTTCTGAGTGCCCAAATGATGCCAGCTTATGCCAATTCACACTTTTGGCAAATTTATTCATAACAAAAAAAACTGAAATCTCCCATCGGGCACAAGCATTCAGATTGGAGTACTCAGTGCTTAGCTATAACACCAACCCAGGGCAGTGTTGCCAGCCTGGCACCTTCTTGGGTTTGACGTGATGAGCTTCACACACTAGGATTTTCTGCCATTGCTCTTTGCAGATCCCCTCAAACTCAGTCAGGATGGATGGCAACCATCAGTGGACAACTTCACTCAAGTCTGCCCAGAGAGGTTCGATTGGAATGAATTGAAAAAATGTCAGCAGACGGGCACAACATCATGAGCTGGAAACAAGTGGCGGGCACTGCATGTCTTCACTTGGACCCATGGATGCCACTTGGATGCCTGTGCCTCCGCTTTTTGTTGTTCTGCTTTTACGATTCTGTGGGCTGCCGCTGTTTTAAAAAAGTGGACAGTCCACTGTGTAATCATCTGTGTGACTCATGGGGTGACATTCAGGCAGCTCTGAGGTAGTTCTGGTGACTAAACGCTGACTTAAACTTCATTTATTTCCTTTATTTATTATCATTAGCAATGCGGTACTGTGAATAAGATGGACTGGTGGATTGGCGGGCTGGCCAGTGTGCCATCAGGCAAGAGAGAAACAAAAATGGAGGCTGGGTTTGTAGGTAGGCATGCCCACCCTCCTCGTGTCGAGATTTCCATGAGTAAGCACACCAAAGCCACTCAAGGTGCCATGTGACATGGTGGTTAAGGATTTGGACCTCAAATGCTGAGGTTCTGGGCTCAAATCCCACTACTGACACCACTGTGTGACCACAAGTGACACCCTTCACCTGCCCATTCTTGAGCTGAAAAGACAACAAAGGAAATGGAAGTAATTGTGTCTGAAATGTGGAATGTCAGCTTGGAAAAGAGCATCAGACAAGTCATAAATAACTAAGTATAGAAAGATTGGTGTGAAAGGCACTATATAATACTATTATAATAATAGATAGATAGATAGATAGATAGATAGATAGATAGATAGATAGATAGATAGATAGATGTGAAAGGCACTATATAACTGATAGATAGATAGATATGTGAAAGGCACTATATAATACTATTATAATAATAGATAGATAGATAGATAGATAGATAGATATGAAAGGCACTATATAACTGATAGATAGATAGATAGATAGATAGATAGATAGATAGATAGATAGATAGATATGAAAGGCACTATATAACTGATAGATAGATAGATAGATAGATAGATAGATAGATAGATAGATAGATAGATAGATATGAAAGGCACTATATGATAGATAGATAGATAGATAGATAGATAGATAGATAGATAGATAGATAGATAGATAGATAGATAGAGTGAAAGGCGCTATATAATCACTAGATGCACAGATTGTGTGCTGTGGTGCTTAAAGCTTTGGACTTCAAATTCTGATGTTGTGGGCTCAAATCCCACTTCTGACACCCCTTTCTGACCCTGAGCTAATCACGTCAGCTGCTTGTGTCACCAGATCTTCCTCAAATGATGAACATCCCTGTTATTTTAAGGGACCACCAAGACTTTGCTCCTACCTTTGTCGAGCAGTTTCAATTCATGGACAGGAGGTCTTTCTTTAGGGTCCAACGGTGTTCATCTGTATTCTCCTGGACCCCAAACACAGGCACCATCAATTTGGAATGGGCCAGGTGTGCCTGTATGCCCGATGTTCGTTTGGGTGGGCCGGTCTCTGCCCTACACCTGATCCTGAACAGGTACACTTACGGGGTAATGGCTGGCGCTAGAATGTTTTCAAAGGAGAGACCCCTAATGCTTGGTACTAGAAATCTGAAGAAAGTCCCCCGTGCTTCTGCTGCCACCAAACACAATGTGAAGGTCCCGGACATGTTTGTTAATTTTAAATATTTAGAAAGGACGCAGGTGGAGATGTGGCTTTGGTTTATTCTAACTCTGATGTCAGCATCCGTGGGCTGCAGATGACATCCGGCTCACCAGCCATGTGTGTAACCTTTGCAGTTTAGAAATGTTTTGTTTTGCACACGATGTTCTCATCTTCCTCCCCATTTGTTAACACAGTGCCACTCTTGGATATGCACACAGCCCACAGGCAGAACGAGATTTGCACAAAACTGTAATGTGGACTTGTAGAGCCCGCTTATGTGTATCCCTGGCCGCTATGTCAGGGTCTCCTCTTTATGGTGACTTTCACCGCAAGTTGTTTTTATCTCTAAAACACACAGTGCAGCGCTCTGGCACCCACATTCACACACACATCATGAAAGATGCTGAATGCCATTTACGGGCTATGGGCACCTGTCCTGGTGGCCTCAGCCGTGAGTCCTCTCAAGCATCCAGTCACAGGGGCCAATCTGGACACCACCAGCTTTAGTGCTTACAGCCCAGTATGTTAGGTGGAAAAGTTGGGGCATCGATTAATGCACAGCTGAAAAGTGGTGGTGGTGTGCATGGGGGGTCCCCATGTCTTTTTCGAAGTGTCCCCTGTGGTGATTTACTTGGGTCACCCATGCATGTCAGAATGCATTAAAGTAGGATGGGCTGACTTCTCGAAGAGCAGCAGCTAAATCTCCAGAAGACCCCCTCACATGATGACACTGGCCCAATCAGAAACCCCAATTAATGGAACAGGTGCACCTTGGGACGGAAATGAAAGCAAGCGATTGCAAGGCAGGTGATCCCGGTAAGTGAATGGGAGACCAATCAGGAAAAGCTTGGGTTGCTGCTGAAAGAAGCCAGCAGGGGGCGCTCAACCTGTGGTCTGTGTCTGGATCCCAAAGCCCCCAGGCCAGTGACGGGGACACTAAACAGAGTGTAACTGCAGACCGCACTTCCTTATGCTGCTCCATGGGGGTGCTCACCTTGTTCAGTCTTTATAGCGCCTTTTGTAATAACGTTTATATGAAAGTAACACAATTCTTTACGATATTATAAAATGGCTGTTCACGCAGGTGGAGTGATGTATTGGGGGTCCCCAGGGACCAGAAACTAATCTGTGTCCTGGAACTTTACAGTTTTCATCGTGAGGAGGCACTATATCCTTTGACTATATATTTAATAAAAGGATAAGTGTCTGTGTATCCATCTGGTTGTCATGTCTCTGTCAATTCCAACAAATGGTGCATCACAAATATTAACACTACTTCTACAAATCCCATACCAAATGGTATATAACAAAGACACACTCATTGCGTTTTTTTCCAACAGATGGCACATCACAACATTGACAACGCTTCTATGAATCCCATGCCAAACGACATATAACAAAGACATATTCATTGTATTTGTCATTCCAACAGATGGCACATCACACACATTTGTAATAATACATTTTTTTTCCAAAAATGTTTCTGATGTGCCATCTGTTGGAATGACAAATGCAATGCATTTTATTACTTCATGCATTACAAATCAGATTCCAGCAGATGATGCACTGTAAATGTTAACAATGAATATGCTGGGGGTCTGCGTTGATTGTTTAGATTTCAGCCCGCCTTAGACAGGTAGCACAGCTCATCTACCTGAATAAATGGACAAGTGTCTGTCTGTGTTTCTCTGTATCTGCGTGTCCATCCAGTTTCTGGGGTTAGGAAGAGAAGTTTAACAAGAAGTAAAACAAGTCAATGAAAACAAGTCCAAAAGTTAGAAATGATACTAGCAATACCAACTAAGGGTCTAAAAATAACAGTCTTGGTCTTATCGGTCTTTTCTGTTGCCCGCCGAGTTTTTTGCACCTGCTCAGGCCACCTGAATGACGGGATGACAACGGGTGGGTCTGTCCGAAGAGGCTGTTATGAGGGAAGGTGAACGGGTAGATGTTATTATGGCAGATCAAATGTGTAACCCATGTATCAAATGAAACACACAGATGGGTAGCACAGTTAGCATACACTGTGACCTATAGGGGGCGTCGCTGCCCCCAGACACAACCACACAGTTGAGTAAAAGATTTCTTGCAATCACACCACCTTAGCACAGACTCCTCAAAAGGCTTCACAAGCACAAGCACTTCTTTGTCCTTCCATTGTTCCCAGCTGAGTTTTGTGTCCGTCCACCATTCACCTGGCTGAGGCAGAGCGCCTCCTTTTATATGAGACCCAGAAGTACTTCTGGTGCCAGGGCACAGCAGCCCACTGGAAGTATTTATGGATCAAATGGATGTCCCCAAAAGTGAGTAGTGCGAATCCCAGCAGCTCCCCCTAGTGGCTTCTGTAAAACCCAATAGGGCTGTCACATGGGACTACAAGTCCCAGAATGCCCTCCAGGTGTCTGTACTGGAATCTTAACCCAGGACTCTGCCATCTTGTGTACTGGGGGAGTAAGTAGTCTGAGCAGGATAACTCCCTTGATTCTATCAGTATGTTGGTCATCTGGCCAGATAAGGCACCTTAACTTTGTCCTGGCAGGGATGCCAGTGTATCCAGTTGTCTGGCAGGGTCCACCCTTCCTATTTTCCTTCTTTTTTTGGTTCCTCTGGGCTCCCGGCCAGGCAATGGACTTGAACTTATCCCGGCAGGGATGCCAGCCCATGAGTGCTCTCTGTTATACTACACACGCGTTGTGCTCATCCAAGGGAATAACAACCTCCCCTGAAAATAAATTTTAGGGCACCAACCCAGCTGCCCCCCTTTACTTAAAAGATCAAATAATAACAAACACTCGATGGCATGAAAATAAAACCACAAAACAGCAGCCAACAAATTAACGTGGCTCGACCAGTCCTATTCGTTTCATCGTCTTATGTGATCGAGGAGCTCCACCAACTGTCATCGCTTGAGTGAGAAGAGACGCCTCCTTCTGGGTGGTCTCGCTTTAATGACCCAGGAACTGGAAAGGGCGGAGTCAGTTACCCTCACTGGGTGCTTTCTCTGAACTGTGGAGGATACAGAAGACCAGGCAGTTAGCAGCAGCGCCCCCTCGTGGTCCGGGGTGAAACCACATACCCGGGAGCAACTCAGAGGGTGACCCTGTGACATGTCTGCCTGACAGTATGAATTTAAGAATAAGGGGTGGATGTTGACCAATAATTAGTCCGTATCTCTGAGACGTTAAAGCTGCACTTTAGGGAAGGAAGACTCCAGGGACGTGGCAGACTGGCAACATACTGCTCGTTGGTGCAGCTGGCAGGGTAAGCGTTTCAGGATGACAGCCTTGGAGTTTAAATGCCAGGTCTTTCCATTTCTTGAACTGCTGTCCGTGTTGTAGAAGGCCTGGTGTTTTCTGTTAGCGTGCAGTACCAGAGGTGACCAAAAGAGCGCAGCCTCAGTAAGAAGGGACATCGAGTTTTTCCAGAGCTTTCTGGTATTGTCTCGCTCCCTACACGTCCAGATAGAGACTTTGCAGTACTCAAATTAAAGCCAATATATGAATAAATGAAGACGCCTCAGCCTATCTTCGTACGTGACAGTGAGGATGACCTTCATAAAATGCAAAAGGACGCGCTGCGCTTGACCGCCTGGTTGGCATTTCCTATACGTGGTCCTCTTGAGGCTTTAAGGGTACCTGCAGGTCACCATTGTGGCTTTATTTACAGCTGTGTTCACAACATCACTATAACATTTTGAAACGCTTTCACTTGTTTCCCCATTCAGTGATGACACAACGTTATGTGTGAACCATCGCTAAGGACATTTCAAGACGTTTGTGGTGGTCGTCATCTGAGTACCTCCATGCCATTTCTAGGAGCCGCTTGTGCTCCTAATACTCACATCTGCATTCTCCCTCGGCCCCTTTACTTCGATTCCGTCCAAGTCAATCAGCAGAAACCGAAGCCAGGCGGCGGGCACAGCTGCGCGGCGTTGGGGCCGTGACGTCATCACGTTGGTAAAGAGGCGCGCACGCGCGTTCCTTTTTCAGTAGATGCGCTGGCGGGGCGCTCAGTTTACCTGCTCACTGCTCCAAAGTGTGACGTTGAACATTGAAAACTTTCTCTGGTTAAACCAAGCTGTTAAAAATCAGAACATATAAATTCGAAAAGTCTGCGAAATGGGAAACGTTACGTCATAAACACCTTCCAGGCAAGTGGCGGTGGGGCTTCAGGATCCGAAACCCTTTTTTTTTTTTATTTTCCCCTTCAGCCATTTGTTTGAATAAAAGGCCCTCGCATTGACTTGTCCTCCATTTTAAAAACTGAATAGAATTCTTTCCACCCCAACTAAAAGCTGAAGCTGAATTACTCAAAAACAGAAGTCAGCTTCCTTGACACCACCATTCAACTGAAAGACAACACCCTTGTAACTTCTATTTTTCACAAATCGACAGACAGATTGACCAGCCTGAGAAGTGACAGCTTCCACCACAAGCATATAAGGCGCACCATTATTTTCAGCCAAGCAGTATGGTGCAATCGACCCGACAGACCGGGAAAACAAACGCAGGAGCTCAGACGAGATTTCATCAGGCGAGGTGACAACCTGACTGCAGACCCACATTTGTATTGAAAAACTCATCACAAACTTCAAAAGGCTTTGTTGGACAGTCATCTTATCCAAAGATCTTGACCAGACATTGTTCTACTCTCTCTTGTTAGGTTAACCCTAGCCTGAATCCATCCATCATCCAATCCTAACTACAGGGTCACGGGAGTCTGCTGGAGCCAGTCCCAGCCAACAAAGGGTGCCAGCCCACCGCAGAGCACACACGGGACAATTTAGAATCGCCAATGCACCAAACCTGCATGTCATTGGACTATGGGAGGAAACGTACGCAGACACGGGGAGAACAAGCAAACTCCATGCAGGGAGGACCCGGGAAGCAAACCCTTAAGGGTCTCCTAACTGTGAGGCAGCACCGCTGCCCACCACGCCTCCGTGCCACCCCCGCTAGCCTGAATGAATCTATTAATTTTTTACATTTAAGGTTTCTCATTTAAAGATTTACCAACGTTGTTTCTTGTCCTAGTGTGTATTTAAACACAGGGGACTCCAGCTTTTGTGTTCCATCTCGCCTGAAGAAAGGACCTGAGTTGCCTCAAAAGCCTGCATATTGTAATCTTTTTAGTTAGCCAATACAAGGGGCCATTTTGCTTGGCCTTTCTCTACATTCAGAAGTGAATCTGTTCCGGCAGCTTCCGGCGATCAGCAACTCGAGTCTGCCCCCATCTCTAGAACGTCCTGCAAAGAAGACCACTCAGGACGCTCTATGCTCTATATTGACCACAATATTCTTAGAAATCGCCTTAGTCAATGGGTGGGCCTCTCTGGCAGGGTCTTAAATTGGTCTGAATCCTATCTGGCAGGTAGACAATTCTTTGATAGTTGAGGTAATTAAACTTCAGAGACACATGATATTCTATGTAGTGGCCAACAAGGAGGTGGCACGGTGGCGCAGTGAGTAGTGCTGCTGTCTCGCAGTTAGGAGACCCGGGTTCACTTCCTGGCTCCTCCCTCCCTGTGTGGAGTTTGCATGTTCTCTCCGTGTCTGCGTGGGTTTCCTCCCACAGTCCAAAGATATGCAGGTTAGGTGGATTGGCGGTTCTAAATTGTCCTTGGTGTGTGTGCCATGTGGTGAGCTGGTGCCCTGCCTGGGGTTTGTTTCCTGCTCTTTTTGATCTACATGCTTCCATCAGGTCAGATTATCTCAGGGCATAACAATGGAGTGGTGGCTCTGAGGCTACGGATCTGCACTGCCAATCGGAAGGTTGCCAGTTCGAATCCCGTAAATGCCAAAGGAGACTCTGCACTGTTGGGCCCCTGAGCAAAGCCCTTAACCTGCCATTGCTGAGTGCTTTGAGTAGTGGGAACAGCGCTATATAAATACAAAGAATTATTATTAATTATTATAACGTGAGCTACCACAGCTATGCTGACGACACTCAACTGTACTTATCGATAGCACCTGATGACCCCGACTCTCTTGATTCACTGCCCCCCAATGTCTGACTTGTGTTTCTGAGTGGATGGGTAGTAATACTCTCAAGCTAAATAACGAGAAATCTGAAATTGTAGTGATTGGCAATAATGGATATAATGAGGTTACTAGAAATAAACTTGACGCATTAGGATTAAAAGTCAGGACGAGGTAAAGAATTTAGGGGTAACTGTTGACTGTGACCTGAATTTTAATCCCATCCAACCATCCATTTTCTAACCCGCTGAATCCGAATACAGGGTCACGGGGGTTTGCTGGAGCCAATCCCAGCCAACACAGGGCACAAGGCAGGAACCAATCCAGGGCAGGGTGCCAACCCACCGCAGGACACACACAAACACACCCACACACCAAGCACACACTAGGGCCAATTTAGAATCGCCAATCCACCTAACCTGCATGTCTTTGGATTGTGGGAGGAAACCCACTCAGACACGGGGAGAACATGCAAACTCCACGCAGGGAGGACCCGGGAAGCGAACCTAGACGGGTCTCCTAACTGCGAGGCAGCAGCGCTACCACTGCGCCACCGTGCCGCCCCTGAATTTTAAATCGCATATTAATCAGATCACTAGGACAGCATTTTGTCACTTCACAAAGTTAGACCTCTTATAACATTGAAAGACGCTGAGAAATGAGTTCAGGCTTTTGTTTTCAGTCGACTAGATTACCGTAACGCACTCCTCTCAGGACCACCCAAAAAAAACATCAATCGGTTACAGCGAGTGCAGAATGGAGCTCCTAGAATCTTAAGTAGGAAAAGAAAATCCGAGCACATCACCCCAGTCCTGATGTCACTGCACTGGTTACCGGTGTCATTCAGAATTGACTTTAAAATCCTGCTGATGGTTTACAAAGCCTTCAATAATCTGCTCCATCTTATATATCGGAGTGTCTGACATCTTAAATTTCAAATCCTAACCTTAGATCTTCAAATGAGGGTCTGTTTAGAATTCCAAGAGCGAAACTTAAAAGAAGTGGTGAGGCGGGCAGGCGATTGTCCTTCTGCTTTTATGAACCTCAAATCTGGATTAGCCTGCCAGTAGGAATTCACCAGGCTGATACGGTGGAGCTCTTTAACAAACTGCTGAGAACTCATTACTGTAACATGGCCTTCTCATAACTTCATCTTAGTGTAATCCTGATGCTCTGTATATTTAATTAATTATCATTACTATTCCTGGTGGCTCCACACTCCCTACTAACCCCTAGTCTCTCTTCTGTTCTTTTTCTGGTTTTCTGTGACCTGCGCCATCACCACCTGATCAGAGCACCGTGATGTCCCTCCATCGATGGATTAAAGCGCAGAAGTCCACGTGACCGTCATCATCAAGGCCTTCCATGAGAACCCTGAATACCATGAGGACTGACTGAGGTCATTTATGTCAGGTAGAGGGGGCCGGGTGGTCTCGTGACCCCAGATTTTATTTTTTCTCCAGCTGTCTGGAGTTTTGTTTTTGTTTTTTCTGTCCTCCCTGGCCATCGGACCACCTTACTCTTATTCTATGTTAATTACTGTTCTCTTATTTTAATTCTTATTTGTCTTTTTCTCTCTTTCTCCATCCTGTAAAGCACTTTGAGCTCCATTGTTTGTATGAAAATGTGCGACAGAAATAAAGGTTGTAGTTGTTGTTGTTATGCAGTGCACCCTTAGTGGGGTCCGGTGGTCGCTCACTCACGTTCTGGATTTCAATGACTTTATCTTGCCAGAGGCCACCACGTCGAAACTTGTTTATTAGGGAAGTCGCAGTCGCCTATAAGGGGCCTTGGTCCGGTCGTCGTCACCTCTTTTGTTAAAACAGTAAGTAAAAAACAAGGAGTCCAACCGTTCATGCGGACCCCCATCAAATGATCATCGTGCTGACAAATTGATCCCCGTGTGGTTTCATCATTCCAGTTTTCATTAAGTATCCCCTTTCTTATAATCCGCTTATCCAGGGCAGTGTTGTGATGTGCAACTGGAGCCCCTCCAGCAATCATGAAGGCGCATGGCAGGACCAACACCCGGTGTAAGTGCCCTAATGGACAGACTGGCACCTGCAGAGTTCAAGAAATAAAGAATTTAACATAAAAAAAAAATAAGCCTAATATCTGCGGTGGGCAAAATGACACATCTTAAAGGGGGCAGAGTCAGAGTGCATACCAATAAGCCCCTTCTGTCCCCTCAGAGGTTGGTAGGCAGGGTGGTGAGGGGGGTGCTCTTATATAAGCACGCAATAGCAGAGGGAGTGGGGGAGATGGATGGCAAACATGATAAAAATAAAGTGGGGGGTTTGAAAAATAATCCAAAATAATGCATTGTTTATTAAAAAGTAGCCCACAAACCACAAAAGCCCATTTTGTTCCCGTTGATGACAACCAGTTGGGCGAGAAAACCTCAGACTTGGCGGAACTGCCCGACTGGGATGAGTGGGCAATCCTGGCCAAAGGACGGACACCATAGATGGAGGCGTAACCCTGGATGGAATGGTGGAGAGACTGTCTCTCAAGGGCAGTGGCAGAGCTCCTCTGGCATGATCTCACTATGGTGTCTTTGGGTGCTACCAGAGGGCACTGCCACGAGAAGACCTCCCTGTTTTCTGGAGCTTACGCGTGACCCTGAAGTGTGTCTGCTGGCCATTGCTATGGCACTGGGAGTATACAAGGTCCAGTTTATAAGAAGACGCCTCAGCTTCAGGATTGGCAGGAGGTGGGCAAGGTGGGCACTCCCTGGAGGAGTGGAAGGAGAAGACAAAACCTGAGAAGGTGCTGCCTGTACATTAAATTCTGATTTCTGATTTGAACCCGTGACTGTGTTACTGTGTTGTGTCTGGGGTTTGGGGGCTCAGTGGCGCCACCTACTGGACACACATGACCCGGCGGCAGGGCACCTCTGAGTGAACACACACATACACACAGCTGGGCCAATTTAGCAACATTAATTCTCCTAACCAGCGTGTGTTTGGACGGCGGGAGGAAAGCAACGTAATTATTAACGCAACCGTAGGACACAACGACTGGAGAAGTGAGAGGAGGAGAAGACAAAGTGGTCCTCACGAGCAGCAGGACCCCCTTCTCAAAGTGTTATTCTCTGTTATTCTCGATTCTGCTATCCAGCTGATGGCCCCCTGGGTGCAGGATAGACACCCTCCCTGCAGGGGGCGTCAGACCCTCCATTTCACGCCCACACCTGGCCCTAACCTGCCAGAATTTTCGCGCCGCTGACCAAGTAATTGAAGGCCCCTTAATTATGGATTTTACACCACGGCAACGGCACAATAACTGCGGTGCTAAGGTGCGATCACACGGAAAGAATTCTATTCTGGGAGCATGAAAAGCGAACAGGACGTTCACTGATCTGCTGCAAATATTCTCGCCTGGGGCGTCCCACCGGGAACATTTCAATCTGCTGACAGCAGCATAGCAATAGGAACCAGGAGGGGCGCGTCGGGCATCTGGAGTCCGCGTGATGGGCGGAGCCTCCAGGTGGGCCGCAGACCGCGCAGGGCTGGCCACTTGTCACCTGTGGCACTTCTGAGTGTTGAGAGGGCAAGGAGGTGGGCACAGCACCGGGTCATAGGTTCAATTGCAGCGCGGTCAGTATCTGTGTGAGCCCTGCATGTTCTCCCCGCATCTTTAGGGGTCTTCTGTGGGCCCTCCAGCTTCCTCCCACATCACAGACAAGTGGAGATTCTAAATGGGCCTGGTGGGCCAGGAGACCCTGGGGAGGACATCAGGGCGGCGTGAACCACTGCTGGGTTGGACTGGGACACCAAACAGACCCCGAATGGGAATGAGCGGTGGGTCAGGTGAGCGAATGAATGAAGGAATGAATGAGGGAGTGAATGGAGGAATAAATTAAGTAATTGATTAGTGATTGAATTAATGATCAAATAAATGAGGGTGAATGAATGAATGAAGAAACAAATGACTGAATAAATAAATGAATGAATGAACTAGTGAGGAACTGAGTGAGAGGATGAATGAAGGAATAGTGTGTGAGCGATTGAATAGAGGAATGAATTGATTAGTGATCAAATTATTGATGAAATAAATGAAAGTGAATGAATGAATGGATGGATGGATGAATTAGTGATTGAATTAATGATCAAATAAACGAGAGTGGGTGGATAAATGAATGTCTAGACGGATAAACAAATGAATGAATTAATTGATTAATTAACTAGTGAGGGACTGAGTGAGTGAGTGAGTGAATGGAGGAAAGAATTAATTAGTGATCAGATTAATGATCAAATATATGTGAGTGAATGAATGAATGAATGACTAGATGGACGAACGAACAAACAAACGTCCCCCATCCACTGCACAGCCCCCTATGTGCCCCCCTAAAGGAGCTGTCACTGCAGAGGAAAAACGTTCAGAGACGTGGAGTGTGCAGCGGGGGGGCTTTGGACTGGGTACAGCGCTATATATGCGGCTATAATGGGGGCGTCGATGGGCCTTTCAATTCCTTCACAAAGTGCCCACCATGACAGGTGCCCTACTAAAGACAAGCGCGATGTCATTCGTGTGACTGGCGCTCCACTCAGTGAGGTTTCAGTGACATTCTTTCAATTTTATTTTATATTTATTTCTATAGCGACTGTGTGATTATCAGCAGAAACAGTTTAACAGCGCAATACGTTCACCGCTTTTCTGCCCACAAGATGCCAACTTCAGAAAGTGCAGACCACAGGCTTCTTTTACGAGCGCCCCTTCTCCTTTACCGGTTGGTTCCAGAATGAGCCGCCACCTTCCGGTGACCAGCCATTTAAATCACCTGTAGACCAGAAGGGGCGGGGCCATCTCAGGGCTGAAGGCGGGCCCGAGTCGTCCTCCAAGACTCCACCTGCGGACCTCCAGAGCCCCACTGCATGGGGTTGTCACTTTATATCACACGTCAGGGACATCACCTGGGTAAGATGGGGGAACTTTGTACCTGACTCAAGTCCAGTAGACCAGGTGCCAAAAACCTGCAATGGGATTGGCTGTCCAGTGGAGTGAGCTGGCCAATTGCATGGTTGCACAGGTCTACAGCTGGACTCCCTCCCTCCCTCCTGGGGGCTGCCTGTCTGAGCTATGGGCGCCCCCTCTCGACAAGGAGCGGTACTGCTGGCTTCAACACAGCCAAGGAAGATGACCTGTTGGGCACACGGGGTGACATGAGCCCCCACACTTACGTCACATTTGGTTCTTTCACACTTTTGCTCAGATCATTTCAGTTCAGTTTTCCCACATCAAGCAGCACTGGAGACCCCAGACTGGCAAAGTGAAAACAAGAATGTGGGAGTTTTGGGAAATTTATTAAAGATACTCAACTGACATATCCCACTGACACGAGCATTCGGACTCGTCACTCAGACGCTTGGAGTTTGTGGTCATCGCTGAGTCCACCAGGGGTCGAGTCGCTTGACTGGACTGATTAGGACAGACGGACACCCCTGTCTGTGGAGGGTCCCACAGGTGGGCAGAGACCAAGCCAGTCTGGAAAGGTGCCCACCTGCCGCCAGTTTACAGGGGCGAATGATCAAATAAATGAATGAATGAATACATGAGTGGATGGAGGAATAAATGTACTGATAAATAAATGACTGCATGAATGATGAGCGAGAAAGCCAAAGAACAAGCGAAAGAGTGTGTGAGTGAATGAATGAAAAAAGAAATGTGTGTGCCAGCAAGTGAATGATGCAATGAATGAATGAACAAATAAATAAATGAATGAATGTTTGAGTGATCAGTGAGTTGGATGAATGAATGAATGAATTTTAAATGATTAAATGGATGATTGATTGATGAGTGAGAAAATGAAAGAACAATTGAAATAGTGCATGAATGAATGAATGGATGAATGAAGAAGTGAATGATGTAATGAAGGAATGAATGAAAAAAGAAATAAACGATTGCATGAGTGAGTGAATCCTTACAAACGGTCGCATCTCCTCTTTTCTAGACTGTTGTCAAAGACCTTCTATATAGCGCCTCACCACAGAGCGTGCGTGCAGTGGTCTTTTGGGGTCACACATTCAGAAGGTGGCCTCGACGCGGCTGCCAGGACCCCAGTGTCGGTGATGGCCGTCCTTCATCTTCAAAGGGCAGGACCCCTAAAGGTATTGGAGGAGGAATTTGAGCGGCGCGCCCAGCGAGCCTCAGATGTGGCGAGGCCTGTGCAGGCAGAGACGCTCCAGACTGCCGGCGACTCCGCTGCCCGTGGCGGGATGACAGGCTGCGCCTCCTCCTCCTCCTCCTCACTCGTCGTGCACGAAGCGGCAGGCAGTCGCCATGCCAACAGGTGAGTCTGTTTCTGTTTCTGCTCAATATTTACCGTAATTGCCGGAGCGGGAGAGCGACAGACACGCTCAGCGCAGTGCGAGGCTCCCGGGCTCCCCGAGGCGCTCTGGACACACCCTGACTCCGCTTCAGCCATAGAAACAGAAATCAACAACAAGGTCTGCGCCCTCCTCGCCCCCTAATGGCCCATAAGAGTGACGGGACGTCCGCGAAATCCAGGAGGATCGACAGGGGTGGTTCGGCCTGAGCAGCCGGCCCCTGGGGGAACTTGTGTGTATGGTGAGAAAGTGGGGGGGGGCACACGAGAAACACGCAGGACATGGAGGGGCTTAAGTGGGATACAAAAGGACATAACATGAATGAATGCGAAAGGCGCTATATAAGGTACAGCCTCGCTACTCTGATACTCTCTTAGTGCAAATACTTTGCAGAGTCAGAGCTGCTTTCTTATAAGCTACTTGTGTTGTCAAAGGCGCTATATAAGACACAGTCGGGTTATACCGAGATTGTCTGTGTGTGTTATTTAATTCGTTATTTTTAAAATAAAGAGTCGATAATATTGATGTGCCAGGCGCTATATAGATAGATAGATAGATAATGATAGGCATAATGATAGGCATTATGATAGATAGATAGATAGATAGATAGATAGATAGATAGATAGATAGATAGATAGAGTGAAAGGCACTATATGATAGATAGATAGATAGATAGATAGATAGATAGATAGATAGATAGATAGATAGATACTTTATTAATCCCAAGGGGAAATTCATATATCATCAGACACAGTCTAGTATTTCTCACTGTTAACTCAAGTTTTTCAAAGAATGGTTGTTTTGGAAGTAGATGTGAAAGGCGCTATATCAGATGCAATCCAGCTGCCCTGCAACTCTCCTTGCCTGTTAATAAATTCCTTTATTTTCAACTCGAGTTGGATGTGAAAGGCGCTATATAGCCTACATTACAGTGACGCTGAAACTCTCTAGGCATATTAATAATAACCGCCATAAACGTAACGATTCAATCCGATGTCGATGTGAAATGCGCTGTATAAGACGCAGCCTGCTTATTCTGAAATTCATTCTCCATGGTAATAAAATCTCCTTTTTTCTTGCAGCTGCTCCCACGTAGAGGTCGCCGCAGCGGGTCATCCGCCCCCATCTCCCCCGCACCGACTGTTTGTATTCAAGGGGGATGTGAACGGCGCTATATAAAAGACAGCCCAGTGACTCAAACTCTCTTTGTGTGAAATAAGAGCCGCTTTTATCTGCTAAACTACTTGCGGTCATGTGAAAGGCGCTATATAAAGTAAGATACAGAGTCTCGTGACTTTGAAAAACTGTTTGGATGGTTTCCTACGTGTTTTTCAAAGTGCCATTCAACATCTCAAACTCACTTGTTTTCCCCATTGAAGCGCTTTGGGCTAAACTGAAGCCGAGTGTTACTCAATGATCCTTAACTTCTGTGTGTTGAAACGTCTTGCATCACATGTGAAATGGAGGATTCTAACCGAACTTTACTGTTTTGAAGAGTTTCCGTGTGGTAAACAAGCTGTAACACTTGTTATGTACTGAAGTGCTTTTCAGCTCTTGAAACGCGCTATTGTGAACTCAAGTTACATTCAACTATAAGCTCAGTGCCCCGTCAAAATACTGTTGTAAAAACAGTTCTAAATGATGTAATGCATAGTTCCCTAATGCTATGTTTGAATTTAATGAAGTGCTTCTTGTGAAAGGCGCTATATAAGCTACAGAGTCTCATGACTCTGAAACTCTATTTGTGGAATAAAGTATGTCAAATAAAATGGAGTAAAATCATGGAATAAAGCACTCTGCCTCATTTAATTTCTTGTATTAGGAATTTGTTCATTTTCGCATACCCCCTGGTGCAATTGCAGGCTAAGGGCTTTGCTCAAGGGCCCAGCAGAGTAGGATCTCTTTTGGCAGTAACGGGGATTCGAACCGCCAACCTTCCGGATGCTTGCGCCGATCCTTAGCCACAGAGCCTCCACTCCGTACTTGTTGTAATATGAAAGGCGCTATATAAGACCCATTCAATCCGGCCGCGGGCTGCGCTGCGCTGCACAAATCTCCGACAGGGCAGGATGCTTCAGCCCACGCGCGTGTCAGGCAGCGTCCCGTTAAGTCGGCGCTCTTCGCATCCCTCGTGCACGAGCCTCGTTTGATGAGCGCGCCTCCCGTGTCGTGTCAGTGTCAGCTCCACCCCGGAGGAATGTGGGATGGACGGCACTAATCATAGCAGGCAGCTAAAAATAGCGCGGTGTGTATTAAAAAAAGAGAAGAAAAGAAAAGAAAAAAAAAAAGAAGAGGAAAGCAAAACAAAACCGGTGTTGCCCCGGAGGCGGCGGCGTGTTTGACTTGCCACACCATAGCGTGGGCGACATCCGCGGGCTCGAGGCGGGCTAATGAGCCGCCTGGAATGCGCGGCCTCCGGCGTGAAGGTTCAAAGAGAGCAATCGGTGAGTCACGCGGCCCGCCCCGCCCCGCTCGCGCACGGACTCCTCGCTCAGTGTCGCCCCCATTTGGAAATCTGAATTCTTCAAACTTTGTCATGAAAGGCGCTATATACCGCAGAGACTAACACGTGGGATCGACTTCCTTGTACGGTGGGTGCCGTGCGGGTGGACATGCAAATAAAAAGTAACTTCCGCTTCTCCGTGGGAGCTTGGAACTCAAAAGAAGAAGTGAGCGCCGCCGCCATGTCTGCACATACCACACAGGACACACACGACACCCATGACACCCATGTAAACAGACAGGCGCACGCCATCACGGCCGAATGCGAACACGCAGATTGTGTTCACGTGTGACTGGACCGGTTCACATTCACGCACACACATTTAGTCACCGGTCATCCAGCAGAGTGGACAGGGCTTGTCTTTGTGACCATCCCTATGAGTGAAGTGCGCAGGCTTTTAAACAAAAGTGTGAAAGGCGCTATATAATAAACATAAAGACAGATTTGATAGATGGATTATGGGGGCTGATGGAGGGCTGCATTTCCCCAAGTCCCTGTTCTGCAGAAGCTGACCAACTGCCTAGAGATGCCCAGTTGTCCAGTGTGTGCAGACCCCTCTAATGCATCGGTCACACCATCAGGCCGGGGGGGGCACCACATGAGAGTAGGGACTGTAGACAGCTGGGCACAAAATCAAAGTCCACTGGTGCCCCAATGAGCTGCCAGTTCCCAAAAAGATGACCCCCCTCCCCAATGAAAGGCACTATATTGAAGTAAAGGTGCATTTCTCTTGGCTTGTCACACTTCTTCTCAGTGCTCTTCTACAGACGTCCACCCACCGGCCTCGTGTGTTGCAACTCAGGCAAGACGTGTGATGGACGTGACTGATAGCGGCTGCTGCTCCAAGTGACGATGGCACCACAGTTAGAGTGACAAAAGGCCACCGACTGTGTGCAGCATCCCAGCCTGCCACATACTGGCCTCCCTCTTTGTGCCCCTAATCAAACCAAACCTCCCTTCAGGCATCACCTGCTGTGCCTCCCACTGCACCCCTGCCCTATGCCCTCTGCCCCCTTCTTCTGCTCTGCTCTTTTCTTCCTCCTCTTTATTTTCTACACCATCTTGATGTTCCTCTAGGACTTCCTGAGCTCAAAGCTTTTTATCTGCTCAGATCTTTTTCTCTTTTTTTTAACTTAACTGGAAATCTTCAGTCTGCAAGTGGCACTGATGGGGGTGAGGGGCACAAAAGCAAAAGCTTCTGTCAGTCTGGTAGTCCATCAGGCACCATATACTGTAGAACTGAAACAGATGTCTGTCTGTCTGTCCATCAGCAGTACAGCCATGCAAATCCAACTGAGGGGGCCCTGGCATGCTGTGGCACATGGCTTAAACTGTGGGCGCTGTGCCCTATTAGACAGGGTGGGGGCAGCAAAATCGGTCCAAGTGGTGTGTGTGTGGGGGAGGTGGTGGTGGTAAATAGAAAGTAAGTAAGCCATCTCATGAGCAGGAATGGGGGGGTGGTACTGGAGGATGAGATTGGGCAGGCTGGCACGTGAAGGTGGCATTAGTGGTGGTGGTGGGGGGTGAAGCACACTGCAATGGATAAATATACTGATATGAAAAAAAAAATAATGAACGTAGAGATCTGAAAGGCACTATAGGACAGGGAAGTAAGGCACTTTATAGCACAAAACGTGAAAGAGACGAGGAGATAAAGGAGGCGCCTTATAGTATGAGAATTGAAACAGACGTCCAAAGTGCTACATTAACTGAATTCATAACACAGACAGATGGAGTCAAAGGCACCATATAACACGGATAGATAGGGTGAAAGGCACTATATATCTAACAGATAGACAGAAAGGTGCTATATAATAGATAGAGTGAAAGGCACTAGATGGACAAATAAGGTGAAAAGCACTATATAATAGATGTATATATTGTGGAAAAGTAACTATAGAAGAGATGTGAAATGCACTATATAAGACATACTGTAGATAAACAGCAAGAAAGGCACCATAAAATAAATGGAATACAAAGTGTAAAAGAAATTATAAAAGTGAAAGGCACTATACATTATAATAGATGGATACATAGTGTGAAAGGCACTATGCAATAAATGTTAAAGGCACTATATAATATAAATAGGTAAAGTGAAAGACACTATATAATTGATTGATACACAATAATACTGAATAGAGATTATTTGAAAAACACTACATAATACAAAGATTCATACTGCAAAAGGCACTATATAATGGATAAAACAGAGCATAAAGGCACTATATGACAGATAGATAGATAGATGTGAAAGGCGCTATATAATAGATAGATAGAGCCTTTCATCTATCCATCTAACAGACAGATCACTAGACCCGAGACCCTCAGAGTTGCTGGTCTAAGGTGTGCCACAATCCCACCACTGGACTGTACAGCATATCCTATTGCAGGTGAAGCTAAAAAAACTGAACTAAGTAGAAAGGACACTGTGTCACATTTCCTTTGATGTATTGTCACATACACGTCACCAGGTTTCTTGGATACACGGACACAAAGCTGGGCGCAGTGCCTTCATAACCTGACCTCCATGCCTGCAGCACACAGTGGCTAAAGGCGCTATATAGCACCCAAGAATAGTGACATGAGGCAGGTTCGACATGGAGCTCAGAATTCCACTGCCCTCTGCACATGTGCCAGTGTGCCTGACTGCCCCTTCTATGTGGCGCCGATCCATGAGACCCCCCACTTGGTCTCATTTCTCCCACCAAACCCCAGTATGTCACAAAGGGTGCTGAACGTTCCTCTAATGGGGGTTGTATGGAGTGTACCACTCATGTGGTCCCCAGGGTGCTGGCCGTGTCCCTTCTGCAGGTGGGTCTGGTGCTCTTCACTGCATTTGTAAGAAGAGCTAAGACTTGGTGGAGGACTCTGGAGGTCTGTGGCCCACGTCACAATTTGCACCGACACGTAAACCTATGCTGCCCAAAAAGCGCCCCCCTCCCCATGTTGCTTCTACCTCATGTCTAGACACCCAAATGTTTCCCTCCAGGATGGGCTGTCACTTCCCTTGTCCCTCCAGCATACACAGGGATCCTTTTCCAGACGCCAGTAGGCAGCCAGACACAAAGCAGGTGATTAGTTTCAAGTTTTTATTAAAAAAAATATTTCAAAGCGAGGGCTTCCAGAAGAACGAGTTTGCTTTTATAAATAGTCAAGAGGTCACATGTCCAGAGAGAACAGCCAATAGCATGAGAGCCCACACAAGGCCATTTAGTTCACATCTGCTCCATGACGGAGGGGCACGATGCCCCCAAAGATGGGCGCGATGCCCAGCTCACCTCTCGAGTATAGGCACCTGGAGGATACCTGCCAGGAGTCTCAATGCCACCATCACGGGACTGACACCCGGTGCAACTCTTTGGTCACAGCAGGTTGACCTTGCCAACCACCTGTTTACAGCCATTCATGGAGTATTCCTTGTCACCCACCGTGTAGTACGAGATCTCGGATGCCAGCCGCTCAATGTGAGAGCTGTCGGGGTAGAAGCCTTCACGGGTCATCTCGTCCAGGAAGCAGTCCTTGATGTGGGACTTCTCCAGAAGAGAGAATGGCACGATCTCCGCCTCCTGCCACATGGCATGATAGCGTGACAGCAGCGACTTCAAGTGCTTGCTGAGTTCCTGCCGTTTGTGGCGGCCCACCGACGTGTTGCTGGACGAGTTCTGCAGAAAGAACTTGGTGATCTCCGCCTGGCCAATGTTGCTAATGAACACGTAGACGGCATTGAGGAACTCGTTTGTCTGGTTAGACTGGAAAAGGGGCCGAAAGAAGTCCAGCAGATCCGAGTGCATGAACTCAACTTCATCAAAGATGAAGACAGGGATCTTCTCCTCTGCCTCACCCTGGTTAACTGCCTTGGCAATGTGCTCTTCGAGCTTCTGGATACACTGGGGGGCATCTTCCTCTAGGGGGCAGTGGTGCAGCATAAAGTACTGGAGGACCAGTTCATCCTTCATGATGGAGCGGAAGTGGCGGGCCAGCAGGCGCCCAAGGTGGCTCTTCCCAACACCACTGGGACCGTTGATCGAGATCACCAGGGGCTTATTGTGGACGTACATAGAGAAATAGTCCGAGAACAGGTTCACGAGGTCCTCCATAGCCTCCTTCTGACCAAAGACTTCTCGTTTCATGGTCTTCTCCAGACCTTCCAGGTCATAGGTTTGCAGGTGGTCGTCCAAGTTTTCGATGGCATTGTACACCTGGAAGCAGACGATGACACTCAGCAAGAAGAGGCAGCTTTTGGCGCGGTTGCGCTCCTTCACTGGTAGGTACTTCCGACTGTCATTCGGGAAGAGGACTCGCGATTTCTTTCGCTTCTTCCTCTTTGTCATGGAAGGCTTGACTGGAATTTCTTCAAAGGTGAAAACCTCAGGTTTGCTGTGGTTTAACATGCCGGACATGCTGTCAGCTCGCCGGGTTTTCAGCATGTGGTACTTCCTCCGGATCTGCACCATGGCCCGCAGCTTGGAAGACAGTTTGGACATCTTGGGTTTAGCAGTGTCCACCTGACTCTCATCCTCCATGGTGCTCTGAACAGCAGGTGATCTCCTCAAATTGTCCAAGAAGGCACCTGGAAATCAGAGAAAGCAGAGAGACAGTTTTACTAAAAACGGGGAGGGGAAGACCTGACTAGACAACAAAATCCAATCAACTACGTTCATCAAACACAAAGTCGGGATCTCGGGCTCCTCTGTGCAGCGTCTCACTTGAATTTAAATGACCACGTATGGGATATTAAGATCTTCACCTGCCTGGCACCAGAGGAAGATCAGATTAAAGACCCTCTTGGAAGTGTGGACCACGACAGCTGCTTGTGTCAGCCCGTTTGTGGACCAGCAGCATGGAAAAGCCAAGACAGGCCAAAATCTACACGTGGAGCAAACACAAGAGTCCAAGAACAAATGGAGTGACAGGAGGGACAGCATTTAAACAAGAGGACTCTAAGGAGAGGCGTGTGGGTGAGGAAGGAAAAAAATCGAGACAGGCATGAACCAGCGTGCATGAGCAAAGAGAAAAACTAGGAGTGTAAGGAACAAGAAGAGTTAAAAAGTGAGCCAGAACAGCAAAGAGGAGTAAACAAGAGGATCGTCGGAAGAATCAGCCGAGATAGGATGTGTGAAGACAGGCATAAAGAGATGTGGAAAATAAAAAGGATTTTAAGGAACAAGAATGGCAAAAGGAGAGGCAGAATGGCAGAGAGGAGTAAACAAGAGGATTGCCAGAAAGAATCACCTCAGATAGGAAATGTAAAGATGGGCACAAAGACATATGAGGGGAAAAAAAAATGAAGATTGGAAGCAACAAGGAGAGTAAAAAGGAGAACCAGAACAGCGGAGAGGATTAAACAAGAGGATCATCAGAAGCGGCATCTGAGATAGGAAATGTGAAGACGGGCATAAAGAAGTACAGAAAAATAATATGGATTGTAAGGAACAAGATAAGAATATGGAGTGTGGGGGGTAAAAGGAGGTCAGGCTTTGGTTGATGAGTAAACAAGAGGATTTTCAGAAGAAACATCTGAGATAGGAAATGTGAAGACGAGCATAATCCAAGTATGGAAAAAATAAAATGAAAAAGTTGGAGGAGTGGAAAAAAAGTCAGGATAAAAAAAAAAACAACAAAATGTCTGTATGTCAGTCATAAAGTGTTCTGGTCATGGCCACCGAGGCTCTGTGGGTCTGCTGTGGGTCAACGTTACTCATACCTTAAATTGTTTAACTGCCACTATGCAGTAACACAAACTGACCTTCAAGTCTCAGTGTCCACACGCCAAGTTCATGTAAGGCAGGATTTCTCAAGCATTGGGTTCCGCCACTGGCAGGGCCACAAGTTGTCATTTTTGGTTCATGAGTGGGGTCATGGTGGTCCGAGTCAATGTGTCTCAGCCACTGGGCAATGGCCCACGTTGCCACCAGTGAGTCATGAGATGCAGGCGTTGGTTCACAAGTGGGTTGCGGTGGGTCACCTCAGTGATCGACAGCACTGAACAATAGGTTTCCCCGTTTCGAAGTAAGTTTGTTTCACCAAGTGGAACCCCCCCCCCCACACTCATTTCACCAAGGGGGTGGTTTGCAGCTGCTGCTTTTGGGTTTTTAAAGACAGAACTGGGTTGTGGGACCATAAATGTTGAGAAATGTTGGTGTAAGGAAGGCAGTGAGGGCCAAATGCTTAAGAATTAGGCATGTGGAACAGCGGCAAGTAACACAAACCTTCAAAGGGGTCCTCCAAGTGTCAAAAACCACATGGGACCCTGTGAGACAGGCAGTGTGGTGTAGTAGTTAAGGCTTTAGACCTCAAACCCTGATTTGTGGGTTCAAATCCCACTACTGACACCACTGTGTGACCCTGAGCAAGTCTCTTGACCTGTCTGAGCTCCAATTGGAAAACCAATCATAAAATGTCATAAAAGTCACCTTAGATAAAGACATCAGCCACATAAGTAAATGTATGGATGTGAAACAACAAACTAATTATAAGGAAAGATTTATTACTGTGGCTGGATCTGCCCAGTTCCAGAATATTATTATCGGATTGTTGTCCTATGGCCCCCAATCACCTCAACTCAGTTGGCCGTATATCGGCACAGGACTGTTTTACTGGAAGGTTTAAAAAAAAAACAAAAACTAGAGTAGGGCAAGTTTTACATTGGGAAATAACACAAGAGGAATGCGAGAAAAAACAACATCCTGGAATGAAAAGTCAACAGAAACATGAACCACTGTGTGGAAAAAAAAAAAAAAAAAAGGTAAATCAGCATTACAAGAAAGTCAAGAAGCAAGATGATGTGGCAAAAAAGACAAAAAGCAGCAGCAGCTGGGGCAGGACACGTGAAGATAAGCAGAAACAATTATGGAGCAGCAAAGAAAAGATTCAGGATTGGAAGAAACCAAAGAGCTGGAGGAGTGAGAAAAAAGAGAAGTATTTGTAAAAAAAAAAAAAAAAAAAGGAGGACTGTGAGGAGGAGAACCCAGAAAAGGAAACTTCTGGAGGGGCCAGAATTAGGGGTGAAAAGAGGAGGATTAAGAGAAAGAAACACTGGGGAGAGGAAAAGGCAAGAGAAGCACAAACTGGTTAGGGAAAAGAGAAGGAAGAGAAACGAGAAGAGGGCCAGTGGTGGGGGGAAGAGCAACAGGACTGTGAATAGAAACACCAGGGAGAGGAAGAATCAACAAGGCTGGCAAAAACTAATGAAATAAATAAAGGAAGGAAGGAAGGAGTAAGGAACTAATGAAGTGAAAGAATGCCATGAAGAAGAATAAAAACACAAGCACTTTGTGAAGAAAAATCTGGTGTAGAAAATGAGAAGACAGCCATGAACAGGGGTGGAGGAGCAAAGAAAGAGGAGTCAGGGGAAGGCCAGAATTAAAAAGGAGGATTGCGAGAAGAGAGGAGAAGTCAAGAAAGGCACAGAGTATGTCCATGCAGGGATTAACAAAGTATATGAAAAAGTAAAAATCAAGTTTATGAGGGCAAAGCAAAAATCCGTAAAGGAACAATGGAGTGGCATGAGGGACAGAAAGGGAATGTGCCAAAAAGACAAGGAGGCCATGAACAACAAAGCAAAGAGACAGGAGTGCAGTACATGGAGTTCAGGATCAAGAGGAGTGACAGCAGGAGCACAATTAGGAAAAAAAGAAGATTCAACAAAGCTCAGCCTGCTTAATAAACGGACGGTGAAGTTGACAACTAGGGATGAAGGGGACTGTGTGGGGTGGCACTGTCAAATCATGGGAACCAAAAATAAACGGGGGTTTTGACACTGAGGTGTGGTGGGCCTGCCAGCTCACCACGCACACCACCATACCAGCCAATGCAGAGTGAACAACTAGCGTGAAGTGTGTGTTTGTCTGCCCATGTCTCACATTTACTCATACTAAGACATTTTTTAATCTTTTCATTTGTGTCACGGTCGGAGGATGAAAGGCGCTATATAAAATATGACTGAGGGACATCCACTTTGCTTTTCTTACATCAACTGGGGGACAGTGTGTCAAATTTAATGCCACACGAGACCCGCGGCCTCCTTCAGTCACTCCATGAGTTCCAGTGAAGTCCGCACTGATGTCACACGTGGGTGCCAATGATAACACCAGCTGTATGGCTCTTCCTGCGATTGTCACTTGCTGCCATAAGATAACAGGCTGAGTGTGAGCACATCAGATAAAGAAAGCAAGCCTGACAACGAGGAGCACGAGGTCTGCGGGCGTATGGGACACCATGGCATGTGGCTGCACTGACCCGTGTGTGCCACTGTGGCAGTTCTCATGCCCCCCAAACAAACTCCATGCACATCAGCTGACCCCAGAACTCCTGACAACCAGCCTTTTCTTACCGTATATAGTGCCTTCCATAATTAGCCCCTCCCCATAATTCTTCACAGAAACATCTGCTTTCATCAAAGGCCCGCTGGACCCGAGTTGCTCAGGGTCTTAGAGAGATGAAGGGGCAGAGAAGGAGAGGAGGGGGTCTGCGGACTCAAGTTTTAGACCCCCGTGAACTCCCATAGCAAGCAGAACTCTAGGACTACTTGACCAAACAACAGGAGAAGTGGGGAAGATTTACATTTCTTTTGCAAAACCCATGCAAAATGGCATATAATAGAGACATATGCATTGTGTTTGTCATTTCAACAGATGTTGCATGAGAACAATTTACACTGCTTTTGCGAATTCCATGCTAAATAGCATATAATTAAGGCATCTGCACTTTGTTATTCCAATAGATGGTGCATCATAAACATTTGTAGTAATAAAGTGCAGTGCTTTTGTCATTTCAACAGATGGTGCATGAGAAAGATTTACATTGCTTTTGCAAATTCCATGCAAAATGGCATATAATAGAAACATATGCATTGCATTTGTCATTCCAACAGATGGCACGTTATAAATATTTCCACTACTTCGTGAATCTTATACCAAATGTCACTTTAACAGAGACATATGCATTGCATTTGCCATTCCAACAGATGGCGCATTACAAACATTTGTAGTAATGCTTTTAATAGCTACAAATGTTTGTGATGTGCCATCTGTTGGAGTGACAAATGCAATGCATACTATCACTACATGTATTACAATATACACACACAGAGGTCTATGTTGCTTTTTAAAGATTTCAATCAGCTAGTAACAATTAAAATTTGGCAGAACAAAAGCTATAATATGAGAAGAGACACACAAAAGAGACAAAACACAAAACTATTAAATAAAATGATAACTCTGCAGTGGCATTTTTGTAGGACAATTGTAGCTGGACTGTCCCAGAATGCTCCTCAATGTGTGCAGATGTGTCGATCGTCAACATTACCTTACTGAATTGCTCCATCCACGTTTTACTAAGGACTAGCAGGACGTGGATGCTTTGAAAACTTTTATGTCCAAAAAAAAAAGTAAACAAAGGGACCTGGGGGTTCATGATTGGCATCTGATCGTTGTGATGCCCCCCGACATCATCGTCATCTGCACCTGCAGAGAACTGAACATTTAGTAAATTGGGAGTCTCAGAGGCACCTACTGTGCTGGAAATCTCGGGACCTTCCTAAACTGAAGCAGCAGCAGCAGCTCAGGTTTGGAACAGAATGGCTTTGAGGTGACGAGTTGCAATGACACGGAGATAACATGCAGACGAGACGCACGGTACAACTCAGACTGGTCACCACACTACAAGAAAGATAGAGCAGCACGTGAAGCTGTGCAGAGGAGAGCAAGCAGGAGCGTCCCGGGACTGGAGGACACGTCGTATGCCCCTTTAAAGTGAAGGTGCCAGGGAACTTCTACATAACAGTGGCACCAGGGAGCCAATCGTTAATCAATACATCAAGTTATAGTTAATCACTTCGGAGGGATGCTGCTAGCAGGCTGCCACATAGCGTAGTGGGTAAGGCTTTGGATTTCAAACCCCCGAGGCTGTGGGTTCAAATCCCCCTAGTGACACTATGTGACCCTGAGCATGTCACTTCACCTGCCTCTGATCCAATTGGGAAAAGACAAAAGAAATGAAACCACGTGTGATAAAGTCACCTTGAAGGAGGGCATCAGTCAGATGTGAAAAATGAATAAAAAGACCTCTGAGGGTCTGAGAGTGGCTCAAAATACTCCTTACCACAACCTCATATGAACATGCCTGCCTAAATGGTGTGACAGTTGGCATGGTGGTACAGAGAAGTGCATATCTGACAGGTGCAGGGACCCCCAAATCCTGGCCTGGTCGCCATCTCTGTGCAGTTTGTATGTCCTCCCTGTGTCCGGTAGGGGGTCTTCTCCTGGTACTTCAGTTATCCTAACACAGCATACCCCTTATTGTTGCTGGCTTCAGCATTGGCGGCAGCCCTCCATGACTGAATTAAAAACAAGAGGATTGAATATTCACTAAAATAAATCAAGGTGATACATTCTACCCATGTATTTGTGCTGTTAGCCACCAAATCTAAGGGAAGACTATCAACCCTGGCATCAACATTGGCACATGCCCAGTCTTCAATGCCAGTTTACTGCAAGATAATTGTAATTTGGACTTGTGTCATTCATTACAGTATCATAAGGAGATGGAGCTTCCACTACAAGTTTCAGGCACATGGCAGGGACAAGTCTTGCATGGCACACCAGTGTACAGACTTACTCTCTGTGTGCCAGCTTGTGTTTGGAGGTTATATACCATAGGTTTCAGCCAGATCTGCCATTCATAGTGCCAGCTTGCAAGCCCAAGTGTCACTTATCCTGCAGATCATGGTGTATTGATCCCACTGTGTTTATAGTCAGGAGTGGCTTGGGGTGCAACCCTGCATCTCAAAGTGGGCATATGATGTGGCACTAGATGCCATTGTGACACCTGATTCTGTCCTTTCAGTGAATTGGAATTACACAGGGCATTAAGCAGACCTATAGCAATGGATACTTTGTAAAGTAACCCACCCACATCTCTGCCCTTGTCAAAGCTGAGCTGAAGCCTAACTGGACAACAAGAAGTGCAATGCAGGCCTCGGCCTGTAGTGGGCGCCATTGTGCCCTTTTATAAAGTATTCCGTCATCATTTTCAGGTCTTTGACTGTACTTTTGGCTCTGTGCCCATTGTGCCCACACTTTAACCCAAGTACTCTCAGGCTGGCAGACTGACAATATTCCGTCTAGATTTCAGTTTTTTTCCGGGACGGCTCGTTTTTTTATTTTCCTGCTCTTGTCCTTCCTCCATTTTTCTCTTGAGACGTTTGCTGCTTTGCATGAGAAAGGCCAGTCAAGCTTATCAACGAGCAGCCCTCAGCAGAGAGAAGCTTAGCCCTGGCACGCCTTGCTCTGATAACGATGGTGGCACTTCCTCTTTGGCAAAGTAACCAACAGTCACAGTTAGAGGCGCCAAGTGGCCGCTAAAAAAACCCCACACCCTTGGCACTGGCAGTGCTCAGCAGTAACTTGACCACCCAGTTCACCAGCCTAATGTGGACAGCTGGCATCTGTAATCAAACATCCCCTCCATGACATATTATTAATAATAATAATATATAAGAATAATATACAGAATATATATAGATCTTTCATGTATATAGCGCCTTTCAACAGAGGCTGCCATTTCATTTAAACAGCACTCGTCAAAGTCTCTTGAATCAATATTTATATAGCGCCTTTCAGCATAAGCAGACCTTTCATTTGTACAACACCCTTTAACTTCACCAGAATCCCTCTTTATATAAGCCCTTTTAAAAATAAGCACTTCCTTCATTTATATAGCACCTTTCAAAGCAGCCCACCCCCCCTTAAATGGACAGATAGCTTTTTAATGGTCTGATCAGTTATGTTGCACCTTTCATGCGATCTCTCTAGCTGCTTTTAACGTAAGCAGAGTTTTCATTTATATAGCGCCTTTCAAAGTTAGCCCAATCACTCCTGCACATAGGAGCCTTTCCAGTGAGTAAAACCCAAATGGATCAGCTGTCCACGGCGAGTACTGACGTGATTATATAGCGCCTTTTGCTCTGTACCATTGAATTGCCTTATTTGGCTCTTTATTGGTCCTCACACAAGTACTCGGACAGCTTTGAGTCATCCGTTCCCTTTTATAGCACCCTGCAAGCCAGCACAGCCTCCAAGGTGAGCACCCCCTTTTCCCAGCATTTCCCACTTCCATTCAGTGCAACCTCAAACCCCCCCGCCCCCAGCTCTTGCCAGCCTCTTAAGCCCACCGTGCTCTCGGGTGTTCTGTCTGTTTTTCTCCTTCCTTCGCGTTATTCGGAAGTGCAGTGACGGCCCACACAATGCGTTGTTTTCATTGTGTACCGCCTTGGGGTTGTGTCAGTTGAACCATTTGGCTATTTTTAAAGCTGGTGGCAGCGTCTGAGGAAGTGAGACGTCCATAGAGAGCCTCACCAGGCCCCCCAATGCCCGGACTCTGCCACCAAAGAGCACGATCACATGCGGGCCTCATTTGCATACCACATTTTTCCTGGAAACAAAGCCTTCCTGGTTCAGAATGGCAAAGCCAAGAGGGCACCACTGTGCTGTGAAAAACTATCTGCCCCCGTCCTGATATCCTCAATTTGTTACATTGAATGGGCTCAGTTCTCAGGCCAAAATGTTATATCAGATAAGGGGAACAAAGGAAACAAACGGCACCATTGCCTACTTCATACATTTAAGTTACAAAAGTTCCCTGTGTGAGAAAATAATTGCCCCCTTAGTTGCAGATTCCAGCAGCTGACTGAAGTTCATTGATAATTCAGCTCTTCTGACTGAACATGGCCAGCGGTGTTCACCTAAACCGCACAGTGAGACAGAAGTTGTAACCACATGAATGTGAGGCCTCGATCAAAGGAACTTCTGTTTGAGACGAGAACTAAAGGTGTTAAACGGGGAAAGGAGAAGGTGACAAGGTCATTACGAGGCTCTGGGGCTCCATCATGATCTCTGTACGAGAAACATTTGTAACAATGCGAGATCTTCCTAATCTCCAAAATGACCCCAAGGGCACAGCGACGATTCATTCAAGAAGTCACCGTGAATCATACAAAGAGTGACAAAGACAGTCAGTATTTGGGACCCCATAATAAGAAAGAGAGGAGAAATGGGGGTCATGGGACAGGAACCTCTGCTGTCCAAGAGGAACATCAGCGTAGAGAAACCCTTTTGGGACAATGACAGACGAGTCCAAAGCAGAACTCTGTGGACGTCACAGGGCCCAGGACATCTGGTGTTGGACAGTAGGAACATCAGGCCTACAGTAAGACATGGCGGTGTTGGTGTGATGGGCTAAAGATGCTATGAAGACCTGCCATTATTGCAGACACCAGGAAGAATGTCCAGCCATCTGTCTGTACCCTGAAGCTGGAGAGTCACTGGGGTAAACGCAAAAAGTCTACAAGCGAATGGAGCGGCAGAGTCAAAATCCTGACTTGAACCCAAAAGAGAGAACCTAAAATGAGCAGCTCATATGTTCATAACCTACTGATGTGTCTGAACTTTGGAACATCTGCAAAGAGGGGCGGGCGACCGGAAACACTGAGAACAAATGATAGGAAGCACTTAGTTGTGATTACGGATGTCAAACTTTTTCACACAGTGTTTCAAACAGAGTTACTCCTCTCCCAATTTCCAGACAGGTCCCTTTCTCTAACAGTGCATTTTGTCTGAAGATCGGAGGTCAATCATTGTGTGAAATATGCAGAGACAGAGGATAGTAGCAAGGGGGGCAAATACTTTCTCACAACTCTGACTTCTTGATGCTTTACGGCATTCCAGGGTCCAGTGGCTCAGCTAGGGGACAACAATTACGGGTTTCTTTTTTCCTCTCCACCCATAAGGCAACTGTGACAAAACACTGAAAGGTGAAAAATGACTCCTAAGGACAACCGGATTGGTTTAGGAAGTCCGCAGAAAGCCACGCCCACCGACACACAAGCCCCACCTCTTTTCAGGTGAAGTCCCACCTAGAAGTGCCAGTCATCTAAGCCTGGCCAGACCAACGGTGCCATCCTAGTTTCCAGATCCGTTTGTATGCTTGGACCACCCAGTGAGAGCACAGCTAATAGAAAAAAAAACTATATAGCGCCTTGACCGACACACATGTTGTCTCAACTTGCCAAACCACCTGACCTTTTTACTAGTCTCCCATTTCTCTCTGGTGAATGCAGCCACAATTTGTGAGAGTCAGTTTCTGAATTTTTTGACCCTCATAACTATACTGGTCAGACTGGCTTAATCTGGTTCACTGGTCACGTCTCTGTCCCGGCAGCCCACGTGTTGCTTATCCAATGTCGCAGGAGAGGACCCCCTAACCCAATACAAGGTGACAACACACAGCAGACAAATGCAACTCAAACACCATGGACATTCAGGGCCAGTGTTGAACTGGGGGTCTACCCTTGGGTCTATAATCTGCTCATCTATCAAACTCCCCATAATCACTCTGCTCTACACTCCCACCACCCTCTGTCCCTCAGATGTAGCCTTGTCCTTCTAACCCCCTTTAATAGTGAGATGGCTCCAGGCCCCCTGGCAGGGTCTCTTCTGGGGACCTGGGACATACGACTACAAGTTCCTCTAATGGCACACCTCCGGAGGCGTGACCACGGGGGCTGGGGTGGGCACTGCCCCAAAAGAGACAAGCCGTGCCCACCCTGCGAAATGCTCTGTCTGTCCAATGAAAACCCCGGAGAAGAATAACATTTGATTTTCACAGTTCACTTCGCCGCACATTTTGCAGCACGTTTTGAACCTGTTGACCGCATTCTTTAACTAAAACAGCGTATACGTTCCGTTCTTCTTTTATTTTCTGGTTGGTAACACCAAAGGCTGTGCATAGGTGGCTTATTAAAAAGCAGACATCTTCAACCTCTGTCACTCTGTCCCAGCACCGCTGCCACCACCACGCCACACAGCGCACCCACGTCGGCAACTGAACCTCCAAAAGATGTAGATAAGCCTACACAATCCTCCAGCTCTGTGCCCGTGTCGGGTACTCCAAACCTCTGCCTTCAACACAATATACAGTCCGGACTGCCCGACTTAAATATGGATAGCCCAACCCAGCCCATTTTAATTAATTATCCCAAGCGCGCATTCGGAAAGACACTCCTATGTTTTAGTGCAAGCTGGTATCAGTCTCGACCATGGCTTGAATATTCTGTTGTCCGTGATGCCAGCTTTTGCTTTGCCTGCCGCAAATTTAGTGTTTCCAGTTCGGATCGCGAGGACATATTCACCAAACACGGCTACACGAATTGGAAAAACGCTCTAGAAAGAGACGGTGGCGGCTTCCACAAACACGCGTCTAGTATCCCGCACGTCAGAGCCATGTCTGCAGGGCAAGAGTATCGGTGCCGGGCAGAGACGGGTGAAAGCATAGTTCAACTACTGGGTCCAACCCAGATAGAAAAGAATAGACATTATGTGAAAAAGCATTGGGGAGGCCGTTCAGTTCCTTGAAGTCAATGAACTGGCACTGCGTGGTCACGATCATGAAGGTGGGGAGGACGGACTTTTTCCTTAAGTTCTTTGATTACACAATCAAAAAATATGCCAAACTTGCAAAAATTGTAAAATACATCCCAGACAACGCAAAATACACACCCAATATAATTCAAAATGAAATAATCGAGACTCAAAAAAATTTGGTAAAGGATATCAGGACCAAATATGAAAAAGCGGACTCTCCTGGATTTTGCATTAAAAGTGATGGCGCCAGGGATCGCGGTGACATTTGAGAATTTGTCCGTAGTGATTGGATTTGTCCAGAACTCCATCTCTGAAGAACACCCGATTGGCTTAATTGAACTATATTTGTAACCAAATTCTGTCACATCTCTCCGAGTGTGTCAGTGTTTTGATGGTGCTCCTGTCATGTCTGGGGCAAGGCGTGGTGTCCAGGCTTTGTTACAAAACAACGTTGGTCAGTACATTCCATATGTACACTGCTACCACCACCAGCTCCATTACTAGGGATACATGCAAAGGAATCAGAACCTCTGGCTGAGAAGTTCTTGGACTGCTCAAATTCATTGAACACATTTGGTCACAGACATACAATAATACACCCTCACTGGCAAGACTTCTACAAATACGATGAGCCAGTCATCATGATGTCACAAAGTCCATGGCCAACAATGAGGAAGCTATAAGGGGGCTTCTCTCAGCGGTAGCAGAGGCTGGCACTGCCCCTTTTGACATTTGCATAGGGGCATGTGGTCTTTTGAACCAATTAAAAAAGCAGAATTTCTTCCATACAGGAAAATTCCTCCCTCATGCGCTTGGTGTGCGGAAACCAGCCAATGCAATTCTACAGGCACACGCAGTGGATTTGTGCACAGCTGGGGAGGTGGTGACAGCGTCACTGGCCACACTGACGGAGAGGAGATGTGACTCATTCTGGGAGGAGCGTTTCTCTCAGTGTGAAAGTAGGCCTACCAATTCGCTCAAAAGGAAACGGAAAGTTAATTCACAGCTTGATGATAGTATTGTCACGTCTACGCTTGGGCATGGTGACTCTGATGAACAAATGGCTCCTAATCAGACTTTTTAAAGGGCTATGCTCAGTATTCTTGATAGCGCTATTGTGGAAATGGAGACAAGATCCTCTCAGAGAAATGTTGAATTATTGAGGGTCACATCGCATCTCCTGCCAAAAATCAGAATTATTTCTTGAGCATTCTCTCCTGATACCACTTCAGGCACTTGCAGGCACAGAGCAAAACAGCATGAGCTTGCAAAATGAAATTGCTGTGGCAAAAGCAGTGTTGATTAATAAAGTGCCGGCTGATGCTAATCTCCCTGAAGCATGCAAATGCATTCCGCAGTACAAAGAGGCCTTCCCTATGTGTCACAGCACTCATCATTGGTGTGTCTTCAGCTGCATGCGAAAGCTCTGTCTCTACTTTGAACCGCATTCTCACTCCACTCCGCCGAACAATGCTGCATTCAAGGAAGAGAAATGTAGTCCTTCTGGCACATGAGAAAAACATCACAGAAAATCTAGACAGGAATGAATTTATTTCCGAATTTGCCAAGAGTAACCGCAGACTGGTCCTGTAGATGATATCCACGTTAAACACTGGAAACCGATATCCTACAGCCTCCCTAATGACTACAATGAGCCACGTTTATGTTCCTGCTCTCATATGTTGTATACATTTGACTTTATTGATATTTATCTTGTAGATGTAGCTCTAGATTTGTTCACAAAGAATAATAATACAAGTTCCATTGCCTCTGTTAATTTTATTGAACAATAGGTTATGATTTAGGCCACAATTTTTGCTTTTATATGTTATATAAAACTATGTTAGTATTTGACCCCCCTACAAAAACAGGGATGGATGGATATTTTTTGCCCCTACCCCCAAAACAGGTCAAATGCCCACCCACACATGATGTTCTGGTCACACCTCTGCACCCCGCTTTAATGACCTGGGGCTCCCAGGCGGATTCTTGCCATTAAACATCCAGTATGGACAGTATGCTGCCACCTAGTGGTGCGGAGGCCTATGATGACTGTCCCTCCACTTTCCATCAGATCCCTTTTGAAAAGGTTAACGTGGTGGCAGCTCCCCCAGCTGAGGGCACATGCTGTCCTCCATCAGTCAGCAGGTATTGTGGCCACTCCCTTCATCGGAGGTAGACCTTCAGACACCTCTGGCACCCTCTAGTGGTCAGGAGGATCGTTACCTTCCTCCCTTCAGGCTGCACTGTTCTCCCTTTATCATTTGTGCCAGGGAAGCCAACGCATTAACAGGGCACCGTCACCCCTAGCCTGTTGGCACTGAAATTGCATGTTGTCTCCTTGCATGTGTGCTCCTCCATTTAGGACCACCTCTAGGCCTCTGTCCCTGTCACCTCCTTGTCACCCGAGTGACCCTTCACACCACAGAAACCCCTACAGTCATTCAGCTAAGCAGTGAAGGGCACAATAAACCTTTTGGATTGTGCCATCCACAAAGGACCATTCAAGAGATTCTATCAAGTTTTGTTCTTTAGCGTGTTTTTGGTTTTGTTTTGTTTCCCACGGAGTCGAGTGTCCGCTTGTTGGATCGGCGGTGGTTGAGAAGTGAGTTATTAATAGAAAGAGGAACTCAGACAGCAGAACAAGAGCAGAAGTTCAGTCGTGGGAGAGAAGAGCGCCACCCAAATGGGCACGCTAAGTGTGTGTGTGTGGGGGGGGTCTTTTATAGTAGACCAGAAACCCACAGCCAGCCAAAGTGGGGCTACTGGTCTGGAGACCACTGAGCATTAAGAAACCACAGGCGGAGGAAAGCTTGAACCATTACAGCACATAATGAGTGGCTACCCACCTAGGAGTGGGGGTCTCAAGACCATCAAGGTGTCACTTTGATGATACTGTGGAGGATAAAAGGAGCCTAATGGGTGAAGACCACCCGGGTACAGAATGGCTACAGGTGTGCAGAAGTCTAAACTGCCATTGACATGAGCACATAATGGAGACCACAGGACAGAAACGTCCCCATTATGTGTGGACCCTCTGAGTCAGTCAGGTGTTACTCACGCTGAAGCCCCAACACAAGCACAAGTGCTTAAGGCACTTCAGGTACGTCCGACCACCAGCAAAAAGTCAGGTGAAGTAGGCCTCTAAATTATTCAGGGGTCATTTGAGCAGAAGCCATATGCCAGTTCAAGCCACCATTGGCACCAACACGTAGTGGGGATGTCACAGCTGACCTCTACACCAGTGAGCTGCTACCCAGTTCAAAGGTATCTTAGACCACCAGCAAACAGTCAGCAGACCTGAAGCTACGGACCTGCAGACCACCAAATCATAAAGAAGCCCCTGCTGACACCTGCACATAATGAGTGACCCTGATGGCCTTCATGTGTCCAAGGGGCTGCTCAGCTGGCATTGCTGAAGATCATCGTGAAGGACTTGCAGCCAAAGCCACAAAACAGACACAGGCTGCACCCTACCCCCCAGACCGGGACAGTGGGCCATCAGGATGTCCGTGTCCATCTTTGTGGCACCCCCTTAACTGATCCGTGCCTCAGTGTGCCAGTCAGTGTGCCACTCAGACACAGTGACATGCCAGCTCCACCCTGTCCCATACCACATCCTCTCTAGGTCACAAGCTCGTCACCGTGTCATGCACTGCAGTGGGTTATACTTGGCGCCCACATCCACAGCAGGTACAAACTGAGAGGGCGGCCTGGCAGGAAGGCCTCCGCATCGTATGAGGGTGTGGATTCATATGGCGCTGCACTTCACGTCTAAAAATACATCCTGTGACTCAGCATGACCGCCATTACCTGGCAGGACCGCCCTTTGAAAATGTTAGAAAGTCACAAATGTGGAGACAACAAGCCGATTGGTTCATCGCTGAATGTAAACATCTGAATTTGCAGGAGAGTCTGCCCTGAGAAGACTGGCACCTCCTACAGGCAGACTCATTCATGCCTTTGCATCTCCTTCTGCATGCTATTAAAACATTTAGGCCCACACATTCAGGGTGGCACAGCAGTGAACTCATTGGACTTGGGTTCAATTCTACACCTAATCCTAACCAAGTTTGCTTCGGGTTTGTCTAAAGATATGCCTGCTAAGGTAAGTTTTGTGTGCCACAAGATAGGCTGGCATCCCATCCAGGGCTGACTCCTGCTTGGCATCCTGGCAATGCTGCAGCAGACTCCCCCTCACAGGACAAAGCAGATTTAGAAAATTTATATTTGTATTATATAGTGCCTTTCACTATATAAGGGATATATTAGGGGCACAGAGTTCCCTGCCAAGACAAGCCAGGGTCATATAATAGCAGACTGGCAGAGGGTGGCTGGCCAGATAAACAGAGCTCTACATGGTTTGGCATGAGTGGGTTTCCAGAAACAGTTTTGTAGGTACAAAAGGGACACATCTGGATGACCTGATGGGAGAGTTTGTGACTAGGGGACACAAGACGGGGTACTGCTGTGCCACAGGGCACACAATACTCTTCAGGTATTTCATGTTGACACCCTCTCTGCCTTAGCATGTCTTCCTATGCCAGGAACTTGGTGGCACAAAGCCTTTGGCACGTGGTATGCAAGTCAGGACTGGTCTTTGAGGTGCTGATGCCAAGGCACGGCTGGGTGATGAGTTTTAGTTTGTAGATGCCAGTTCGTTAAAGGCGCTATTTAAGAAAACATCCTCAGACCTCATTAATCCAAATCCAGGAAAAACAGGCCCAGATGATATGCCAGGGGAGATGCGGGACATGAGCTTGTGCCCTCGGTCTTGTTACCTACCCCCCTGAGGTGGCGGGTTTATTTGCTCCCCTCATTCTGTTTTGACCTCAGGAAGCCCCTTTGCAGGGGACTTATGGTAGCTTCAAGTTGGGGGAGTCCACCCCTTCAAATGGCACTGTGGCATCTGAATGCCCTGCTTGTGCCAGTTACTGGGATTCGTGTCCGGCCCTTGTGTCGTTCTCACCGACTTCCACAAACAGGCAGTAGGATTCTGGGTACAAACCCCACCCTCTTTTCCCCCCAGGACGTCCCGTGTTTACGACCGTCCCATCTTCTCACCTTTTCCTCACCCCGACTGTTACACAAACATCTTTGCGTGAAAAACGGGAGGCAGGCGGCAAGACTTGAAGACGGCACTCTCACTTATGGCACATTAAGTGTTATTTTTAGATCTCACCCGAAGGCGCACTTGAGCGTGACTCACGCGATGCCGAGACAGCCGGCGTGTGTCCTCTAGGAGACAGGGCTGCAGGGGCACTTTCACACTGGCGCATGCCAGTTAACTTTGTACGGCGACCTTCCCTTGGCAGACGGGGGCCTGAAACCGAATGGTAAGCCTGGCTGACTGCAGGCCCACCGAGCCCACCCACCACACTTGATATTTATATATAGCGCCAACCAAATGGACGCAAAACTGAACACTTCCTGTGCCTCGGCTTGTACTGACTGCTGGGGCCACCAGGGGGCAATACTTCAGAACTTTTTTTGAAATTACATACAGGGTGTGTTGGAGATCACCTGACCTCCTGGGCTGGGGTGCAAATAAATGGACCCCCAAGTGTCAGGAAGCTTCACCATCAGGGTAGGGTCAGGTGGGCAAGTGGGGTGTCCTGAAAGTCAGGGAAGGGGAAGGGAATCTGCAAACTCTTTCTGGCATTGCTCCCTTTGATCATCCCCACCTCTGGTGTATTTTCTATTGTGCAAGCACAAGGGCCACTTTGTTTCAGAAAGATCTTTACCTCCCACATTGTGGTTTCATGCATTGCTCCCTTTGATCATCCCTACCTGATGTCCCTTTCCTGTAGTGCAAGGCCAGGATGATTTTCTTCTAGAAAGATCTCTACAATACATGTGAGCATTTTGATCTGGAAAGATCCCGGTGGCTTTAAATAAGGCGTCCTGCATTGCTCCCTTTGATCATCCCTCTCTAATGTTCCTTTGCTAAAGTGCAAGACCAGGGCCATTATGTTCCAAAAAACTCGTGCTGCTTTACAATACACGCCATACCACCACCGCTACCACCATAATTGTTTAACATAACGGTTCCTACATTGTTCCCTTTGATCATCCCTCATTCGTTTTCATCTTCTGTTGTTCAAGGCCGAGGCCATTTCGCTGCATAAGATGTTTACCTCTTAGAGTGGTCCCTACATTGCTTCCTTTGATCTTCCCTCCTTCAATTTCCATTTCTACAGAGTGAGCTCAGGACTGTGATATTCATCTTACATCACATGCGATACGATTGCTAGTGCGGTTACATCTACAAAAGTGTGAGTTCGAACCATTGGGTACCAGAAAGGTCTTACAGCCTGAAATAATCTTTTCTACATTTCTCCCTTGGATCATCCCTTCCTAATGTTCCTTCCCTGTAGTGCAGTGTCACATTGTTCCAGAAAGATCTTATTGTTTTACATAATGTTTCCTAGATTGCTCCCTTTGGTCATTCCTCCCCAATGTTCCTTTAAAGCCAGAGCCATTTTGTTCCATGAAGATCTCGCTGCTTTACATAATACTTCTTACATTGCTCCCTTTGATCATCCCTCCCTAATGTTCTTTTTCTATGGTGCAAAGCCAGGGCCATTTTGTTCCAGAAATTTCTTTCTGCTTTACGATATACATGGCATACCACTGTCACTACTCCTATAGTTTGAGCAGTTTATTCCAGAGGGATCCGATTTCTTTACACAGAGATTCCTACATTGTTCCCTTTGATTATCCCTCCTTCCAGTTGCATTTCTATAGAGTGAGCTCAGGACTGCGATGTTCATTTTACAATCACACGTGACGTGACTACCTACCACTTCTTTTCTACATTGCTCCCTTTGATCATCCCTCCCTAATGTTCCTTTTCTATGGTGCAAAGCCAGAGCCATTTTGTTCCAGAAATTTCTTCCTGCTTTACGGTACGTCATACTACTGTCACTGCTCCTATAGTAGGAGCATTTTGTTCCAGAGGGATCAGATTGCTTTACATAAAGTTTCCTACATTGCTCCCTTTGATCATCCCTCCCTTTTCCATGGTGCATACCCTGAGCCACTTACTTGCAGAAAGACCCTACCGCTGTACCACACCTATGATTCAACTACTACTACAGTGCGAGCATTTCTTTTTTTTTTTACTGGAAAGATCTTCACATAATAATATTTCCTGCAATGCTCCCTTGGATCATCCCTCCCTCCACTTCCTTTTCTATAACACGAGTTCCCAGGCCATTTTCTTCCGGAAAGGATCCGACTTCCTTACCATATTATTGCAGGCCTCAGCATTATGAAGGCCGGCCTTTTTTTTAAAATATAAACTAGCCACACTGGCAAACTGCCCACACCTCTGGTCGCTGTCAAATCAGCTGGCAGGACAAGTGTAGCCAAGTGGAATCACCAAGGAATTTACGGAATACAAAAGCTTGTTATGACACAGTGTGTGATGCCATCCAAAGAGCAATAAAAACAAAAGGAGATCAGTCAACTGCTTTAGAAGGGAAGCCATTCTCTGATTGGTCAAGCAAGCCATGGATTATCATTAGGTGGGCGGAGCCGAGGGACTCCATTGTTGCCGTTTTGTTGACAATCCAGTAGCGGCTGGATGGGTAGCATGGTGGCCCAGTAGTTAGTGATGCTGCCTCACTGCTCTTGTACCCCGGCTTGGCCTCTGCCAGTGTGCCGTTTGCACATCTCTATGCCCCTGTGTTTCATTATTTTATTTTTCTCCCATGTCCCCTCAGCTGTGCAGGTTGACGGGCCTCCCTGTACTATGAAGGGTGTGACCTGTCACCCCATCCAGGGTTGGGGTCCACCTTGCACCCTTTGCTCATCCCTGAGATGTAAAGTGGCCCACTGCAGGTGCAAGTGAGTTTTGTTTTTTGCCCCTCAATGGACTGCCATCCCATTCGAGGTTTGTTCACATCGTGCCCCTGATGATGCCAGGATGGGATCAGGTGGCTTTGAGAACGGATCTGCTGCTGGACAGTGCTGCAGACCCTCTCGCTTGTTCCCGTCTCCTCACTTCCCACTTCGGGTCACACAGGCTTTGGAGGTTCATCGTAGCGTGAGACCCTTCATCGCAGCACCACCTGCTGGGTGTCGCCTGCGGGCACCCGTCTCCATTCCGGCACATTCCCTTAGCCAATTCCAGCCGGAAGAGAGCCGAGCTGCTCTGCTCACGTTACACGGATTCTTCTTTTCTTTTTAATTCCCTTCCAGGAGTGCGCGCCGCGTGATTGATGGGAAATGAGGCGCGAGCAGCACGCGATGTCGGCGCTCAGCCCCTAGGGAGACGTCTTCAGTCACGCATTCGCCTTCCAGAACATTCACTGCATGCGCTGTGCACCTGGTCACCCCTCGGACACAACCACCTGCAGCTCACCCACGGTGGGCTTGTGAGCGCAGAAACACCACAGGGCCTGGAGGTGCCCATCTGCTGAGAGAATTTCGGGGGCCTTGTCAGATTCATAAGTCCTTGAACCCGAGCCCAGCGGCTTAACACACACACACTGCTACATTCTCACAGAGTGGTGCCCACCGCTGCCCTCATTAGTTCTGACTTCACACACATGACACCAGTATGGCACGGTAGGGGACAAGGTGCTCGGGGACACCCAAGAAACTGATTTGTTTGTGTCTTCTTCACCATCACAGAGGTGACCTGGCACCCGCACTTCATGGAGAGGACGAGGAGATTCAACGTGGAAGAACATCGCCCCAGAGTGTGTAAAAGAGCAAACCACGGACATGGACAGAGAAGAATGGAGAATTCTGGAAGAACAGCCAGTGAAGAGAAGGAGAAGGACAAGCCAAAGAAAATGACTGATGGAGAGCAAGATCTGAACAACCGCATGCCAACATGCAACCGCATCACGGGGGCCACCAGGGCGCTAAACGGCTTTTCCTCAAGGTCCCACACTGAGGACATCACTGTCACAATCAGACAGGAAATGGTCGGACCACGCAGGGCCAGGGGTCAAAGAGGAGCCTCGGACTGTGACATCAGGACAAATGTGGACAAATGGATAAATCTGTGAGGCAGGTCAGAGTCCAGAGGGCACATCCAAGTCTGTGAGGTCCGGGCCATATCTGGAAAACACAAACACAGCTGGGCACATCTGGATGAACCTGGACAAGTGCAGGTCAGGGATCAGAGACAGACACCTGGACAAGTCCAGAGAGATGGACACAAGGTCAGAACGCAGAGGGTCCTGAGCCAGGGAAGGCACCTCAAGTCCTGTGACATCCAGGCCAGGTGTGGACAAGTGGACACATTTGAAGGAGGTCAGAGCCCAGAGACTGGTGAGCCAGGGAAGCACCAGGATGAAAGTGGACAAAGCTGGACCAATCTAGACAAAATGATGGTGCAGTTCAAAGCCTAGGGAGCAGTGGACCAGAGTGGTGCTTCAAGTTCTGGGCATAGAGGTCAGATCTGGGAAAGCAGGTACATCCTGGCAACAGCAGGTCTGAGCATAGGGTGGTTGACCAGGCTGGCACCTAAAATTATGGACATACAAGGCAAATGTGGACCAGTCAATGAATGTGTGCAAATCTGTCTATTCGTCATACAACTCTGTAGAAAGTCAAGCTTAGAGGGTGGTGGGCCATGGAGACCCCTTAAATCCTGTGACATCCAGAAAAAGAGTGGACAACGCTGGACATATCTAGATGGTTCTGGGGAATTGGACAAATCTGTGCTGCTGGTCAGAGGTCAGTAGACTACAGAAGCACCTCCAATTCTGGTCATGGAGGGAACATTTAGACAAGACCAGCGCCCAGAGGGTGGACCACCTCAGATCCTGTGACCTGGAGGTCCCTCCATTGGCTCTTCGGACATCCCCAAGATGTGCCCGTGCATCCCTCTTCCTAATGTTTCTCATATCACCTGCCCGAGTGAGCCCGATGGTCCGATGCCCGCCGTGCACCTAACTGACTGAGCTGGTGCTCTCAGACTCCGAGACCCCTGGGTTCGTGGCCAGCCTTTTCACGCGAGGACTTCACTTCAAGACACCCTGCTTGTTGTCCTATGAAGCGACCCGTCTGAGTAATTTTACCCTCCTGCCAGTTCCTCTGACCTCACAATTACGGATTATGACTGCCAGTCCCTGGATTCATTGCAGACTGAGCCATCATTTGTCCCCAGGAGCACAGGATCAAACAGAAGACCCTCAAAGCCATAAATGGCCTCTGTTGACCCAATGGTGATAAAAACACATTATATAAATTAGGGGGGTGGGCTTTCAGAAAAAAAGAAATCCATGAATAGACAATACAATAGGCAGGGCCCGGAGACTGTGACCTACTCGGTGACCACCTTTGACCCCACTACCAGGTGAGCTGGCCTCGCTGAATGACATCTGAGGAAACTCCACCTGATGGGCAGAAGTGGCCCACCTGGTCAAAAGAACCTGGAGTGGGCTCCACAGTCAGGTATAGAGCCAGAGACCCCGAATAAAGAGGGATGGATTCAGAGAGAGGTGCAATTAAAAAAAAATAAATAAATCACAGCCGCAGAATTGGTGACAAGTCGTCACCCAGGAACTGCGAGTGGATTCAGAAAATGAATCTGAAAGCCCCCCCAACGCCCCGAGATCCTACTTCTGTTAAGGTGGGACTTCAGCCTGACCTCCTGTGTCTTCCTTTGGGGATCCTTTAGTGGGATGAAGACCCAACTTCTCAGCCAAGCCGAGATAAACTTAAGAGCCGCAGCCAATCCGCCCCCAGCAATTCAAACATGGATGGACTTGAGCCAACCTGGATATATGCATTGGCAGGGCATGAAATTCCATTATAATTATTATTATATATCAATTATTATTATTAATAATAATCATTAAACTGGCGTAGCATAAGAAAGACAAACACGGTAATAAAAATCAACGAACAAGGCGGCAACAGGGCGGCACCTCCTGGCTTTAATGCGTCGCTAAAGGCCGATTTAATCTCTTAAATGGGCATCTATTAAAAATCCCTAAATTTGGCCCTCCTTTGTCCAACCGTCCAGCAGTGACTTGACTGACCCCGCTCTCCACCGTCGCTCACAGCCGTCTCTCGCGGGAAAACTCACACGTTGTACGTTCATTGGATGGTGAAATTGCATTATTTGCATATGTGGATCAGGGCCACGTTTCAATTCTAGTTAAATGTTAATTCTAGGTAAATGCTTATAGAAAATAGTTATGCTTTGGTTTCATTCATTTTGTAGTTATTCAAGGATAATCGGTGTACTTAGAAAATATGAATTTAATTAGATTTATAGGCTTGCAAAAAAAAAAATTATTTTGTACCCATCATCCTAAAGTGCCTCTAGGGCTGGAGGCATAAATAGATCAGTGTTGACTGCAAACTAATTGGTTTGTTGTGGAGAAGACAATGTTTCTTCAAAATACGGGATTATGTTGCGTGAGCTTTTCGTTGTTAGGTTTTTTTATTTTTAGAATTTACAATAAAAATCGGTACACAGCTATATCCAATTTAAATCATGTGCAATTGGGACAGTCAAACAAAAAAAAAACATGGATACATGTCAAAAAGACAAAATTGAGTCAGCTTCACCTACTGTACAGTAGGCAGCTTTAGCAGCCTGGAGCAGCTTATAGTCTCAAATGCCGCCACTGTACACTTGTCAATTCATTGTTACCATCACGACTTTCCTTTAACATTGCTCCGAGATTGGAGGGCAATTTTAAGGGCTATTACCCCTATCCTCACTCCCTTGTCATACATGGAACCTTGCAGGTTCTGATCAGTGTGTATATACAATCTCCATGTTCTCCCTTTGCTCTAGTATTTCAGTTTCTTTTCTAGATTCTAAAGACCCCCTACTACCTTAAACAAGGGGTTGTTGGCTCCCTGTGGCTCGTGCCTAGTCTGGCCTCCCACAACCCAGATTTGAATTAAATGGCACAGGTAATGGAGGAAGAGGGTTTAGGAAATTACCTGATGAGGTCAGGCAGCCTTATGGGAAGCGTTTATGAGAACTACATTGTGTACGACGGGGGGCCATCACTGTTCACTCTGGGGGTCGGTAAGAAGTCACAAAGAGCTCGGCTTTATATTATGAAGCAGTGGTGTTACTAGTAAGTCATCCCGGGTGGGCATTTACATATGCTTGGGGGGGTGTTGACGAAATGCCAAAATAAGACAGAACCTTGCCATGAAAGAGGTCTGCAGTACACAGCGAATTACGAGGGGGTGGTGGGCATCTGTGGTCAGGAGCAGGGCCGTCTGAACAGCATTATAGGCCCCCGGGCAAAACAGTGCACTGGGACTCCCCCCCACTCAGCAAGTCACAACATACAGAGATTAACGTGGAGCCCCCGGGCAACTGAATCAAGAGGACATTACAGTCCAGAGAAGAGCTGCTCAGATTATCAAGAAGAGATAAAGGCAATCAATTTGAACATGGGAAAGGCGCTATGAAAACTAAAGGAACTGTATTCTTATTATGAAGGTGCAGCTCATCAAAGGGGGCACCCCTTGGACCGTGGCTTAGAGCTGGCATCACACCAGTTTTTTTACAGCACGCAAAGGCAGCTGGTGCCAGGTGTTTGAATGTCACATTCTGGCATGTTGGCTACGCATTCCTTTGGACGAGCCGCGCCACGAGGGGACGGCCTGCTGTCATCCTAACCTTTAATTATATCAAGGGAACGAGCACCACAGCAGTGCCCAAAATGCATGATGACCCGCGGCCATCTGGTCAGTTTAGTGACCAACACACTCACCCTAGCCTTAACTCGTCACGCAATGCCACCTCCATCATCTGCACCCAGCTGTCCAAATGTCATTAACTGCCAAGCCCTACACTGCCACCTGTGTTTGCTATTTATACCAATAAAGTCGGTGAAGTCTCGTCACCTGCTCTGGCACAGCCTGGCACCACATCATCCAGTGAGCCCCATGCTGATCCAGCCCTGTTAGCCTTAGCAGTTTCCTTTAACCGTTTTTCTTTCATTCTGCCCACTGTGCCATGCAACACCCTGTTTCTTCCACCCTCACCCATTAGCAGAGGCAGTGGGGGTTTGAGGGGTGATCTCCATTGGTCCCACCGAAAACCATCCACTGCAACCAAAATGCTTTTGAGCCGATCCCGGCCCCCTGAAAACAACCTTCATAAATGAGTGCCAGTCTTCATCCACCACCAGGAAACACAACAGCCATTTATGACAACACCTTAATAGAATGGGCGTGTGGCAGCCCCTTCTTAGATCACCCCTGCCTTCAACCCCATGACCTGCCACTGCCTTATCGCCAGTTACTCACCAGGCTTGTATTCCTCAGTGCCCATCCTGCCCAAATTGCACGTCAGGCCGCATCTGCCCGAGGCCCACTGCACACTCAGGAGTGGCTCAGCTCTTCAGTGCCCAGGCTTTAGGGTGGTCTGTCAGGTTTGACTCGCTTGACCCCCTCAGGCCTCGCCCTCCTAATCTAAACTGCTGTCTCGCGCTCCCCTCCCCCAACACTCCACCAAATTCCAGGTGTTCAGCATTCTTGGTTATTGGGGTGGAGAGGCGGCCCACCCAAGTGCAGGGCCACCATTAAGGGGGGAGGGGGGGAGATTGGGGTACACCAATAAATGACCCTGCTAACAGGCCTCACTATTACCTTGGAGTTTATGGACACTGAAAGTTAAAAATTGGAGTTACGCACAGACAGACAGACCGACCGACCGTAACCCCCCAGTACAGCAACGTGAGCAGCGGAGCGGGGTGTGGCCTGCCACTGGGTGGCGCACAGTCACACAGCCGAAACTAAAAGTGCAGCAACTGATGACAGGAAGAGGGGCCTCCGCGGCTTCTCGGGGTCAGATGCAATGCCCCCAGACTGCATTCCTCTCGGGAAAACTAAACGTGCCGTGGCGTGCAGCTGGCGGCCGGCAGGAGAGCAGTGCCGATTGTACCACGTTCTCCTCTCGGCTACCCTGCAACAGCCCCACGGCCTGAATGAGAGCGGAGATTCGGGGACACCCCTCGTGACGACGGGCTGGACGGGACGGACGAACGAACCGTGCAGAACAGCAATGGTAAGAGAAGAGCAGACATCCGAGGAAGCGAAAGAAAAGCACAAAAAGTTTAAAAGCAGACACTCACTGTGAATGGCTGGTGGCCTCTGTCCTGCAGCAAGAGCCGAGATGCACTGTGTGAAAGGGGAAGTTGACGGGCTCTCCAGGCGCTAAGAGACCGCCGGACAGTGTCAGCTGGGGCGGCGCGCAGCTCTGTTTAATTTGCCTCAGGGTGACATTTGACTGGCGCTCGCTCTCTTTTGCGCGCGCACGTGCGCTCTCTCTCTCTCGCGCGCGCGCCCCCGAGCACTCACTCATTCAATTTCCTGATTAATAAAGTTCAATTCAAACTCTCTCTCTCATTCTTCACCGTCGCTCGCGTGCACGCGCTTGTTCTCGCTCACCACGTGGTCGGCAGCTGCGGTGTTTCACAACGACGGTTGAATTTAGTAAAGTCAAACAAATTCAAGACTGCAGTCGAGAAGAATGTCTGTCTGGCACAGCTGGATGAAGCGTTTGAGTTTGTTTAACAGTGACGGGGGGATTAGTATGCAGGGTCTCACAGACTCAGACCTACAGGAAGGCGGTGATGTGTATGTGTACGTGAAAGTGGTGAAGCAGCAGCAAACTCTAACAGAATGCAATTGCATACCGCAGTACCTATGAGGTCAGTCCTGTGAAGCCCCAGCATCACGTAACACCCATCACAATAGACCAGAGGTGGGCAATGTCGGTCCTGGAGAGCCGCAGGATCTGCATGTTTTTGTTCCAACCCAGTTTCTTAATGAGAAGTCAATTACTGCTGATGAAGCACTTATTGCTTAAGTGACATTTTAATGCTTCATAGTGGTCTCGCATGTTAAGGTACCCCGCCCTTAATTGCTTATTTCAATCTTAAAAAGTTATACATTTAGCGTTTTAATGCAAAAAGATGTAAATGACAAGGCAGCCAGCAGTTCTCCATCTGGCTTGTTTCTATTTACACCTGCGTGTATTCATCATGCACTGTTTGGTTTAATAAAAACTTTAAATGATCCGTTTTAGGCTTCATATCGTTTGGCTGATAGCCGTGGAAAGGAAAAAAAAATCTATGATACAAGAACCCTACATTGCAGACTAACAAGCCATAGAATTAAATAAGGTGCGAGACTGGCAAGGATTGGTTTCTAATCAAGCGATCGGAATGAAAAGCTGCAGCCACTGCGGCCCTCCAAGACAAACATTCCCAATTACCCCCGACCCCGACCCCGACCCGCGCATTACACTATGATTAACATTAAGGCCCCGTCACACTGTGGTTAAGATTAGGGCTGTAGGAGGGTTTACTGAGTCAAAGGGCGTCTTGTAACCGACGTTGTGAGAAGTGACGTGCGGTGAGGGTCATGGCTGCTGAGGCACCGACTCCTTCAGAGTCAGACTTACGAATCTAGGAACTGCAAAGAGTCGCTTATTCACTATTGGCAGCCGGCGTGCACATACTGGTGATGTTTCATATCTCATTCTTCACACACACACATACACACGTGTGAGGTGCATGTTTGGCTAAGAAAGAACGGCGAGGGAGAGCGGAGAGAGCGCATGTCCTCCTCACCCTCCATGTGTTCGACGTTGGTTGCAATTCCACAAGTCACACTCATTCAATACAAAGGAAAAGTACAGAGTGGTGTACAAAAAAAAAAAAAAAAACACGGATTTCAATTTTGACCTTCATTGAAATATTCAGTTTTAACTCTGATACTTGAATCAATTTTAATACAGACTGTTCAACAAAAGGAGAACAAGGAAAAATAGAACGAAATTTTATTTAAGGTCAAAATGTACTTTTTAAATATTGGATTGTTGTTTTCTTAGTCAGATCCCATTTTTTTAATAAATTGTAACCCGTTTATGGTCTCTTACCTTTATTTGTAAGTGAACTCCATGCGCCTATCCCTCTTCACGAAAAGTCTCCTTATTTTCCATTAGTTTTAAAAATCTTAATCTTCCATTTTGGCAGTCAGTCGGAACAAAAAAAAAAAAATACAAATAAACGGAGCGCTGCGGTGCACGTGACACTCTGATGTCGCTAACTTATTGGCGCCTCTGCGCAGAATTCTGTTTCCCAAACTCGGTCCTGGGGACACCCTGTGGCTGCAGGTTTTTGTTACAACCAGCTTCTGATTTTAATTGAACTCCAGGGCTAATTAAGTGAAGTGATATTTCCCAAGTTCTGTGTTTAGGGAACAATATAACAATTAGAAAACTATCCATCCATTTTCTAAACCCGCTGAATCCGAATACAGGGTCACGGGGGTCTGCTGGAGCCAATCCCAGCCAACACAGGGCACAAGGCAGGGTGCCAACCCACCACAGGACACACTAGGGCCAATTTAGAATCGCCAATCCACCTAACCTGCACGTCTTTGGATTGTGGAAGGAAACCCACGCAGACAACATGCAAACTCCACGCAGGGAGGACCCGGGAAGCGAACCCGGGTCTCTCCTAACTGCGAGGCAGCAGCGCTACCACTGCGCCACCGTGCCGCCTAGAAAACTACGTTTGCTTAAAAAAAAAAAAGTAAAATGTACCAAACAGTTAAATAGGAATAATATATATTTTTTTCTTTTTAACAGTATTTTCATCTTGATTTTCATCCTACTTTTCAAGGTGTTCTAATTGTTTTATTAATCCATTCTTTACTAATTAGCGGGTCTGATGCTAAAGTACTTGCGGCCTTTCATTATTCAGTGTTGTTTGCCTGGGTGTCTGCTCTGCTCATTTTTAATTGTCATTAATAAGATACAACAAAGGGGAAAAATTTCACAGAAAAAAGGGCAAAATATAATGAAATCAACAAAAGAGAGTTAGGCATTTAAATCGATAGCAAAAGCAGACATATTTCTTTTAATTAATGTAAAACTCCTGCTGCTGTGCTTTACTGAATGTCGAATAAAAGAAACAAAATACCAGCTACTTAAATGAGCTCAGTGCTATCAGGTGTTGTCACTGATTAGGAATCTACTTGGAACAAAAACCTGCAGCCACAGGGGGTCCCCAGGGCCGGTTTAGGAAACGCACAGCAGCAACGAGCGCCTGTTGGGCTCACATGCGCCCCCTTCAGGGCGCCACGGTACTGTCTGCCTCACCCTGTGCCTTCTCACTGCCATCAGCAAGACTAAATATGTCACACGCATTCATTAAAGATATTTGTCACACTGTGGAAAGTCAGGGTGTATAATAAACGTATCCATACCTTATATTGGCGACATACAGAGGGACAGCGACGGGCACGCGCCAATCAACCCCGTCAGTGTGTGTGGAGAGGCTCGTCGCTGCTGCACCTCTCGTTTCTCCCCTCTTTTTGAACAGACAATACGCAAATTCGGCGAATTTGACGATAAAAAATATCAAAATTATTGGAATCATACAGAAAACAAATGTATAGCACAGAGCAGTTGACACATTTATTTGATCATTATTTATTTATTTATTTTTACTTTTCATGATGACCCTCCTCCCTGCGTGGAGTTTGCATGTTCTCCCCGTGTCTGCGTGGGTTTCCTCCCACAGTCTAAAGACATGCAGGTTAAGTGCATTGGAGATTCTGCTTGGTGTGTGGATGTTTGTGTGCCCTGCGGTGGGCTGGCGCCCTGCCCGGGTTTGTTTCCTGCCTTGCGCCCTGTGTTGGCTGGGATTGGCTCCAGCAGACCCCCGCCGTGACCCTGTAGTTAGGATATAGCGGCTTGGATAATGGATGGATGATGACACTCACCTGCCTCCCCTGACCGCACGTCCCTGGTTGTGGACATTACCTGATCTGTGTCTTACGTATTGCAAACTGCAGCTATAGACCCTTCTCGCAAAAAAAAAAAAAAAAACGGAACAATGATCTTCAATGACCACTGCAAAGCCAGAGGGGGCGCCATAGCCTAAAAACATAATAAATCTGTTGTGCGCGGTTACTGCAATAAAGTAATAAATTGCTGTTCTAGTTCTGCAATAAATCAGTTTGAGAAATGCGATGTTTGAACGGAGCGCGGAGTGCGATGCACTAATAGCCAGACTTGAGTGATACGATCGCGTGTATGAAGATGAAAGACTCGGCGACAAACCACTGGAAGGGCTTTTGTAATATGCGGTCGTAAAGGCAGAGTGATGCGATCTCTTTGCAGGCTGCAGAAGTTTAGTTCTTATTGGGTCAAACATGCAAATGTTGAAGATTCAGCTGAATTAACTTTAGGGTGGTCTGTGGCAGTTAGAGGGGGCGCATTATGGAGTGAAGATGACGAAACGCTGTGGAAATCTTCAGCAAACTACTGAGACACTGTGATGAAGAAGAAATGAGGAGGACCTTTAGGAAGGATCTGGATGAGATGACGGGGCTGAACGAACGAGCAACACGTGCACTGAATGGTCCCCTCTTGTTCGCCAAATTGGGGTGTGGTGGGCCAGCTGCACTTCTGCGATGTCCTCTTGGACTACAATCGGGGTTAAGGCTTTGGAATTCAGACCCCGAGGGTGCCAGTCCACACCCTGCTAATGACACCGTGTGACCCTGAGCAAGTCACTTCACCCCCCTGTGCTTCAATGGGACAAAGAGAAGATGTTGTAAGTCACTTTGGATAAAAGGTGTTGGCCAGAATAAATGTGAATGCTCAGTCTCTGAAGTTTGCCCATAAAAACAGGAAACAGGAAGTGGCGGCGGCGTGTGAAAGAGGAAGCGGTGCGGGTCGGCGCTATAGGGGCCGGCAAGAATCTACGGGAAACAGAGAGGAGGCCGGCGGAGCGCAACACGAGAGTGCGGAAGAGCGCTGATGGCCGCCGCTGCCCCGCCTGTCGATCGTGTGTGGTGCGCGAGGGCAGCCACTCTTTAGAGCTACGTTAGGGAAGGACCCCAGTAGAACAGGCGTCCCGGCCGGGGAGGAGAACAGTTTCTTACCCGGACGGGAGGCCAGAATAGAAAGACAGATAGGCTGGCCAGCGGAAAATGGGAGTTGGGGGCAGATCCATCATCCCAGGAGGTGGCAGTGGTCCTGGTGCGGTAGCCCAGCCGGTACACCCGCAGGGGTGCTTGGGAGTTGGTCTCAGGAAGTACAACCATGTCAGGCTCCCTGTGAGGCAGTAGAGGGCGCTGTCCCGGGAGGACCTCCCTACTTTCTATATGGCCCAGAAGTGCTTCCAGGAAGACAGGGTGTGGCACCAGAAGCATTCCCAGGTCCGGCTTGAAAAGAAGCCTCCTCACATCAGAGGAGTCAGAGTCGTAGGGGGGGGGCAGCGGGCAACACTCAATTGGACAACAGAAGGAGGAAGAATTTGATTCATTTAGTTATATTGTGGCTGGCCTTTTGCACTGGTGATTGTTTGAAAGTGTCCTGGGAAGATAAACATCTTTTATTTTATCCGAAAATCGTGTCGGGCTTTACTGTGTCTGTAGTTGGGGGCTCAGTGGCACCCGCTGGTGATTACACCATCTTAGTGGGCTTAACAAACGGTCGAGACGATCGCTGACTCTTTAGTTTTACAGTGAGGAGTGTTAGCACAACTAGAGCTGCATTCTCAGACAGTCAATCAATCAATCAACATTTATTTCTATAGCACATATTCATACAAACAAATGTAGCTCAAAGTGCTTTACAAAATGAATAGAAAAATAGAAGACACAATAAAAAATAAACAGAAGTCAACATTAATTAGCATAGAATAAGTAAGGTCCGATGGCCAGGGTGGACAGAAAAAACAAAATAAAAACTCCAACATTTGCTACAGTGTAGCACATGAAGTCTGCGGTGGGATTTCAAATGATGATGGCCCTGAATGGACCCCCTCCCATCCCAGGTGCAAGCCTTTGGACCCCTGCTCTGTGAGGACACCAAGCTATGACCTCACATGAAGTCTTCTTTAAATTAAATCTCAGACCTCGCCTTGCTTTTGTGTTTTGACTCGGGTTTTACAAGTTCAGGGAGCTCCTAAATCTCAGGGTCCTCTAATGGCTCCTCGTTCGCTCCCTGCTGGACTCTGATTACTTGATTTCTATTTGGCAGTTTTTGCGATACAATCCAACATTCCATTTTATTAATTCTGCACATCAATGGGAATGTTTTGTCATAAACTGCAAAGTCCCTTTCTTGTAGGATACTGTCTGTCTGTGAGGGGTCCTTTAGTCCTTCAGTATTTGGGCCACATCTGGATAAATCTTCACCTTAATCTTCATCTTCTTCTTCTTGATCTTCAACTTTGTTTTTATCTTCATCTTCATCATCTTCTTCATCTTCAACTTTATCTTTTTATCTTTATCTTCATCATCTTCTTGATCTTTATCTTCATCTTCATCTTTATCTTCTTCTTCTTCTTGCCTGTCAGCCCTTTTCCTTCAGATCTTCTTTGACTTTGTCCATCAGCCTCCTCTGCGTTGGCCTCCTTCCCTTTCTCTTCACCTGGACTTCCACTCCCATCATTCCATTGCCCAGATATTCTTTTTCTCTCAACCTCAGCCTACATTCCTGTACTTTCTTAGATGTTTCTCCCCCTTTTGCTGTCCCCCCACCTCATATTTTCTTATTCTTATTAACATGTGGGTCAAACAGAAATCTTTAACATCCATTTGGCTTCCTAGCAGGATGATCAAGCAAACCTGAACTGTGGCTTTGCGCGGCGTCAGTCTGGTTAAATTCAGGGACCCACTGACGATAAACAAATCAGTCATGGTGTGCTCAAAGCTGTTTATGGAGCCTGCTGCAGGTTTAAAAAGTTAAAGGTTCATTTTGGACCCTTCATGTGGATGGGTTCATTTAAAAACCATCAAATGGTGCCCCTATGGCATTCTGAAGGACCACCCAGGCAGCTGTAGTGCCAGTGTGCGACCTGGAAACAGGCTGGCATCACGAGGGCCTTTTTAACAGCATAATAGACCCCCAGGGACAAAGTTGTGCACCGGGGGCCCCTGTTTTGAAAGCTAAATAGAAACATACATCAGAAAAAACGTGGACCCCTATGCTGGTAGGGCCCCATGTCAACTGACCAGTGTGCCCATGCATTAAGATGGCCCTGGGCATCACCCAGCATTGAGAATCACATCACAGGCTCAATTCCTAACATAAATACAGGATGGGGGACACTGAACACCGGGTGACAGCCACTTAAAGGACTTAAGGGTCTAGGGTGACATCGATTCTTGTATAATTTATAGTAAAGCTTCAAATTCACAAATGAAACTAAAATTGGAGGAATGCCAGACACTGAGGAGGCACCAAGAAGAAAAGGCTGGGCGAGCAGCTGGAAAATGGAGTGTAATGTGCAAAGTGCTCCACGTGAGAAGAAGGAGACCCTGAGCTCAAGGAAGAGACCTCTGACAAGGACTTAGGGGTTTATATCGACACCACATTTTCATTGACTACGTGCAGAAGTGATTAAAAAGGTGAAGAAAATGTCAGGTGATATATAAATAGAGGGACCTTACACTCAAAGTGTATAACACACCAGTGAGAGCTCATCTGGCGTCCTGGGTGCCGTTCTGGTCACCACACTACATGGAAGACAGAACAGCACATGAAGCTGTGCCACCAGGTGCATCATGGGACTGAAGGACACGGCGTGCCGTGACAGACTCAGGGAGTTAAACCTGTTTAGTCTGAGCAGAGGAGACGGCATGGGGACCTCAGCCAGGTCTTCAAAGTCCTCTGAGGTGCTGATGAAGTCAATCTAGCAGAAGACACTCCACTGTAGGGTGAATCACAAACTCAAGGACATCCATGGACATTAAGGCGAGTGCATTCAGGAATGGAAAGAGGAAGCTCTGCTCTACTCCAGGAGTTGTGGGAATCTGAGCAAACTACTCAGACTTGGACTTGGAGAAGGAACCTCGAGAAACTTCCATAAGGGTCTGGATGAGATATCAGGACAGCGGAGCTATGAGCTAAACTCACAAACAGCAAAGAGACTGAGGGCCCTCTTCATGTTTGGGAACTTTCTTAGATAGATAGATGAATGAAAGGCGCTATATGATAGATAGAGTGAGTGAAAGGCACTATATAATAGATAGATAGAGTGAAGGGAACTATATAATAGATAGATAGATAGATAGATAGATAGTGCCTTTCACATCTATCTATCTATCTATCTATCTATCTATCTATCTATCTATCTATCTATCTATCTATCATATAGTGCTTTTCATATCTATCTATCTATCTATCTATCTATCTATCTATCTATCTATCTATCTATCTATCTATATACAGTATAGTGCCTTTCACTCTATCTATCTATCTATCTATCTATCTATCTATCTATCTATCTATTATATAGTGCCTTTCACTCTATCGATCTAATACAAAGTTAGACAGATAGATAGATAGATAGATGTGAAAGGCACTATATAATAGATAGATATATAGATAGATATTCACAACAGAATAACAAAAAAAGAAACAATTAAAAAGAAACAAAAACTCCTGCCTTGGCAGTGCCAGTCCCAGTGAGGTGCTATAAAGGCCTATTGCTGTTGGTATAACGGAGCCCCCTGTCACGTTTCTGGACCCACTTGTGCTGAGTGATTCATTGGCTGGAGTCCTCAGTGTTGTTGTGTCACAGAGTTGATGTGCAGCGTTGTTCATAATGGCACTCAGCTTTGTCTTCATTCTCTCCTCCTCATCTACCTCCTGGGGGTGCAGAGCGGGTCCTATAACTGAGTCTGGCCTTTTAATTAGCTTGTTGATTCGATGGTCCCCTCTTGACGTGACATCACCAGCCCAGCACACCTCAGTGGCCATCACTGAGGTGTAGAAGAGGTGAAGGATGTCGCTGCCCACATTCATGGAGCTCAGTGTCCTAAGATTAAAGAGTCTCCTCTGCCCTTTCCCACCCCCTAATTTCCTTGGTGTTCTGAGACCAGTCCAGTTTTGCTGATGTTTATGCTCCAAGTACATTGACCCCCCCACGACTCGTCTTCTTTGTTTTGTACCCCCTGACCTGCTCGTCTATTTCTAGTCTGAGGTGTGCAGAGTGACGAGACATGGTGACAGGCCTGCTCTTTGTGGTGCTCCAGTGTTGATTACACAGTCCTCGAATCTCACAAACTGCAGTCTGCTGGTCAGGTGGTCCATCAACAGGACCCCAGAGGCTTCTGCAACTGCTCATCTTTCAGAGTACACCTCAACAGAGATGGCTGGATGGCACTGACAGCACTGGAGAACTCCTAAGATATGCGCCTCACAGTGTGGCCTACTCTGTGCAGGTGACAATATGCCTTGTGGGGCAGACAGATCATCACATCCTCCACTCAGGTCTACCACAAGACAGTCCAGGACGAGCCTCTCAAAGTGTCACTTGCCTGTAGTTGTTAGGTGATGAGGTGCCCGCCTTACAGTACTAGATGTTTTCCACAGCAGTGGTGGCACTTTTTGGAGCATTTGGGACAAGCTGAACAGGTGACAGAGGACACTTTGCAGAGGTCAGGAAAACCAGAACTGAGCCTGTGGCATCCTTCTGGCATCACTCTGAAGACCCCCTTTGGCACTTTAATCTTTAAGAGTGGTAGCTACGTGACCAGACGCTCCTTTCCATGTCATTTCAAAGAAGTTTCTTTCTTACTCGTCTCCAAAGAACTGATGATAATAATCTGAGGGCGTGGGTGTGTACGCGCACTTGCACACGCTCGCGCACTGCGAGGCGAACCTCAACACGATGGAGACGCCGACGCGCGAGCACTGAAGCAGCTGCGCTTGTGACGCCATTTCTGTTCAGACAATCGAGAAACAACACGAGGAGCAAAAGTTGACCGAAAAAAACGAACTCGGGGGAAGTAGAAGGTTAAAATGAGGTGACTGCTTGAGAAAAAGGAGCTGCGTCATCAGCGCTCATCTTTCAGGATTTCTTAATAATGTGGAATACACAGCGCGTTTACGAGGCTATAGTTAGAAACAAAGACACACGCGACGTATGAAGTAAGAATTTATTTGAAAGCAGGAGATGAGCGCTAATAATAAAAAAAAATTCAGTGCAGGGGATTTCAGCAGCAACAGCAGCGCGGAAATAGGAGCCGGGAGGCAGGCGGATTGCCGTTAACGCGCCTATAAATAGATAGGTATGAAAGGCGCTATATAATAAATAGATAGATAGATAGATATGAAAGGCGCTATATAATGAATAGATACTGTAGATAGATATGAAGGTTATGAAAGGCGCTATATAATAATAGATATTGTAGATAGATATGAAAGGCGCTATATAATCGATAGATAGATATGAAAGGCACTCTATAATAGACAGATAATGTGACAGGCAGTATCTTGTAGATAGATAGATAGATAGATAGATAGATAGATAGATAGATAGATAGATAATGTGAAAGGCGCTATATAATAGGTGAATATAATGAATAAAATCTGATGTTCTTTTCGGTGTCCCAGCATTTCTTTTGGCCCCAGTTCTCACTACCGTTTGGTCACACTATCTATCTATTATATAGTGCCTTTCACAGCTATCTAGCTAATTGCTGTGCTGAGAGTTGCAAGTTTGTTCTTCAAATTGCAGTAGCTTAGTTACAAAAATCATGAATCAATATTATTTTCTGATGGCTACAATAATTGGCATTAATTTGTGTTGGCTTATTATTATATTGCTACCTGTGGTACCTGCCCAGGACGAGTTGAAATATAAATAATCAATATTGAACTCAGTGTATTCAAGGTTAACGTTTGCAGTGCACCTTCTATTAAAATGTATTTGTGTCTTTTTATTAAGGTGGATAGGAATTCTTATTATTTTGTGATGACTTTCTTTTTTTTTCTTTTTATTTTCTGCTCACTTTGTTTATTTCTGTTTTCTGCTTGGACTTTTCATTAACGTTAGTCTTCTATCTATCTATCTATCTATCTATTATATAGTGCCTTTCACTCTATCTATCTATCTATCTATCTATCTATTATATAGTGCCTTTCACTCTATCTATCTATCTATCTATCTATCTATCTATCTATCTATTATATAGTGCCTTTCACTCTATCTATCTATCTATCTATCTATCTATCTATTATATAGTGCCTTTCATATCTATCTATCTATCTATCTATCTATCTATCTATCTATCTATCTATCTATCTATCTATCTATTATATAGTGCCTTTCACTCTATCTATCTATCTATCTATCTATCTATCTATCTATCTATCTATCTATCTATTATATAGTGCCTTTCACTCTATCTATCTATCTATCTATTTTTTTCCATTCCAATTCTTTCCATACCAGAATGCCACACTTCTTTGAAAAGGGGCGTCAGACTGCTGGCTTTGCCCTAAAGTGGGTGGCACACACATCGGCTTTCTTAGTGGCAGTTATAGGGTCTTCCTTGGGGATGCTCAGCCCCCTCTATCTATTTATTATTTAGCGCCTTCGGTGTGATGTCTTGTGTTCGCCGTGTTCCTATTTTCAAAATGGCTACCGAGCTTTTCTTGCCTCCCTGCTGGTTTGTGCCACATATCCGTCACCAATAAAAACTCCAGCTGGAAGTTGAAATGCCCAGTTATGTATATTGAAGGCAGGTCCTCGTTGTAATGCTGGCCTGTCACCTCTAAGTGTCATCAGTGGACTGGACATCTCAGGCTGCACCTGCACACAAAGCCGAGGAGGAGACGGAGACCACTGCAGGGCCAATTAATCCAGCGATGTGAGCCATAAACAGACTGGCAGTGCCTGGCATGAGGACAGTCACAGACTACAAGATGTGATGAGAGGTGACATTAAGCAAACGGAGGAACGTTAGAGAAAGTGGCGAAGAAGACAAAGTTAATACGAACTTTTAATAAAACATTAAACCACTAAGGGAAGCGTATTGTGCACAACATTCATGAGTCCTGAACCTCCCTGGCCTTTAGTGTAGAAGACGGTGGTTGGGGTTGAAAGGCGCTATACAAAGCTATGCAATGCCTATTGTCCTGGCGCTCATGTCCCTGATGTCTTTAAGGTATAAATAGCTCAGGTGTTCATAAAATGGTGGGCTTGTTGGGGTCTGGCCAGGCACTGCATGGTGGTTAAGGATTTTATTCTTTTTATCACTTTGTTTGATTCTTCCAAGTTCATCACACACACATGCGTCACTACTTTAAAAATGACTGTCTTGCCATTTAACCCGTCACCTCAGTGAATCCCCCATGTCACATTTTTAAATGTGTGACAACAGGTGACATGTTTCTCTTCCATTACAGTTGACATTTTTCCATTTTATTTATTTATTTTTTTTGTTTCCCTAGCATTGTATCATTGTGACTATGACTGTTTGTCCCTGAAGAGGGGACACGGGCCACTATGACCTGAATGACAAGTGACACCAGAGACCAATGGGGTGCTGAAGGCTGAACATGGATGGATAAAGGAGGAGGGTGCTTAGAAGGTTGGGGGCGGGGAGGCAGCAGTGACAGGAAACTCCAGCCCCCGCCTTACTAAGCTGTGACAAATTTGTGAAGCCACCTTCCTGTCATTCATGTCTTTCTGGGCTTTGGCATTTCTGAATGCTAGCCACTGTTTTTCTCAAAAACTCCATTGTAAGAGATGTCAGTGACGCACGGCAGCCTCTCATTTTCCATAAGCAAATATGAAAATCTGGCAGTCAAATGAGCCAGCGGTTCATGTTTGGACAAAGTGACGCGAGCCAGCAGCCTGCAGTCTTCTTCAACACAGCTGTGCTCGTATCATGAGCCCCCTTCAGTTAGGCAGCCCCTGTCACCGTGTGTCTAGAGTCTCGTGGCCTTCGTCCCTCCGTCCCATCTTATCCTTAATGGTCAGCCTCCCTGCTCTTAGTGGTCTCACTCAGTGCTGCCCTCTTGAGCTCAAACAGCTAAAAAGCCCCCGTTGCACTTCTCAACTTTTCCAGGGATTTTCAGACTTCATTTACATAAACTAGTGAGGTGGGCACAGCCCCTCAGGTGAACTGCAGTCACTGTAGTCACGGGGGCTTTGGAGCACGCTGACCAAAGAGAGGCTCGTCTGTCTGATGTCTCGAGTTTATCGCAGTAAAAGATGGGAGGGGTTGCGGCTGAAGCCCACATAGTTGGAGACACAGGTGGGCTTATGCATGGGCTAACCTGAGCTGTGACCCAAATTGAAATTTAGAGAGAAAAGACAAGTGTGCTCTCTTCTTCAAAGACATATTGCTGCCACCAGAGTGGCTGATTGAGGACATTGTGACCACTTTATGTTGCACTGGCCGCCCACTCATCCCCTGAACTGGCCCTGAAGGGAGACCTTCTGGTCCGGGATTTGGTCTTGTCACATCTCCATTACTGCCAACTCAACACTAGCAGGTGGACCCGCAGGTGCCACCACGCCACTGTGGGTGGTCCAGAATGCCAACCAGGATGAGCAATCCCCCCCATCTCAGCAGGTCGCTCCGTTGCAGTAGCGCACGTTATGCTGAAATCCTTCACGTTTGTGAACGGAGTTGTCAATGGGGTCCGCTTCGCTACTTCGTTTAAACATTTGTGCGGTGACTCGTTACTTTAAAAACGGCGTAACGTGCGTTACTTTTAACGTGTCACCCTACGGCCCTCGAGATTGTCCGGCAGAGTTAAGTGCTGTACGTTCAGCCCGTCGACACAAATTGAGCGATTTCTGACATACTGAGACGGATCATTTCAGCCAAAAGTTGAAATAATGTAAGGTGGCCATCCGTCCCCGTTTTCCGGGGACAGTCTCCTTTTTCGGACAACTGTCCCCACTCAGAAACATGTCCCCGGTTTAAGATTTCGCCCCCGGTTTCAGCTGGTTCACTTTTTTTGAATGGATCTCATCACCACGATAATTTGAACTCGGCGCGCGTGCGCGGTGTTCTGACGGAGGTTCTGCTTTACCGCATTCTGCAGCTTTGGCGAGAAATCACGTGATGAGCTTTCGCTTTGTACTCTGCAGTGTTTAGAGTCCCCACTCGTGCTCTGCCTCTGCCTGTGGCTTGCTTCTGGATGCGAGAGCAGCGTGGCGGCTCTTTTCTTCCACCTGTTGTTTCTGCATGTCGGCGCGGTGATCCCTGTAGATTCAACATGAGTGCTAAAAAGGAAGTGTCACTTCAATGATGGGCTTCAGCGTGAATTTTCGTATTTGCGTCCGACACCGGATGCTTCTGTTGTGATCTGCAGCGTGCGCGACTCAAAGTGTCCCATCGGTAGTGGTGGGAGAACTTCAATCATGGAACACGAGAGGAGTAGTCTACGCTCCTCTAGCCCCCCTATGTCCCCGGATTGGCCCAAAAAATCCTGGTCACTTTAAATAATGAGAACTGGAAATTTATCGTCTGGACGCTTTTCCTGCTGAAACAAACGCAGACGCGGCCTGACAGAGCGCAAACGGGCATGCGCAAACTACGAAACCCGTAACTGTAACTCGGCTATTGGTTTACACGGCCGCATAATCGGGTGATTCGTGAATAAATCTGCCGTCTGGTAATCAGACTTCCCAGAGGTCGAAAACCCGGATGAGCGCTTCCATGGCATTTTAGAAATGCCGGTCTCTCTGAATAATCGCGTTATTGAAGCGCATGGACGCGCGCTAACTGATGATGAGCAAGTAGACAACTGCAAACCGAGCCAATGGTGCAGACTGTCACGTGGGGCCCCGTCTGACTGCTGCGGCCAAACAAAGGGGCGGGGCTAACGCGTCTCACGCCTTGAGCTCTGGTTTTGCATTTTCTTTGAGCTTTTGGTTCTTTTCCTTGCTGACGTGAATTTGCTATCTGCTCTTAAATTTAGACATGGCGTGTGTCAGACTGTAAAGTTTTAGGCAGCCACCTTCACATGGACTCCATAGCCATTTGTGTAAAATCATTCGGCGGTAACGGGTCACCTTTATACGTGGGCTGTTCAATATTTACACGAAGAATCCGGAAAATCATTGGGGTTGATGACCAAAAAAGAAAACTTAGCAAGGACATGAGTCCCAAATAAAACTGTGTTTTTAAGAAAACCATTAAGAAAAGGAAGGTGTTTGAAAAACGGAGGGGTCTGCAATATGAGGGGCTTGGGAGGGGGTGCAGGTCTGTCACTAAGGTATTGCAAAGAGTAAAAAAATGTTTTATATGGTACGTCATATATCAAGCCATTTTATTATCGTTCGAGGTTTCCACTCAGGATGTTTTGGTTTCACAAGCCCCTCTAAAAGTCTGCCGCCCCCCCAAACTTACACACCACTGTCTTTGAGTACCAAAGTCTTCTGAAAGTTTTTATCATTTGACTTTGTCCATTTTCTTGATCGTAATTTTTGGGGGTCAGTTAAATTGTCTAACAATGCAAATGTTCATCAAAGCCATGGTGTCTTCCATACTGCCACCGGAGTGTCATCTTCATGTCGTTCAGGCTGACCAATAAAATAATAATAATTAAAAAAAAAAAAAATGAACCTTTAGTTTATTTGAACTGCCTCCTAAATGCCCTCCCTACAGTGACATCCTAGTAATGCATGTGGGGGAGCGCGTGTGTGCCCTGCGATAGACGGACCTCTGCTTCGGATTCATCCTCACCTCTCCCCCAATATACCCCCGACCCCCTAAAAAGCATGCGGTCCCAACGCCCATTGCCTCCAGTTTTAAATTCCAGCTCCTTAACATTGTCATTCTCGTAGGTGAATACCATATACACTGTGGTAGGTGGAGAAACAGCAAACCGTCTTTTACATGGTTCATAAATGATGAATTTGAAACAATACCTCCTATCACTTAAGAAACTGAAATCCAGCAGATCTGTAAGAAGGATTTATGATAACATATCTCATTTATTACTGTTTTGATGTATGCCTCCTGTGTCTTTTGGCCTGTGCTCCTTATTTCCCAATTTGTTATCTTGCATATTGTGAAATTCATCTAGCCCCCCTGTACTGTGTGTGAATGTTGTTTATACTTTTTTGAATGTTGAATTTATATCCTCAACGAGTTTTGTATTGTATTGTGTTTCATTTGATAATAATTTAAAAAAATCGAGCTCCCAGAATTCCTGCACACAAAATGGACGCGACTGAGTAACTTCCGATTCAGATGTCCCGCGTGTGTCACACGATTCGAAGTCCCCGCTAGATTCCCCGTGACGTCACAAGTTTGGCGCTTTATTTATGTATTTATTTATTTATTTATTTATTTATTTATTTATCACCGTTTTTATCTTGCACTGTCGGAGGCTGAGAAGCAACGGTGCCACTCTGCACGCACCACGTCCGACCACGTTTAGGGCATCGCTGCCCCCTGGCATGGATGGCAAGGGGCTGACTAAAGCGCCAGACTTCTTCCAGCAGCCTCTGGGGTTTGCTGCTCTCTACTGGCTGACTGCGGTACTGCGTTTGCAAAGAGGCCAATTGCAGAGATGGCGGCGGCATCGACCCGGAGATCGCGTGGCCTTTTCTTTGAACTCATTTCATCAGAGGGCTTTGACTAAGAGCGCCAAGTCATTGTGACTTACACTTGTTACACGCACACACTCATACTGTACGCGCAGGAGCACGGCGGGCATCCAAAGTTCACCCACAGGACTCCTGAAATTCCAACTTCTATTAAAAGATAGATAGATAGATAGATAGATAGATGTGAAAGGCACTATATAATAGATAGATAGATAGATAGATAGATAGATAGATAGATACATAGATAGATAGATAGATAGATAGATAGATAGATAGATAGAGTGAAAGGCACTATATAATAGATAGATAGATAGATAGATAGATCGATAGATAGAGTGAAAGGCACTATATAATAGATAGATAGATAGATAGAGTGAAAGGCGCTATATACTAGATAGATAAATAGATAGAGTGAAAGGCGCTATATACTACATAGATAGATAGATAGATAGATAGATAGATCGATAGATAGAGTGAAAGGCGCTATATGCTACATAGATAGATGGATATATAGATAGATGTAAGGCACTATATAATACTGTAGGTAGACATAAATAGATGAAATACTCTACATATAAGATGAGAAAAGCCAAGCAAACTGACCCCTTTTATTGGCTAACTAAAAAGATTACAATATGCAGGCTTTTGAGGCAACTCAGGCCCCTTCTTCAGGTGAGATGGAATACAGAAACTGGAGTTTCCTGTGTTTATATCGACACACTAGGACAAGAAACAACAATGGTAAATCTTTAAAGGAAAAATCTTAAATGTAAAAAATTAATAGGTTCACTCAGGCTAAGATTAATTTAACAAGAGAGAGAAGATCAATGTCTGGTCAAGAGGTTTTTGGATAAGATAACTGTCCAACAAAGTCCTTTGAAGTCTGTGATGAGCTTTTCTGAACAATGTGGCTCTGTAGTCAAGTTATCTGTGTCAGTCTGAGAGATGCAAACAGTCCTCATACCTCGCCATAAAACTCTTGTCTCTATTCATGCCATGCTGTAATGTATTCAGTTTTAACATGAGCTTAACCTCCCATTCTTTTCTCTCTTGCTGTGTTTTGATGTGATGTCATAAAGGGTTCATTTCCCTGCAGATCATCCCATGTTGTCCACCTCATTCTCTGCCTGAAATGTCCTGACGCTGCACTCACTCTATGTGGGAGAAACTAGACAAACACTCCGCCAGAGAATGAATTTGCACAGATTCCACATTAAACATGACAACACAGATGTTCCTGTAGCGGCCCACTTCAACAGCCATGGACACTGTGAGAGGGGCTTTAAAGTCACCGGGCTTATGGGCAACTTCAAAACACAGCAAGAGAGAAAAGAACGGGAGGTTAAGCTCATGTTAAAACTGAATACATTACAGCATGGCATGAACAGAGACAAGAGTTTTATAGCCAGGTATGAGGACTGTTTGCATCTCTCAGACTGACACAGATAACTTGACTACAGAGCCACATTGTTCAGAAAAGCTCATCACAGACTTCAAAGGACTTTGTTGGACAGTTATCTTATCCAAAAACCTCTTGACCAGACATTGATCTTCTCTCTCTTGTTAAACTAATCTTAGCCTGAGTGAACCTATTAATTTTTTACATTTAAGATTTTTCCTTTAAAGATTTACCATTGTTGTTTCTTGTCCTAGTGTGTGGACTCCAGTTTCTGTCTTACATCTCGCCTGAAGAAGGGGCCTGAGTTGCCTCAAAAGCCTGCATATTGTAATCTTTTTAGTTAGCCAATAAAAGGGGTCATTTTGCTTGGCTCTTCTCTACTTTCATAATGGCTAACACGCTACAACACCCTCGTACTACATAAAAGATAAATGTGAAAAGCACAATATAATAGATAGATGAAAGGCACCATATAATGGAAACATGAAATGTGTAAGGTACTATATGATAAACAGGTAGAATGATATATATATGATAAACAGGTAGAATGATATAGCTGATAAACACTATATAATAGAAATGTAAACGTGAAATACAAAGTATAATAAGTAAATGAAAGACATTATATAACATGGGAAAGGCACTATATGATGGATAGGTAAATACAGATACACTGATGAAAGGCACTATATCATAGAAAGTTAAATGTGAAAGACTACATACTAGAAAGATAATAAATGAAAGGCACTATATAATAGGCCGCTAGGTACATGAATAGATAAACAGATGAAAGGCACTATATAACAGAGAGGCAGCGCTTTACAGTATTTGTCTTCTGTCCAGAGTGCGCACCATAACTGAGCCCACCTTTTCAAATTCAGCCAGCTGCTTCAGCAGGTCTCTCTTGAGGTGACGTCACTGTCCCAGCCCAGCCCAGCCCAGGGTAGGATTGTCAGGCTGGTGACCCTCGGCCAGGATCAGTAATCGGTGGCTGCCGACTGCTGAGTGTCACTTTTGAAGATCCCTCCGTCGCTCAGTCCTTGTGTCTTACGCAGGGCCTTTTCATTTTGCCTTTCTGTACATAGTGCAGTTTCCTCCATTGAATGCCAAGTCAACAGTGGGCTAAGTGGCATTAACCCAGTGCCGAGGCCCATGCTGCTGACATGCGGGAGCACAGACGGATGACGTACCCCCTGGAGTGACACACGGCGTGCAGACTGTGCCCTTTTGCGACGCAGTGAGCTCATCGCTCAGACGTTTTCCCAGGAGCTGCTCGTCGCGTTTCTTAGCCGCTCGTCTATTTTTATGAGATCTTCACTCAAGCAGGTGTCACCTGGCGGGTTTCTACCTGGTTCCAAAAATAGAAGACAGACATGATGGCATGAAGGTGTGGTGGATGCTCGGTCCTGGGATATGGGTAAGGTGACATCATCTTAGCTGGAGGGCTCGGGGACATGAGAGCTGGCTTTGAACTCATAGTGAGACATGGACTACACCTGTCACAGCGTGTCTATGAAAGGCACTATATCATTATAAACTGGACCCACGGCTTTACCCACAGGGACCTGCTCACGGTGACATGATCTGGCCGAGGCAGGAGAAGTGAAGTGACATCCTTGTGGTTGTCACTCCAGGGCTTAGCCAGCAGGCCACACTGATTAGAAGGCAAGGAGGAATCCCCCCATGATTGCTTTCACTATTTTATTTCTCGCCATAGTGTCATTTCTTTATGATAATGCTGTTTCAGAAAGGCACTATATAACGTCATAACTGCATTAAAGGAAACTCCTGATAACGACTATATGAAGCCCCCTTTATTAAGGGGTGCTAAATCTCTGAATGGGTCACTACTTCTGATTTGTAAGACACTGTGTCATTACGCTGCACCTGAAAGGCGCTATATAACATGTTTGAGTCTGGTATTAGTCCAGCTGTCCATTTTATGAATATCCTGTAACGAGGGGTCTGAGTGTGACCACAGCAACAGGCTGTTTAGTGTCACTGAAGACAGACGTGGGGTCATTAGATGGCCTGGAGGAAAGTCCACTGGTGTTCACAACACTTGAGTCAATGCCAGTTACACTGGGCAGTCTCCGCCAGGGGGCACTGTGTCCTATAATAAGGCTTAGAATATCATCTGTTTCCCCAGGTGCTGAGTGGCATAGTCTGATGGGGGGCAGCAGGGTGACTCAACCCCTCCGTGGGTGCCCCCCACTACTATCTATAGTGGGCAGGTGACTCTAACAGAAATATGGGGATCAGGACCACAGACCACCTGGGGGCACTGTACCCCATAATAATGCTTAGAATATGATCTGTTTCCCTACATGCTTGGTGGCACAGTCTTATGGTTGGCAACAGAGCAGCCCAGTGCCCTTTGGGTGCCCCCCACTAATATCTATAACAGGTAGGTGACTCTAACAGAAATAAGGGGTTCAGGATCACAGTCTACTACAGCGGGCTCTAAGAGGACAGACCCCAGGAGCTCCCTCAGCTACTTGTCACCCCTAGAAACCACTGTGAGGTCATTCCAGTATGACCAGTATGAGTGGGGCTTGAGGACTGCGAGGAACCCGATTGAAGGGAGTGACGGGTGAGAAGGGAGTGAACTGTGATGGACTAGTATGTCAGGTGCCCCCATGTGTTAGACACGGGTTCAAGTCTTGCATTAGGTCCCAGTCCAGTGAGGTTCTCCTGTCCATCTGTTTGGTCTTTTGAGTTCTCCTGGTGTTCTCCCCCATTGTGGTTTCATTCCACTAACAGCAGTTCTCTTGGGTCTCCTGAGTCTTCATCAGTTGAAGTCTCAAGAGGGGCCACCTCAGTCAGAAGCTTGGTGCTGACCAGAGTTTGGAACAAAACCAGGATGAGTAGCCAAACTGAGTGACCCTGTCTATGGTGGAAGGGTCACCTTTGGGTGTCCACAGAGACAGGGATGGAGCTGAAGGCTGAGCCCACGGCAGTGGCTGACTTCATACAGAAGTGTCTTCAATTGAGCACCAGATGTAAGGCGCTATACAGTTAGACTTGACCTTACAGTACATATGGTGCCTTTATAGCGCCTTTTACTTTGTGTACCACAGGTCTGCACAGTCCATTGGGTATAATAAATAACAGCAGGAGCCCATCAGCTGAAAATTAAGGTGGGTGGTCACTGGGGGATTGGGCAGACCCCAGTGACACACACACACACTGAGACATCCCATCTCAGTGTCTCAGATCTTCTTCTTCTCTTTCTCTTTCTGTTCCTGTCCCCCGTCTTGTCACTATGGGGAGCAGGGCTTTCAGTTGCTCTGCTCCTCGACTTTGGAATTCTCTACCTCCTGAAATAAGAAACATCACCTCTTTCTCTCTTTTTAAGTCTAGACTAAAAACTCACCTATTCAAAATAGCTTATCCCACATAACTTTCTCCATTTTCCTATCTTGGAACTGTTTTATGTTTTATGATCTTGTAAATTACCTGCTCTTTTGCCTGCTTTTTATTTTCTTACTTTTATTATTATTTTTTACTGTGTACAGTGTCCTTGAGTGTTTTGAAAGGCGCTTTTAAATAAAATGTATTATTATTATTATTATTTTTAAAATCACCAACTACATTAACATACAAGGGTCTGAAATGAAAGCCAATCAAGTCCACTGAGACCCTAGAAGAAGATGGAAACTCGACACAGAAAGGGACTAAAACCAGGAGACGTAAGGACCTGAGCGTCACCCCCCGCAGGATTGTCTTTGTTGTTGTGACCAGCGTTAGGTTACCACTGCTGATGTTATTATTGAGCTCAAAGCTGTAAGGGACAGATTTGACAAAAAACTCCCACGGGAACAGCGGAGGAGCGCGTGGGTGGAGAGCGGCATCCGCGTGTTTAAGAGGTGACGGCGGCCCCCCCACTGGTGACTCACAGGTGAGCGCAGACCTGCATACACACCTATATAAATATGTGGGAGGCAGGGCTAATGAGGGGCCGGCAGCTACCTGCAGTCATAACAACAAGACTCCCGGTGGGCATCAATGTCGCCTGGGTGGTCTTCACATTGTATAGCTTATACCACTGCACACCTCACCAGCTACCTCCCCCCTCAAAATCCAAAAGCCGAGCCCCCAGTGTGGCCTTGAGGTGACCATCAGTATACAAGACTACAGGAAAACACACCTCGATGTAGGCATGAAGAACCTGCTGGACTGTTCACCATGAAAGGCGCTATATAGGGATTTGCTAATTGGCTGGGTAGAAAATTAATCTGTCTATTATATAGTGCCTTTCACTCTATCTATAGCGCTTTTCACTCTATCTATCTATCTATCTATCTATCTATCTATCTATCTATCTATCATTATATAGTGCCATTCACTCTATCTATCTATCTATCTATCTATCTATCTATCTATCTATCTATCTATCATATAGTGCCTTTCATATCTATCTATCTATCTATCTATCTATCTATCTATCTATCTATCTATCTATCTATCTATCTATCATATAGTGCCTTTCATATCTATCTATCTATCTATCTATCTATCTATCTATCTATCTATCTATCTATCTATCTATCTATCTATCCTTTTACTTATCTGTATCTATAAAGTGCCTTTCACATATCCATCTCTATTTACTTTATATTTTGTGTGTGTATTGAGTTGATATTAAAGGTTCAATGAGGAGCTGACTTACATTTAAGTGATGTTGCAGTGAAGTCCTTCATTCATCGCAGTTTCAATGCACGCTTTTCAAAGGTCCATCATGGCTGAGTTCAGGGTCCTGGGGGTCCAGACCTGCTTTGGTCCCATAAGGGCAGAATGAGAGCCAAACCCACTCAGGTTGCCAGTCTACTCCACACCACTCGCGCCCCCTTAGTGTTTGTGAGGCCAGGAGATATATAAAGTACAGACTAGTGACTTTCCAACAGGTGGTGCTCTGTGACCCAAAAGGCTTTGTGGAGGGCGCTATATCACTCACACATACATAACATAAGTAAGTCGGAGGCCACGTTTGTTGTTTGTGTAGGTGACACGTGAGTGCCAGCTTATTGTTTACATGACGCTCGGTGTCTCTGAGTCAGTGAGTGGTGTTTACTTCCGACCCCCAACCGCTGAGGAAGAGGCCCCTAAACACCACTGAGGTTAACAGAAGCCCCCTTGTTTGTGCCACCTCACCCCCTCTTCATGTCTGATGCAATCAGTGAGCGGCGCTTTGGTGTTAAGGGGGATGGATGGATGTGTGGGGGGGTTGACTTCAGAGGTTGAAGCCCCTGATTTGCGGCACTCGGCTCCTCATCTTTTTCTTCATTATTTATTATTTAGCCCCTCACTGAAGTACATCTCAGTGTTTGAACGCACACAACACCCCAAGGGGCTAAGACCCTGACAGCTGCAAATCCTTCAAGTGCCTCCGTTCACCGGATATTTCTTTAAGGTCTGATTTTGCAGGGGTGGGCGTTGGGGGTCTTCATTTGAGTTATTCATATTTTCTGTTCATATGTAAATAAAAATTGTGCTGACTGTTCATGAGGAGGTCCCCAATTCCCACACCAATGTTAATGTAAAGGCATAAGGACAGGGTCCTCTTCAGAGACAATGGTCACTATGTATATAGCGCCTTTCCCTAAGGCTGCTGTCACACAGGGCTTTCCATGGCACTTTCATGAAGAACAAAAAGGGTCTTTTAGCCTCATCACTCACTTTATATAGCGCCTTTCATAGGTGGCACTGTCACAAAGGGCCTCCCATGTTAAAAGTCACCAGCCTCTATATAGCGCCTTTCATAAAGAGCACCATTACTGTTTTTCTTTTCCCAGTGTCTGTGCAGTTTATAGTCCTCATATTTTTTTTTCATGGGGGTCACTCCTGTAAAGTGGTCTCCCCTTACTTGACTTGACTTACCTGTGGCAGCTTAGGTGTTGGCCATTAAGCTCAAGGCTGCCAGCTGAATTACTGCCTCTGCCCGCTGTGTGGCACTTGATTGTCTCTAAACTGTTGTGACATGTCCTGACTTTGTAAGTCACCTTGGATGACAACTGAGCATGGTCACGGTCCCATATGCTGGTTAAACAGAAGCTTTCAGAAGAAGCTCCCTTGTAAAGCCCACCCATCCATCCTTCCATTATCTGTTCCTACTCATTCCACTAAAGGGACATGGAGTGCCCGCACCCATCATTACTGCATTCGATGGTGGGCAGGAGCCTTTCCTGCAGGGGGTGCCAGTCAGTATTGGGGTGCATTTAGACGCAAACCCTCTCACTGGATCTATGCAGGCTTTAAAATCATATAGCGCCTTTCAGAAGGACATCCTTGACCAAACACACCACAAAACTGTGTCATGGATGACATGTTATTCTGTGCTACCTTGTGAGTACCTGCCACTGGGTGAGGATTGTGAGCCATGACATATGCCACTTGGTTCCCCAATGCCATGAGTTGGTGTCAGGAGGACAGTGTGGCACAGAATGAGCCAGCAGGGAGCCACCATGAGCATGAAGAACTTCCTGGTCCACCACTATCCCATAGCCATTTGCCCAGCAAAACTGGCATCGGAATATAAAATGAAGCACGCTGGGTTTCGGTGCCCTCTGCTGGCTATTCTCAGAACTGCACAAGTCCTTTGGATAGTTTAATGGTGACAGGGATCTTAGCGCCCTCGTGTGGCAGTTTCAGGACTCTACACTTGGTTAACCCTTGATGTGCTCTATAGGCGGAGCAGAGTGATGTTATGTGACTTTTATTTAAATTGCCCACCATGTGGCTCTCATGCCACAATAGAAGGGTCAGCTGGATGAACAGGATGGACTTGACATGCAGAACCCAAACCCCCCGTCCCACCGCTGGCATCTCCGATACCTGTGCAGTCATGCCAATGGACACCATGGTTCTGGGTGCCACATCTCCCGATGCTGGAGGTGCTCTGCACTGGGGATCCATGTGACATGAAATTCTGTAACCTCGGTGACAAATTCTTCAGCTTCTGGTGTTCAGTGGCACTGAGGGGAGCCAAGTTGTGTTCTCCAGGGGTCCTCAGTGAGTCATCAACACTGAGATGGATGGCCAGCTTTCTGTTGGGTCATGTTGTGGTCACATCACAGCTGAGGCCAACTTAGGGTTAATTACTGAGGATTATGAGGGTCAATTCTCTGCTGCGGTCACCCTGTGGAATAGCCATACTGCACTATGCTGGCAACTCTGTGACCAGTCACTTCATGGCTTTGGTCACTTCCTCATTAGGTCCAGGTGCCATGGTCACCCCATTCTGGGGCCACCTCTCTGCAGTGGTCACCTCTGAAATGGCACACTATGCCCAGAAACAGTAATCAGCTCCGATGTATCATTTGGCGGTCACATGTAGCGTGTGGTCCATCTCTGAAAGGCCCCATAGGAAGGTCTCATGCTGTGGTCACTTCTCTGCAGTGATCACTCTGGAAATGTCTCAGGCTCAGGTGCAGTGGTCACTTCTGTGGTTGTTAATGTGCGGTGGTCACTTCTGAAATGTCACGCTATGCCCAGATACAGTGGTCAGTGGCGGTCACACGTAGCGTGTGGTCCATCTCTGAAACGCCACACTGTAGTAGTCCCAGGAGCTGTGGTCAGCCCTCAGGAAGGTCTCATGCTGTGGTCACTTCTCTGTAGTGTTTACTTTTTGAAATGTCCCCCTAGGCTTAGTTGCAGAGGTGGTCTCCTTGATGGCCGCTTCTGAAATGTCATACTGGGCTCAGGTGCAGTGGTCACTTCTGTGGTCATTTATGTGCAGTGGTCACCTCTGAAACGCCACACTAGACCCAGGTGTTGTGGTCATTTGTCCACAATGGTCACTTCTGACATTCGTCACCAGGCACAGACCCAGTGGTCAGCCTTGAGGTATCTCATGCTGTGGTCATTTCTCTGAAATGCCTCTCTACTGAGGTGTCATGTCATCCGTGTGGTCACTTCAGAAATGTCCCACTAGGCCCAGACCCAGTGGTCAGCCCTTCTGCACCATGATGAGGCTGATGACCAGCACCATACAGGTGATGAGGAGGAGCAGGATGAGGATGCGGCACCAGCGGGTCCTGCTGATCTGTCCCAGCCGCTGACTGCAGCCTTGGGTCTGAGCCCCCTGCTCCTCCGGCAGCCCCACGTCCAGCGTCTGGCTGACCGTGCACAGCGAGGGCAGGCTACGGGTGTTGGTCTGCTTGACCACGAGGCGCCCCCTGCTGCGGACGAAGCGGATGCTGTAGACGCGCTGCATGGCCTCGGGCAGGTAGGACAGGATGTTGACATTGGTGTCCAGCTTGGGCAGCCCCAGGGTGGGCAGCGAGGTCAGGCTGCGGCACAGTGGGCACTGGATGGCCTGGGGGTTGTCCGACTTTACGTTCATGCGGGCCAAGCACTCGAGGCAGAAGGTGTGCTGGCACTGCAGCATTTTGGGGGCCCGGAAGACGTTGTTGAACTGGCTGAAGCAGATGGAGCATTCCAGATCCCGGGGGTCACTCGGGGGCGGGGCCTTGGCATCCTGCTGCTGATTGGCCGTCATCTCCAGGCGGAGCAGACCTGCAAGTCACAAAGAGCATCATGGGAAACACCGAGAGTATGAGGTGACCTTCACTGAGCACCTTTGGGGGGCTGTCATGAGTTTCTCAGTATGACTAAGGGTCAAGTCAGAGTGAAAGGCGCTATATAACACTCATTATTCATCACTCAAGTCAGTGGCTCAGAATCCAGTACTTGTACAAAAGACAATCAAACACGGCACGTGTGATAAGTGCATGACTTCTAAAACGGAAATGAGACCGCTCAAATTATATAGCGCCTTTTAGAGGGAGCACTGCTTCACTGCGTCAGGCAATGTAAACCTGCCAGTTTTTGATATAGCGCCTTTCACAAAAATCACAGTCTCCAGGCAAAGGCAAAGTCCTTCTTATATAGTGCCTTTAACAGGAAGGACTGAGCCGGGGTGCACTGCTTACACCCTTGTCATATAGCGCCTTTCATTGAGAAAGCTGCCTCACGTAAATTGTGCATTCAGTCTGTTTGCATATATCCATCCATTATCCAACCCGCTATATCCTAACTACAGGGTCACGGGCCGTTTGTATATAGTGCCTTTCAAAATGCATGTCAAAATGACAATAAAACCAAGCCCCCCTTGTATATAGAGTCTTTCACAGGTAACACTGGCTCCAAGCACATTACCTGGTTGAAGGGCCTGTTTTATGTGCCACCTGTTACAGCAGTTTTGTAGTACCCGCCACTGAGACCACTGCTTCATGATATGAGGCCACAGAAAAATGCCCATTGATATAGCGCCTTTTAAAAGATGGATCTCAAAGTGCATCCCCTCATTAAAGGGAGGGTGAATCAAATGTTTCATTTATATAGTGCCTTTCATAGGGATGACTAGTTTAATGTGCATTACTAACACAAAAGACAATAAAATACAGCCCCTCTTATATAGCGCCTTTCACAGGGAGCACTAATTTAAAATGCAGTACTTCCAAAAAGGACAATAAAATACTGACCATGTTAATATAGTGCCCTTCAAAGGGTGGGGGGGGGTAAAAGTTCAAAGGGCATTACTTCTGCAATCGACAATACAGGAAGACCATTTTATATAGCGCCTTTCACAGAGAACCCCAGTTGATTGCATATGTGTATTCAGCCAGTTGGCACTGTGTTTGACTTTCCTAAGTATTAAGTTGCATTAGCTGACATGTTGAGTCAGTATAGCAGCAGCGCCCCTTACTGGTGAGCAGCGTCACTACACGCTGTGTCATAAGAGTACAACAAATGCTACCTTTTCACTTTATCATTTCCTTGAGTTCTAACGCTTCTATAGCGCCTTTTAGGTCCCTTGGGAAGTCACAGCAATTGAAGCTGCAGACTCAGGCACAAGTGCCCACTGCACGCCAGTCTAGTTTGAACTTCACCAGTCGGGTAACATAGGCAGGCAGAGGTGGGATCTCAAGTTTCCAGTGCCCACTGGGGCACACTGCTGAACTCCCAGTTCTCCCTCAACTCTACCTGTGCAGCATCCCCTGGTGGTAGGATCTTTTCCCAGACCCTCATAGCAGGGCACCAGTTTTGCACCTGGTAGTTTGGGCACAGATTAGTTTTTTTTTGTTGCTGCTGTTTATTTCTTCTTCTTCATATGAGGCTTTCATTTTTTATTTTTTATCTTTATTCTACTCGCAGCAGCCAATGTTAGAAATTTCCGGAGTTTCCTTCATTGCGAAGGCAGCTCAGAATTGCAAAACATTGGCAAAGCCCACGTTAGCTAAGCTGGCTCACCACTTCCCTGTTGGTACCGCGCCAGCACTAGCAGGATACTCAGCAGTGTTCCAAAAATAAAACGGCCGGCGATGACCGATGGCCTTGCAATGCCACACAGGCCCCTGACGCAACAGTGAGCAGCACTAGACTTGGGAAAGGAGGGGGGCTCAGCCATGAGAGGGCACCAGAGTGAGCCCTTGTACAGAATAACAGGTAAGCCATCCTTGGCCACTAGAGGGCACACTTACTCACCCCAGTGAACCCCTAAGACACCAAAGTGAGCCTCAGACAGTCATGACAGGCGGTCGCTGATAGACAGAACTGCCTTCCCTGCCCGCTAGGGGGCACATTCCCTCCCCCAAAGTGAGTCCCTGTACATCAAAGACTCCTGGTGAGGGACAGATAAGCCACCTAAATTCTCATGGCTCTTTCAATGAGTGACAGGGACAAGAATTTAAAATGGTGGGCTTAATTAGGCATACAAGCTCCAGGAAGCCTATTAGGGTGCCACCCTTGGATGCCATGCTAGTGAAGGACAGTGCTAGGTACCACCCTTGAAGGCCATGCTAGTGAGGGACAGTGGTAGGTACCACCCTTGGATGCCATGCTAGTGTGGAAAAATGATAGGTACCACCCTTGGATGCCATGCTAGTGAAGGACAGTGCTAGGTACCACCCTTGGAGGCCATGCTAGTGAAGGACAGTGCTAGGTACCACCCTTGGATGCCATGCTAGTGTGGGACAGTGATAGGTACCACCCTTGGAGGCCATGCTAGTGTGGGACAGTGGTAGGTACCACCCTTGGATGCCATGCTAGTGAGGGACAGTGATAGGTACCACCCTTGAAGGCCATGCTAGTGTGGGACAGTGATAGGTACCACCCTTGGATGCCATGCTAGTGTGGAACAGTGATAGGTACCACCCTTGGATGCCATGCTAGTGTGGAACAGTGCTAGGTACCACCCTTGGATGCCATGCTAGTGTGGAACAGTGATAGGTACCGCCCTTGAATGCCATGCTAGTGAAGGACAGTGATAGATACCAACCTTGAATGCCATGCTAGTGAAGGACAGTGCTAGGTACCACCCTTGGATGCCATGCTAGTGTGGAACAGTGATAGGTACCACCCTTGGAGGCCATGCTAGTGAGGGACAGTGATAGGTACCACCCTTGGATGCCATGCTAGTGAAGGACAGTGCTAGGTACCACCCTTGGATGCCATGCTAGTGAAGGACAGTGATAGGTACCACCCTTGGATGCCATGCTAGTGAGGGACAGTGGTAGACACATGATGCCACTGTGCTCCGTATCTCCAGTCTGACTATATGCTGCCTCCTAGTGGAGAACTTGCATGTCTTCCTTTACTCCACCAAAGTCACCTGCCCCTCATTACACTCCCTGGTGACACCAGTGGCTTCTGGAAGGACACTGTCCTGATGTCACAGACATACATGATTCGTATTGGACTAGAAGGTGAAGGTGCCACCTCAATGGTCTGTGTGACACTGCGGCCTGATGTGATGTGCAGACACTTTGACGGACGTCTCAGATGCCAGCTCTCTCTGTCGTATATAGTGCCTTGCACCTGACACCTTGCCCCTTGTGAGACCTCTCAGTATTTTGGGTCTCAGGATGCCCTGCTCTCACGGGCAGATGGATGGACAGATTGACATATTCATGCCAGCAGAGTTGTGCGTCCCTAACAATGACTGCCAGTTCGCTGGCAAATGAGAAGCTTTTATGCAAATGATATCGACGAGGCTCCTTGATATAATCTCATCTTCCCGACTCATTTGCTTGTTTTTATTTATAATTTAGCTGCACAAACAGATGTCTGCAGGCTGGAGGAAGCCATAAAAGGCAGGATGAACTGGTGGGAGTGGTGGGATTGATGTGGCGGGGGCTTGGAGACCGAGCCATGTAGACGGCAGTCGTCTTTGTTATTATATAAATTGCACCTCCTGCATGTTAGAAGGACTCAGCTTACAGGCCCCCAGCGCCACTCTCACACTACAGGTGGCTTTCTCTGTCTTAGGGTGGGACAGAACGACTGAGGCTGTGATGGCTGGACGTCTGTCACACGTCCCTTAAGGACCAGAGGAGACCATTCAGCCTGCAAAGTCCCTCCGGTGTCTGATGCGGCTCTGCCTTTATTGCATAACACCCTCATCTTAAATGCACTTCCTCAAAGTCTCCACTAGGTGGTGCGGAGCGCCCGCGTCACCGTTTGGGCCACACACACACACACACACACACCTGATTGAGTCCCCTAAGCCTGGATGGGGGTTGTGGTTTGGGGTCTTCCTTCCTCAGCTCCTCTCAATGGCCATTTTTGTATTGTGTTGACCAGAACTCCCGATAACCACTAGGGGGCTTCTCTGCCAGAAGGTACTCCTCTGTTGGCCATGATGGCACTGGTTGGTGGCACTGGCACCCCCTGCAGATTGAACTGCACACTTCTTGACTTGTGTTTCACAATCTGTATGATACAACATAACATCTTATTGTTCTTTTTAATAAACTGACCCACATATGAGGACACTTATTAAACATGGACCCCAGCTTTGCTTGTTCCTTATAAACTGATCATCATGTGTGTTTATATATACTTATACAGACGTATATAGCGCCTTTACATCTGGATCCACATTGGCTTCACTAGCTCACCCCATTAGACTGTTGTTTCTGTACCCTTCCAGTAGGGGGCAGGCTTTAGCACCTCCCCTTTAAGATTCTAAAAGTATGAGAAGACCCCCTGTCATGGGGAGGCCATCTGAAGATGACCCTCCACCTTTTTTGCCCCAGGAAGTCCAATGTGAGATGTCACCTTCCAAGGGTGGTCTTAGTGCCACTTTTTTTTCAGGTGCCACCAGGCTGCACCAGAGTGCCAAAAACAAACAGGCCTTTCTCTTCCAGTCCACCCACTAAGGTGATTCCCCACAAAGGAGGTCAAGAAGGCGTCCCAGGGCTCAAATCCCACTTCTGCCTCCCTGAGCCTGAGTCACGTCCCCCAGTTAGTGGCACTGTCCCCTCCAAAAGTGCAACAAATGACTTTAACATCTTTCACGGGGGATAGTCACAATGAAAGGCGCTATCGGGACAGGATGTTAGCGTGTGACTGCAGACTGAAAACCTGCTGAGCAGCTGACGGTTCAACGACATTAAAGAGACGGCAGCTCGCTGGAAATGAGGAAATAAAAGAAAAACACGGAAAGAAAAACGAGAGCAGCCAGCTTGGGGTGGGTGACCTTTCAAAAACCTGAAGCGAGGATCTCAACAATTGTTCTCTGTATTTTTAGCCTTTTTTATTTATTTATTTTTTTTGCTTATTTTTGTTTCACTTCTTTGTGCCCCTCAGTGTGTTGTGTGGCCTGCCCTCTGCTGGCTGAAGTGCAGACTGCACCCTCGACATGCACCAATACAACCTCTGCCTAACCGGTGCTCCTCGGGGGTCTGAGGGGGCTCAGTGGCTACAGATATTTATTTTCATCCACTGCTTCACGGGTCATATTGGTCACTCTTTGTCATTTTATGTAGCGCCTATTATTGGTGGTGGTCCCAGTGCCGATTGTCACCTCTGTGCACCCAAATCATTTTAAAGAGTTCATCATCAAGAGGCACTAAAGGAAGGGACTCAAGAGGTGACATGGCCGGCGATCAAAAGCTAGTGGCATGCTGGACTACTCACCCTCAGACACTCCTGATGCAGACGTCGCCCAGTCAGGTCGGCTTACGCTTTGGTGGTCTTTCTCTTGCTTGACTATGATGAGGAGTCACATGAGGTGTGGATTCCTGCAGGTCACTCCTGACACTGTCACATCTGAGATGGACGGTGGCTGCTACTCAGCTGTGGTCACTTTTTGAAGGATGTCATAACGCAGCTGATCTCTTCTCTTAAAGCGACAAGCCCACCCCCCGTGGAGCCGTCTCTTGGGGTCTTTCCTGGCTGGATGTCTCTGAGCTTGCTGGTGTTTCACACTTAGCCACTCCCAGGAGTCCAGTTAAAGTCCTGAAATGTGGTCACGCTGCCTGGTGACCTCCACCGGCTGCAGTCTACGACCGGCGACCAGGGTGGTTGCCCTTTAGCTGTTCAGTTGGTCATTCCTCTCTGTTCGCTGGCACCCGCTTGGCAGGGCAGACAAGCAGAATGAAGCCGCTTGTTCTTCCCTATTTGAATATTCTGGGAACATTTGAGGAAATGGCAGCCGTGCAGGCAAATGAGGGTGAGCGAGAGAGCGAGAGAGTGAGTGAGTGGGTGGGTCGGCGTTGGCACCAGGGGGCAGCCTTGAGCACAGGGCCTCACTAATGTCTCATTTGGGCAACTTTCCTCCTGGACCCCTGACACTGGCCGGTGGGGGTGGTGTGACCTCACAATGGGGTTTGGAGACGCTGCAGCAGGACACATCGACAATGGTAAGAGGGCATCTCACAGTGGGCGACGACACGAAGGAATCTTTCCTGAAACCAGCAGTCACCACCAGGCGGCGCTTCATTACAGATCACCTGGAAGCAGAGCCGCAGCTCCACACAATGGCAGCTTACGTCACATGCACTGCTCACCTTGAGATAAGGTTACGAGGCGTCGGCCGACGGACAGAGGCAGCGTCTTCTCCTCGGCCCACCAATGAAAGAAGGAACCAGAAAAGCGAGACTCCGGGGTAGCCAGCCCACTGCTCGCTCACTGCTGTTGACACAACAAGAAGTTGCCATGTGAGACGTGAGGGCTCGGCAATCACCGGGCGAGTCTCCAGCAGCGTCCGGCGGTCGTCTCTCCAGTCGCACTGCGCCAGCCGGCCACTCACCTTACACCCTGCTGTTTGGCCAGCAAAGGCTTAGGACACGTGAGGGACCCTCGATGTTCACCCCCCCCCCCAAACTGCATGGGGAATGTGAGAAGGGACACACACAAGATGGACTGAAGGTGGACATTGGAGCTTATCGGCTGGAGACCGAGGCTCACCGTCTGTCCACTTACCACCTGGACCTTACCTGTTTGCAGGCCGGACCACCTGCTGACCCTGACGATCAACACTTGCACCCTCATTTACTGGTTACCTTGGCACAGGTGGACCATCTGAACTTCAAGAGGACCTCACACTAGAGGTGGACACATCTTCTCACCACCTGGACGGCAGCTGATTAAACTCTGGACCACAACGTTAACCTGAGGATCTTTATTTGCACCTTGATGTCCACCACCTGAGTGACAGGGTCACTGCAGCAGCTGGCATTACCAGCCTGGACTACTGGTGGGCACAGAGAGAGTTTAACTTGGACTACAGGTGGACCCAACATGGTATCTGGACACGGGTCTCTTTGGCACGTTTTTGATGACCAAGGCTCTGTCCACTCACTGCCTGAACCTGAATTGACCGTGAGGATCATCACCTGCCCCGTCATTTTCAGCACCTGAGTGACAGGGTGACTTGCTCAGCTGGCACTCACCTTCATCAAGATTTATGACCAGGCCAGCAGGTGGACATCGAGACTTACGGCAGACACGCGAGGATTCAAGGCGATGTTAATCCTGTCCCCCAGGACCACCAATGACCCTTGATGGTCAAACTCTAGTTGTGCCAACTTGCACTGACCTCACTGTTTGATCTTTGATTCTGAGGAAGTGGACTCGACTACCACCTGACCTTCACCCCCTCCCGCCCGTGGTGGGGTCCACCCTGATTCTCAGCATTAGGACACCAAGTGGCCACAAAAGGCTGACCGCTGCAGTCGCCCACCCCAGCAGTGAGTTCCAGAAGCTTTCTGTTTGCCAACTTCTCCGTGTGAGGATGGCGGAGTCACAGGCCTCGGCCCCCGAATGCCCCATCTGTTTCCAGCCTTATAACAACGCTTTCCGGATGCCCCTCAAGTTGCCCGTCTGTTCGCACACCTTTTGCCTTCAGTGCCTGTGCCAGATATGCCTGTTTCTGAAGCCTTCGCAGAACTTTCTGTGCCCTCTGTGCAGGACCTCCACCTCGGTGCCCGTGGGAGGAGCACCCCAGTTCCCAGCTAACATGGAGGTGGTCTCCCAGCTGCCCCCATCCCAGCAAGATGCCCTCTGCCGGGTGTGGGTAGAAGGCTCCCAGTTGTACTGTTGCAAAGCCAAGATCCCGGAGGGGCGAGACAGGGAAAAAGTTCACGTGATCAGCCTTCTGCCCCCCTCGGAGCCGCCTCAGCCTGGTGGTCTGGTCACCGTTCGCTCCCAGAGGCTCATCAACTGGTGCAACCTGAACCTGTGGTGCCTGCTGTGGACCGTCTTCATCCTGATGCTCTGCCTCTTCATCATCATTTTCTTCCCAGTTTACAGCGGTGGTCTGAACTCGTCTAAAGGCACTGGGAGTGGTGGCAGCGGTGGGAGCAGCCCAAACTCGGCCGGGCCAAATTAAGCAGAGAGACAGCAGAGTGACCGGTGGCATTTTTGTTACCTCAGGAGACTGAGGTGCCAGGCCTGCTTTGGCCTTCTGTTAAGTATTTGGTAATATGCCCACCGCCTGGGCAGAGCGCTCAATCTGATGTTTATATTTGAACCACGACCTGTGTGGCAGGCACGTGACAGACGGGTCTTTGGGGTCCTCTTTGTTCTTGGCAGGCTTCGGCCCAGCAGGAGGCTACGGTGGGTGTGCAGCAGGATTATGAGTGGGCAGTTCAGTGGCATAACTTGGCAGGGGCACACAGACCAGCCCTCAGCGCACCAGCCTGTGCCAAGGTGCTCAAGGAGTCGGCATGTTTACACCCGAAGAGTTGTGACATTGTGGCCGGTGTCTCCTCCTGTGTCATCGTCATGTCATCACCGCTTACTTGCTTCAGTCTCGTGACATCTCGTGCTCACTCCTGTCATCACCACTCACCCCGCACGTCTTCATCACCTCCTTGTCACTGCCTACTCCTATCCTACTCTCCTTCTTGTCACCTACTCCTCCTGGCTTATCATCTGCTCCTCATCACCCACTTCTTTGTCCGTCTCCTTCTCAACACCTCACTGAGACTCCAGTGTCTTTGTCTTCTTCTCCTCACCTACTCCTGCCTCGTCTCATTTTCATGACTTACTCCTCTTTCTTTGTGTCCTCCTCCTCTTCACCATTTACTCCTGTCCTGTCCTGCCTTTTCTCACACCTCTCACCCTCATCTTCATCTCCTTCTCATCGCTAACTTCTTGGTTTTTGTCCATCTGATTCTCGTCCCCCAGTCGTATCACGTCCTTTCATTCCCATGAGTCTCTCCTGTCCAGCTCTGGTTCTCACCACCCACACGTATGTCTCCTCCCCTTCCTCGTATCCTCCTTTCATTCTCGCCATTTGCTCTTCTTTCTCCATCTCCTTCTCATCACTGAGCCCCATCTTATTATTTCCCTCTCATCACCTAATTTTCTGACCTTCTCCATATCACCGCTTACTCTTCTCAACACCTCATTGAAACTCCAGTGTCTTTGTCTTCTTCTCATCACCTACTCCTGTCCTGTCCTGTCTTTCCTCACACCTCTCACCCTGATCTTCATCTCCTTCTCATCGCTAACTTCTTGGTTTTTGTCCATCTGATTCTCGTCCCCCAGTCGTATCACGTCCTTTCATTCCCATGAGTCTCTCCTGTCCAGCTCTGGTTCTCACCACCCACTTGTATTTCTTCTCCCTCCTTCCTCCAGTCCTCCTTTCATTCTCATCCTTTGCTCTTCTGCCTCCAGGTCCTTCTCATCACTGAGCCCCATCTCATTACTTATCTCTCATCACCTAAATCTCTGACCTTCTCCTTATCACCACTCACTCCTCTCATCACCTCCATGCCTTCTCCTGTCTCCTCCTCATCTCCTCCTTCCCGCTTGTCAAGTCAGACTAGAAGGGCAAGGAGAGCCCCACCATCTGCAACAAACCCACCCATAATGTTGCGCGGTCTCCATAGCTACACACAGTGGAACCTGTGATTGGCTCACATTCTCAGGCAAACTTTCTCCCTGACTTATGATTGTCATTTTTAGCTGATCTGTCTGTTTTAAGTCATGAGAAGAGAGACCCACCGACTGAAAGTGAGGTTGCTCACCAAGCAAGGAGCCATTAGAGGGCAGCGTCTACTGCACATTGGACTGGACTGTGACAGCAGTGATCTCATGGCCACTATGGCTACCAGGGGGAACCAATGGCTTGTGGCCACAACCCTTACCATCCCGCTCCTACAGAAGGAGATTCAGACGTTGAGTGGAAAGGGAGAACTTATTGGGGGATCTGGGGGGGCATGCAAGAAAAATGGGCAGCCATCTCCACCTTTTGGAAATCCCAGTGGAAACCCTGGCAGTAGGACCCCAGTAGTAGTTGATAGAAGATTCTCTGCTGTGATTTTGAATCTAATAAATCTTCTTATTTTTGGATGTTTGTGTGTATTCTGGTGTATTTGTACGTGAGCTTTGGTGTCACCAGCAGGGGGAGATGTAATACAAGATCGGGAAAGTGCAAGTCGTGCATGCAGAACGTCACCTGATCTAGAAAGAGACGTTTGCAAAATTTCTGTATCCCATAAGAGAGCTGAAACAATAATACAGAGTTCTGGGTACCCAGCTGGTAAAAGTGTGCCAGGGTGGGGCACACACAAGAAGGGACAAAGGACTGAGAGCAATCCTGACCTTTGCAATAGCTAATGTGTAGACCACCAGCCTGTGGGGTACACCTTGGGGGCCTTTCATGTCACCCATTCTGCTGCTCCACGGCCCCTAGATGGTGCCAGAGAGTCTTTGAGTGCAGATTGAGAGACTGGAGTAAGCAGCCCAGGACTAGCATTTTAAAAATAGAGGTTGCCACAAGAGGGCACTGTGGCTCCCAAGACTTTATGTGGCACCCCAACTGATAAAGTGACCCCCATTAAGCCCCTAAATGGTAGCAGAGTGTCTCCACATTAAGACTTGGCGGAAGAAGCCCAGGAAGAGTAAGCAGATGATGCCACCAGATGGTGCTGTGACTCGCAAGACTTTATGTGGCCCCCCAACTGGAAAACTGCCCCCTCCCCAGTTAGCCCCTTAGATGGCATCAAAAAATCTCCAGATTAGGGCTGACAAACTGGAATAAGAATCCCAACACCAGTTAAGGACACCTGGTATTTTAAATACGGATGAGGCAATAGAGGGTGCTGTGTCACCCAGGACTAAATGTGACACCCTAACTAAAGAAGTGACCCTCTAGATGGCACCTGAGGGTCTCCGCGTTAAGACTGAGGGACAGGAGTTAGAGGCCTACCTGCATGGTAGTGCTTTGAGTAGTGAGAAAAGCGCCATAGAAATGTAAAGTATTATTATTATTATTATTATTATTATTTTATTATTATTTAAGGGTACCCAGCAATTTTTAATTCCAGGTGTGGCCCCTAATATTTCATGTAGCCCCCCAGCTCCAGAGGTGCCTCAGCCTCCTGGTCTGCCTTACTCCATATGCTCATCCCTCCCTCATGTGCTCCTGCATCTCCCTGTGACTCGCTGACCATTATACCCTGGTAAGTGTGACCCCCACCCCCTGGCTGTTGCCCTTTCATGCCCCCAGGTTACCATTCAGTCTAGAATCAGACTGGGGCACACTTGGCCACAGCTCAGAGGCTGGACGGCAGCCACCGGGTGTGAAAGAGTTAATGCGGCGGCGGTGACCAGCGGGCGTGTGTTTGGTGACGGTTTCCAGGCACACAGCGGTCACCCAGCTCAAGTGTGAAGAAAGACAATAAGAGGAAGGGGGTGGGAGCCCACGGAGGCACAACTCTGCACTCGCATGCCGCTGGTGCAGTTTCTCAACTTGTCTGCGCTGCAAAACACTGCCCGTTTAAACTGGCATCATGCCACCTAGCAGCCTCAAAGGAAGCATGCTTCGTCTGGAAGGAGAGTTCGGTTAACAGACTTTAAAAGTGAGCCTCTGGGACCCCCAGGTCTGGACCAGCTCCACAACAGTGAGCCAAGACCACAGCAAGTTGGCACAGGTAAACTTTACAATATTGAAGAAGAGTGTGGCGCATCGTGGACTAGGGCTGTGTAGCTCCATTCAGGGATTGCATGAGACCCTTCATGTCAGAAGAGTGATGGTCACTGTGCCCCAACTATTGGCATGGTGAAGAGTTTAGAAACAGAAGCAGCATCTGTGCGGGGAGGTATATGGCTCCTTTCATAATCCATGGGCCCATGTGATCCTGCTGGACCTGGCAGATGCCACGAGTGATGGGCACTTACAATAGACATTAAATTGGAGGTACAAACTGGTATAGCGCCTTTCAAATTCTAGACGGAGTTTCTGCATCTCACCAAGGGATACCCATGGAGCTGGCGGCAGAAGCTGGCAGAGAAGATGATCTGAAGGTGACAGCAGCTTATATAGCGCCTTTACTTTGTTGGCTGCCTGTGTTTTAATTGTGTGGAGATCCCAACTGGAGTACAAACTATTATAGCGCCTTTCAACTTCTAACTGGACTGACAGCATCTCACCCAGCGATACCCATAGAGCTGGTGGCAAACTTTATGAAGAGGAAATGATTGTGATGGTGGCACAGGCTTATATAGTGCCTTTCATCATTGGCTGACTGTTTTTAATTTTGCCCAGTCGAACATCACAGACTACTATAGTGCCTTGCTGTGGCAAGTGAGTGCCATCCCAGATGGCAGATCACCAGCCGCCCATTCCTGAGTGCTCTGTCTGCCTCTCACCCTATGACAACGCTTTCAAGGCACCTCTGAAGCTGCCGCCATGTGCCCACACCTTCTGCCTTGAGTGCCTGGCACAGCTGTGCCTCTTCATGAAGCCCATGCAGCTTTTGCCCTGCCCCCTGTGCAGGGCACCTGTCACCATACCCCCTGGTGGGGCACCGGCTCTCCCAGTGGATACTAATGTGATCTCTGAGCTGCCCACCCATCAGCGGAGCCACATCTGCAGGGTCTGGATGGAAGGCTCTGAGCTGTGCCACTGGAGGCTGCAGCCACCATACAACAGGCAGCCGATGGCAGAGGATGGCACCCGGGATGCGGTGGTCCGCATTCAGCTGATACACCCAACTTCCAGCTTGTCTCAGCCCGCTGACCTCATCACTGTCCGGGGTGGCAGGAGACGTCACCAGTGCCGCGAAATTTGCCGCAGCTTCTGGTGTCTGACCTCGTTGGTCTTTGTCACTATGGTCACCCTCTTTTCTGCCATCTTCTTCCCAATTTATCTGATTCGCTGGACCCGGTAGACAATGTGAACTCATAGTGGCATTCAACAGATGGAATACAGTAGGCACCTCCTGGAGTAACTGTGCCAATGTAGGCAGAGAGTAGGAAGGCAAGGTGACCTCACAAAATGGGGAGCTGGCACAGCTGGAGTGGAGTTTGTAAGATGAGAGAAAGAGAGGGGGCTCTGAACTGGGCAGACCGGGCACCTCACTGACAACAGCTGAAGATTCTCTTCATTACAACGAATGGGCACCACCTGCCAGTCAAGAAGGTATCATCCACACTACCAGGGATTATGTAGGCCGTTATATGTGACTGGACCCCTGGAACAAGGCATCTGGGCACTGCCCATCCGACACCAAATGTGCCTAACAGTCAGGGAGCAATTCAGCTGTCAATCTTGATTGTATATAGCACCTTTCAAAAGTTTATAGAGCCTTTCACATTAAGGACATTCAAAAGGCGCTTTACATTTCATATTGCATCTCACACACCAATGAAGTAAGCAAATTTGATTTTACAAAAGGGCCTTTAGAAATGGGGGCTTAAGGGGGTCCGGCGATGGAGTTTAGGGTCAAACTGGGAGCAAGGCAAGAGTAAAGTCGAAGGAGAAAGGCAGCCAGATTGAGCTTACAGGTCTGTGTGAAAAGGTCACCTTTAATAAAGATAGAGTGAAAGGCACTATATAATAGATAGATAGATAGATAGATAGATAGATAGATAGATAGATAGATAGATAGATAGATAGATAGATAGATAGATAGATAGATAGATAGAGTGAAAGGTGCTATAATAAAAAGACAGATTTCTTATCACCATCTAGTGACAGATCTGCAGGCTTCACATATTCCTCCATCCATTATCTCACTCACTTCCCAGTTCAAACTCACAGGGCACCAGTTGCAATACTGGCAAGCAGTGCCTGCGAAGGAGAAGCCAACCCTACATGGTGCCATTCAATGCCAGGTTCGTTTGGAAGTCCCCTGGTAAAGCCTGTGTGAACAGAGAAAAACACAGACATGGAGTGAAGGTGCAAACGCTACAGGATTTGAACCAGGAACACCAAAGAGACGGCAGCCTTAAGTGCTGTGCCACCGTGCCACCCCGAGACTTGTATTTCTCTCAGATTTGCTGTCCAGCTCAGACTCGGCAATGTGACCTGACCTATCAACTGAGGCAGACTACTTTGTGACAGTACACACAGTGCATGGCCCCAAATAAATTAAAGTCCAAGGTTCAAGCTTGTCTGGAGTCATGTCTTCTCTCACTGTGATTTTTGGTCTTCTAAGCCACTTTTAAGTTGACATCGGGTGTCTTTATGTGACATCTTTTTTGAAAGGCACAAGGCCAATTGAAAAATTATCATAAAGTGCCTTTACCTGAGGAAAGCCTGATAATAAATTGGGAGCAGTGCATCTCATATAGCACCTTTCATGGATTACTCCAATGTAATGGACATTCAGGATTATGTTTATGGTGAGGTACTTTATATGCAGTATGTAACCAATATGCTCAGCTTTTTATAGCGCCTTTCATGTGGAATACCAGACTAAAGCAGTTTGCATATGCCAGCTATCCCTGATTTGTGTCTAGTAACTTTCATAGCACACAATCATTTACGTACTCAATAATTCTTTATTTTTTATGGTGAATATGTTGCTGGGTTTCAATGTGTGTATAGTCATGTGGTCATTATATGGCGCCTTTCAGGGAGTACACTAGCCTAAAGGTGTTTACTGTAAAGTGTACTGTGAATTTTTAAATAGCACCTTTTCATAAAGGCACACACATACACACATTTTATAAAGCGCCTTTCATGAAAGCCTCACCTGAAAGTAGTTTAGTGATTCCAGCTCAACATGTCACGGAGATCGTCATGTCAAGGCGCTATATACACACGTGAAGAACGTCTTCTGCCATCTACTGCCACAACATCGAGATCTGCAACTCAGCCTTGGCCTTCCACACAGATGACCTCAGTGGGCGTCATTCTCGCTTGACCACCCAGTGGAGGAAGAAACAAATAACTGCCTCCTCCTTATATAGTGCCTTTCGTGATACATGTCAACCTCAGAGCATTTCAGCTCCTTATTCATTTGTATACACCGCCTTTCCAAGGCCCTGGACACATTTTTGCACAGAGTCCTGTGGGGGAACATAAACTTTAAAGTATTGTGTGATCATCTTCATAGAGCACCTTTCAACTGCTGATTTCATATTTATATAGCGCCTTTCAGGATGAACACAGACGCAGCTCCTGGGGGCATCTGAAATATTAAGGGAGTCGAGGTGTAACACCAAAAAGTGCAGATGGGGAGGCTTGTCATGGCATGGAGTGGGGCTTAGCACGGCTAAATAACCCCCTGAAGTGGGGCTTGGGTGGTCTGGTATTGTGTAATGAACTTTATATAGTGCCTGAGTAACTGCCCACGGCTTATAGAGCACCTTTCAGGATGAACATCAATCTGAAAGTGTCTGAGCAGTGCAAAGGGTCTTTCGGGGGCAACACTGTCCAGGTATAACAGCCCACTCTTTGTATAGCGCCTGGCAGGGTGGACGGCCACCTAAAATTATTTAATGACACCGTACAAAACACATTTCAGGGTGACCACCACCCCGAGGAGGCTTACATGAATTACATCTCCGTCTTTCCATCCATCCATTATCTAACCCGATATATCCTAACTACAGGGTCATGGGTGTCTGCTGAAGCCAACCCCAGCCAACACAGGGCACAAGGCAGGAAACAAACCCCGGGCAGGACGCTCACACACACACAGACACCCACACATTTAGAATCGCCAATGCACCTAAACTGCATGTCTTTGGACTGTAGGAGGAAACCCACGCAGACACGGGGAGAACATGCAGACTCCACGCAGGGGGGACCCGAGAAGCGAACACTTAAGGGTCTCCTAACTGTGAGGCAGCAGCGCTAATCTCCATCCTTATATAGCACAATTCATGATCAACATCAGCCTGAAAGTACAACAATTGTGCATTCGTCTCTATATAGCGCCTTTAACATAAGAGCATTCCAACTGTATATTGAATCTTTATATAGTGCCTTTCATGATGACACCATTCATGAATACCTACTCACTCTTTATAGATAGATAGATAGATATGAAAGGTACTATATGATAGATAGATAGATAGATAGATAGATAGATAGATAGATAGATAGATAGATAGATAGAGTGAAAGGCACTATATAATACATAGATAGATAGATAGATAGATAGATAGATAGATAGATAGATAGATAGATAGATAGATACTTTATTAATCCCAAGGGGAAATTCACAATTTGTATAGCACCTTCTCCCTAAAAGTGTCTGAACTTTGCCAGTCTGGGTTTCAGTCTCCACGTTTCAACTGCATAATTCATATTCATATAGCGCCTTTTACGGTGAACATCTCTTTATTGAGGTCATTTCTCTGTGGCATGGTGCCATCTCCTGATTGGGTGGCAGTTTGTCCTCAGAGCTCTGCCCAGCTTAAACCCCGCCATCTTTGCATCTGTGTTGTCTTGCAGCTGTGACACGAGGGGCTGGTGGGCCACAAGTTGGAGGACCCACCCAAGATGCCTTCATGTTTGTTCGTATCATTTCAGCGGAGCTGCACCTTCATATAAACAAATGCAAATGTTTGGATTTCCATGCTGGGCTCGAGGGCTGGCATTTGCACCTGTGTAAATATTTGTGTGCTCGTCATTTCCTCCCTCCAGTTCCTTCTCTTTTCTCAGATTCCTATGGAGAGGCAGAGGGCCACTTGCAGCCACAGCCTGGTAACGAGTTTTATATAACGCCTTGGATGACACAAGCACAGTGGAGCACCAATGTGGGAGTTGACGTGCTCATTAGCTTCTGGGTGGCAAGTGCTGAGTGTCCCCAAGGTGACAATCAGAATGTGAGTCCCTGAAGCCTAAGAATACAATTAAAGTGTGATTGACAGAAAAGGGGGCGGAGACTCTTTAAATAATCCACATGAAGACTCCACTCAGCAGGAATTATGAGGCCACTCCCCTTATGACTTGTGATTGACAACAGGGGCGGAGACTCGTGTTAGTGATCCACATGGAGAATCCACTGGAGGTTAGACAATGAGGCCACTCCCCTTATGACTTGTGATTGACAACAGGGGCGGAGACTCGTGTTAGTGATCCACATGGAGAATCCACTGGAGGTTAGACAATGAGGCCACACCCCTTAGGACTTGTGATTGAGAGCAGGGGGCGGAGACTCCTGTTAGTAATCCACATTGCTAATCTACCCACCCTAGAGAATGAAGCCACTCCACTAAAAATTTGTGATTGACAGCATAGGGGGCGGAGACTCCCATTAATAATCCACATGGAGAATCTACTGAGAATGGACAATGAGGCCACTCCCCTTATGATTTATGATTGACAGCTTATGGGGCGGAGACTCATGTCAGCAATTGACAATGCAAATCCACAGAGAACGGACGATGAGGCCATTCCCATTCTAACTTGTGATTGGCCTATAGGAAGCCCTGCCTTCTCTCAGCAGAGTAAGAACTTCCAGTGCCAATCACTGTGCCACCATGCCACAATTAAACAGAATACACTGACCCTGCATGGCTGGGATTCCATATTAGAGGCTTGCAAGACACCCCCTAGTGGCCCCAGCTGTAAAATATCAATAAAGTAGGGAGGATTAATAGAATATAGGAACAGAAATATAAAATGTATAGACGTGTAATAAAATTTTTAAAACTTAATAAAATGCAAGAAGATAAGAGAAGGTCCAAACCCGACACTCATATCAGGGTCTTGCAGATGAAGATGGCGGTAGCTGCAGTGCCATTCACAGGTTCATTCATCAAGGCTGCCGACAGCATGCAGTACCATCGCCTGCCACTTTAGGGGAGCTCCTTGAGGCAGGGGAGGGTTTAAGAGCATAATAAATAATAAACACATAATCCTCCAATAACATTTAATAAAACTTGAAACCATCCAATCACGAGAAGGCACCAAATCACATGGCAGTCACATGTCATTTTATTATGAAATCAGTCAATAAATTAAATTCAGTGTTTTACAGATTAGTTTGCATTCTCTACAAAGCACAATTAATAAGTGAATGGGGTCGGGGGGGCGACAGACCAACACATACGACACTGGGGGGCACCCTTACTACATTACTAGACTGGCACCATCCTAACCGGTAACCTGAACTTCAATTAATGGTGACAGGACCCTGTCAAGTGACATGACCCTGTGTTAAGGTGCCACACTGATCCACCCTGGCTGCCACTCTGGAGGCTGGGAATCCATTCATTCTAAGCAAGCTCTTAATTAGGGGCCATTGGCACAATGGTGGCATTTCATACAGTGGCCTGTCTCTGACTGCAGGAGACGCTCATGTGGCGATCTTTCCCATTTACACTTTCCTTCCACTTGAAACACAACCTTCAAAAATGTCATTCACTGTGTCACATCTGGTTGATAATATCAGAGTGGCACTTGCACACCCCTGAGTGGTACAACATAAACCGCTGCACACACAGTTCAGAAAGAGTCACATGCAGTGCCAAGGGCAGTTTGTGACACTGGAGAGTTCTGTAAGTGCCGTAGGTTGATGCTTGCCATGAAAGGCACTATATAAAAATAGACGTTGATCATCTTATTGCGTCAAAGAACTGGCATGAGATGAAGAAGTTGTGCCAGTTAAAACCCAGCAGTATAAAGTGCATTGACAGTTAAGAGAAGGCTTACAGCTGCATCACAAGGTGGCACCACTGTCTTTATGCCACATGGGTCCTCAAGCTGGCCTTCAGCAAGTGGGTTAGACGACTTCTGCGTCTACCTGAGGTCAATTTCACCCGACAATGGGCAAAGTCATAATGTCATAATGCTGCCAGGTGGCAGTGCCAAGCTCTGAGCTGCTCAAGCTTTCATTTTGGTCCGATGAGGGCATGAAGTAGCCCAGCTATTTTTAATTAAGGGTTAATTGCTATACATTAGACTGTGGGGGAGCTTCAATGTGGGCAGAACATAAAATTCTCAAATCAAGGAGGGCATCCTAGCGGCACTGAGTGCAAGGCAGGTGGCAACCCTGGACAGGACACAAGTTCAAAACAGGGCACACATCCACCTCCTCATTCACTTGGGGAGTCACCCGTTTGGCTAATCTGCACATCTATAGGGACAAGATGCCAACCTTATGTAGACGATAAGTGGGCATGGGATGCTGCTGTCATGCCCACATGGATTGTATTGCTCTCCCTCATGGTCTGTGAATGGCTTCATGACACTTCACCAGATCTGCCCGTTAAGATGCCAGAGCATATTTTTGGGACCAAAATGAAATGGAATCTTCATTTTATAAATATCGCCTTTCACCATTAAGGTGCATAAGAACCTTACGTAATGTGCCACCCAGCTCATGAGCCTCTTCTCTGAATAGGGTGCCCTAAAGAGAATGAGCCACTGTGCCAGCCAAGGTAAGCCTCAAGTAGAAGAAGCAGGTCACTGCTGATGACTAGGATATGTGACAAATGACATGAGGGTTGATTTGTGCCAAAGTTCAGTGTTAAATAACAAAAAAAGCAGATAACAACATCACAGACCTGAGTTTGAGCCAAACTTGCCCAAAAAGGTGCCACATGAGCACTGGCAAGGAGTTGTGGAGGATCCCCTACAGAAGGCCCAATCAGAATCTGGCTGCCTCTCTGAGCTCGAGACCCCCGCAGCTGGTCAGCTTCAGCAAGTGGATTCCAGTATTGAAACTGGCACACAGAAGACTGGTGGTATCACAGGTGGCTATGGAGGAGAGTGGTCCGGCGCCATCCAGGCACAAGGTGACCAGGCAGGCTGCAAAAAGATGCCAAACATACTGTCACCAAACTTTGTTGTATAGCGGCTCACAGGCTTGTCAAATGATGCCAAGTACCCCCTGCCTGGCTGCACATTCCATGTTTTGTGGCACAAGCCAACCTCTTACTAAAAATGAAGGTCTTCAAACTGTGTGAACCCCCAGTGTGGTACCCCTCCATGATGACCCGAAACTGCCAGGCAGCAGCAGCCTACAGTGGGGAGTGTGTGGGTGGGCACAGGCCAGTGATTGAACATCACAGGTCTTTTTAAGAGTGTGTGGCACTCGGACCTCTTCTGAAATATTTAGGCCCTTTTTGGGTGTGTAGGCCACAGGCCCCCTTTTGAAGGTCTGTAGTCCTAACTGCCCAGTGGGCACACACCAACATACCTGCAGAGTCCCGATTCCAGATCTTCACAGAGCAGTCGTGTGATGAGGTGGCGACCAGAGGAGACGCCGCGGTGGAGGATGGCAGGAAGAGACCACAGGCCGTGCTCTGCAGGTGACCCCGGTACTCGCACACCTTCTTGCTGGTTTGTCTCAGGTCCCAGAGCTGAAATGAAAATCCTGCAGTTAGGAGGGGACATGGAGGGAAGTACATTGTGCCACACACAGGATGGCAGCCTCCTCTGTAAGCACTACCAGCTGATCTCAAAGATGCTGAAAGGCGCTATATAAAGGCAGCGTGTGTTCATTGGGAAAGGCGCTATATCCGAACTGAGTACAGGTAAAGGGCTGTCACCTTGAAATGTACTGTAGAATGAGGAGGTGCGCTTGTAAAGTGCTAGGGAGCAGAGTTCACTATGAAAGGCGCTATAAAGAACTATAAACTGACTGACTGGAGGACCATGGATCTTTGAGGGGGGGGCACCACCATGAAAGGCGCTATATCAAGGCTGTTTGGAATGGTGCTCACGGTGAAAGACACTATATAGACAGGTTGTCACACACATGCGCATGGGAGGAAGCTAAAGGGTCCGAATGAGAGTAATTCCATGCCAGACCAGAGGGTGGCGTAGTGCACTAACTCTCTTTCTCACTTCTCTGCAGACCAGTTATGGGAATTCCAGCCTGGCCCTGGTGATGTCACTTCCAATTCCAGTCCCGCCCCACCATGCTAATGACGTCACTTCCGGCTTGGGCCTCAACGACATCACTTCCGGTCCGGGTCCTGTAGATGACATCACTTCCTCCCGTCACCTTTAAAGCCGCCATCTTGGAGCCAACAAGGCAGTTCAGTTGAGGACTCAAACTTGTCGCACTCTGTACTTAAAAATCTACCCATGGCAGTCAGGAATAATAGATGGGTGGCTGTCCCCAAACCTGTTTTTTTTTGCGTGGCTTTTGTCGTGCTTATGACAAGGAACAGCGCGTCCTCCATGAAGTATACGGTGGAAAAGCGCTGCCTAAATGTGACGCCTCGGAGAAGCAGTGTCTCTCAAAGGCGCTACATAAAACTTCTGCTTGAGATATACAGTGGTGTGAAAAATATTTGCCCCTTCCTGATTTCTTATTCTTTTGCATGTTTGTCACACAAAATGTTTCTGATCATCAAACACATTTAACCATTAGTCAAATATAACACAAGTAAACACAAAATGCAGTTTTTAAATGATGGTTTTATTATTTAGGAGAAAAAATCCAAACCTACATGGCCCTGTGTGAAAAAGTAATTGCCCCTGAACCTAATAACTGGTTGGGCCACCCTTAGCAGCAATAACTGCAATCAAGCATTTGCGATAACTTGCAATGAGTCTTTACGGCGCTCTGGAGGAATTTTGGCCCACTCATCTTTGCAGAATTGTTGTAATTCAGCTTTATTTGAGGGTTTTCTAGCATGAACCGCCTTTTTAAGGTCATGCCATAGCATCTCAATTGGATTCAGGTCAGGACTTTGACTAGGCCACTCCAAAGTCTTCATTTTGTTTTTCTTCAGCCATTCAGAGGTGGATTTGCTGGTGTGTTTTGGGTCATTGTCCTGTTGCAGCACCCAAGATCGCTTCAGCTTGAGTTGACGAACAGATGGCGGACATTCTCCTTCAGGATTTTTGGTAGACAGTAGAATTCATGGTTCCATCTATCACAGCAAGCCTTCCAGGTCCTGAAGCAGCAAAACAACCCCAGACCATCACACTACCACCACCATATTTTACTGTTGGTATGATGTTCTTTTCTGAAATGCTGTGTTCCTTTTACGCCAGATGTAATGGGACATTTGCCTTCCAAAAGTTCAACTTTTGTCTCATCAGTCCACAAGGTATTTTCCCAAAAGTCTTGGCAATCATTGAGATGTTTCTTAGCAAAATTGAGACGAGCCCTAATGTTCTTTTTGCTTAACAGTGGTTTGCGTCTTGGAAATCTGCCATGCAGGCCGTTTTGCCCAGTCTCTTTCTTATGGTGGAGTCGTGAACACTGACCTTAATTGAGGCAAGTGAGGCCTGCAGTTCTTTAGACGTTGTCCTGGGGTCTTTGTGACCTCTCGGATGAGTCGCCTCTGCGCTCTTGGGGTAATTTTGGTCGGCCGCCACTCCTGGGAAGGTTCACCACTGTTCCATGTTTTTGCCATTTGTGGATAATGGCTCTCACTGTGGTTCGCTGGAGTCCCAAAGCTTTAGAAATGGCTTTATAACCTTTACCAGACTGATAGATCTCAATTACTTCTGTTCTCATTTGTTCCTGAATTTCTTTGGATCTTGGCATGATGTCTAGCTTTTGAGGTGCTTTTGGTCTACTTCTCTGTGTCAGGCAGCTCCTATTTAAGTGATTTCTTGATTGAAACAGGTGTGGCAGTAATCAGGCCTGGGGTGGCTACGGAAATTGAACTCAGGTGTGATACACCACAGTTAGGTTATTTTTAACAAGGGGCAATTACTTTTTCACACAGGGCCATGTAGGTTTGGATTTTTTTCTCCCTAAATAATAAAACCATCATTTAAAAACTGCATTTTGTGTTTACTTGTGTTATATTTGACTAATGGTTAAATGTGTTTGATGATCAGAAACATTTTGTGTGACAAACATGCAAAAGAATAAGAAATCAGGAAGGGGGTATTTAGTTTTTCACACCACTGTACGTCCACTATGAAATGAGCCACCATGGCTTCAAGGTCAGCATGCTGGATCTAGGAGGCAATGTGGCCCCATGAAAGGCGCTATAAAAAACTGCTCCTGGGTCTACCTTGGAATTGTGCTCATTATATAAAAAAGACTGACTGTGGGCTTCACACCCTGAAAGGCACTATATAAACCTGCTTGTATATCTGTTTAAGGACGGTGTTCACTGTGAAAGGCACTATATCAGCTCTGAGCGCCGGTGATGAGCTCCCACCTTGACATTCACTATCGAATGATGAGCTGCGTTTGTAAAGCGCTAGGGAGCAGACTTCACTAAGAAAGGCGCTATAAAGAACTATAAACTGACTGACTGGAAGACCCTGGATCTTTAAGGCCGAGCACCACCGTGAAAGACACTATAGAAAGGCGGCTGGTGCATTTGCTTTGAGAGAGCGTTCATTGAGAAAGTCGCTATATCCGTATTGGGTACAGGTGATGTGCTCCCACCTTGAACTGTACTGTAGAGCGACTAGCTGCATTTGTAAAGCACCTTGGAGCATAGTTTACTATGCAAGGCGCTATATCAAGGCGGGTAGTGCATTTGCTTTGGAACAGCATTTACTGTGAAAGGTACTATAGTAGCTCTGGGTACAGGCGCAGCACAGCTTCAAAGTTAGGATGCTGGATCTGAGAGGCGATGTGGCCCCTTGAAAGGCGCTATAAAAAACTGCTTTAATGTTTGCTTTGGAATTGGGTTCTTTATTAAAAAAAAAAAGAAGACTCATTGCGGGCTTCAAACCCAGGACACCAGATCTGTGAAAGGCACTATATAGAGGTAGCTAATGCACCTGTTTTAGAACACAGTTTTTTGTGAAAGGCGCTATATCCACCCGGGGTGGTTAAACGTTAACATTATACAAACTTATTGTCTGTTTTACCTGCATTGTTATCACTCTTTAATTTAATATTGTTTTATATCAGTATGCTGCTGCTAAAATATGTGAATTTCCCATTGGGATTAATAAAGTATCTATCTATCTATCTATCTATCTATCTATCTATCTATCTATCTATCTATCTATCTATCATGTACTGCCTTTCATCTATCTATCTATCTATCTATCTATCTATCTATCTATCTATCTATCTATCTATTATATAGTGCCTTTCACTTATCTATCTATCTATATCAGTACTGAGTACAGGTAAAGTGTTCAAACCTCGAAATTCACTGTACAATGATTAACTGCAGCAGAGTTCACGATAAAAGGCGCTATATAAAACTGCTGCTTTAGAACTGTGCCCACCATAAAATAAGCGGGTATGACTTCAAAGTCAGAATGCTGGATATGTAAAGTACTGTGGCCCCATGAAAGGCGCTATATAAAACTGCTTTTATGTTTACCTTGGAATTGTGCTCTTTATAAAAAAAAGACTGATTGGGAGCTTCAAACCCAGGACACGGGATCTGTGACAGGCACTATATAAAGACTGCTTGTGCATTTGTTTTAGGACGGTGTTCACGGTGAAAGGCGCTATATCAGTATTTCTACCATGAAATACACTGTAAGAGCGATTAAGTGTTTCTGTAAAGCGCTTTGCAGCAGGGTTCACCATGACAGGCGCTATATAAAACTACTGCTTTGCAATTGTACCCCAAACTCTGCAGCTGTGAGGAAAAGTGCCACCGAACTGCTCCACCAAGAAAGGCGCTATATAGTAGTTCCGAGCTGTTCGCCAGTCTCGTACTGTGCTACCCATCCCCGCGGAATACGTAACCCGATCCCCGCCTCGCTTGGCCCGCCTGACCGCTTTTCTTGAAGGGCCTTTGTGCTGCGCTCCGCTCCTTTCAATCAGTGCCTCGCGGTGTCACATAACAAGCCGTAATTACAGATCATCGGGTGACAGTTTAGGACTCGGAAAGCGGAGCCGACATTAAAGTGTCAGGCCATTTCCTTGACGACAGCGTTAAACACCGCAGCACCGAGCGATTAGCCCACAGGTGCAAACCGATCTGGAGGTCGGACAAAGAGCGGGGCGGGCAGGCGGGCATGGGCACAAAGCCAAAGAAACCGCAGCGCGCTTTGCGGACAAACAATGCGGCCGAGCTGGAATTTAATGCCGGCAGACAGATGAGAAGCAGCGAGCTCATTGTGGGGGAGTCTGAGGGGCACTCGCACTCCAATAAAGGGCACCCTGGCACCAACACAAGACTTGCGAGAAACACAGAGAAGGCAGAGGGGTTGGCTTTTAAACAGCCAATCAGAGAGCCTCTAAGCCACAACTCACTCCCTGGACCCTTTAAATATTTTCGGGTCCCATTCAACACCCCACATCTCCCAACCCCGACCCCTGAGATATTCTGATAACTTATTGAGGGCGAATGGCGACACGTAAAGCGCCAATCACTGCCCAAACGGTCATCATCTGAAATTGACTTTGTGTAGCGCCCTCTGGTGGTCACTGATATTAAACACTCTACGTAACAAGAACGGGGGACGACTAAAACAAAAGTGGCCTGCCATCCCTGAGAAGACGTTAACAAGCAAGTATGGGCAAAACGTCTGGGCACGTCAAGCTACAGGTCAAGCAACAAACCAAGAATCAGGGTGCCACTGGAGCCATAAAAATAACCCAAAATGCCACTTCACACCAGTAAACATAATTAGACAGTAGTGGGCAGTAGAGGGTGCCCACCTGATGCTTGGCTCAGGCTTTTAGGATTGTAAGACCTTTTCTGAACAAGCAGAATGGCATAGCAGTTTGCAGTACTGATGCCCTCCAGATCCATTGTTCTGGGATCAAATCCCATTCCTTGCCATCTGCATGCTCTCCCTGTGTCTGTGTGCCACCACAGACACCCTAAGAAGTTCAGGTTAGGTTAATCGTCTGTTCTAAATTGGTCCAGTGTCCTGTCCTGAACTGTTTCCTGTTGCCAAGTTAGGCTCTGCCCTCATCCTGAACTGGTTTAAACCGGCCTGAGAAAATTAAAAACCTCTCTTAATGTTTCCATTGTATGGAAACAGAGCCTGTCCTGCTAGCAGTGAGAGCAAGACAGGAGCAGACAATGGGCAGAATTCCAGTCAGTTGTATGGCACATACAGAGTCACATGGATTCCTATAAGTACTGGCTGTTAAGCAGATATGTGGGGCTTTGGCATGAGTTGGGAAAACACGGAGGAAATAACTGGACATGGAAAGGATGTGCAAAGCCTAACACAGGTCCCTGGGGCTGAGCTGCAGCTCTAACTGCTGAGGCACTGTGCCATCTTTGACGTCCTTTGTTATGAACCTGCCCACTACACTACAGGACTCCGGAGCAATGCCAGCCAGTGATGCCAAAGTGCCACAAAAAAAAAAAAACATATAGGTGGCTTGGCCTCAGTTAAATCACTGTAGGCTGGTGGTCAGCGTGAAAGGCGCTATATTAATCACAAAAAGAGTGAGCTGCCTTATACCTCACAGGTAAAGCGCTTTGGGGGGAATTAATGACGCCTCTCAAAATTAAGGCTCAGCCATTGTTTAGACTCTGACCCTAAAGAAACAATTAATGCCCATCCCTGTGCCATCCAAACACCCTCCCAAGCACTTGGAAGCTCACTGCACTTAGATAAATGATAGGTGCCCAGACCCTCACTCCCACCCTGTGTCCATCCCATGCCATCCTGAGCTCATCATGGCACATTTCAGTTAAAGAGACAATTGATGTCCATCCCCTGTCCCTCGGCAGCACATTAAAGTTAGTAAAATGGTGGTCGCCCACCCTCATTCCCACCCTGTGCCGACCTCATGCCATCCTCAGCCCTTCATGGCATATTTAATTTGAACCCACCCCAGTACCCACTCCATGCCATCCTGAGCTCATAGCAACAGATTTCACTTTAAAAGATGATCGATGTCTAACTCCGTGCCAACCCCTTACTATCCTGCGCATTTGCCACCAAACTTTCTTTAAAGAAATGATGGATGCCCAACTCTTGTCCCCACCCCATAGTATCCTGAACACTTGCCAGAATATTTCACTTACACAGAGGATTGATGTCTGACTTCTCATGCCTACCCCATGCCATCCTCAGCTCTTGATAGAACATTTCACTTAATGATATGATTGCTGCACAACCCCATGCCCATCCTGTGCCAATCCCACCACTTGACAGAACACTGAATGTTAGAAGAGATGCTCAATGTCAGACACACATGCCCACCTCATGTGCTCCTGAGTGCCAAGCAGCTCGTTTCACTTCAAGAAATGATTGTTTCCCAACTCCTGTGCCTACTTCATGCCATCCTGAGCATTGTGTAGCACATGTTACTTAAAGAAATGATGGAAATCCAACTTCTATACCCACCTCATGCCACCTGGTGCCTACCCTTTGCCATCCTGAGTGCTTCTGGAACATTAAAACAACAACTGTGATGAGTGCAGCCCATCTGGCCCAGCAGTCCAATTCGCTTCAATTCTCCAAACTAACATCAAGTCAAGATCTGAGGGTCCCTAAAGTCCTGCTGCCCACCGCACCACTTGGCCACTGATGGCTCTTTGCGTGGAGACAATTTCCTAACATGTGTTAAAATTTGTGCTTAACAAGTGTCCATCAGAGCCCCCCAGTTCTTGTAGTCATTTTAAAGTCCCAGCTGTGGTCCCCTGTCCCCATTGCCGTCATCATCTGACACCCGTCAGCCCTGTCACCTCTTCATCCCCGTCCGGCTCAGCTCCTACTGTCACTCCTCTTTGTTCTGCTCCTATACCCAGCAGTGCTGCTCTATCTTTATACGGAGACCCCAGCTGCACCGGGCACCCCAGCGGAGTCCTCGCCCACGTTTCCGATTTGCACGGCTGCACATTTCACTCTTCAACCTTAAATGCTCCTTACATGTTCTGCGCAGCCCTCTGGCAGATTGAACAAACTAACAGACTGACACCTGTGCTGCCCACGAGACCACAGGGGTGGGAAATGAAAAGAAAATACCCAGGAGTTTTAAAAAGTGCCAAGGGCACCAGCGGCCCCCCACACTTGTGCTTACCGTGGCCTCACAGCCTTCTCCACCAAAGCCATTGCTGCTGGTCAAGCAGTAGCGGCCATCTTGACTGGCATCGCAGTGGACTTGGATGTACTGCTTTGGTGGAAGCGTCTGTACCACCTGCAGGCCTCGGCTGTCCCACACCCTGCAATGTAAGAGGAAGGCTCAATGAGCAGAGGCCATACTTCTGAATGACCAGTGGGCTGACGCTCACGGCCCCTGCAGATAATAATAAATATTAAGAGCACATTTTATTTATATAGCGCCTTTCTCATGATTAAATGCAGCATGCCCAGCACTAACAAACAGCAGGGCAGAGCAACAGCAGCCCTATGTGTCCACTGTAACTAGTTATGAGAAGCTGCTGAAGGTTCATCTGCCTCATGTGGTGCCCACAGGACCCAGGGTTACCAGGAGCATGATAAGCATGAGGCCAGCAGATATCATAAATCAATTTTTCACAATTTATATTTATAAGGAGCCTAAGCTTAGCCTGGCAGTTTTTGGGCGCAAGGCAGAATCCAACCCTGCATGGGAAGTCAAGTCATCACAGGGTGGCCTTACATATTCACTCACACCGGGCCACACTGGCCAACTTTAGAGCCACCAAACATCCTAAAGCAGCATGTGTTTGAGATGTAGGAGAAGACCTGACAAGAACATGGGGAGAACATGCAGGTTCTACAAGGACAGAGACCAGGCCAGGACTAAGACCACGCAAGAACACGAAGAGAACATGAAAAGTCTACACACACACACACACACAGTGATCTGGCCAAGAGCTCAGACTGAACAAGAACATGAGGAGAACATGTAAAGTCTACACAAATAGTGGACGACCTGGCCATGACTCAGAACATGAGGAATGCATGCAAGATTTATGCAGATGGTGGCTGGTCAGGACTCAGTCTGCACAATAACATGAGAAGAACATGCAGATTCTACACATACAGTGATCTGGCTAGTGCTCAGAACATGAAGTCTATGTAGATGGTGAGCTGGCTGGGACTCACACCATGTAAAACCATGTGGAGAGCACAGACGTTTTACACAAATGGTGGCTAGTCAGGGCTCAGACTGCAGAAGAACATGAGGGGCATACAAGTTCTGCACAGATGGCTACGAGGCTGGGACTTCACCCATGCAAGAACATGAGAAGAACAAGCAAATTCTACAAAGATCATGACTGACCTGGCCAGGACTCAGAACATGAAGATTGCCTGCACGTTTTGCACAGATGGTGCCTAGTCAGGGCTCAGACTGCACAAGAACATAAGGAGAACATGAAGGCTCTTTGTAGATGGTGACCTGGTCAGGAGTAAGACCATGAAAAAACACGTGTGGAATATAGAAGTTTTACACAAAAGGTGGCTGGTCAGGACTCAGACTGCACAAGAACATGAGGGGGCATGCAAGTTCTGTAGACATGGCTACCAGGCCGGGACTCCGACCCTGCAAGAACATGAGGAGAACATGCCAAGTTCTACACAGACAGTGGCCTGGGCAGGTCTCAGATGAAGGCTCCTGGGCATATGAGGCCCCAGCACTCACCACCAGGTTTCAGCACTGCTAACAATAAGTCATATCAGGAACCAGTGAACAAAGAGGACATGTGCCAGGCAGTGAGAGTGAAGGTGCCATGTAGGCATTATTAGAGACAACAGCTTTGGTGAATGGCTGGGCTACTCTTTTTTAACTTTAAAGCAGTGGGAACGTCTATAGGCATGGACCCCCACCACCATGCCATGTGGCACTCAGGGAACCTACCGGATTATTTTATCTTCGGATGTCTGGACAACGCAGGAGCTTTCGGGGATCCAGCAGAGGTGTGTCACCTGCCGAGGAAGGGCAAAGATCAGAGTTATTTCAAGGTTTACACTCAAACATGTACTAAATAACTCAAATGGTAAGGTGGGCAGCGTCTGGTCAACGGTCCTCGTGTCGTGGCATGTTTGCTGATTTCGTGAAGTACCAGCACTGATAATGTACCAGGATGACCACAACCTGCACAATGGAATGCACTAAACATGATCAATGCTCATTCTTTCTGAGGGTGGCACGGTCATCTGTGCCACTGCATCACAAACCCAGTGCCCTCGGTTTGAATCCTGTGTCCAGTCTGTATCTGTGTGGCATCCATGTGTTCCCCCCATGTCTCGGTGGGCTTTTTTCTGGTTTCTCAAAGACATGCAGCTCAGGTTGAAAGGAGATTCCAAACCAATGGGTGTGTGAATGGACCGGTGCCCGTCCCGAGACCCAGTTCCATTAAACTTTATCTTCTGTAATGAGTTTGAACCCAAAGCAGTTACTGAAGTCACATGTCAGTTCAAGCTACTTACTGCTTTGTGCCCAGTGCTGCCCAGATAGACTCTTGTCCCCCATTAGGTGGCTTAGAATATTAGACCATCACACAGGTATTTGGTCATTTAGACAGGCCGGTGTGATGCTTCCTGGTGTTATAATGTGCCCCACCACAGGGTGGAGCCAAATCTTAGAAAGTCCAGTATGCTCAACCCATACTGGAGGAAGCATGTGGCCTGCCCTCCTTGTAGACACAATAAGGTGCCCACTCTAAGGATGGCACCATGGGGAAAAAAGGAGCCCATTAAGGGGATGGCAGCATTGTTGGCTGCACCCTGAGCATAAAGCCCCACTTTTAGAAGCACATGAAACCCTTTGCCATGCCACCTATAGCAAGTGTGGGCACTGCCAAGGATGTTAAAGTCTGGAGGGTCCATGCTGAATGAGAGTGAGGTCCACTAAGGGGCAACATGGAATTCAGGCCACAAGAATTCTTATCAATCAGAGGATCTTTAATAAATGTTATTTATATAGCGCCCCTCCCATACTCAAGGCGCTAAAATTAAATAGCACCCCCCCAAAGGTTCTGCACTTAAGGGGTGGGGCTGTCGAGTCACACACACACCTTGCCAGTCAAATTGCTGGACAAATGGATGCCACAGATGTACCTGGCTGAGCGAGTCACTTACTGTACTTGCCTGGCAGACACAGGGGTCCAGCAGTCAAGTGACATGAACACACCCCAGCTCTCAAATTTACCAAAAGACCACCAGTCACTCGCTCTTATCAGGCAGGCTCACCGGATGTACAGTAAGTGGACAAAAGCCTGAGCTGTGAGCCCCACTAGCAGTCCTTACCAGATTTCGGGATATGGTGGCCTTATTCAGACATCCTCCAGTCTCCGTGTCCCACAGACACACAGAATTATCCCGGGAGCCGGTGCAGAGTGAGGACCCATCTGGAAAAGAGAGCATAGTGGAGACATCAAGGGGGAATGTGAGGACATCCATGGGAAAACAAAGGGCACACAGGGCCATATACGGGAAACAATAAACCACCAGCTAAACATGACAAACCAAGAGCCTCCTGTAGCCATCTGGTATTCATAAGCGGACATGAAAGTCCTCACGTCACCTCACGCCACGTCAGAGTCCACTAGGAGAGCTGCAGGCAGCAGGCAACAGGAAGGCTTCTTGTGTGTGTCACTCCATGTTACAGCAGGGAGAGCCAGCGGAAGGCAAAGTACGAGAGCGCCATCTGCCTGGCAGAACTGCTAATGACAGGGACATCAGCATAAAGAAGTTCAATACCAGCTGTTAGCACATGGCACTGCCATCCAAAGACCTGTGAGCTTCATCACCATGAAATTGCCATCTTCAGGAGCAGAGCGCTCCACCAGGATCAAAGCTGGAGTCTGCCATAGCAGACATGCCAAAGGACCAAAGGGACACGAGAAATGAGGAAGAGCCATTTGGGGGTGAAGAACAAAAGCCAGGGGGCCTGACATGACAGGGGAGAATACGGGGGGGATAGGAACTGAGACTAAGAGTGGCCCCCGGGTCACAAGTTCAGGCTGGTGTGTGAGATGTACAGTGAGGCACAGCAGTGAGTGACGCCAGGACCACTCCTTGGGAAATGAAACTGGAACTGCCAGTCACATCTGTGCCATGGGGGCACAATGCAGGGACAGGTAAGGCAGGCAACGGGCAAAAGTCTCTGCTGCTCCCCGACACTTGATCCAAAAAGCTAACATAGTGAGATGGGATAAGCGGGCCACAGCCCACATCAAACAGAGGATGGCAACACCTGGGCAAGGCAGCATTGAGCAGACAGCAAATAAGAAAATAGCACGAGAAAGGCACTATATAAAAAAGCAGAGTTTTATATATTTAGTAATACAAATGGGGGCTTAGTTTGAAAGGCACTATATGAAATAAAATAAAGGAATATTGGATTTAAAAACTGCTCCAAACATGTGGCATGTTTGCTATGAAAGGCACTATATAATGAATGATTAAGGAAAGATGTGTAATTGATTACTTTAATTATGTGATAGATAGATGGATAGATAAATGTGAAAGGCACTATATAATAGATAGATAGATAGATATGAAATGCACTATATAAGACAGACAGATAGATAGATAGATAGATAGATAGATAGATAGATAGATAGATAGATAGATAGATAGATAGATATGAAAGGCACTATACAAGACAGATAGATAGATAGATAGATAGATAGATAGATAGATAGATAGATAGATAGATAGATAGATAGATAGAAACCCACAAATAGTAAAAAACAAAAAGCATTATATACATACTGTACATACATATAAAAGGCACTAAATAATGCTATAATATATTCTGTAACAGCTATATTAGAAATTGATGTGAAAGGCACAATATAATGATAGATCAACAGAGAGAGACAGATAAGTAGATATGAGAGGTGCTATATAACTAATAGAGAGTGAGACCGAGGTCGGTATGAAAGGCGCTATATAACACCCCCACTAACAATCAGTAGCACCATCAGCGTAAAGTCAAAGTGCAGCCCATTGCACAAGTGCCAGACACAGAGTTACACCCAATGCCCCCGTCACCATTAACTGTCCGGGGTCCTTAATGTCATATTGCCCATCTGTCTTCATAACTAGCTTGGTTGCCAGGAGGCACCATACACACTGACAGCTGTAGAGCCCCAGAGGCGCCCTCTAGCACACATTGGTGGAACAACATCCTTCAAGATCAGCTTATGTCACTCTCTAATGATGGCACTGCAGGGTGGTGACATGCTGCTTGTTGATTAGTGTGACAATAAGAACCCTATAAATGTATCTATTTTATAATCTCCTTTCCTGTTGCTCTATTTATTATATACTGTAGTGCCTTGCATGTTTTATGCATTTTTTCCCTACGAGAAATGAGTTTTGAGATTTTTCAGGTAAGGCAGACAGAAATTTCACCTCACCAATGAGGAGAGTTGTGATGTGTCATCACATGTTGATTAAAAATGTCAGGATAACATGTGACAACAATGTCTCCATAGACATGAAGGCACATGGAGGGGGGTGCCCTCTGCTCATGGCGTCCGCTCTTACAGTCGCTCATGTGTTGCCCAGCTGCCCCCCTTCAGTCTTTCTCTTTCACCTGACTCTGCTTTAGCCCCGCCCCTCCACCTCTTAGACTATAAACCCCCACCAGCAGGTGAATGTCACTTGCACTCCCAGTTCTCTTGAGTCCTGAGCTGCCAGATGTCATTATATAGGCTATGTCAGTCCTGAGGTGCGGGTTCACCTGGCAGGACTTCATATTAAGGTGCTTTCTAAATAAACAGGATTCTGTGAAATTAATTCCTGCATTTATCTCTAGTAGGACTGACTACTGCAATGCGGTGTTCACTGGCTGTTCAAACTGTTCTTTATTCAGCCTCCAGTTAATCCAAAATGCTGCTGCAAGAATTATTACAAGAACAAGAAAATATGAACACATAACTCCAGTTCTTAAATCCTTACACTGGCACCCGGTTAAGTTTAGGGCAGATTTCAAAATCCTCCTTTTAACATATAAAGCATTAAATGGCTGAGGTCCGACTTACTTGTCTGAACTTATCATGACTTACAAACCTAAGCGCACATTAAGATCTCAAGACGCCGGTCTGCTTATGATTCCAAGGATTAATAAAATAACAGTAGGAGGTCAAGCTTTTAGTTACAGGACCCCTAAACTGTGGAGTGGTCTGCCTGTTACTATAAGAGATGCCCCTTCGGTCTCAGGCTGAAGACTCACTACTTCAGTTTAGCACACCCTGACTAGAGCTGCTGATTAACTGTGCAGACTGCATCTCTGTTGTCAGTCATTAGCACTAAAACATAAGTAACAGGATAGTTAGAATTTGTTACTAACCCTCACCTATTCTGTTTCTCTTCTCGGTACTCAAATGTGGCACTCGGTGCCCACGGCCCCCCACGCCAAGTGGTTTTGCCTGCCTAAGATAAAGTCATCTCTGATGGAAGATCGCAGGAATCGTGGGGTAGAGGGGTCCTGTCATCGGATTGGCTGTCTCAGCTGTGGAATGGCCAATTGGGGGAGGCAGCTTGATGGCTGAGGTCTGCAGGACTCTAAACAAATCCAAATCATATTATGGGATATCATCTACTGTTAAATTCTGCTCCATACTTTTTAATTTTTTTATTTTTATACTGTATTGAGGTTTACTTTTGTTCTGTTCTGTGTATTGTGTTGTATTGTATTGACCCCCCTTCTTTTGACACCCACTGCATGCCCATCCTACCTGAAAAGGGGTCTCTCTTTGAACTGTCTTTCCCAAGGTTTCTTCCATTTTTTCCCTACAAGGGTTTTTTTTGGGACTTATATACAGAAAATAAACTGTATTGTATTGTATTGTATATTCTCTCTCTCTCTCTTCTGTCACCCTGATACCATCTGAGTGCCCATATTCATTTTTCATTTGTGTCACAAGAGATGGCCTTACCTGGACTGACTGCCAGGCCGTTCACTACAAGGTCATGACCCACAAACTCCTGGGCTGGCCGGCTGCCATCCTGCAGATTCCACATCAGTGCTCTTTTATCACGTGATGCGCTGAACAGTCTTGAGGAGCCATAGACACACGCCACCTGTGAGAAAACAGAGCCATGCCGTTAGAGAAGTGCCACATCATAACATGCTGCCCAAGTTATCCGCTGCCATACTGTACCTTGGTGACATCACGATCGTGGCCTAGAAGTCTTTGCTTTACGATGCCAGCTCGCCAATCATATACCACAACAGCCTGGTAGAGAAAAGAAGACAAGCCAGTCAAACGTGACACAGGACACTGAACAGGTTACATCAGGCACTTCATTAAAACAATGTAGATGAGAACAGGCCAGGTGAGAAGAGGGGCAATGATTAGAGGGAAGGGGGCGGGAACCTCTGCCCAGTGTCATGCCAACAGTGGAGTGACTGAGAATGAAGGAAATCCTTGAGTTACTGATCCGAACCTGATTGAATGTCTGTGGCAAAACTGCTGCCCATAGTTGCCCAAACCGCCAAACAGCCTGTCACAGCTAGATAGATAGATAGATAGATAGATAGATAGATAGATAGATAGATAGATAGATAGATAGATAGATAGATAGATAGATAGATGTGAAAGGCACTATATAACTGATAGATAGATAGATAGATAGATAGATAGATAGATAGATAGATAGATAGATAGATAGATAGATAGATAGATATGAAAGGCACTATATAACTGATAGATAGATAGATAGATAGATAGATAGATAGATAGATAGATAGATAGATAGATAGATGTGAAAGGCACTATATAACTGATAGATAGATAGATAGATAGATAGATAGATAGATAGATAGATAGATAGATAGATAGATATGCAAAAGGCACTACATAACGATAGATAGATAGATAGATAGTTTTAGACTGTTTGGAAGGCCTAGTTTTTGTGTTTGGGGCCAGGCAGCCTGTGGGTGAGGCCCAGCTGGTAAATCTAGACTAGACATTTCTAGCAGGTCTGGTCCTTGTGTGATGGATGATTTGACACACGCTTGCCCTTTTTTCTATTGTGCTGAAGGAGCCTTTTGACCTAAGCAGACTGCTCATCTGTTTTGTTTCTCCTTTGAATTTTGTATTTTATTTTAAATTATTTCTACAGGTGGCGCTTTGATCAAAAGACACTGCCTGCTGATGTCACTTTCACTTACCTTGTCCCTACCACCTGACAGACAGAGGTCAGAGTTAACAGTAGTGATGGCTGTGACGGTGTCTTCATGCGCACGACCAAACTGCACAAAGCCGGGCCCCGGGTGGGGATCTTCGGTTTTTGACACCTTTCTGAGAATGAGAAGTAGAAATGTCCGCTGTTATTTGCCAACCAAAATATTGTTTGTACAACGTAAAGTGCCTAATACTTTTGCGTCCAACCATCTCTTTCATGAAGTGCAGAGTTTTAGGGGCCTGCAATCTACCTTAGCAGGAAGAAGAAAACACAACTGTAGGTGGCAGCGGCCCACTGAAGGACCCACTACAGCCCTATAGTGCCCACTTGCATTGCCCCACAAAATGCTATAAAGAATGCTGGTTTAGGCAAGTCCTAAGGGTACATAATCCCCCATAATAAAGACCGTCCATATCACATGTTAACATGACGGGGCCCGACTCGTTTTGAGACCCCCCCTGACTTGCCTGTATAAGGATGCGCTGCGCCTGCCTTTGCTCTGCAGTTTCCCCATGCTGAAGACAGGGGGAGATCCCGGAACAAATCACAAGTGGACGCACATCTCATCACGGAGTGGGACCCTCGATCTGAAAGACAGAACGACATCAGGAGAATCCGAGTCAGAATGGAGGAGAGACGTCTGCCACCGTCCGCTGCGTGACCTTAGAGCGCTTTAGGCCTCGCTGCCTGTCATCGGCGTCCCCTTTCAGGAGGCTTAGGGGCTAATCAGCTTTACACATGGAGATCAACGGCAGCAGGACACAAGGAGGCTTGACCAGCAGGTGGCAGCAGTGCAGCTGGAGCTGGCACCATAGAGTCGGACTTTGGGTGCCAGACTTGCTGAATGTTGTGTCTTCTTCGACAGATTTCTCCTATTTTTAATATCATTTATTGTATGCATAAGCTTGTGGAGTTTTTAGTGTCATAGGTGGTCTTGTTATGTTTCAGCCTGATTTGCAACAGCTGGAGCTTATTTTGAGTTTCAGGTTTGCTGTAATTTTTAATTATTTTTTATATTTGTATGTCCTTTCCATCAGACTTGTTTACTTTTTAATAATTTGTAGTCTGTGCCTTATTATTTATTTATTATTTGTAGTCAATGTGGCTTTTACGTGCTCTGTAGGTGTGGAGCCCCCTGAGGAGGCAGGGCCATTGTGACATCACCACCCCAAGACCGCCCCCCCTGGCCATTTAACACCACACTAGCGGAGCTCAGCAGACTGGATTGGTGGGGATTACTGATTGGTTGGTTTACTGACGATTTGGCTCCGCCTCTTGGACTTCTGTATGTGTCTCACTTTTGTATTTGTGTGGACGTTTGCTGTTGTGTGAAGCAGCAAATCTCAAGAATCAGTGGAGGAGGAAATGTGGACAAAAAACTGGGAATCAAACCAAACCAAACAACACCAACATGACATCAAAGAGACTTTGCAGAGGATCAAAAGTGGAAAAGAACAACAAAGTTCAATTCCCGCGTGTGAATCCGTAATCTCGGACACCACTTGGACTGCAGCGCTGCCTTTGAAATTAGATGGAAAGATTGTGTCGTCATATTAGAGCAGGGGGTGTCCAACTCTGGTCCTGGTGGGCCACCCAGGCTGCAGGTTTTCATTCTAACCATCTTGTTAATCAGTGAGCCGTTTTTGCTGCTGATTCACTTGTTTGGCCTTCGTTTTAACTAACGTGACTCGGACCCCCTTAGTTGTTTCTTTGTCCTTAATGAGCAGCCAAACAATAATGAGACACAAAACATGACCAGCTCACCTGAAAATAAAGAAAGATGAGGGTCTCGGTCATGTTTGTCCGCTCAGGTTACCCAAACATCTTGACGGTGGTCTTAGAAAAAACAGAAAATCAACAGAATGAGAGCAGCAACAAACCATAGAGTTAAATAATGGCTTTAATTAACAGCAAAAATTGGCTCCTCATTAAGAAACTGGTTGGAGTGAAATGGACTGGAGTTTGACGTTCCAGTTTAACTGCTCATCTGTCAGCTCATTTCACGTCTCATTTCTGTTTGGCTGCCATTTAATGAAGAAACGAATCAATTCACAGCACTGAATCCTTAAAAACAGGGCTATTAAAATGAAGGAAACAGGAGTTAATTAGGAGTGAAAACTGATTAGGAAAAGAGTTAGAATGACAACCTGCAGCCACTGCAGCCCACCAGGACTGGTGTTGAACACCCTTGGATTAGACGGACCAGCACAGACCTTACTGTCGAGTGACCAGTAGGGGGCGGCCAGCTGCCTGTGCCGGACTGTTATGGCCTTACTGTGGAACCCCCTACCCTAAGCCAGGTTAATTTTCTCCATTGATGTTGCTGACTGATATTTTTTATTTTCTTAATCCTCAACAATTAATTCCTGGGCTGATATCGGTGGGCTCAGTTTATCTAAAATCAGTTTCAAACTACTTTGCTTTCCTATTTGTTGGCACAAATCTGCGTCTTTATGTGCAAACAGAATGAGTAACTTGTACGGTTTGCATTGGCACTTCACCTGTGAACGTGTCACAGCACTCCACACCTGCCCTGAGTGAAAGGCGCTATATATAAAAAAAACAAGCTGGACTAAAGCATTGTGGGTGTGACTTCTGGAAGACACGCCCTTAGCACCCGATTGGCCAGAAACGGCAACATTCTCAGCAAATGGTGGTGTCCACGGAAAACAAAATGGAGTCACGAAAAAATGTATAAAATACTGTATTCACAGCGCTTCATCACTTTCTCCACATGTTGTTATGTTACAGCCTTATTCCAAAATGGATTACATTCATTTTTTTCCTCAGAATTCTACACACAACACCCCATAATGACAACGTAAAAAATGTTTACTTGAGGTTTTTGCAAATTTATTAAAAATACAAAAACCGAGAAATCCCATGTCCATAAGTATTCACAGCCTGTGCTCAATACTTTGTCGATGCACCTTTGGCAGCAATTCCAGCCTCAAGTCTTTTTGAATCTGATGCCACAAGCTTGGCACACCTATCTTTGGCCAGTTTCGCCCATTCCTCTTTGCAGCACCTCTCAAGCTCCATCAGGTTGATGGGAAGCGTCGGTGCACAGCCATTTTAAGATCTCTCCAGAGATGTTCAATCAGATTCAAGTACGGGCCACTCAAGGACATTCACAGAGTTGTCCTGAAGCCACTCCTTTTGTTTCTCATGGTCTGAGAGTCCTTCAGGTGCCTTTTGGCAAACTCCAGGCGGGCTGCCATGTGCCTTTTACTAAGGAGTGGCTTTCGTCCTGCCACTCTAGCATACAGGCCTGATTGGTGGATTGCTGCAGAGATGGTTGTCCTTCTGGAAGGTTCTCCTCTCTCCACAGAGGACCACTGGAGCTCTGACAGAGTGATCATCGGGTTCTTGGTCACCTCCCTGACTAAGGCCCTTCTCCCCCAATCGCTCAGTTTAGATGGCCGACCGGCTCTAGGAAGAGTCCTGGTGGTTTTGAACTTCTTCCACTTACGGATGATGGAGGCCACTGTGCTCATTGGGACCTTCAAAGCAGCAGACATTTTTCTGTAACCTTCCCCAGATTTGTGCCTCGAGACAATCCTGTGTTGGAGGTCTACAGACAATTCCTTTGACTTCATGCTTGGTTTGTGCTCTGACATGAACTGTCAACTGTGGGACCTTCTATAGACAGGTGTGGGCCTTTTCAAATCATGTCCAGTCAACTGAATTGACCACAGGTGGACTCCAATGAAACATCTCAAGGATGATCTGGGGAAACAGGATGAACCTGAGCTCAATTTGGAGCTGTGAAGGCTGTGAATACTTATGGACATGGGATTTCTCAGTTTTTTTATTTTAATAAATTTGCAAAAACCTCAAGTAAACTTTTTTCAAGTTGTCATTATGGGGTGTTGTGTGTAGAATTCTGAGGGAAAAAATGAATGTAATCCATTTTGGAATAAGGCTGTAACATAACAAAATGTGGAAAAAGTGATGAAGCTGTGAATACTTTCCGGATGCTATGCATATATGAATGGGAATTCATTTTGTTCCTGAATGATAAAAAAATTAAAACAGCAATACACTGAGACTCCGAGCCCCCAGAAGCATCAATTTGGCATTTGGCCTCAGGCCCTCACCTCCGTCGTGGTCCTCCTTCAAATCGAGCATCTCTGGTGCTGGAGACTCGGCCCGACCTAATAAAAAAAACAAAAAACAAAGGAGACAAACCTTTAGGCACAGCAGCTAAAAACACAACTAAAAAAGAAGACACACCGGCACAGCTTTGCCCACCTGTCTGCCCACTTGACCCACTACTTGGGCCAGCAAGCACACTGCCACTCATATCAAGGAGTCAGGTAAAGCCCATGCCACGTTACGATGACCATCCCAGTGATTTGCTGTCGTGACCTTCATTTCCATAACCTTAGCCAATCAGAGGGAGCCGGTGGTCCCGTGAAGACCTAAACAACTACTGAGACCAACTAGTCTGTGATTGGCTACAATCAAACACAAACAGGTCTGACTTGGCCTGTGGTCGGAGGGGGCGGGCTCTTTGCATGTGACGGCGGAGAACCAATGAACATTCGGCCGGTAGTTCAATGCACAGAATATTATGATGAGGACGCCAAACGCACTGCAGCCATTAACCCTTCGTGCAGCCCCCCCACTTGGCTGTGGACCTGACAAACAGAAGAGAAGCTCGTCGGTCTGAGGTCTTGTACTTAAGTACAGACCACAATAGTATAGAGAAAAAGAAATAAAGGGCAGAGATTGGCCGCAGCCATTAACCCTTCGCACAGCACTGGCTCCGTCAGGCAGCACGCTATTGGCTGTCAGAAAATGGGGAGGAGCGCGACTGCCCTGGGAGATCGGTGCTCGATCGGTAGACATGATGTGGGCTCTGTGACAAGACGGTGACTGTTTGTCAGTTCAGATTGAACTCATGCTTGTTATCTTGAGAGCTACACAAGTCCACCTGACTGACTGACTTACAGACTGACTGACTGAAACTCTCACCATTGGACCCCCATGGCACTAAAGGATCACCAGAACCGCAGAGAGGGGAAGAAAAAAGATATGGGGGGAAGGGGGATATGCAACTGGCCATCTGCATAAGCCTGGAAAACGGTCACTCAAAAATGAGGATGATGAGGACGACTGACAGATTTGTCAGATGATTTCCTGACGGACTGATGGATCGAGTCACTCAAGGATAAACGGCCTGACGGCTTCGCCAATTGATTGATTGGCTGAACAGCCCCCTGATATCCGGGCAGGCCGATTACTTGACTTTATTGTGAATTTGGCAGGAGGTTTGCTCATTTGCATTTATGCTAATTCTTTTCTTGTTTAGGACAGATTCTGTTTCATTTGTGTTCTTGTTTCATTTTTGCATAATATTTTTATAACATGTAAACGTGGATTTGATTGGTTCTTATTTTAGGTTCTTTTATTTTCAGAATGGCCGTTACTATCATGTGTCGCCAGAGTTGAGAAATGGTGACGCGCTGCTGGGTGGCTGTCACCAGAACTTGCTATGAATGACGTCCCCTCCATGATGGCTAACTGGCCAGGATTCTGCATACTAAACTAAGAGGCTTTGTGGTGATTTTTGGAGTTTTCTTGTTTGAAATGCTTCTGAAACTAAGAGAGGCATTTTTTTTTTGTACTTTGATTTTTCAATAAACACTTTGAGCTGACGATATTTGCCTTCTTTCCTTTCTGGAGTTGACTTGTGCTCAGCCCTGAAGTTTAGTATAGTCGTCAGGATTAGATAGATAGATAGATAGATAGATAGATAGATAGATAGATAGATAGATAGATAGAGTGAAATGCACTATATAATAGATAGATAGATAGATAGATAGATAGATAGATAGATAGATAGATAGATAGATAGATAGATAGATAGATAGATCTGAAAAGGCTATAAACATAAATAAAGAAAGGAATAAACAACTATTTGGAAAAACAATCCTTTCCATATTTTTAAATATTTAAGGGTTATGTTTGTTTTCGTGGGTTACTCTTACATTTGCTTTTGAAACGTTTAGACATTGTAGGTAGTAATTTATTTTAAATCTTTTTAAAAGATTGGCTAACTGCTAAAAACTCAGGCTGATACTACTTCAGGCCCGGGATTCTATAAATTCATCGATGGATTTCATTATTGGGTCGTCTTTATGTTGCTGACTCAATAATAAAAAAACTAAAACTAAAAAACGAGCTCCTTTTTGAGCCACTGTCCTTGAACGGCTGCGCTCAGGTCCCAATTGGTGTTCCTGGTCTGGTTCGTCGTGTGGTGGCTGCGGCGGCAGTGCGCTCTGTCATTGCAGGGTCCCAACCTCTCCTCTCTCTCCTCTGTTATCTGCCGTCTTACAACTGAACTGTTACGGCGCCTGATTTGTTAAATTTTTTAACGTCAGCAGCGCCATCCATGCATCACCTGTTGAAGGACACGTCCACTTCAAGCGCAATTTCGAAACTTACATAAAACCACGCCCCCAAAGAGTCAGCTCGGCTACTTTTTGCACCCATGCCTCTGAGATGAAGACGCCCGAGCGCGTTTCCAGTTGTGTTTGGATGCGTCGTCCACCTTAAGCATCTGTCTGCGTAATAAATAGCGCAATTTGCATATTCCATATAACCAAATGATGGATTTGCATCATGACGCGCTCCCTTTTCAGAGAAAGCCCGCTAATTTAGAGAGAAACTGCTGGCAGGTATTGCGGGAAGGGGCGGGGTGAGACATTGTGGGAGTCACATGTCAGATTTTTTCCATATTATGGCAAAATTACCAGAAAAATAAATACATATTGCAATTGTACAGTATTACAATGAACATGTGCATTATTTAAATATATGTAATAAATTAATTAGGCAATATACATAAAATGTATGAACCATTAAAATAATTCATCCAGCGAACGAATCCCATAATGTTTGGACTCACAGGCAGATCCCGCACCTTTCCTTAGTAGTCTCTTGGAGGCTTCAGCCGGAAATGGTTACTTAAAGAGCTCTCGGGATAACAACGTATGGAGAGGGTTAAACGCGCGTCTGCCTTCTTCTTCATACCTTGGAGCACACGGCGCACGCCGCAGCGCTCTGTACGTTTATCGCTAAAAGAACGTCGAATCGAGTCCTCCCGCGGCGTGACCGTGGCGCTGATCACCCTAGGGACCCCCTTTCTATGCCATACATTCCTGTTCGTTATTATGGAAAGTAAGTCATATCAGGAAACATGAAAACCTAACAAAGAACACCTCGCGCCGGGCCGTTAATCCCCGCCTCCCGCCGCGCTCCCTCGACGTTTGCGGCTCCGCGAGCGAACGCCAAGAAGCTTGGCAGCCGTTCGTTTTTTTTGCGTAATTAAAGAGGGGGGCATAGGGCTAGCATATTCTACTGGCCACATCGTATGCAATGAAAAGAGCAAAACTACATCTAGAACAATAAACAAGCCACATTTTACACACCGCGCCATTGCTCCTGTCCATTTCCTTGGCGACGCTTTTCTTGTAACTAGGGATGTGCGCCCACGTGACCTGCCCGGCGAGTCACGTGAGTCCTGCCGGGCTGCCCTGTACCCGCCTTTTAACATTCTGGAATTTCTTTATTTCTTACCTACACGGGTACTCGCGTACGACGTGCGATGAAGTGTCGGCCTGGATCGCGACTCAGATTACGCAAAAGAAAATGAAGGGATGAGAAATACTAAAATAGGAAAGAAAATGTGACTAAACAATAAAAGATAAATAAAATAAGAAAAAGATAGAACAGCAAATGTGACTTAACAGAATAAAAGACAAATAAAATAAGATATAATACTAAATATACAATATTATCTATCTATAAATCGTGTATGCTATATATATATATGTATACAGAATATATACATAGTAATAGCTTTGTCACTCTAGTGATGAGCGGGTTCTGGTTAGGTGATTGACAGCTGGGTATTCACAAGTGTGCTGAGCTCTGCTTTCCAGTAACCCCTGCTACTTTCTCGTTATGCCTTTCAAGTCCGAGAAGGCAGTCGGAGACACCCATGGTATTATAAATACAGCCTTGCGGGGGTAACCAGGAACAGGGGACGCGACAAGAGGCACGCTGCGAGAGTGGGATAGTCTATCTATTTAGTCTAGTGAAGTGACTTGTTATTTTTACAGGGCATTTACGAGTTTAATTCTGCTGGAAGGCTGCCGTAAATTATTTGTTGTGTAATAAGGTGAGAGAGGACATGATGGGTGTAACAGAACAAGATGCACTGTGGCAAACGCCTAAAGGGAGCAGCCGAAAGAGGAAGAAGATTGATAATGTTAGATTGATAACGCATACCACAATAACAACGATTTTTCATACAAATAATGGAGCTCAAAGTGCTTTACATGATGAAGAAAAAGAAAAAAAGACAAAGTAAGAATTAAAATAAGAAAACACTAATTAACATAGAATAAAAGTAAGGTCCGATGACCAGGGAGGGCAGAAAAAAATAAATAAATAAAATCTGCAGGGGGTCCGAGGCCATGAGACCACCCAGTCCCCTCTAGGCATTCTACCTGACATAAAAGATCAGTCCTCTTTATATTTAGGGTTCTCATGGAAGGACTTGATGATGACAGTCACGAGGACTTCTGGCCTTTAATCCATTAATGTATAGGGACATCACGGAGCTTTGATCAGGTGGTGATGGCGCAGGTTGCCACCCCAGAAAACCGGAAAAAGAACAAAAGAGAGAGTAGGGGTTAGTATGGATATTGGAGCCACCATGAATAGTAATGATTATTAATTGAATATACAAAGCATCAGGATTAAAGTAAAATGAAGTTATGAGAAGGCCATGTTACAGTAATGTGTTGTTAGCAGTTTTTTAAAGTCCTCCACCGTATCAGCCTGGTGAATTCCTACTGGCAGGCTATTCCAGATTTGAGGTGCATAACAGCAGAAGGCCGCCTGCCCGCCTCACCACTTCTTTTAAGTTTAGCTCTTGGAATTCTAAGCAGACCCTCATTTGAAGATCTAAGGTTATGATTTGGAGTGTAAGGTGTCAGACACTCCGATATATAAGATGGAGCAGATTATTGAAGGCTTTATAAACCATCTGCAGTATTTTAAAGTCAATTCTAAATGACACCGGTAACCAGTGTAGTGACATCAAAACTGGAGAAATGTGCTCGGATTTTCTTTTCCTAGTTAAGATTCTAGCAGCTCCATTCTGCATTAGTTGTAACTGATTGATGTCTTTTTTTGGGTGGTCCTATGAGGAGTGCGTTACAGTAATCTAGTCGACTGAAAACAAAAGTGTGAACTAATTTCGCAGCATTTTTCAGTGATATAACAGGTCTAACTTTTGTTATATTTCTTAAGTGAAAACATGCTGTCCTACTGGTCTGATTAATACGTGATTTAAAATTCAGGTCACAGTCAATAGTTACCCCTAAATTCTTTACCTCCGCTTTGACTTTTAATCCTAATGTATCCAGTTTATTTCTAATAACCTCATTATATCCATTATTGCCAATCACCTAAATTTCAATTTTCTCTTTATTTAGCTTGAGAATATAACTGCTCATCCACTCAGAAACACAAGTAAGACATTGGGGGTCAGTGAAACAACAGAGTCGGGGTCATCAGGTGCTATTGATAAATATAGCTGCGTGTCATACGGTCCTAGCAGCAGATTCTATAAGAATGGGCTGATGCCATCAGTCAGGATTTGGCCCAGAAGTTGTTGGACAGCATGTCAGGGCCAATTGCAGAGGTCTTGAAGAAGACAGAAGGGCCAACACTGCAAATATGGACTCTGCGCATAAACTTCATGTCATTGTCAATAAAAGCCTTTGGAACTTCTGAACTTCTTGTAATTCTACTTCAGTACACCATAGAAATATCTGACAGAAAGATCTAAAAAAATGAAGCAGCAAACTTTGCGAAAACCAACACTTGTGTCTTGACTTTTGCCCACGACTGTTCTAGTAGGTGATGGCCTGCAGAGTTTGACAGCTAACGGTTTGTAGGAAGGCTGCCCTGGGAGAGGCAGTGATGATAATTGTAGCTCTTTGCTTTTGAACTCAGTTGCTCTTTGGGCTTTCAGAAGGTTCCTAATATGTGGACACATTTAAAATCCTTTAAGTGTAGTAGGCAGGATACTAACAGATTAAGAAAACATTAAATTAGCCAGTGTTATTGGATGCAATGACAAGCCCATTGGTATTTCACAAATCTTTTGTCATTTCTTCAGATTTATTCAGGAGTTGGAGATCTAAAAATATAATAATAAAGGAGCCTTCCTATGGCTGCTTCGTTTGGGAATCAATAAATATGGCATCCTGGCAAAAAAACAGTTTGGCACCGATTTTTTTTTTTTATTTATTTTTTAAATTTGATTGAATTTATTAAAATCAAATAACATTCCATGCACATAACTCAAGTTTTACAAAAAGAAAATAAAAAGCAAAAGGTTCGAAACAAATCAGCCCCCACCCCTGAGAAAGAGAGCTAGGCCAGCAGAGTAAAACCTTATGCTAGTAGATAGATAGATAGATAGATAGATAGATAGATAGATAGATAGATAGATAGATAGATATGAAAGGCACTATAGATAGATAGATAGATAGATAGATAGATAGATAGATAGATAGATAGATAGATAGATATGAAAGGCACTATATAACTGATAGATAGATAGATAGATAGATAGATAGATAGATAGATAGATAGATAGATAGATAGATAGATATGAAAGGCACTATATGATAGATAGATAGATAGATAGATAGATAGATAGATAGATAGATAGATAGATAGATAGATATGAAAGGCACTATATGATAGATAGATAGATAGATAGATAGATAGATAGATAGATATGAAAGGCACTATATGATAGATAGATAGATAGATAGATAGATAGATAGATAGATAGATAGATAGATACTTTATTAATCCCAAGGTAAAGACAAATGAATAGATAAAATAATAAATGAATAAAGATAAATGGAGTAAAGGAGGGGAGAGAACCTGCTTACTCAATTTAAAAGCTTCTTCTAAAATGTTATTGATCAGATCCTGCCAGGTTTTGAAAAAGTTCTCCACAGATCTTCTAAGCGCATGTTTGATTTTTCCAGTTTCAAATAATATAAAACATCAGTTACCCACTGACTCAAAAGAGGAGAGTTAGGATTCAGTCTACCTGCCAATAGTGTAGTAAAGACAATTACAGTTAGGTTGACCTTCTCCGCTTTAAGCCCCTCTGTGAGCCCACCAAACACAGCAAGGAATATAAAGAAGTCCTGCAGGATTTTATTTCTATTTTGCACCAAGCCTGTATCTGTTCTTCTATTTGTGTCCAGGTTTTTATCGCCTGTGCGTTTGCTGCCCAGTAATAAAACTGAGAGTTAGGTAGAGCCATGACATCTTCTGCCTTTGGCCTTAGAAAAGGACCTGTACCGATTACCTGGACAGAAGGACCGAGCTGAGAAAGATGTGCAGCAGGTTAGGGTGATGAAGGATAAAGATGGAAACGTACTCACAAGTGAGGAGAGTGTGTGGAGCAGATGGAAAAGAGGACTGTGAGAGGCTGATGAATGAAGAGAATGAGAGAGAGAAGAGGTTGGATGATGTGGAGACAGTGAATCAGGAAGTGCAACGGATTAGCAAGGAGGAAGTAAGGACAGCAATGAAGAATGGAAAGGCCATTGGTCCAGATGACATACCTGTGGAAGCATGGAGGTGTTTAGGAGAGATGGCAGTGGAGTTTCTAACAGGATTACTTAATGGAATCTTGGAAAGTGAGAGGATGCCTGAGGAGTGGAAAAGAAGTGTACTGGTGCTGATATTTAAGAATAAGGGGGATGTGCAGAACTGTAGTAACTACAGGGGGATAAAACTGATGAGCCACAGCATGAAGTTATGGGAAAGAGTAGTGGAAGCTCAGTTAAGAAGGGAGGTGATGATTAGTGAGCAGCAGGATGGTTTCATGCCAAGAAAGAGCACCACAGATGTGATGTTTGCTCTGAGAATGTTGATGGAGAAGAAGAGAGAAGAACAGAAGGAGTTGCATTGCGTCTTTGTGGACCAGGAGAAAGCATATGACAGGGTGACTAAGAGGAGCTGTGGTATTGTATGAGGAAGTCGGGAGTGGCAGAGAAGTACATGAGAGTGGTACAGGATATGAACGAGGGAAGTGTGACCGTGGTGAGGTCTGCAGTAGGAGTGATGGAGGTGGGAGCACATCAGGGATCGGCTCTGAGCCCTTTCTTATTTGTAATGGTGATGGACAGGCTGACAGACGAGATTAGACAGGAGTCCCCGTGGACTGTGATGTTTGCTGATGACACTGTGATCTGCAGGTTGAGGAGAACCTGGAGAGGTGGAGATATGAGAGGAGAGGAATGAAGGTCAGTAGGACCACCAAGACAGAATACATGTGTGTAAATGAGAGGGAGGTCAGTGGAATGGTGAGGATGAGGGAGTAGAGCTGGCGAAGGTGGATGAGTTTAAATACTTGGGATCAACAGTACAGCGTAATGGGGAGTGTGGAAAAGAAGTGAAGAAGAGAGTGCAGGCGGGGTGGAGTTTTAGTGGAGAAGAGTGTCAGGAGTGATTGGTGACAGACACAGGTATCAGCAACAGTGAATGAGAAGGTCAACAGGACGGTAGTGAGACCAGCTATGTGATATGGGCTGGATACGGTGGCACAGGAGGCAGAGCTGGAGGTGGCAGAGTTAAAGATGTTAAGATCTGCATTGGGTGTGACGAGGATGGACAAGATTAGAAATGAGGACATTAGAGGGTCAGCTCAGATTGGACGGTTTGGAGACAAAGTCAGAGAGGTGAGATTGCGATGGTTTGGACATGTGCAGAGGAGAGATGCTGGGTATATTGGGAGAAGGATGCTAAGGATAGAGCTGCCAGGGAAGAGGAAAAGAGGACGGCCTAAGTGAAGGTTTATGGATGTAGTGAGTGAGGGCATGCAGGTGATGGGGGTGACAGAACAAGATGACGAGGACAGAAAGATATGGAAGAAGGTGATCTGCTGTGACAACCCTAACGGGAGCAGCCAAAAGAAGAAGAAGAAGAAGGGTCGCTCTTTGGATACATGGATGTTTTGAATTCCAGATAAATGAGGTTATGGTCGAATCTAATTTCTTAAAAAATGATTTATTGATGTATATTGGAATGTTTTGAAATAAAAAGAGAAGCTTAGGAAGAATATTCATCTTAACAACATTATATCTTCCAGCTAAAGTGAGATGAAGGGTTGACCATTTATGCAAGTCTTGCTTAATTTTTTCCATTCAGACGGTGAAATTTTGTGGATAAAGAGCTACAGTGCATCCAGAAAGTATTCACAGCGCTTCATCACTGTTTCCACATTTTGTTATGTCTCAGCTTTATTCCAAAATGGATTAAATTCATTTTTAATCAGAGCAAAGGGTGGCTATTTTGAAGAAACTAGAATATAAAACATGTTTTCAGTTATTTCACCTTACTCCACGTGTGTTCATTCATAGTTTTGATGCCTTCAGTGAGAATCTGCCAATGAAAATAAAGAAAACACATTGAATGAGGACGTGTGTCCAAACTTTTGACCTGTACTGTACGTAATGCATCCAGAAATGCATTAGATTGTGTCTTGTCTTCTTTAATCTCAGTAGAGTATAAGGATATATAGTAGTCTCTAAATGTGTGGATTTTATTTTTATGGTCAATGATTTTATGTGTGCTCCTTGAGAAAACAAATCATCTGAACCGATTTCAGCTCGAACAAACTGATCGATCAAAGATACACTGGCAGCTTGCCCTCACGTCGACTGTCGGATAACACGCTCAGCTACTTTGACCACCTTGACTGGACCCTCAGAAGAAATCATCAGACCTTCTTTGTTTTTTAACGTGAACTTGTGGTAGCTTTGATCATATGATGCCGATACAGCGTCTGTTACCAAACTAGCACGACACACGTCACAGGACAGCTTTCTCAAAATCCCGTCTAAGGGCTACCTGACCTCCCACTGCTTCCTGAGGTGGATTTGTTTGGGAAATCTTCAAAGTTTGAGAAATGTTAACAGCTAACAACAATCTACATAGTTAGTGACTAAATACGTTTAGCCAAAACGCTGTCTGGGGGCTCACTTGAGCACATAAATTCATAGCTTTGCTAGCTTAGCCTGGCGTAGCTAAAGTTAAGATTCTAAAATGGGATTTTCTAATGGGGCGGCACGGTGGCACAGTGGGTAGCGCTGCTGCCTCACAGTTAGGAGACCCGGGTTCGTTTTCCAGGTCCTCCCTGCGTGGAGTTTGCATGTTCTCCCTGTGTCTGCATGAGTTTCCTCCCACAGTCCAAAGACCATCCAGAGACATGAAGGTTGGGTGCATTGGTGATTCACAAATTGTCCCTAGTGTGTGCTTGGTGTGTGTGTGTGTGCCCTGTGGTGGGTTGGCGCCCTGCTCGGGGTTTGTTTCCTGCCTTGCGCCCTGTGTTGGCTGGGATTTGCTCCAGCAGACCCCCATGACCCTGTAGTTAGGATATAGCGGGTTGGATAATGGATGGATGGATGATTTTGTCTCCGTTTGTGCTGGTGATTACTGGGATTGCATTGCATACTTCTTGCTTGTGGATGTGTTGAGCTAAGAGCTTATTAGCTTCCTCTCCGTGTTCATAGTAATAATGGCTTGATTTAAGTATGAGTTGTTCAGTTTCTTTACTTGTTAACAGGTTGAGCTCTGAATGCAGAGCCGGCCTTTTCCTATGAAGCGTCTCACTTGGACACCTGGCATGTTCTTGATCTATTCTCGTAATTTCGCTTATTAGAAGATACCTTCTTGGTTTCCAATTTATTTCTGTTGGAAAGATGTGAGATTATCTGTCCTCTTAAGAAGGTCTTCAGGATTTCCCAGAGTATTCCTGCAGAGACCTCTGAGGATGTATTGGTCTCTAAAAAAATTAATTTTAAGGGTGCAGAGTGTGACCTAGTAAGATGGCCTATTGTCTGATGGTGCAGCCCCCGACCTTTGCAGGGCTGTGAAGTCTTGGGCAGAGCAGTTGCCAAACCAGAATGCGGTGTTCAGGGTTAGGATATTTTCTACAATTGCCTGTGTAGAAAGCTTTTAGGATTGCTTTGGAGATCCTAAATTGCCCCAATTGCCCCAGATGGTAGAGACGCTGTCCAGCAGTGTAGCAACCATCTGGTGCCATGTGCCCTCAAGCCAGCTCTGCCCACGTCAAACAAGAAATGTCAAACTATGAAGAAACCACCAACCAAAGGCAGGGCGACTCCTGAAATCCCAGACTATATTATATTGAGGAAAAATCCTACCTTTGACTGTAGGCAGAGTGACACCGAGGGGGAACCACAGTCCTCAAATAATACCAAACGTGCTCTTAGGACACAGATGGGCACCTTTTATGTAAGTAAAGCAGTTGCCACTCCAGACCTTTGCATCACAACACCAAAGTCTGCATTATGCACACCGAGAGACGCCATTTTGGTAACTCAGTGGGCCCAGAATCCAAAACACCAAGGGTTGCAGGGCTCCATATGGGTTTCGAGTGACACTGATCGGCAATGTGTCCATAGTTTGACATTTTAGGAAACTCAGACCAACCGGTGTTACTTTGATATGACACACCAAGCCGAACTGTGACACAGGTCCCTGTTATAAATAACTATGGATGGATGTAATCCCATCAGTTGAGTTGATCAAGGAATGTCATTAACTAAAGCTTTTGTTTTCTTCTTCTCTGTTGTCCCCTGACCAGATCTAAATTCCTATTTTAATAAAGACTTCATGATGACATTAATGCGTTTAGCTTTGCCACATGCATCGTTATGGACATTAACGGTCCTTGGTGCTTTCCGTCATTGTCGCGGAGTGTCAGCAAAGTCTGCGGCTGTGCTAAATGAAGGCTGCTGGGTAAGAATGAACTAAACTGACTGGAAATCCGCCGCCCTTAGCTTTTAAAATGAAGACTTCCACCCTTGCACCCCTCACGACCCTGTTCAGAACTAAGCGGGTCTGAAAATGACTGTTCAGTGAACGCAGCCCTCTAATAATCGAGCGCCCAATCCAGTGATCCAATAAGTCAGTGTTTCTTAGACTTTTTTTTCCCCGCGACTCAATTTTGTCTGCTTTGAGTATTCGACATCCCGAATCGTCGCCGCCAGTCATCCACGATCCCCATTGCGGAATCGCTCTTGCAGGTCACAGCGGAGCTTCTTCTTTCGGCTGCTCCCGTTAGGGTTTGCCAAAGAGGATCACCTTCTTCCATATCGTCTTGTCCTCGACATCTTGTTCTGTTACACCCGTCACCTGCATGTCCTCTCTCACCACATCCATAAACCTTCACTTAGGCCGTCCTCTTTTCCTCTTCCCTGTCAGTTCTATCCTTAGCAGTCTTCTCACAATATACCCAGCATCTCTCCTCTGCACATGTCCAAACCAATGCCATCTTGCCTCTCTGACTTTGCCTCCCAACCGTCTAACTTGAGCTGACCCTCTGATGTCCTCATTTCTAATCTGCCTGTCCATCCTCGTCACACCCAATGCAAACCTTAGCATCTTTAATTCTGCCACCTCCAGCTCTGTCTCCTGTGCCACCGCCTCCAGCCCATATAACACAGCTGGTCTCACCTTCCCTTTCACTCTTGCTGATACCCATCCATCCATTTTCTAACCCGCTGAATCCAAACACAGGGTCACGGGGGTCTGCTGGAGCCAATCCCAGCCAACAAAGGGCACAAGGCAGGAACCAATCCTGGGCAGGGTGCCAACCCACCGCAGGACACACACACCCACACACCAAGCACACACTAGGGCCAATTTAGAATCACCAATCCACCTAATCTGCATGTCTTTGGATTGTGGGAGGAAACCCACGCAGGCACGGGGAGAACATGCAAACTCCACCCGGGTCTCCTAACTGCGAGGCAGCAGCGCTACCACTGCGCCACCGTGCCGCCTTGCTGATACCCGTCTGTCACAAATCACTCCTGACACTCTTCTCCACACATTCCACCCTGCCTGCACTTTCTTTTTCACCATCTTTCACAATCCCCATTACTCTTGTCACATAATTATGAATCTGTGGTGGCTTTTAGTGTATTGCAGCATCTGAGCGGTGCTCGGTTGCTTAAATTGCCCACGGCGACCCCTTGGGAGAGAGAGATTGGACCCCTTCAAAAAAACACAAGCACACACCGAGCGCGCGCTGTGTTTCCTAGGGGACACTTTTAACTGTGACACACGACACAGATAGAGTAGCGCTACCGGTACTCTTGTTCCGAAAACCTTTGTTTCCGGAGGGAATGCTATTTTTTCACCAGTTCTACGGAGTTAACAACCCGGAAGGCGCGTTTGGTGAGTGAGTGCGGTCGCTACGGCAGTTTGGAGCTGTGATTTAAAGAGATGGCGTTCGTGTCGGGGGATTTTAGAAGTTGTTGACGTAGCACTGCTCGTGTCGTGAGGGCCGGCTTGCTGACATGGAACTCGGGTTGCGTTGTGTCTGAACGCCGCGGTTTGCGTTAAGTTTGTCGCACTGCTCAGGTCACCAAACAAATGGCCTTCAGGTCCGCAGTCTTTTACTGCCTCGATTTTTAACGAGCCGCTCACCGGGTTACGTGGCATTGGAGTAGTCAGTCGAGTTTGTCTCTTTCGTTTTCCTTTGCTATTAATGAGAAAGTCCAAGTTTATATGCAAAACGATGGAATTGACTCTTCGTAAAACAATTGATTTAGTAAGCTGTCGCTCCTTCAGAGTTCCTTCTTGACGGGGCGTATAGTCTTGTTGTATTGGTTAGTCGTGTCCGAGCAGTTTGAATGTCAGAACATTAGAAACACTGAGGAGATCAGGCCATTCTGCATTAGGAGTCCTCGATCAGGGTCCTGGAGGGCGGCAGTGGCTTTTCATTCCTGCCAGTTTCCTAATTAAAACTCAGTCCCTGCCGATAATGAAACTTGGTATTTAAGTCTCTGCCTTGTTAGCGCATTCATTCATCAAAGACAGATTGTTATGTTGTAGGTCAGGGTCCTCAATTACAGCCCTTGAGGGGCCGCAGTGGGAGCGATTTTTCATTTCAACCAATTTCTTTATTTACCACTAAATCAATTCATTTTTTGGGTTGCATTTTGGTTATCCTGCCCGTTACAATTCAGAACTCTTAAATGTCTGTTAGTTTTTAACCGCAACATTTAAGTTTAATTGTTGCTTGCTTTGTTAACCCGACATGCATTGATAAAGAAATGCAGATGACCAATAAAGCAGCTGCTGTCCTGCTAACGTGCCCCTTTTAAATGTGCGCATGTGCGCCATGAAGTATCGGCGTTAAAAAGGCACGTTTAGAAGTACATAGAAGTTGAAGGAGCATTATGTCTAAGTCTGTTTTGGTCCACAGAACGCATGGATAATCTCGGAGAAGGGCACTCGTGTGTTAAAACTGGTGATGGGGAAAAGGAAGCCTCATGAGGCTTTCTATTTGTGCCGAAAAAGATTCGACGCCCAGTATGAACAGTGACATCTGGTGGTTAACTGTGGTCAAGGCAAGCTCTCAAGAGCGTATGTGAAGCAGCACTCCGTTTCATCCTCATGTCACCAGTAAAAGGTCAGAAAAAGTCTGTGTCCATTTATACGATTTAACTTCTGAACGCCGTTTTCCGCTGTTAGTCACCATCTGTCTCCAAATCTCTCTCTGTTCACAACCCAGCATTGTTAAATGAGAATGATGCATTTTATGTAGTCCAGTCAAGATGGGGAGCATGCACTGGTACATTTGCTAGAGATTAACTCCATTTTGTTGATTTCTCTCTGCAGTTTGCTTCCTTCATTGTACCTTAATGACAGCCAGACAAACAACACGGAAATATCAAAGGCTGCAACTACTTTAGCGTTAGATCTACTAATTAGAAAACAATGAATTAATTAAACAATAACAGCCCCTGGCAAAAAATAGAATGAAAATATTGTTAGTCAAGTCAAGTTGGGGAGCATGCACTTGTACAGAGCGTAGCCGCACCCACTACATGACGAAATAACTCTGGATCCCGGTTGGCAACCCCCCAGGCAGACACACGGTCCAGTCCCACCCTCGCTGTGCTGCAGCCAGGTGTTACGTGGGCGACCCCTTGGCCTGGTCCAGCCACTCGGGTCCCCAACATTGAGGATCTTACGAGCTGGATCACCCTCTGGGAAACGCTCCACATGGCAGTAGTGCCGTAACTGACGCTCCCTCACAATGCAGGTCATGTGCCTCATTTGGGACTCCATGAGCAACACAAAGTCACACCAGTGGTACCCAAGGATTTTCCAGAGAGACGCAGTACCAAAGGAGTCCAGTCTTCGTCTCGGGTCACTGGATAGCGTCCTTGTCTTGCAGCCATATAGCAAGACAGGAGGCACCAGGACTCTAAAGACCTGGACCTTCATCCCTTTGCTGAGATATCGGGAGCGCCACACACCCCCCACAAGCTCTCCCAATCTGTCTACTGACCTCGTAGGAAGAGTCGCATGAATGACACTGATGAGGTCGACAATCTCTCCGCAGACTGACACACTGCTGATGGCCTTGCCTGAGAGGTCATTAAAGGCCTGATGTTGGTTTTTATCAGGACACTCGCAAGCTCAAACACTCAGACTCCTCACTCAGTCTCTTTAAGAGCCTCCATTGACTCTGCGAAGATCTCCACATCGTCGGCAAAGTCAAGATCTGTGAATGTTTCTTCACCAACAGATGCCCCACAACCTTGCCCAGCACACCCACTCCATACAAGCATTGAACAGAGTAGGAGCAGAACACACACACCTGATGAACCCCAGAATCAACTGGGAAAAACACAGAGGGTCCTGCCTCCACTCTGCACAGCACTCACAGTATCAGTGGACAGGCCAGCCATGATATCCAACAACCTCGAAGGGATCCCGCAGATCCTCAAGATGTCCCACAGGGCAGCTGATCGATTTTAGGTAGGATACCTGTTAGTTTAGCACCAAAGCTATCAATCCAATAAAGCGCGCTGTGTAGCACTGATGACGTTCGAAGCTTCAGATGTCACAGGATTTTTTTCTTCATTAAATGGCAGCCTAACAGAAATGAGACGTGAAACGAGCCAACAGATGAGCAGCTAAACTGGAACATAACACTCCAAACAATCTCTTAATGAGAAGTCGATTCTTGCTCTTTTTTAAACCCGTTATTTAATTCCATGGCTTGTTGCTGCTCTCATTCTGCCACAGGAGACATTTCCAGAACTGTTGATTTTGTTTTTTTTCTTTTTCTTTTTCTAAGACCGTCATTTTGGTGACCTGAGAGATCAGCCTTACTGAGCGAGACCTCCACCTTTCTTTATTTTCAGATATTGTGTGAGGGGCACAGGTGGGCTGGGGCCTCATACATAACGCAGTGTGTAGAATTCACCCTGTAACATGGCGTACGGACAAAAGCGGAAATGTGCTTACGCACAAAAAAAATCCAGATGCGTAAATCTGTGCAAACGGCAACTTCCACGTTCTTCTGCTCCATAAATCCCGGTCAGCGTGAAAAGTAACGCTCGTACACGCGCCTGCTGTCCCACCCACACTCCTCCCAGAATTACGCCTCTTTGAATATGCAGATCAATATAAATAGCCCTTAAGCTCAGCGTTCTGACAAAAGCATGAGGGGAAATAGAAGAACTGCAGCGAATACCAAGTGGAGGCAAAGAAAAAACGTACTATTTGTTCAAATAAACCGTGGTATAATCAACAAAAGGAAGTTGATCGAGTGGCATAGCGTGTTGGAGAAACTTAAAAGCTCACGTTCACAAAATCGCACAGTGCCGGAAATAAAAAAGAAGTCACATATCAAAGTCGCCGTGAAACGGGGAGTCGTAGCCCACCGTCTGGGTGTCATATGAAAACTTATTAGGGTACAGAGAAAAAAGGCACACGGTGGGGAAAAAGCACGAAATGTCAACTTCAATCTCGACATTTCCACTTTAATCACGTAGTTTATTTTGTCATTAAAGTAGAACATCATAAACTTCATCTTAAAATCGTTTAATTAACCAGTTTCTCAAATCACATCGTAATTAAAGTCGCACGTTAAATGCTTTGTTTTGTATTTGATCTTCTATGAGCTCTGTGTGTGTGAATCACTACTTGCTTCTTAAACTGGCTCTCTTCCTCCAACAGGACACAAAATCCATGACATTCATAATATTACAGCTCTCTGAATAACTAAAATACTGAGATGTATACGTGATATTTTCATGATGATAGGAGTTAAAGCACGTTATTAACTCTTTGATGGCTGAATGTTTTTTCTAAAAAAGTCAGTTTTCTGAGAAGCACCCAAAGCAATTGTGTCACACATAAATCTACATAAAACATTTGTTGCTGCATGCCGTGGCTGCTGTTGGCACATATTCTGCACCTCTGGCAGTAATGTCTGTCCCTCTATCCTTTCTGGATCCATTTCTGATCTTTTACTGTCTGCACCTGTTCCGTCCACACTAGATAGTCTTGTTGACCACCATAACTCGGCCCTTCATTCAGCGTTAGATAAAACAGCTCCTTTAAAACATAAGGAGGTTTCCTTTAAACGTTCAGCTCCTTGGTATAACTCAGAATTGTGATCTATGAAAGCAGCTGGCCGACGCCTTGAGAGAATGTCACATAAGACTGGCCTCACCGTGCACATCCAGGCTTTCTCTGACCACCAAAGAGCTTACAGAGAAGCACTGACTGCTGCTAAGAACACCCACTATGGCAGAATAATAGAAAGTGGCCACGATAACCCAAGGGTTTTGTTTTCTGTAGTTAATAAACTACTCGAACCTGCATCTGGCCCAACTACCTCTTCTACTGAAGTCTGTGAGGATTTCCTCCACTTTTTCCGTAACAAAATTAAAGATCTTAATAATTCAACTAACATAAATACATCATCTGTTTATATCTCTCCCTGTTTTCCCCATCCATCCAGCTCCTTCTCTAAGTTCTCACCAATAACCTGCTTTGTAAGATGAGGCCGACTACTTGTATACTGGACCCCATCCCCAGCACACTACTTTAATCCTGCCTTCATGCCATAATCCCGACTGCTACAACAATAATAAACTCGTCCCTTGACACTGGCTCTGTGCGCTCACTTTTAAAATCACTTCTGTAACCCCAATGTTAAAAAGTCTGGTCTTGATGCTGACAATCTTAACAATTTCCGCCTATTTCCCACTTACCTTTCCTGTCAAAAGCTCTTGAGTGTGTTGTAGCTTCCCGGATCACCAATTACTTAACCTCTAATAATTTTGATGGAACCCTTTCAGTCTGGTTTCAGGGTGCAGCACAGCTGTGAAAGTGCTCTGCTACGGGTAACCAACGATCTGCTTATGGCAGCAGACTCTGGACAAACCAGCATATTAATTCTGTTAGACCTCAGACATGACCTTCTACTGTCCAGAATGGAGAACATGCTGGGTATCTCTGGCACTGCCCTCCAGTGGTTCAAGTCCTATCTGACTGATAGGCAAGAGTTTGTTAGTCTTGGCATCAGCAGATCCAGCTCGGCCAGTCACACAAGGAGTTCCTCAGGGCTCTGTCCTCGGCCCTCTTCTCTTCTCTATTTATGTGCTTCCCCTTGGTCATATTATTCGTAGCTATGGACTGGGCTATCTTTTTTATGCAGATGATACTCAACTCTACTTCAATGTTAAAAGTGGAACTTCATCAGAGCTTTCTCAGCTCACAACCTGCCTTAGTGAAATTAAAACCTGGATGGAGCAGAACTCTTTAAAATTAAACTGCAACAAAACTGAACTCGTGCAAATTGGGATTAAAATGCAACTTAATAAAATGAGCTCCTTCTCAGTCCATCTTGGGGTGATCTCATCAGACCTGCCTCTACTGCAAAGAATCTTGGTGTCATTTTTGATTCCTCCCTCTTTTATTCCGCCCACATAAATCACATTAAGAAACTTTCTTACTTTCACCTCCGTAACATATCCGTGTTCGCTCCTTCCTCTCCTTTTCTAATGCTGAGAAACTTGTCCATGCTTTTATCACATCCCATGATTATTGTAACTCGCTGCTGGCAGGTGCCCTTCTAATCTTATATCACAGCTCCAGCTTATTCAAAACTCAGCTGCAAGAGTCCACTCGAACCAGCAGCAGCGAGCACATCACACCCATCCTGCTCCATCTTCACTGGCTCCCTGTGTCTTACAGAATCGAATATAAAATCCTACTAATAACCTACAAAGCCTTAAATAACCTCACGCCAAACTACATCAGTGACCTTCTCCATCACAATGTGCCTGTCCGTCCACTAAGGTCCTCTGATTCTGGTAATCTTGTTGTGCCCCACACTAATCTACACTCCATGGGTGACAGGGCCTTCAGCTGTATAGTGCCCAGACTCTGGAATGACATACCGAAATTAATCAGGTCAGCTGACTCCATGAATTCTTTTAAAAAACAACTTAAAACTCATCTGTTCAGGAAGGCTTTTAGCTCTACTTGACTTTATTACCCTTCTCTCAGTTTACCTCCATGTCAAGATGCTCATGTAACCTGTATGTGTGTGCGAGACCATCAATTATGTTGTCTGTTAGGCTTTCTCTGAATTTACTGTCTTAATCTTCTTTATTTATTTATTTAGTTTTCACAATGCTATATACTGTATACCCTGCCGTTCTTTCTTATACACTCACCTAAAGGATTATTAGGAACACCTGTTCAATTTCTCATTAACGCAATTATCTAATCAACCAATCACATGGCAGTTGCTTCAATGCATTTAGGGGTGTGGTCCTGGTCAAGACAATCTCCTGAACTCCAAACTGAATGTCAGAATGGCAAAGAAAGGTGATTTAAGCAATTTGGAGCGTGGCATGGTTGATGGTGCCAGACGGGCCGGTCTGAGTATTTCACAATCTGCTCAGTTACTGGGATTTTCACGCACAACCATTTCTAGGGTTTACAAAGAATGGTGTGAAAAGGGAAAAACATCCAGAATGCGGCAGTCCTGTGGGCGAAAATGCCTTGTTGATGCTAGAGGTCAGAGGAGAATGAATGGGCCGACTGATTCAAGCTGATAGAAGAGCAACTTTGACTGAAATAACCACTCATTACAACCGAGGTATGCAGCAAAGCATTTGTGAAGCCACAACACGCACAACCTTGAGGCGGATGGGCTACAACAGCAGAAGACCCCACCGGGTACCACTCATCTCCACTACGAATAGGAAAAAGAGGCTACAATTTGCACGAGCTCACCAAAATTGGACAGTTAAAGACTGGAAAAATGTCGCCTGGTCTGATGAGTCTCGATTTCTGTTGAGACATTCAAATGGTAGAGTAAACAGAATGAGAACATGGATCCATCATGCCTTGTTACCACTGTGCAGGCTGGTGGTGGTGGTGTAATGGTGTGGGGATGTTTTCTTGGCACACTTTAGGCCCCTTAGTGCCAATTGGGCATTGTTTAAATGCCACGGGCTACCTGAGCATTGTTTCTGACCATGTCCATCCCTTCATGACCACCATGTATCCATCCTCTGATGGCTACTTCCAGCAGGATAATGCACCATGTCACAAAGCTCGAATCATTTCAAATTGGTTTCTTGAACATGACAATGAGTTCACTGTACTAAAATGGCCCCCACAGTCACCAGATCTCAACCCAATAGAGCATCTTTGGGATGTGGTGGAACGGGAGCTTCGTGCCCTGGATGTGCATCCCACAAATCTCCATCAACTGCAAGATGCTATCCTATCAATATGGGCCAACATTTGTAAAGAATGCTTTCAGCACCTTGTTGAATCAATGCCACGTAGAATGAAGGCAGTTCTGAAGGTCAAACACCATATTAGTATGGTGGTCCTAATAATCCTTTAGGTGAGTGTATTCTGTAAGTGCCTTGAGCATAGGAAAGGCGCTATATAAATAAAATGTATTATTATTACTTCAGTGGACAGCAGGAATGCACGGTGGGCCTGCTGCCTGGCTGTCTTTGCACAGCAGGTGGGTGGTTGGCGGTGGTCGCAGTCTAACACGATATCTGGTGGTCCTCCCAGGCGAACACTGCTGTAGGCGCATCAGCTACATGAAAGTGTTCAGCACCACGATCAGATGATGCTGGTACCTCAGTTTCGCCCATCTCCAGATGACTTGTATCAAACTCGGAGTCCTATTCAATGAAATTACGTAAAATGCCAATGGAGTATTGTGCTTGGCACATTCGCTTTGGTCTCTCGCCAGATGTTGATGCCATTTTAGAGGTTGTTTGCTCTTTGCTGCTCACACACGTGTAGGGAGTCGAGGTTGAATCAATGAAGCTATGTAACATTCCTTCTAGCAAAGAGAGTCCAACTAAAACGTAAAAGTGAGTTTTGTCGGAGCTTACAGCAAATTCCCCTGAATTTTGACAAAAGTCGACATTAGCCCTGAAAGAGTTAAACCTGGGAACATGGCGGTGCAGTGATTGTTCCTGCCTCATGCAAGATGCTTGCTGCGCGACCTTCGATGAAATACTTTATTGCAGCAGTCCTGTCTCGTTCAAACGTACTCATCCCCAATTCCTGTCCTTACTTTTCTTTCCCCAAATACCCAATCACCACACAATCAGCTCTGTAATGGACGTTAAGCCCTCTGTGAGCTTAGAACCCTGATTCTTCAAAACTTTTAAGGAACATTGAAATATCTTTGCAGTACGTGTTTAATTATTCTGTCTGTCTGTCCTCCCAGTGTCGCGTCGACACCAGCAAGAATACAGCGCGAGGCAGGAACAATACGTGAACGGAGCGCCAGCTCCTCGCTAGCGCTGTGACACCGTGTCCTCACGTGTTTAATTATTAACGATATAGATTATTTAAATGAAGTTAAAGTTTTATCTGTATAATATAATAAACATATTTTGCTGTATTTCATCTTAAAAATGATATCGTCATATAACAACATTTATTTCTATAGCACATTTTCATACACACAGTAGCTCAAAGTGCTTTACATAATAAAGAATAGAAAAATAAAATAAGTCAACATTAATTAACATCGAATAAGAGTAAGGACCAATGGCCAGGGGGACAGAAAAAAAACAAAAATAAACTCCAGACGGCTGGAGAAAAAAATAAAATCTGCAGGGGGTCCAGACCATGAGACCACCGGCCCAGTCCCCTCTGGACATTCTACCTCACATAAATGAAACAGTCCTCTTTGGATTTAGGGTTCTCACTGAAGGACTTGATGATGATGGTCACGTAGACTTCTGGCTTTCAGTCCATCAATGTTGGAGCATCATGAAGCTTTGAGTAGGTGGAGGTCACCACAAAGAAACCGGAAAAGGAAACCGAAGAGAGAGTTGGGGTCAGTACAGATTTTAGAGCCACCATGAATAGTAATTATAATGAATTGAACATACAGAGCATCAGGATTAAGTTAAAGTGAAGTTAGGAGAAGGGCCATGTTACAGTGATGTGTTCTCAGCAGTGTTTGAAAGTGCTATCAACCTGGTGAATTCCTATAAATTTTATGTAAATACGCACTTTATAAAGAGGCGCCAGTTGTGTAATATTATAACTGTGGTGCAAGTTTACAGTGAGGTGATTGTATTTATACAGTTAGGTCCATAAATATTTGGACAGAGACAACTTTTTTCTCATTTTGGTTCTGTACATGAACACAATGAATTTTAAATGAAACAACTCCGATGCAGTTGACGTGCAGACTTTCAGCTTCAATTCAGCGGGTTGAACAAAACGATTGCATAAAAATGTGAGGCAACTAAAGTATTTTTTAACACAATCCCTTCATTTCAGGGGCTCAAAAGTAATCGGACAATTGACTCAAAGGCTATTTCATGGCAGGTGTGTTCAAGTGCGTCATGATGTCTTCTCAATGAAGCAGATAAAAGGCCTGGAGTTGATCTGAGGTGTGCTGCCTGCATGTGGAAGATTTTGCTGTGAACAGACAACATGCGGTCAAAGGAGCTCTCCACGCAGGAGAAAGAAGCCATCCTTAAGCTGCGAAAACAGAAAAGACCCATCCGAGAAATGGCTACAATATTACGAGTGGCAAAATCTACAGTTTGGTACATCGTGAGAAAGAAAGCAAACACTGGTGAACTCGGCAACACGAAAAGACCTGGACGTCCACGGAAGACAACAGTGGTGGATGATCGCAGAATTATTTCCATGGTGAAGAGAACCCCATCACGACAGCCAGCCAAGTGAAGAACACTCTCCTGGGCTTGGCAGGCGTATCGATATCCAAGTCTACCATAAAGAGAAGACTGCATGACAGGAAATCCAGAGGGTGCACTGCAAGGTACAAACCACTCATAAGACTCAAGAATAGAAAGGCTAGATAGGACTTTGTTAAAGAACATCTAAAAAAGCCAGCAGAGTTCTGGAAAAACAGATGACACCAAGATGAACCTCTAAAGAATGAGGGCAAGAAAAGAGGATGGAGAAGGCGAGGAACAGCTCATTATCCAAAGCAACCACATCATCTGTGAAACACGGTGGAGTCAGGCAGTGTGATCTAAATCCAAAGAGGACTGTTTCATTTATGTTAGTTAGAATGCCCAGAGGGGACTGGGCCGGTGGTCTTGTGGTCTGGAATCCCTGCAGATTTTATTTTTTCTCCAGCCGTCTGGATTTTTTTGTTTTTCTGACCCCTGGCCATTGGACCTTACTCTTATTCTATGTTAATTAATGTTGACTTATTCTCTTTTCTTACTGTGTCTTTTATTTTTCTATTCTTTATTATGTAAAGCACTTTGAGCTGCTGTGTGTATGAAAATGTGCTATAGAAATAAATGTTGTTGTTGTTGTGATGGCTTGGGTGTGGCACTGGGACACTCATGTTTATGGATGATGTGACACAGGACAGAAGCAGCCGAATGAATTCTGAGGTGTTCGGAGACATACTGTCTGCTCAAATCCAGCTAAATGACGTCAAATTGATTCATGATACAGATGGACAATGACCCAAAACATACAGCCAAAGCAACGCAGGAGTTTATTAAAGCAAAGAAGTGGAAAATTCTGGACTGGCCAAGTCAGTCAATCAATCAGTCAACATTTATTTCTATAGCACATATTCATACAAACAAATGTAGCTCAAAGTGCTTTACAAAATGAATAGAGAAATAGAAGACACAATAAAAAATAAACAGAAGTCAACATTAATTAACATAGAATAAGTAAGGTCCGATGACCAGGGGGGACAGAAAAAACAAAAAAAACTCCAAAGGCTGGAGAAAAAAAAATAAAATCTGTAGGGGTTCCAGACCATGAGACCCCCTGACCAGTCCCCTCTGGGCAGTCTACCTAACATTAGTCAAACGGTCCTCTTTGTATTTAGGGTTTTCATGGAAGGACCTGATGATGGTGGTCACGTAGACTTCTGGCTTTCAGTCCATCAATGTTGGAGCATCAGGATGCTTTGAGTAGTGGTGGTGGCGCAGGCCGCCACCACAAAGAAACCGGAAAAGAAACAGAAGAGAGAGTTGGGGTCAGTACGGAGTTTGGAGCCACTGTGAATAGTTATTATGATGAACTGAACATACAGAGTATCAGGATTAAGTTAAAGTGAAGTTATGAGAAGGCCATGTTACAGTCATGTGTTCTCAGCCGTGTTTTAAAGTGCTCTACTGTATCAGCCTGGTGAATTCCTACTGGCAGGCTATTCCAGATTTTAGGTTCATAACAGCAGAAGGCCGCCTGCCCGCCTCACCACTTCTTGTAAGTTTTGTTCTTGGAATTCTAAGGAGACACTCATTTGAGGATCTAAGGTTACGATTTGGAATATAACGTGTCAGGCATTCCGATATATAAGATGGAGCAGATTATTTAAGGCTTTATAAACCATAAGCAGTATTTTAAAGTCAATCCTGAATGACACAGGCAACCAGTGTAGTGACACCAGGACTCCATTCTGCACTCGTTGTAACTGATTGATGTCTTTTTTGTGTATTCCTGAGAGGAGTGCGTTACAGTAATCTAGTCGACTGAAAACAAAAGCGTGAATTAGTTTCTCAGCATCTTTCAATGATATAAGAGGTCTAACTTCTGTTATGTTTCTTAAGTGAAAAAATGCTGTCCTAGTGGTCTGATGAATATGCGATCACCTGATCGTAACCCAACTGAGCGTGAATTTCACTTGTTGAAGACTAGACTTCGGACAGAAAGGCCCACAAACAAACAGCAACTGAAAGTAAAGGCCCGGCAGAGCATTAAAAAGGAGGAAACCCAGCATCTGGTGATGTCCAGGAGTTCAAGACTTCAGGCTGGCATTGCTTTTCAACCAAGTGTTAGAAATGAACATTTGATTTCCAGTTATTTCATTTGTCCAATTACTTTTGAGCCCCTGAAATGAAGGGATTGTGTTAATAAAATGTTTTAGTTGCCTCACATTTTTATGCAATCGTTTTGTTCAACCCACTGAATTAAAGCTGAAAGTCTGCACTTTAGCGTCATCGGAGTTGTTTCATTTAAAATTGATTGTGGTAAAGTACAGAACCAAAATGAGGACAAAGTTGTCTCTGTCCAAATATTTATAGGCCTAACTGTGTGTACTAACAGTTCTACAAGGAGCACTTGATGGCTGATGGAGTGCGTTTAGAGTTCTTGGGATGAAACTGTTTGTGAACCGCGAGATCCGTCCAGCCGTTTGTCACATGAGAGCAGTTCAAATAGACTGTGTGCATGGCTGGGGCAGCGTGTGCTTGATGCTGTATGCCGATAATTCTCTTTCTGATCAGCTGCTGCTGTGATTCACACTCAGATACAGTGATATAAATACTCCGAGTCGTGCAGTGAGAGAAATATGGAAAAAGATGATCCGCTGTGGCAAACCCTAACGGGAGCAGCTGAAAGAAGAAGAAGGTGCGGCGAGAGGAACAACGCTAAAGCAGCTGTGGTGTTTAGAACAGCTTGGCCATTCTGTGGACCGTTATATTCTTACTGGTTAATCACAAACTGATGCATTAAACTAATAAACAATATGCGGTCAATTTCAGTGTATTTCTAAAGTCGCGTCAGGGATGAAAGGGTAACAACACTGGAGCAGTAGCACTGCTTTGACGCTGGGTGCCGCCAGTCTGCAGAACCTGCGTACGACAAGGGTACGAGCTACCGTGGAAATGTGCGTGGCTTTACGGCAAGGTTAGGTTTTATACGTCGCGATTTGAACGTGGAAACGGGAGTACGCAACATTTATACATGGGGCCCCTGGTCATGTGACGGCTCGTCTCGTGTCTCATTATTAAGTCAAAAGAGACCACTGAGAGGGCGGAGTCAAGTTCATTAAAACTAAGGCAAAGGAAGTTAATTAGCAGTACAAACACGTCACTCATTTAAGAAAATGGTTAGAATGAAAAACTGCAGCCACTGCGGCCCTCCAGGACCAGAGTTCGACACCCCCTGTTATAAGCCCACCACAGATTTGATACAAACAAACTATACGTTTGACATGTCTACTTTGTGCGGGGCAGAATACCACCTGGAGGGTCTGGAAAAGTTCCGTATATTCGTAAAGCTCTCCAAGAGGATCCTGAGCATACAGTATATGAAAATACGCCTTATATCCTACCTCGCTGATCTCCTCCAGACTGGCACTCCTCTCGCTCACTCAGATCCTGTCATTTCAGAGGATTCAGTCTGGCAGTGTGGCGCTGCCTTAGTTTGTGCCAGAGAGAGAACTCAAGGAGCTCATCGAGGAAACACAGTTTGAAACTGACAGCCATCATTTAATGCTCATGTCTTTAGTTGTGTCCGTCTGTCTCTTCCACAAACTGAGGGTGCACCGCATTGCCAGACTGAATCCTCTCAAACTACAGGAGCGAGCGGAGTGCCAGTCTGGAGGAGATCAGCGAGCTGTGGAGAGCTTTAAATGTTCAGAGCGGCATTGTGTCCTGTACAGGGTGGTCCAGATCTGATTATGCAGGTCCTGATCGTCTGGATGACTTTGATTTTTGCGGGGACGTTTCTTCATGTCGTCAGTTCGCACACTTCTCGATGGTCCCGGATTTTTCAGGTGATTTTCTGTGTAACAAACTTAAGGTATAGCGTAATGAAAATTGCATAATTAGATCTGGACCACCCCATATTCAGTAGTGAACAGGGAGCCAGTGAAGTCGAGAGAGAATCAGTGTGATGTGTTCGGTGGATTTAGAGCAGCAGGTTATTATTCTGGCAGCAGAATTTTGAAGAAGTTGTAAGCGATGGATACGTTTTTGTGGGATGCCGGACAGAATAGCATTGCAGTAATCTACACGTGAGGTGACTCGGGCATTAACCGATACTTCAGTACTGTGCTGTGCTGTGTAAGAATAGGACGAAGTCTAGAAATGTTTCGGAGATGGAAGAAGGCAGTCCGAGAAATGTTACTTATATGGGAGGAATTATTTAATAAGAATAGTAATTATTTAATAATTGCCATTATTAGTGTATAAATGGATATAAATAACTGCATTTAAACGGTTTACCAAAATCTGCTGCATGGAAACGATACTGTTTTAAACGTTATTGTTTTTTTCATCAGAACACCCGGTTTCCACGTCTACTTCTATTAGTTTAAATGGCACTTTTGCCACTCGCAATATGGCGGATGCGCTGACGTATCGTGTCGACCGGGCAGCACAGCGAATGCCGCGTCTATCTATACTGTATATGTCTATGGCTGAGATGACTTGGATGGGTCGATTCTACAGAGAATGAATTGCGCGAGCCTTTTCTTTCATCTTTTTTGGTCTTTGCTGCCATCTAGTGGACGAATAAGTCCATTTAGTTTCCAGCTTTTTAGAACTGAGTTATTTTAGGATGATGGCGGGTCAAGGGCAGCACTTGAGGGGAAGCAGCCTTGGACGGGCCATTAGAGTGACAGTATAGAATTGCCAGTCGACCTTGTCAGAAATTGGATGGGGGGGGCATAAATGGAGAAAAACGTACACAGAGATGCAATGTCTACTCGGGCAGTAATCGGGGGCAGCACATCAGATCCATGTGCCACCCGTGCTACCCATCCCACAGTTGTGTCTTCTCTATTCACATAACACCCTTCAAGACTGGACTTTGTAAAGCAGCTGGGAATCTGAAGCAGTGGACCTTATAAAACCACAGGTAGGGCCCACCCAACTGTCCTGCTAATAAAAGCGAGCCATTCAGTCACACAAGTAGATGGTGAGCCAAGCTGGCAGTGCTCGGTGTTACCCATAGGGGGTGCCACTAGCCTCAGGCAGACAAACGTCACAGCTGCAGGCGTCCTCAACTGGTTATCCGGCCCCACCATTTAACTCCACCCCGGCAGACACTTGCAGGTTTAGCCAGCTGGCAGCTCCTGCATTGGCACAGTGTGCCAACCTATATGGACTGGCATCTCATCCAGGGTTAGTTCCTGGCTTGTGCCCAGTGATGATGGGATGAGCTCTAGCTTCTCAGGTCCCTACAGAGTGCAGAGGACTGGAGGGATGGAAGCCGTCAGGTGGTCTCATTCGTTTTACTGTTACTTAGGTGAAAGGCGCTGTATTACAAAGATGATGACGATGCTGGTGGCACTGGACCGAGAGCATGGTGCCCAGTTAAGTTCCAGCCCTGGACTTGCAGTGAGCTGCTTTACCCACTGGGGCACCAGTGCTGTGCCTTGACGTTGGGGACGGCATCAGCCAAACATACAGGGATGCTTGTTGTGAAAGGCGCTATATAAACCACGCTCTAGCATTCAAAAGCTAAGCTGAGACAGTGGGGGTCCAGCGGGTGACTCATCGGTGTCATCCGCAATGTTCTGCAGGGCTCTGATGGGCTTGGAAGGGGATTGTGAATGCCCACCCTCCCTACTTCAGCATGGCCCCCTCCCAGCTGTTGCGTCTCCTCACACCCCCGGTTGGCGTGAGGTTGATGTGGGCGCTTGACGCCTCCGATTGCTGCCTGACGCGTGCGTTTGGGGTCAGGAGGTGAGCCGCGGCGCCGGCTTGAGGTCAGGCACATGGCGCTTTTGTCCCTCGTCCAGATGGGGCCGATTTAAATAACAAAGCTGTGCCAGCAAGCCACACGCGTCCCTCTGTGCTTCTCACCGCTGTCATCGAGCGCCCCTCACAAAAGAGCAGGAGACTGGCGTGCGGCATGGCATTGGCTGCCCCTGTGTTGGCACGCTGAGAGCAGATGGAATGGGGGGGGGGTCCATTCCTGAACTTCAGCCTCATGATAGGCGCTATATACTGGGTGTCACTAGCAGATGTGACCATTGGCTGTCCTTGTCACAAATAAAAGCCCTCGACTGGTCTTTTGATCAGCGGCCACAGTAGAGCTCTGCCAGTGGCGCAGCAAGCACAGACTCTGCGTTATATAGCGCCTTTCTGTCCCGTCCCACAACATTTTCTAACTACATGGACAGTTTAGTCATTTATAGAAATATTGAGCTGTTGGCACCTAAATGGGTGAAGGGACTCACTTGGTGTCACGTTTCAGACAGTGGTAGGAATTGAACTGGCATCTCCTAAGGTGTCAGCTCAGGGTCTAAGGCACTGTGCCACACTGCATGCCCAGCACTGGCACAGCTGTGAGCTCACATCATGAGGTACCCTGCCTTATCAACATCAAAGCCGATCGGCAGTGGAGAACCACAAGGGGCCGGAATCACACTAGAGGGGATGCCAGGCCAGCCACGGGTGCCATCTTGGAGAGGGCAGTGTAAGGATGCCAGTTACTCAAGTGCTTTGGAAGAAAAAAAAAACAATAAATGGGCACTGGGAGAACATGCAGGGCATGCAGAGAATGTGACCAAGACCCCATTTGAAGCCAGGCCCTCGTTTATTTAGACTTGAGCATTGTGTGGCCAGGGTCCTGGGTTCAAATACCCCCCCCATTGTCACTTGTGTGCAGCTTCCATGTTGTGCCATTCCTCAAAATGTGCGGCCGGCCACTTGGCACAGGACTTGCTGGTCCTGCTGGTCAGCTTTGGGTGTAGCGCCAGTCCTGCTGGTGCTTCCAGTCCTTGTGCCAGGTCCGGTGCTCCCCTAGTGGCCAATTGTGTCATCACCTCTGTGCTGCAGGTGTGGAAATGTAAAGGCAACTTGGCATGGAATCCATTATACTGAGGCACTGTAGGAAGCACACCCCCCCTGTGACTGGGGTGGGCCTTCTCTCGCCCCCTAGTGGAAAATTCAGGGGCCACCCCAGAGTGGGTGGTCTAAACCCCTCTATGCTTCAGTTGTTGAAATGTAAGGGATTGTAGTGAGGCGCTATATTCAACGATTTACATCAATATCTGTGTTTAGGGTGGGACTTCCTGCCCCCTAATGGCTGATGGGGTCACCACCTCTGAGTGAGACCTCTGAACTCGATGGCTCCACAGCTGCAGCACAAAAAGACAACTTGACACGGACTCCACTGTAGCAAGGCGCTATATTAAACAGTTAACTTTAATACCCCTCTGTGCATAGGGTGGGCCTTCTGTTGCCCCCTAGTGGCCAGTTAAGATCCTACCTCTGATTGAGACTCTAAGCTCACCTGTCACCCAGTGGTAGAAATTAAAAGGCAACTTGGCATAAATCCGTTATAGTAAGGCGCTATATTAAAACAATTTGCAGTCTAAGGTGGGCCTTACCTCCCCCTTGTGGCCAGTTGGGTCATCACTTCTGAGTGAGAATTCTGAAATCTTCTCTGCTCCTGCTTTCGAACTATAAAGACATTTTGTCCTGAAATCCTTTGTAGTAAGGCGCTATATTAAACAGTTTGTGTAAGTGCCCCCTGTGTTTAAGGTGGACCCTCTCGCCCCCTAGTGACCAGTTAAATCCCTCTGATTGACACTCTAAACCCACTTGTGAGAAAAACATCTATCAAAGCAAGGCGTTACATGGAGTGGTTTTCTTCAGTACGCCAGCTTGTGAGTTCCTCGTGTGACTTCCTGGGGACTCTTCTCCATTTCATGACTTTACTGAGGGGATCTCCTCGACCAGTTTTATAGAAGATGTTCACCTTGGTTGTCCTCCTGCTCCCACCTTGTTTGTCATGTTGTACTTTCCCACTGTTTTCAGGTTAGAGAGGGTGGCCTGCTGGCACAGTGGTTGGTGCTGCCACCTCACAGATGCACTGTCCCAGGTGTGAGTCCCGTGTGTGTGGGATTTGCTTGTCCTTTCTGTGTCCCAAAGGGGTAAGTGTGTGTGTGGTGAATTGATTGATTGATGCCCCTAAACTAGTGCAGTGTTGATATGGGCACTGATGTGAACTGGCACTCTGCCCAGGCTCGGCTCCCCAAATGGCCGAGTATTGGGTTAAGCCGCGCTTTGAATCGTGAGGCTCCCGGACTCCGGCTAACAGTGTGGGCTCCCCCTAGTGGTGGTGTCCTGAAGGCGCAGGCTCGACTCCCTGTTTCCATCTCCGACACGCACAATTTGTGAACGTCTCCATCTGCAGGGCTCACCATATTTCATGTTTATTTGCAAAAGAAGTTCATGTTGCTGGCTTTTATCAAAATCAGATGCTGAAGAGTCACTGGGGGGAAATAAAACTTTTGGCTTTTCAAATGAGGTAGCAGCAGAGGGCCAGGAAAAAAGAAAAAAAATAATAAATGTAGTCGTGCGTATTCTAGTGCACTTTGCTAGTTGTGCCACTAGAGGGCGTCGCTGCACCGCAGTTTCGTGTGCCTCCAGCTGAGGAGGCGGCGGCCAAATTCAAAGCCAAGGAAACCTCGGCGGACGGAGCGCAGCTGGCCGGCTTCCCTCTTCGTAGCGTGACTTTGGCAGACGTTTTCAGCATGATATGAGGGGCTGCCACGGGGCTGGGAGACCACCCCAATCCCCCTCACCTCCTGTTATTCCTTAATAGGTTCACCAAGCCATGTGGCTGACAACATCAGCATGACTGGAGTCTGGCTGTCTAGTCAGAAGTCAAAGGTGCACCTCTGCTATGGTCCTTCAGGGCTTATTGGGGGGCCGGATTGGGGAGCGAGTCCGGCAGAGAGCGCCTGCCTTGGATGTTCACCCAGAGGGGGTGCAAAGTAAAAGGAGCAGCAGGAACGGAGAAGGAACAGCAAAAGAAAAACGGACTTGTGATTTTTCACTTGTCATCCACAGGGGGGCAACAGGGCACTTTCTTGGGTGCCTCAGGTCGGGACTGGCAGGTACTATTTAAGGGTCCAAGTGGGTCTCCTCACAGCCCCTTCAAACAGTCATGTGCCGTACATGGAAGTCCTTTATATAGCGCCTTTCACCACATTCCCTGTGCAAGAAAAGTGGAAGCCCTTCTGAATGTTTATAGCGCCTTTCACGGTGGTCACTGATCAGGATGAACTTTCAATTCATACTCAGAACTGCAGATATTTATTAAGGGTATCATTTCTGTTGGTGGCATCCTCATCCTCAAACGCCTCTTCATCATTATGTGATGTTCGTTTATACTGCGGACCCCCAGAATGTGCCACCAGAGCAGCAGTCAGCCATTTGTTATTTTATATAGCGCCTTTCATCACAAGGCAGTTCAGTTGTCCCTTATTTCATAAAGCACCTTGCACTGCCGACATGAACTAAAGTTTGTGTGTAAGGAGAGTGGAGACAGTTTATAGCGCCTGTTATGGTGAGCGGAGATCTCTGTCAATTCATAGTATGGAATTTGCAATCATAAGGGATATGTGTGCTTATTATTAATGTTGTCATTACTCTCCATGGCGACATCATCATCATTAGGGAGTAAGGTTAGTTTATAACGAGGACCCCCCGAATTTCTCACCAGTCATTCGTTACTTCATATAGTGCCTTTCATTAGCTGATTATGGTAAGTGAGGCAGCCAAGTGCAGCATTCCATTACCCATCATTTTATATAGCGCCTTCCACCGCAGCCATGAATGAGGTCTTCGTCTTTATAGCGCCTTTCATGAGTTGACAGCTGTCAATATGAGCTCTCAGTCCTTTACTGCTGATTAATCACACAAAGTGTCAGGACGTCATTGTCAAGAGCAGGAACCGCCTTGTCTTAGTTTATATAGCGCCTTTCCTTCATAATAAGGACACCAATAGTGAATGTATTATCATGATGGTGACCATTATCACGTGACTCGTGGTTGGTGTCAGGAGGGGGATCAGGCTGTGGAAACGAAGGGGGCCGCCGGCCACCCGGGGTGAACACAGATGATGGTGGGGGTCGTCATCACCCGATTCATAATGAGATCCAATGGCACATTCTATCTAAAGAGCAGGGGCCTGTCATTCACTCCTTACTTTATATAGCCTTTCATTAAGAGCAGAGTCAGTATATGGCATACAAGGCAGTGACATGCAGCGTTCAGTCATCCTTTAGGTTTATAGCGCCTTTCACGGCTTTCACAAAATGAAGCCCATGTTTAAGAAAAGCCAAAGCAGGTCTTCGTCTTTATAGCGCCTTTCATGAGTTGACAGCTGTCAATATGAGCTCTCAGTCCTTTACTGCTGATTAATCACACAAAGTGTCAGGACGTCATTGTCAAGAGCAGGAACCGCCTTGTCTTAGTTTATATAGCGCCTTTCCTTCATAATAAGGACACCAATAGTGAATGTATTATCATGATGGTGACCATTATCACGTGACTCGTGGTTGGTGTCAGGAGGGGGATCAGGCTGTGGAAACGAAGGGGGCCGCCGGCCACCCGGGGTGAACACAGATGATGGTGGGGGTCGTCATCACCCCGATTCATAATGAGATCCAATGGCACATTCTATCTAAAGAGCAGGGACCTGTCATTCACTCCTTATTTTATATAGCGCCTTTCATTATGTGGCACACAAAGCAGTGACGTGCAGCATTCAGCCAGCCTTTAGTTATATAGCGCCTTTCACTGCACTCACACAGTTAGCGCCGAAGCAGGTCTTAATGTTTATAGTGCCTGTCATGAGTGGCGCCGTCAAATGGTAATGATCAAAGGTGACACTGAAGTGACACAGCACCCCGTGGAGGTCCCCTCCAGACCCTAAGTGGGGTTTCCTCCATAATGACAGGTGGGGGAGCAGGACTGACGGCTGCTTGTTGACCGTGAGACCCTCAGTGACCATCTTGTGACCTTCTCTTCTTTGTCCACAGGCTGTGTGTTAGTCGGTGAGGGGGCCGAGTGAGCCAGAGGGTCCGAAGCGAAGATGAGCGATGCTACAGAGGGTGAGTTCTGGGTAGCACTGGGGTGGGTGGTGCCAGACGGGTAGGGGTCTCAACACTGGGGGCACCTCCCTCGGCCCGTCTGTTCAGCAGCTGCTCCTCCTCTCCCCCTGTACTCCTCCCTCCTTCACCTCACTTGTCGCCAGTTGTGCCTTTCACAGTTGGGGTCCTGACAGGTGAGGCACCTTTCACAGTCTGTGTGTTACAGAGCCATCAGGGCAGTCTGTGCCAGCGACCTCTGCTAGCCTCACCTTCAAACGCCAACGCTGGCGCCCTCTACGAGTCCAATAGCCTGCAGCGTGAAAGGCGCTATAAACGGTAAAGACGGGCTGATATGAACACGAAGCCTGTCCGCTCTAATGGCACTCGGCCTCAAAGCCCTGTATGACCCCCGCCATGCCCGCAGAATACCCCCCTTCCCCGGCCGCTGGTGTTTGTTATGCTTGCTGATGTATCGATAAGCGACTGACTGGAAACGCTGGCCGGCTGACGGGAAACAACATTGTGTGCCAGCACTTCCTGCCCACTGCTCTTCATGGGAACAGCGCTGGAAGAGCGGGGGGGGTTGTCCTCTAGCCAAGCCCCCCCACCTCCCCTGGTTGTAATGTAGTGCTTTCAGTTTGGAGAGTCACTGGGAGCTGGCTTAATGAAAGGCACTATATAAAGAACCGCTAAAGGAGATTCGGAGATGGCTTGGCGATGGGAGTGGGGGGCTTGGTGGGCCTGTTTGGTGGGGGGGGGGTATATTGGTCCACTAACCTGTCCCCATCCATCCCCACCCTTGGACTGACTAGGCAGCTTAAAGTGGCAGTCTTAGTTTGGGGATTTACTACGGACTGGCTCCATGAAAGGTGCTATATAATGGACGGCTATAGGAGATTTATGGGTCTTTTGGGGGACCTACCACTGTCCCCCCCCCCACCGAACTGACTAGACAATTGTAGCCTTAACGTGGTCCTTTCAGTTTGGGGAGTCAATACCAAGTGGCTCCATGAAAGGCGCTATATACAGAGTTGCCAGAGTAGTTTTGGAGGTGGTTTAAGCTTTGGAATGGGGTGGGATCCTCAGGACCCCCCATATAATGATGTAGCACTTAACAGTTTATGGCTTCAGTAGGAGCTGACCATGAAAGGCGCTATATAAAGAGCTGGTACAGGACTTTGTAGAGGTGGTCTGAGGGTCGGTTGCCGGCGTCTTCATGCTCGTCTTCGACTCCGCCCCCCAGCTTGCTCTGCCTCCCCCTCCCCCCTTTAAGCCCAGTAGTTTGGGGTCATTGCCGTTCGTGACCTGTAGACCCCCAGTCGGCTGCTCACTTCCTGGGGATTTCCGTGACAAGCGCTGAGCACTTGAGCAACACCAGAGGGAGCCGCCGAGGTGAGGAGCAGCAGCTGGTTTGGCTCAGCGGCCCCCTTTGTTTATTTACTTCTAGTTTGTTGCCCCCCTTATGGCCTCCCCCCCGGGATATTGGACTGGAAGTCAGTGGATTAGTCAGCCTTGGGCCAAGCTAAACACACAGTTAGCGTGGCAGCCTGCACATCCCCTGTGGTGAGTCGGCCCGCCTGCCCGGCTGTGTCCCTCTACTCGCTCGTGCTGCCCACACCACTCGTGTGTGCCCCTCATAACCCCCAAGTCTGTCATGGTAACTAAGGTCAGAACTTCAGATATGTAGACTTGCCTGCCAGTGGCTTAATGGAGTGGTCAGCCATTAGATGAAGACCACGTGTTGAGGTACTAGGCTGGCAACAAGTATGCAGGGTCAAAGGCATGGCTGGAACACAGGGCATCAGACCACCGGCAGACAAAGAGAAGGCCCCGGACATCCCAGTGTGTGTGCCACAGCAGGGTCATCAGACGGAGACATTTGCAGCCTAGCAAGAAACCCACAGGTACCCCCAAGATGCTACGGGTTCAGGCCACCCAGCTGTTGCTCTCCCCATACTAAAAGTGGGGGCAATGATGAAGTCCCAGAGGTACTGGTGCCACCTGTCCACTTTGACCCAGAAGCACACATAAAGTAGGGGTCCATTCTGGTGCCCTCTTGTGGCTCCACTTGCAAGGACTGGCATATTTTGACTCTGAGTGTGTAGGGCACAAGTGACCCCCTGGGTTAAAAAGTCTGCCTCAGTGCCACAGAATGAGCCAGTGGAGAGCTGGGAGTTGGGGTCGAAAGGTTTGGAGTCTGGGAGGAAGTCCTGGAGGTAAATTAGTGCTGTAGCTTGTGGTAGGTAAGTTGGCAAGACACCCTGGCATGCGGTCACAGGTACAAGACCCCCAGAGGACTCACCTTGCGTTCTGTTCCCCTGTGCCTGAAATGCCCACCATTACCTTGGTTAGCAGTGTCCCTGCTCTCGTTCTGCTGAGTGTGAGCTGGACGGACCACCATCAGCGTGAGCCTGCACTGGTTATCCTAGGTGTGAAGTGGGCACGCTGTTGGAGTCAAATGCCGTATTGGTGGTTCTTTGGCTGCACACAGCTTTAGGGGCTTCAGAAACTCATCTGGTTTGCATGGCCAGGCTGGAGGTCTGCTTTTCATTAGTGTTTCTGGGGGCTTCCGGGGGGGAGTGTGTTGGGGGTTTGTGACCACAAGGCTTAAAAGGAACGATGGAATGGAGCAGAGCTTTTAAGGAGAGGATTTGGGAGGCAGGGAGACTCAGCACTGGCAGATGTGGCCGAGCCCATCGGCAATGTGGGTGTTGGTAATTTTGCCTTATTAATATAGCGCCTTAACATCTCCACAAAAGAGAGTGAATTGTCTCTTCACCCAACAGGCAGTGACCCGGACCACCTGCTGGACACGCTGCAAGCTCTCTGGCAGAAGAAGGACATCGCAGAGGTGGGTGTGGAAGTTCAGGTTTATTTTGGAGGGGTGGCTGGTCACACTTGGGCACCATGGCAAAGGAAATGAGACTGGCAAGGGCACCACATGACTTGGCTTCAGATGCAACTTCATTCACAGTGAGGACGAATAAATAGTGTGAGCCTGCAGTACTGCCCCCTGGTGGTCCACAGTGTAATAAAGGATTTGTACTCAAGATCATCACTGTCCTGTCCAAAGTTATATTGTTTTAGAGCACTGCCCCCTAGTGGTTCACAGTGTAATAAGGTGGGACCGCTGCCCCCTATCTATTTTTATACCAAAGGTCTTGGACTTGGGCGGGTTTAAGCTACAGTCTACTGCCCCCATTTTCTTGTTCATTGTTGCATTGCATTGCTGCCCCCTAGTGTTCCCCCATTTAATAATTTTGCACTCCTGCCCTAATTGATTCCCAGTTTCCTCGACTTGTATACTAAGGGTCTCGCACTTGAGCACTCTTCTGCTGTCGTTCTATGGCCAACCCGTACACCAGGCTCCATATGTGGATTTACATGGTTTGGGAGGTCACTGCCCACTAGAGGTTTCCAGTTTAATTGAACCTGCTGCCGCCAGTGGTCTCCCAGTATCAATCTCCAGGTATGAATTATAGGACTTGGGCTCGAGCCCCTTTCTGGTACTGTGTTCTGGACCACCTCTGCCCCTTTTCTTTTTCGTGGTTGACCCCTAGAGGTCAAGTTTTTGCTATTGTCTTATCCTCCACTTTGGCATTGCCCCCTCATTGTCCACGGTTGAACAGAGCTGCATCACTGACCCCACTGACCTAGAGGCCCCCATTGTATTAAGGCTGGACTGCTGCCCCCTAGTGGCCTCCATTTATGTATGGTTGGTCTTTTTTCACTTGTTTTTGGTGTGGTTTAATGGTTCTGCATTTTATGATAGGCTGCCAAGGTTGGCAGGAAGGTGCCAAGGAGAATGGGGTCTGAAGGGAAAGACAATATGGGAAAGAAACCAACCCTGATGACAGGAGAACCTCTCCGAGTGTCGGTGCCAGTGCCAGCGTGCCCGATGCTTGGCCAAGAAGAACACATGATGAAGTTGACACTGTGGCCTGGATGGACGCTTGCACTTGTTCTCTCGGGACATTGTCGGGGGCAAGTGGCCCAGTAATTGCCGGTGATGCCAGCCCTGGTGACTAAGGACAGATCTGAGAGGGGTCCTCCAGTCCACCAGGCGGCAGTACAAGGAGCTCTATAATTAGGAGAAGTGACACAGACGGAGGCAGGGCTCTTAAACGGTGTCACCTTTGACCCTGAGAGTTACCCCACACTGGGGTTTAAAGCTGTTAAGTGGTGGCATGTTGGGTGACGGGGCACAGACGGGGACTGGCAGGAAGAGAACACAAAGGTTTAAGGAAAGTGGAATTGGCACAGTGTTGTATTTTGCCCATTGTCCTGCACCCAGCCATGCATGGGTACAAATTCTGGTTAGGGTGGCCTGTAGGGGGCAGCAGAGCTTGTGTTCTGTATATTTGGTCCTTTGTTTGCCCCCCTTGTGTTGGCCATTTTCTACCCAATGAACAGCTCTGTTATTTCTTCCCTTTGGCCTCTTCTGCTCTTAGAGTGCCCCCTACTGTTACAGTCTGTCACTTAAGGGCACAGGATGTGGACTGGAGGGGTTTATTTGGGTCTGTGCCACAGGACCCCTCATTTGTCTTTGTTTTCTCCTTCTAGGTTCGAGCTGAAGCCAGGGACGCCTTCTCCCGGATGGCTGATCCCTACGATGGGCTGCTGCAGATTCTGGAGCGCTGCGGTGAGGTGACCAAGTCCAAGGGGGGCTCCCTGGCCCACTGCCTCCTGGGCGAATTTCAACAGTGGCTGAAGAAAGTGCCCCATCCGGGTCCAGCGCACCCGCCAGACATGAGCACCAAGCTGCGGGCGCTGAAGCTCATCGTGGAGAAGCAGCCCACCTCCCTGGAGGCCATGGTGGACATCTTCCTGCTGGGCACACTGGAGCGCGGCCTCCTTGTCCAGCATTTGCACAGCCTGCTCCAGCGGGGCAAATACAAGGAGGTAAGAAACGCTGGGAAAAAAAACAGTGCCAGGAAGTGGGCGGACTGGAAACGGCCAGACAATCCCGAATGACGTCACGGGGGCCCGAGATCAAACAGATACCGGCCACCGGCGGTCCACAAACACAATGGATGGGGAGTTTGTTAGGGAGCGGTGGCCATGGCAACTGACCTTGCGCTGATTCACGAGCTGCACTTCTGGGTGGGATTCTTTTTCTTTCCCAAATCCTTCAAAACAAAACAAAACAAACAAAAATAAAAATGAATAACAAGAAGTCGAGGGCAACGTGTGCCGTCCGTCGGTCTGGCGGGAGACCCGAGTGCCATTTTGGTGTTGGCGCCCCCTTCTCTCGACTGGCTGATCTTCTTCATCCCCAATGTGGCTGTGGCAGCCATTGGCATACACAGAGTGGTAGAAGGGTGAAGCCATAGGGCACTGCAAGCTGTGTGGCTGTGCTGCCCAACGTGGGTGTAAGATGGCGGCCACAGCGGGTGGCACTGCATTTCTAATCTGAATATGCCAAGTAGGCCTTTTTTTATTCTTCTGAGACTCTAGAAGTTGTGCACCCTAATGACACAAGTGTGACGTAATGTCACATTTTAATAATCAAAGTTCTTAATGTACTTTTATGTTTTTTTGACAGGAAGTCTGTCCATCCATCTGTGTAATGTTTGTAACTGGCTTGGCCACTTAAGAGTTTCAGGGTCTCTGCACAGGTGGGCAGACTATCACACACACACACACACACACACACACACACACATGCAGCCATTTAAAGGCTTCTATTAACCGAGCACAGGCACACCCTCAGAGGGCACAGAAATAGGAAATTGGCATAAGCCAGTGGCCTCTGCTGGCAGCCACTGGAATTACTCACTGCCTGTGTTGAGACAAACTAAATTATCTGGGAATGGTGGAGAATACGGCGGGGCTGGAGACCTCCAAGGAAGTGAAAGTGAAGGACCTCCAAGGAAGTGAAAGTGAAGGACGTTGTCAGACAACAGGACTTGATGAAGCGTGAATAGATTTTACGAAAGCACAACATCCCATTAATGACGACCTGTATGTACTCGCATTTTAAGGTGGTGAAAGGAAAACTGAAGAGTGAGAGATGAATTTAGGATGGGCAATCTCTGATGAGCTGGGCTTTGAGCTTATGTGGTGGAAAAGTCCAGGACTCCATTTCCCAGCAGTCACTGCTTCAAAGAATAGTTTTGATTGGTCTGTCATCCTGTGTGCCTTTCATGACGTAATGTAAACATTTTTATTTAAAAGTTGTGTGAAAAATTCTGGATTATTTAGACAACCTTGAACATCCACAATTTCTGACAGATGCATGTAAAAATATCTGTATATTTTTATTTGATTTGATATACTGTGTGTGTGTGTGTGTGTGTGTGTGTGTTATGACAGGCGGCCGGTTTCGACGCCCCTTCTGTATATGTTCTGGGGGAGCAGCTATGGACATCTCACTACCTCCCCCGGGATGCTTGGTGACAGCCTCCCTGGCTGACGATGGTGCCTCAGTTTCCCGCAGGTTTTCATGGCAGATGGAGTTCGGCACAACCCTGTTGGGAGCTGGGGTGGCCGCCAGGGGGTGCTGCATGGAGCCAGGAACCCACCTGGACATCTGGTCTAGCACCTGATCTAGCACCTGGAGCACTTCCGGGTGGGCTATAAAAAGGGCCCGCATCCACCACTCAGGAGCCAGAATCGGGAGGAAGAGGACGAGGTTACCTGGGAGGAGTGGTGGTGCCAAGATGGAGGGAAAAGAGTGTTTGTGCTGTATTAAGTGCTTATGGGTTGTGTGTTGTGGCTGGAGGGATTATGGGGAAGACGTGCCCTCCAGCTGAAGAAAAATAAAAAGACTCTGTGTAAGTCTGTGCCGGGTCGGGCACTATATAGCGCCTTGCACAGTGTCTATATATATATATATATATTTGTATAAAAATAAATAGGCCCATATATAGTGTATATGGATATGTATTTATTATACATTTTACATAGATTGGGTACATATATCTATATAGATTTAAATATGTACTCTATATATCTGTACATATACAAATGTGTATTTGTAACTTTTTCTGAGGAGCGGTGACTCCATGTTTAGTGTCTTATCCAGCCAGTGTTATAACATCCATCCATTTTCTAACCCGCTGAATCCGAATACAGGGTCACGGGGGTCTGCTGGAGCCAATCCCAGCCAACACAGGGCACAAGGCAGGAACCAATCCTGGGCAGGGTGCCAACCCACCGCAGAGTGTTATAACATTTTGAGAAAAATATAAAAGATTCCAACAACAGAAGGGGTCCAGCATTTTCAGTACTTGCCCTCCCCATGAAAGTCCCCGACCTTTGACATTCATTAATATTAACAAAAACTGGCAGTCCCTGATGTGTCACCTTCTGCTCTGAGAGGTCTGTCCTGTAGAGGCCAAGTTGTTGAACTGCAAGTCACAAAGGTGCATAGCCCACCTTGGGCATGCGGGGTGACCGTACCACCGGTCACATGGTGAAATGTTAAAAAATAATTGTGCTGTTGTATTTTTAAGATGTGGTGGATGAAGGTACCACACCTGCAAACCGGAATGGCTGCATCACCACAGCTTTGTAGTGGTGAAGGCTGCGGGTTCAGATCCCACCTCTGACACCGTGTGACCCTGAGCAAGTGCCTGAGCTCCAATTGGAAAAAACAAAGAAATGTCAAAAATTGTGTCTCAAGTATTGGATAAAGATGTCACCCTGATGAGTAGCAGTGACAGTAATGTCTATGCAGGTTGGTTTGATCCAGTAAGAGTTCCGCACTGATGGTCATCACTACGGCTCATGAATGCCACTTGTAACCCTTGCTGCCATGAACTCCTGTTGGCATTTGACAGCCTGGTGAAATGTACACGTCCGTGGGATTTGGTGCTCAACTCATTCGGAATACAGGCAGGTCTATGTGGGCACGCTGGGGTGCCATTGTGTGTGTGGGCACCCCCTGCCCTGTTGCCTACTGACCCTTCTGTCTTTTCTCTTTTCAGGTTGTGCTTTTCAGTGTGAAATTGAATCTGCAGTCGGAGCTCGAGATGGAAAAGGTGAGTCTGTGCAGGTCCAGGCGGTCATTTAAAATACGCTGTGTTGTCCGTGTCAGTTTACATCACCTTGTGAATCACTGCCATGTGTGACCACCTTAGGAAGCCTTCCTGCCTTCACTGTCTTGGTGTTCAAGGTCATTCAGACACTGATTAGCCCCTTTAGCACAAGGCTGATTTTCCCACAGAATTCCAGGAGGTGCTGTTGGAAATTTTTTGCATCCCCAGCTCACCCCACTAGTTTAACTCTTAGAGGGAAGAGCGGCTTTTCTCTTATTGTCACGTGTGGGAGATGACGTGGAGATGTGACAGAAAAAAACAAACTGGAACTGAATAGGACCGGGAGCTCAGTGTGTTACTTCTGGTCATCTGTTATGGATCGCCTTTCACATCTGTCCGTCTGGGCTATGTAGAGCACTGTCTGTCCATCTGTTATATAGTGCCTTTCACATATCAGGCCATCATCTTTCACATCTGTTCATATTTCAGTATATCTGGTTCTTCACATCTGTCTGTTACATATGCATAAAGCTATGACCACGTATAGACCTGTCTAACAGTCTATTAGATAGATGGATAGACGGACGAGAAAGGCGCTATATAAGATAGATAGATAGATAGATGAGAAAGGCACTATATAAGATAGATAGATATCTATCTATCTTATATAGTGCCTTTCTCATCTATCTGTCTATCTATCTTATATAGTGCCTTTCTCATCTATCTATCTATCTATCTTATATAGTGCCTTTCTCATCTATCTATCTATCTATCTATCTATCTATCTATCTATCTATCTATCTATCTATCTATCTATCTATCTATCTATCTATCTATCTAATATAGCGCCTTTGTCATCTGTCTATCAATCTGTCAATCTTATATAGGGCCTTTCACATCTATCTATCAACCTGCCTATCTGATATACACTGTGTGCACAATTATTAGGCAAGTGAGTATTTTGACCATATCACCATTTTTAATGCGTATATTCCAACTCCAAGCTGTATTAACTTGAATGCTTATTGGATTTCAGCACGTCAGGTGATGTGTATTTGTGTAATGAAGGAGGGTGTGGCCTAAGGAGATCAACACTCTATATCAAGGTGTGCAGAATTATTAGGCAGCTCGTTTTCCTCAGGCAAAATGGGCCAAAAAAGAGATTTAACTGACTCTGAAAAGTCAAAAATTGTAAAAAGTCTTTCAGAGGGATGCAGCACTTTTGGAATTGCTAAGATATTGGTGTGTGATCACAGAACCATCAAACATTTTGTTGCAAATAGTCAACAGGGTCGCAAGAAACGTGTTGAGAACAAAAGACGCAAATTAGCTGCCAAAGATTTGAGAAGAATCAAACGTAAAGCTACCAGGAACCCATTATCCTCCAGTACTTTCATATTCCAGAGCTGCAACCTACCTGGAGTGCCCAGAAGTACAAGGTGTTCAGTGCTCAAAGACATGGCCAAGGTAAGGAGGGCTGAAACCCAACCACCACTGAACAAGAAACAGAAGTTGAAACGTCAAAACTGGGCCAAGAAATATCTGAAGACAGATTTTTTTCAAAGGTTTTATGGACCGATGAGATGAGAGTGACTCTTGATGGACCAGATGGATGGACCTGTGGATCAGTAATGGGCACAGAGCTCCACTCCAACGTGGAGGTGGGGTACTGGTATGAGCTGGTATTTTTAAAGATGAGCTAGTTGGACCTTTTGCATTGAAGATGAACTCAAAATCAACTCCCAAACCTACTGCCAGTTTTTCGAAGACACTTTCTTCAAACAGTGATACAGGAAGAAGACCAGGATTTTTATGCAGGCCAATGCTCCATCACTTGCATCGAAGTTCTCCACTGCGTGGCCAGCCAGTAAAGGCCTTAAAGATGAAGGAATAATGACATGGCCCCCCTTCCTCATCTGACCTAAACCCTATCGAGAACTTGTGGGCACTTCTTAAACGCTAGATTTACGGGGGAGAAAAACAATCCACCTCTCTGAAGAGTGTCTGGGAGGCTGTAGTCACTGCTCCACAAAAAGCTGATCGTCAACAGATCAAGAAACTGACAGACTCCATGAATGGAAAGGCTTATGACTGTTATTGGAAAGAAGGGGGCTATATTGGTCATTGATTGATTGATTGATTTTGTTTGAAATGTCAGAGATGTTTATTTGTAAATTTTGAGGTGTTTGTTTATTATTCTCACTATAACAGATGAAAATAAACAAGTGAGATGGGAACATTTTCATTTTTCCTTTAGTTGCATAATAAATCTGCACACTAATAGTTGCCTAATAATTGTGCGCACATATGTATTCCCCTGATGATGTTCACACTCACATTTCCGTTGTGAAACATTCAGGTTTCAGGTTTATTAACATTTTGGATTGACTGATAGCACTGTGTTTGTTCCATATTAAAATTAATCCTCAAAAATACAACTTGCCTAATAATTCTGCACTCCCTGTAGTACCTTTCACTTAATGTGATGTCGCGTAAGGACTACAGTACCCAGAATGCACCAGTCACGGAGTGCCTGCCGTCTTCATACTCCTTGTGTGCTCATTATCTCCAGGGCGTTGATAAAATGTACATTGTCATGCCTGGCAGTGTTTTGTCATTGTCCACTTGCTCCTATATTATGGTCTGTATTCAAGTCCCATTATGCAGTCACATGTTAATATGAAGCCCTGTCCTTCCATGTTCCTGCTATGCACCATGAGTCAGGGTCCTATTCTTGGACAGCTTAGCAGCCCCCCACCCCCACCCATGTTAAATGGTGACCCCCTCATTATTGTGACTTATTTGTCAAATGACGGTCCTCAGAGCTCTGTTGGCGTACATATACAGCGCATCCTGAAAGTATTCACAGCGCTTCATCACTTTCTCCACATTTTGTTATGTCACAGCCTTATTCCAAAATGGATTAAATTCATTTTTTTCTCAGAATTCTACACACAACACCCCATAATGACAACGTGAAAAAAGTCTACTTGAGGTTTTTGCAAATTTATTAAAAATAAAAAAATTGAGAAATCCCATGTCCATAAGTATTCACAGCCTTTGCTCAATACTTTGTCGATGCACCTTTGGCAGCAATTCCAGCCTCAAGTCTTTTTGAAGATGATGCCACAAGCTTGGCACACCTATCTTTGGCCAGTTTCGCCCATTCCTCTTTGCAGCACCTCTCAAGCTCCATCAGGTTGATGGGAAGCGTCGGTGCACAGCCATTTTAAGATCTCTCCAGAGATGTTCAATCAGATTCAAGTCTGGGCCACTCAAGGACATTCACAGAGTTGTCCTGAAGTCACTCCTTTGATATCTTGGCTGTGTGCTTAGGGTCGTTGTCCCGCTGAAAGATGAACCGTCGTCCCAGTCTGAGGTCAAGAGCGCTCTGGAGCAGGTTTTCATCCAGGATGTCTCTGTACATTGCTGCAGTCACCTTTCCCTTTATCCTGACTGGTCTCCCAGCTCTATCCCCACAGCATGATGCTGCCACCACCATGCTTCACTATAGAGATGGTATTGGCCTGGTGATTAGCGGTGCCTGGTTTCCTCCAAACGTGACGCCTGGCATTCACACCAAAGAGTTCAATTTTTGTCTCATCAGACCAGAGAATTTTGTTTCTCATGGTCTGAGGGTCCTTCAGGTGCCTGCTGGTAAACTCCAGGCGGGCTGCCATGTGCCTTTTACTAAGGAGTGGCTTCCGTCTGGCCACTCTACCATACAGGCCTGATTGGTGGATTGCTGCAGAGATGGTTGACCTTCTGGAAGGTTATCCTCTCTCCACAGAGGACCTCTGGAGCTGTGACAGAGTGACCAGCGGGTTCTTGGTCACCTCCCTGACTAAGGCCCTTCTCCCCCAATCGCTCAGTTTAGATTGCCGACCAGCTCTAGGAAGAGTCCTGGTGGTTTCAAACTTCTTCCACTTAAGGATGATGGAGGCCACTGTGCTCATTGGGACCTTCAAAGCAGAAGACATTTTTCTGTAACCTTCCCCAGATTTGTGCCTCGAGACAATCCTGTGTCGGAGGTCTACAGAAAATTCCTTTGACTTCATGCTTGGTTTGTGCTCTGACATGAACTGTCAACTGTGGGACCTTCTATAGACAGGTGTGGGCCTTTCCAAATCATGTCCAGTCAACTGAATTGACCACAGGTGGACTCCAATGAAACATCTCAAGGATGATCAGGGGAAGCAGGATGCACCTGAGCTCAATTTGGAGCTTCATTGCAAAGGCTGTGAATACTTATGGACATGGGATTTCTCAGTGTTTTTATTTTTAATAAATTTGCAAAAACCTCAAGTAAACTTTTTTTCACGTTGTCATTATGGGGTGTTGTGTGTAGAATTCTGAGGAAAACAATGAATTGAATCCATTTTGGAATAAGGCTGTAACATAACGAAATGTGGAAAAAGTGAAGCGATGTGAATACTTTCTGGATGCACTGTAAATATGCTTGGCAGAGACCTGGCACTAGCAGGTCAGTTCGCCCAGCCAGTCCACACTTCACTACTTCACGGCTGGCGAGTGGGCACTGCGCGTTGACCTTAAAGAAAGTTCCTGCCCTACACTCTGTTTCCTTAGCTCGCCGTATGTAATGCAGTGCCTTTCTCGGTGACCCCACACCTATTAATAGAGTGTCCCTCATTTTTGTGGGCAGCTTGTAGTCATCCGTGGCATCCCAGAGCGCCGGCGTTGGGTACCCCGGGCACGTTGCTCACTTCCTTACTGTCGTTTGCTTTCAGGTTTGTGTCCCCCTCATCCTGATGGACAAGCTGCAGCTGGCAGAGACGTTTGTGTCGCACTCCGTGGAGTTGCAGTGCCACCTACTGAGGCTTCTCGACTCCTGGTGTGCTCGGGACTTCGACTCAGAATCGCTTTACAGGTGAGTCTGCCTGCAGGGGTACCCCCTCCGGACCCCGACAATCAGAGTGTGGCTGCGGCCGTCCTTGAGATCGTGTCAGCGAGGGGTGGTTGGCTCATCCTGGGTGGTCACGTTTTCCGGACTTTGGGGATTTTCTTTCAGAGAGTCCCGCGCGTGCCTGACGGTAGCCGTCTGACGTTCGTCTGTTGTCGATAAACCCTCGAGTGTGTGTGTGTGTGCGCCCGCTCGCTCGTGCGCTCCTGATGGTTTCAATTACTGCAGAGTTTTCACGTCCTGACGACGTGGCGGATGGTGGGCTGCTGATTCGAGGGCACCTTCCGGAATGAGCCCTTTGGGGCTGCTGTGAAAAGTGAGCAGCCTCGTCACCGGCAGTGACACTGCAGCCATCCCAGGAACCATCTTGCTGTATATAGCGCCTTTCACGGCAAACATCATCCCAAAATGCACTGTGGCGAAATGAACCTAAACAGTGTCACAGATGCCCAGTGCGGTGTAGTGGTTAAGGCTTTGGACTTTGGGTTCAAATCCCACTTCTGACACCAGTGTGGCCCTCAGCAGGTCACTTCACCTGCCAGAAATGGTTGTGTAAAGAAGTAGATGTAAGGAAATGTCACAATGACAGGCATAAAGAAAGGTAGTGCCTTTCATAGTGAGCCGTGGGTCTAAAGGCTTCAGAAATCAAACGTTGTCATGTATGTGGTGCCTTCTGTGGAGAGCACACCACCCTAGAGAAGGCTGCTAACTTACAGGGCTCCTTTCACGGGTATACAGGATGGTCCACCTCCTCCGAAACAACTGCATTACACGATGAAGAGCAAAAATAATCAAATGAGGTACTGACATTTAGAGAAGACACGGAATGAGATCTCCTTGTGTGCCAATGCGTCTCTGTGCCCGTCTCAGACACGACTGCGGCCGCCTATCCGATGGCAGACCAGACAGGAGTCGTCTCGGTGGAGGTGGGCCACCCTGTATATGCACTCTTAATTACTCTCTGTATATAAATAAATGTAGAGTGGGTATCGAAAGAATCCCCCCCTTGAAATATTCCCATTTTTTTGCTTTACAGCCTTAAATGAAAACACACAAACTTAATATTTCTTCCCAGCTTTACTTCCTCAATGCCACCTCTAACATCCAAGTGAAAGACATCACAGCTACAGTTCAGAAAAGTGATAAAACATCAAAACAAGACCTGCTGAGATTAATAAAGGATCCCCCCCCATGTCAGTGTCATTTTGTTGACCCCCTTTTGCTTTAATGACAGCCTTGAGTTTGTTGATTCTTCTCTATCAGCTTTACACACCCAGACTGAGCCCACTCAATATTTGCCCCCAACTCTTCTTTACAGTTTAACTCTTCAAGTTCAGTCACATTGGCTGGTGAGTGTTGGTGGTCTGCTATCTTCAGATCTCTCCACAGATTTTCACTGTGATTTAGCTCTGGGCTCTGACTGGCCACACCAGGACATTCAGCCACTGGGTGGTCCATTTTCCTGTGAGCTTCGGGTCGTTGGCATGTTGAAAGGTGAACATTCTGCCCATCTTCACCTTTTTGGCAGAGGGTAGCAGGTTTTCCTCCAGAATTTGATGGTATTTTGCTCCCTCCATTTTTCCTTCTACCCTAATGAGAGCCCCAGGCCCCCCACAACAGGATACTGCCCCCTCCATGCTTTACTGTAGGGATGGTGAGCTGCATTGGTGCACCGTTTGGTTTGATTTTGGACTCATCTGACCATCAGACCTTTTTCATCCACTTGGCTTCAGAATCTTCAAGGTGCATTCTGGGAAAGCTCAAAAGAGCCTTCATGTGGCCTTTCTTGAGAAGTGCGACCCTCCTGAACAAGGCACAATGGTGGAGCGCTTGTCAAATTGTTGTCACGTGCACACCATTAATGACCGCTCTTTGCCACAAAATCCTGTAACTCCTTCACAGTGGCCTTTGGCCTCTCGTTAGCCTCTCTTACCAGTTTCTTCTTTGCTATTCCATCCCATTTTTGAATCAATCAATCAATCAATCAACATTTATTTATATAGCACATATTCATACAAAAAAATGTAGCTCAAAGTGCTTTACAAAATGAATAGAAAAATAGAAGACACAATAAAAAATAAACAGAAGTCAACATTAATTAACATAGAATAAGAGTAAGGTCCGATGGCCAGGATGGACAGAAAAAACAAACAAAAAAAAAAACCTCCAAAAGCTGGAGAAAAAAAATAAAATCTGTAGGGGGGTCCAGACCACGAGACCACCAGTCCCCTCTGGGCAATCTACCTAACATTAGTCAAACAGTCTTCTTTGTATTTAGGGTTTTCATGGAAGGACCTGATGATGATGGTCACGTAGACTTCTGGCTTTCAGTCCATCAATGTTGGTGCATCAGGATGCTTTGAGTAGGTGGTGGTGGCGCAGGAAGATCCAGGGAGGGTCCTAGTAGTACCAAACACTTCTTTATGATGGCCTTTACTGAGCTCCTTGGGATTTATAAAGCCTTTGAGAGGTTTTGGTCTCCATCTCCACTTTCAGAGACCTTCTCAAAGTGGCCTGCCACTCATAGTCAGTTGTTGGCTGTCAGTCGCTCTATCAAGGAAGGGAATGAATGGACCAGGAACAGCTTCACTAATCACACTCAGTACAACTGAGCACAGGTGGGAGGAAGACCGTAACCTCCATGGGGATGGTGGGCACTGACACCTGTGTGAGTTTGGGGGGTCCTTTATTAATCTCAGGATTTCTTGTTTTTTTTTTTTTTTTAATTCTTCTGAACTGTAGCTGTGATGTCTTCCACTTGGATGTTAGAGATGGCATTGAGGAAGTAAAGCTGGAAAAAATACCAGTTTGTGTGTTTACATGTAAGGCTGTAAAGCAAATAAAATGGGAATATTTCGAAAGGGGGGATTCATTTTTATACCCACTGTATATACTGCAGGTAGAGGTAGTTTTGAGACACAAATATTAATTTTCACAAAGTTTGCTTTGAAACTTCTGAACTGCTTGTAGTTCTACTTCAGTCTACCAGAGAAATATCTGACAGAAAGATTTAAAAACACTGAAGCAGCAGACTTGGTGAACACCAACACTGGGGTCCTTCTCAGACTGTACAGTGGCAGCCATGCATACCACCTACACTCCTCACCCACCTGAAGCTAAGCAAGTTTAGGCCTGACCAGGTCTCGGATGGGAGACCATCTGGGAAAAACTTGGGTGGCTGCTGGAAGATGTGTTGGTGAGGCCTGCAGGGGGCGCTTACTCTGTGCTCTCTCTGTGTGGATCTGAAGGGGGTACTGCTGTATAAAAATGTCATCGTCCTTCGGAGGAGACATCAAACCGAGGTGCTGACTCTCTGTGGTCGATGTAAAAGATCCTTGGGTATCCTTTAGTAAAGATATCCTGGCTAAATCGCCCACCATGACCGGGTCATTCTGGACCCCCTAATCATCCCCTGTCTCTAACAGTGTCTCTCTCTCACCACTTCACTGCCTCATCAGCTCATGTGTGGTCAGTGTGTAGTAAATTGCTGCCATCACATTATCCAGGTGGGCGTTGCACATTTGTGATTGCCCACAAACATTGTGAAAAAGCGCTCTATAAATGTAAAGAATTATTATTATTGTTATGGTAAATTCAGCACTGAAGCAGGTAACTGATTTGATAGTTTATGAAGGGCGATGGTGGGAGTGGGCGGGTCTGGGAGGACGGGCACCGGTGATGATGTCAGTGAAGGCGGCGCGTCAATCATGCGGTCTGCAGAGAGAGAGAGAGAGAGAGGATCAGAGAACAGCGCCATCCCCTGCCTCGGCGGGTAATTACATTTACTGGAGTCCTTAGCTGTCCCCCAGCTTTTCAACTGGGTTTATTTCATATAGCGCCTTTCATTTTGTGCCACATGTCCAAGTATACTAGCAAATGGGCATTTTAATGGAAATGATGCTTTACATTGGGAGAGCAGTAGTAGAGTGTTGTCCCCTGTTAGCCATTATGGATACAATGAGAAGTCAAGCAAATTGACAACTTTTATTGGCTAACTAATATTTATTTTATATTTTATTTAGTTATTTTATATTTGTTAATACTTAAATTATTTTTTATTTTTATTTATTAATATTGTATTCAGTTGTTTTTATATATTAATATTTACTTAATTTTTATTAGCATTTATTTTACTTATTTATTTACTTTTTATGTAGTAATATTTAGTTTTTATTTATTAACATTTATTTTATATATTTACTTTTTATTTTATTTATTTTTATGTAATGGATTGATGGATATTTTTATGTATTAATATTTTAGTAATGAATTTTGTATTTATTAACATTTGTTTTATTTATTTATTTTTTATGTATTAATATTTATTTTACTTAAATAAAGATAAAGATTTTGCCAAATCAATATGCAGACAACAATGTTGGATGATCCGCTGTGGCAACAGGAGCAGCCAAAAGAAGATGATTTTCTATTTTATTAAATAATTTATTCATTTCTTATTTATTCCTATTTTATTTTTTATTTATTAATATTTTAATTATTTTCTATTTTAATTTTTTATTTATTAGTTTTTGTTTATTTATTTTTGTTTAATTTATTAATATTGATTTTACTTATTTTCTATTTTATTTATTTATCATTTTTATTTATTGGTTTATTATTAGCCAATTAAACGTGTCATTTTTCTTGACTTCTCATTGCATAGGGAGTGCAGTGAATGGATTTCAGTATATAGCGCCTTTCACCTTACGCTATGTCATAAAATGTTCTGTAGACTTTAGAATTTATTTTACATCAACTATCATGATGCTCGTGGTCACAGATGCTTATTTTCAAAGAATGGAGTGCGTAACGAGTGTAGGCGCTCCTTACTTTTCAGTGGTGTGTAATATAGCGCCTTTTGTTGTCAGCTACCTGCCATCATATATTAGAAAACGGGCGGCGCCTTTGGTAGAGAGCACAGACCAGGTGCTGTGAAAAGCAGGCAGAGTCATTTGGTTGGTCCATCAAAGTGATGTTGCTGCTGTCCCTTGGACCCTGTAATATAGCGCCTTTCATACTGAACACCCCTGCAATGCCCTAAACACTCGGTTAATATAGCAGTTGTCACGGTGAGTGCTGTCATATTGTGATTTTCAGGAGCCGCTGTCCGCTGACTCCATAATAGGTGCAGTCCCTAAGTGCTTCATGGTGCCTTTCATGGTGAAGGCTTTTGAAGTCCTGCGAGAAGCAAGCAGTCTCCGTTATGTAGCACATTACACTGAGGGGGTAATGCAGCCATCCCTCTTGGGTCTCCTTTGCCAGCTGAAGCCCCGGTGCCCCCTTTGACCGTGTGTGTCTTTGTCTTGCAGCCAGTATCCCGGACCTTCCTCATCCCTGAGGACAAGCCGCCTGAACCCCAGCGTGCTGAGGAAGCAGGTGTTCCGCCTCATGGAGCGCCTCAAGGTGGACGCAGGTCAGACGCCCGTGGCGTTTTTTTTTCGTTTTTCTTTTTGTTTGTCATTCGTCGGGTGGCGGGTTGATGGCAGCCGAAACACGGAGTACGTGTGGGATGACACAACAGGTACTTTTTTTGCAATTGCCGGACATGTTTATGTAACATAATAACATTTCAGAGGAGACGAAGAATTGAATGAAGTCTTCAAACTGGCCTTGAGCCTCACTGGCGCCCCCTCCTGGCTTTCCAGCCACCTAGCGCCCTTGGATTAGGTGGGTGTCAATTAGTTATATTAAGTTTATAAGTAAAAGGTCATTCTTGTAGAGTAAGTCATGCATTTGGACATGTGTGTGTGCGCATCGTTGACAGTAGAGGGCACTATTCGGCCATCCCCAAGTCTAAAATGAACAGAAGGAGCAGCAGACAAAAACAAAAAAACAAAAAAAAACGAACAGACAACAAAACTCTGCTGCCTTTCTGGACCTCCTTACACAAGTGGGTCACGTCTGGGGGCTGGCAGGCTGGCTGTCCCACTCCCAGCCTTACTATGTCCATCTTCTTCTCTTCTTCTTTCATTGTATCTCTCAGAGCAGCTGACTCACCTCCCAACTTCAAGTTCACTGCCTGGCACACTGTTGGGGGTAGCTGGAAGCCCTGGCATTTCATCTAGTGGCCCATGCCATTCAGAGTGCCATCTTAATTCTTTTAAGAACCAGTAGCCGATGCCCACTCCTGTATATATTATATATAATATAGAAGACCCCCATGCTGCCCTCTAGTATCCACCCCCCACCATTGGACACTTTGCATATTCTCCCCTCGTGCCCCCCAGCTTTCTTATTTGTCCACCCTAGTTGGTCAACTGCCCTCCCAAATTTTCGGGGTACTGGAGTAAAGGTTTTTACAAGCAGATGTAATTCCTGATGCCAGGCTACTTTAGATGCCACTCCACTCACAGCAGTGCCCTTATTCTAATCCAAGATGGTAGGGGTTGACAAAGGACACTTTATCACACCCTGCAGAATTATTAGCACATGGAATTCCCAAACCAGCTCCATGCATTTCATATGGGGGGCAATAGCGGGTACAAGGTGGGTGCCAGTCTATGGTGGGGGCCCAGACAGCCACACGCTCACCTTAAAAGTCACTCACTTCATCAAAAGTGCCAAATATCTGGAGTAGCACCCGGGATTTTCATTTTTGCATATTTATGAATTTTATGCAAATCTTTGACTCTGTTTTGCTTAATTGCATTCTGATTTCTGGTGTCCCACTGAAGAACGTCTCAGATTTGGATCCCCAGAGGCCTCTCTTTACAGTAGGCACTGAGCTCTTTACTGGTAACATTACATGCCAGCCTGGATGTCCCGCTTTACTTGTCACAAGTGAAAAAGGGAGCAGCGCTTAGGTCTGAAGGTAGGCTAGCAAAACAGACCGGGCTGTGGATGGGTGGGTGAGTGGGCCAGTTGCCCTCGACAGAGTGGCTGCTCTCTCTGATACTCGCACACTACGGAAGTTTCATGCCATGCATTATGGCTGGCACTCTTTCACTCTCTGATATTCCTGTCAAGGCGCTATATAAAGAGCAGCTTCATTAATAACTGGCCAAGGACGAGTTGGCAAGCCTTCACCCTTCCAGGCAGCCAATGACCTGGTGAAACCTCATATAGCGCTTTTGACAGTGAGCACCTATAGTACAGTATGTGTGCCACCAGGAATCATACATCAGAAGAACATCCAAGTGAGAACTGGGACCTGGCACCACCTGGGGGTGGTCTTGAACCCAGGGTGTAAGAACCCAACACTAATCAGTGGGCCACCTTTCTATAAAGCCATGAATTTGAAAAGTACCAAGAAATGTGCACAATAAGGACCCTTTGGGCGCATCCCTCATACACTAGCCTCCCCAAGGTGGCAGACCCCTCACTAAGGTGGCCATGTTTGGGCGCGTTGTGCATTGCATTGCATTATATGGTGCATAATTAAAGCACTGAAGAAAGGCATTATATAGCGCCTTTCACCATAAGGGTCCAGCACAGTATGTTTCCAGGGCACCCCTCACACTCAATCTGGTGTTGGGGCTCATCTCAGAGTGGTGTGTTGGCATCACAAAATTTATTGTGCATAATTAAAAGCACTACAGAAGGGAGTCATATAGCGCCTTTCATGATAGCCCCAACATGAAGTGCTTTACTTGGATTCTTTGGGGGGGGGGGTTACCCCTAACACGAGACCTTCTCCAAGCTAATAGCAGGCCCCTGTCTTTGTGCTTTTCTATTTCACACTTGGCAAGTTGACACACATTGCTTGGCAGTTGGCATTATCAAAAACCCTAAAAGCAATGTGGAAAAGCTTTATATAGCGCCTTTCACGATACAGTCCAACCGAAAGTGTTGTACTAGAGTTGAATTTGGGGGGCATGACCATCGCCAAGCTGGCATCTCAGACTAGGCTTGATGCCTGGCAGACACCACATTGCAGTTGGTATTATCGCCACCTTGTAAACTGTGCTTCATTAAAGTACTGCAGAGAGGCTATATAGCGCCTTTCATGGTAAATTCAGACACAGATTGTTTTACTGGAGTGAATTTAGGGGCATCCCTCACCAAGCTGGTGGGAAGTAACTGCATGTTGGCACACTTTGCATTTAAGATGGCATTGATACAAACTGTTGCATTGTTAAGGCACTGCTTTATATAGCGCCTTTCACGATACACTCCGCCATAAATTGCTTTGCTGGTTTAACCCTTTGATGGTATCCCTTCTGTGTTCTTGCTGCCTTACGTCACATACTTCATGAATTGTTTGGGGTCTGATTAACATTTAAGTATATAGCGTCTTTTGTGGTAAGTATGAGGCACACCACCCTGGCACAGTTTGGACTGTTAAGGTGTTTTATAGTGCCTTGCCATGCCCTAAAGAGCATATTGGAGGCTTGGCCACCACAAGCTACCTCATCATCCAAACCTCCAGTGGCTTCCCAGCTCTTGCCAGAAGAGGGCACCGTTTGGTCAGCATTGTAGCGGGCCTGCCGCAGACCTGCTGATGGTCCGGTGTCTCCCCCGTTAGGGGGTAGGGGATTGTCATTTCACACTGCCGGCCCCATGAAAGTCTCCCACTCGGCGGCTCTCATCCTGTTTTGCGCCCTTTAGCACTTTTTATGTCAATGGCTGAAGATGTTCTTCATTTTCTTACACACTTGAGATCAAAGGACTGGTGACAGAATTTTAGCGGCTGGATCTGTAGAAGGGGTTGGGGGAGTAGGGCGGGGTCTTGTGAATCTCAATGTGCCGTGCTCTGAGACCTCCTAACCTGCACCCCTTCTCTTGTTGCAGCCTTTTGCCCAAATGTCGTGGCCCAGAGACGCCTGGCATCGCTGAGCTTCCTCATGTATAAACGCTTTGTGGAGGTAGGAGCCTAGCGTGTGCAGATCCCTTAACATGCTGGGGGGGGTCCTGGCGGGGGTGTGTGTGTGTGTTGGAGCGCAAGGTGAAGGTGCCGGTTTGGGTGCAGGTGATAAGGGGGCATCTTGGAGGGTCTATATAATAGATAGATATGAAAGGCACAGTATAATATTTAAATATAGATGTGAAAGGCACTATATGATAGATATATAATAAAAGAGTGTGGTAGATGACATATGAAAGGCGCCATTTATAATGTGGTAACAGAATTAGATATGAGGGTTGTGCTAATATTTTATAGATAGAAAATGAAAGGCATTATATAATATTGTGAAAAACTTTGCATTGCCGTTTATTATGTATAATCTGTTTTATATTAAGTAGTACATTTCTTCCATCATGTGTTAGATATGTAGGCACTGTAAAATGTTTGTGAAAGGCGCTATATAATTTGGTGATGGATAGTAAGTACAGCACAGCATAGCATATCTTGTGATTTATTCAGTTGAAGGCTGAGGGGGTCTCTTCGCGTGCCCCCAGTGTAAGAGTACATGCGTTTCAGTCAGGTGCTTTTAGTTCAGCAGTATGGCTGATTGATATGAAAGGCGATATAAATAACAAGCATAGGCAGATTGATAGAAAGGTCATTATATAATAAATGTAGACCTAAGCATAACTGAAAGGCGCTGTGTAATATCGTGCTTGATTAGTTATGAAAGGCACTATATAATGTTGACCTGTGGCTCTCTCAGTGGGGGGCTCCACTCTTTCCACCCTCGGCTTCACTCGGCTGCTGGCCTTGTCTCTTGTGTATTTATGGGTGATGTCAGGCTCAGTCTGTAGGAGGCACTGCTGCAGACACCGGCAGAGGGAGTTTGGGTCTTTCATGAATTCTTGTCACTGGAGTGGCCTTCGGTGCGGTAGGAGACGTTCTGATGCCCCACGGGCATGTGACATTCCTACTGTGCCCCTACAAAGTGGATGAAATCGGGCGGGCGGCACTTGTCTGGCTCATTCGGGCGTTGGGGACTGGTTGAGCGGGTTAATTCACATTGGCGGATTGCGACTTGCCCTTCTCACTGATGCCTATCTCTTCTTTCTAGAAAAGCATGTCTGAGGAGGACTGGCAGGACCACGTTCAGGTAGGTGCAACTCAGTATGGCAAGTGGCCGATCACAGAGTGCCACGCAAAGTCGAGCTGCTTCCATATACTTGATGGTTTTTAGTGATGGTTGCTCTAATGCCAGGCTGTGTGCTCTGTGACCGCCGTGCCCGTTTTAAACTTATATGGCCTTCCCCCCTTATCATGTGTTCCCATCATGTTTCTGGCTGACTGGTTGGCACCTGCACACCTGATTCACTTGTCGTGTCACTCGCCCGGATTCCTGCCCAGCCAGTATGACGGGCTCCGTGCAGTGGGGCAGGGTGGAAGGTGCCCCCTTGAGGGCAGAATTCCTAATCTCAAGCACTTTCATTGGCAGCACATCTGCCAGGCAGCAGCTGCCGTTTGTCATTTGGATGTCCACCAGTGGTCAGACCCTGTTTGGGACCTTGGACAGCAGTGGCTTGATAAGCTGATGGGCTCTCCTGCCATGTCACAGAGAAGCAGAGATCCAGGGCTTCCTGCCTGGAGGTGGTGTGGCCATTATATGTGGATGGGCATCGGGGGCCGGCATGACGTATATGTAAAGTCAGTGGGGTGGGACAGCAGCCTATTTATATAGTGCCTTTTAAAGTGTGGGTCACAACAGTAAGACCAGTTGTCCCCCAAAAAAATTAGGACCCTGCCAGAGGACTGCCTGAGGTCCTACCAGTAATGGCACCTGTGACCCAGTAAGGGTGCTCTTGGGCCTTCCCTGACCAAAGTAACAACACATTTAAAGATGAAGTACGGGAGTAACGCAAGCATCCAGGGAAAGACATAGAAATAAATAAGAATCCCTGATGAGTGGACCCCTGTGGGCACACCAGCTTCTCTCTGGTCATTCTGCCGGTCGCCAGTTGAGCTCTTACACCTCTCCGCATTGGTCATCTGGCCAGAAGGAGCTCTTAAGCTGTCATCAGGGTCCACTCCCTCTGGCCCGAGGATGACCCTGCAGTCCTGTGCCACAGTCCTTGTGTAAAACACACGAGGGGTCACCTGTCCTGTAACCTGCCAACTTGCCACCCGCTCTCAGCCTAGAATTCTCTAGAAGTATGATAGCATGTTCTACCACCCTGGGATGGTCTTTGGTTTATACTCTTTATAGTGCTCTGACAGGACGAGCGAGGTGCTGCATTTTATGAGCATGACATAGTAGAGGAGGAGCATCGCTCACATAATCCATCCACGTATAGCGCCTTTCATAGTCCACCCAGTGACACAGTGATGCTTGCACTGAGAGGATTTAGATAACGGTGCCGAAATTCACAACAACCCGTCTTTATACAGCAGAGCAGTGAACCCCCGATGAGTTAGCGTGAGGAGTGCCAGGCATCTGAAGAGTCTGTTTGTGTGTTTCAGAGCACCATGGGCGACGACCGGGAACTCCAGCAGCAGCTTATCCACCTCCTGGTGCGCTACAGTGACCTGAGGACGGCCGCTCGGTGGGCATCTCGCTACGCTGTGCCCAAGGAGCTCCTGCCCCTGGGTGTGGACAACTTTCTGGAGGGTGCACAGGCCAGGTTAGAGTGCCTCACCACTGTTTGTGTACCCGTCCTGGTGTTCGCGGTCAGATGTTACACTTCAGTCCAGAGTGGAGCCGCCTGCCTTATATAGCGCCCGCCATGCTCATCTCAGTGATGCTCACAGATACTGAGCCACATGCATACTGGCATCGCTTTGCTCAGTTTGGTCATCACCCAGTAATGTAGGTGGACCACCTGGCACAGCTGGCACTGTCCTTGGACTCAGTTCTAGGCATAGAGAAAATAACACCTGCCACTTCATTTATGCACATTGGACAGGGCACCACTGTGCCAGCCTGTCTGTGTGAGACTTTAGTTCAATATGTGTTTGTATACACTCATATGAACACACACACATATATATATATACATACATATTATTTATGAGTGTGTATATATACTGTATATATATATATATATATATATAATATGCATGTATTTGTTTGTGTGCATATATAAATAAATAAAAAATATGTATACATACATACACACACCCTTACTTACATATGCTGTGTTATATATAAATACATAGCATTTATGTATTTATATATAACACAGCATATGTAAGTAAGGGTGTGTGTATGTATGTATACATATTTTTTTATAATAATACATATTATTTTATATGTACACACACACATAAATATACACAAACTGTGTGTGTATATATATATATAAAATACTGTATACACACATATATATGTAATATATAAAATATTTCTGTTTATATTATATACTGTACAGTTTGAATGTGAAATGTTTGTAATGTATATAATATACATTTATGTAAAATGAGTTTGTTTTTATGGTGCCTTTAAAGGGCAGATTTTTGACATTCAGCCCCTCTTATATGGCGCCCTCTACAGCCTACAGGGAGCAACAATGGAAAGCTCTGAAGCAGTCAGTTTTTTTTTTTTTTTTTTATATAGCGCCTTTCCTGCCAAGCACACTGATGATTTTGAATTTCTTTCAAGTTGGCGCAGTGTTCAGCACTGCCACCCACTCCCTGCCCAATTATAGTTTTCTTGTTCCTGTGTAAGCCAGTTGGCATCTCTTAAGCTGGCACTGCATAGGAGTTGGCCCTGTCGCGGGTTGCCATCCACAATTTGATTTTGCCCTGAGCTCAGTGCCAGGGATGTTATTTGCAAAGAATTTTTTTACAGGGAGCGCAGGGTCACCTGGCATCTTTTGAGAGAGGCGTCACATTTGAGAGGGCTGCTGGTTTTGTCCCACTTCAGATGCCATTAAAGCTCATGAAGCTGCTGAATGTGTCAGCTCTTCACGTCATTTACACCTTTGCACCCTTCTTAGCGTCTCTTACCCACTGGACTCTTCCATTAACCCACCTGTTCTGTTTGGGGTCATGGAGAGTCATAGTCTGTCTTGGCAGGAATTGGTGCAATGCAGATCCAGTCCTAGATGGGCCGCAAGTCCTTCGGTGGGCACACTCTCTCCACCAGGTCAATTTAGTCACTATTTAACCCAGGTGGTGAACGGAGTGGGTTTGAATCTGTGACTTGGTGAGGCAGCATCAATGACTGGAGCCCCTCATAATTTGAACTGTTTCCTCGAATCTGGGTGGGTTCCCTCCGTTCCCTCCCACAGTCCAAAGACGTGCAGGTTGGGTGCATTGGCAATGCTAAATTGCCCCCTTGATGTGTGTCTGTGTGTTCACTTTGTAATGGACGGGTGCCCGCTCCAGCAGTTGTTCCTGCCTTGTGCCCCAATAGATGACAGTTTCTCTTGCAACTCATCTCAGGTTGAAGTGGCTTTGGAAAACGGCTGGCTGGAAGGATGGACAAGGGGCCTCAGTAATCCGTCCAGTTCCCCTCTCCCTGTTGTACAGGAGCCAACACTGGATGAGATGCCAGTCTACTAATGCAGTTTTAGAAAAGTCCCATGAACGTCAAGCCCCTGTTGCATATTCGAGGAGACCTGCAGGTGGGATGGCCAGCAGGAGGCTCTGTCCTCCCGACTTTATGCTGGTGCACAGCAGCGCCCCCTACCTGACATGCACTCGTCTACCCCCTCAGACTGCAGTGCCATTTGGGTGATGTGGTGCCACACGTTTGATTTATTTGTCAAGCCGGTTTGGCAGGTGAAATGGAATCCCTAAAGCCAAGACATTTGGGGGTTTACCCGTGGTCTCTTCCATGTGTCCAGCCCCACCATCTTCGGAGCCTGCTGGGTTGATGCTTGGCAGGCAGTATGCCCATTTGGCCAGGGAATTTGTCCTGGAATTATTTTTGGAGATTTTTTCTGTTTTTTTTTTTGACGTCTCCAGAATTTGGGGTCGGTGGGTCATGCGGAGCCTTTGCTCTTTCATGTATAAAAATAAAGCCATCTGCTGAGAAGGGTGGGCATTCACTTTGACAAATGGACTTCATTTTTCTCCTGGTCTGCACATTTGGGCTAATTGGCCTCATTTCCTCCAAATGGGAACTCGGAGGCCAATGCCCAAAGACCCCCGTCCCCACCAAGTGTGGTTTGGCGCCTCCGTCCATGGGGTCAGCAGCTCAATGCAGACGGCTGCCGTGCTGTGCTCACCCAGTGTGTGTCTTTCCCTTCAGGTCAGAGGCCACCGGTGTACTGAAGGTGGAGGACAGTTGGGGACGCCAAACTGGAATGAGTGAGGACACCCATTACCAGCTTCCTATTGCCCTGGGGGACGTGCACTTAGTGGACACGGCGACTCGGCTGGAGGAATGTCGGGAGGTCCTGCTGAAGGTGGGTGTGAAGTGAAGTCCGTGGCGTGGCGCCCAGGGTCATTTCTGGCAGTGTGAAGCCGTGGTGCCCCCTGTTGGCAGATCATTTAACTCTCATCCAGTGAGTTAGTGGCATCAAAAACATGGGCTGGGACTTTTGGCCAGACGGGCCCACCACAACCTCTGATGTGTGCTTTGCTCATTTAAATCGTTGCCCCTGGTCACTGAACACATTGTCTGCGTCTCCCCCCTCTCATTTGTGAGTGAGATTGACGTTGGGTTGTTGGGGGGATTGTGTGATTTGACAGGAGCACCTGCACTATGGGCAAAGCATGTTGCCCCTCAGTCTTACAGCGTGTGACTTGACAGTGTGCCCCCAAAAATACAATTTAATACACTCTTGTGCTCTGCCTACTGAGCATTTGGTTTTCCAGAGCTGAAGTTCACAGGTACCCTCTATTGCCAAAGTATTGGAGAATCCAAAATCATTGAACTCGGGTGTTCCAATCACTTCCATGGCCACTGGTGTATCAAATCGAGCACCTCGGCATGCAGACTGGAATGGGCCGCTCTCTGGCACCGTCATAGGATGCCCATCTGTGCAAGAAGTCCATTTGTGACTAAATATTCCACGGTCAGCCGTTAGTGGAGGCCATTGGGAACAACAGGGACTCAGCCACCAAGCGGTAGGCCACAGAGCACATGCTGAGGTGTGCAAGAATCCATAGCTACAGACCCCCAAATGCTCCAGAACAGTTCAGTGTAGAGAGAGAGAGGGGGGGAGGGAGAGCTTCAGGGAATGAATGGGGTCTCCCTGGGCGAGTGCAATGCAAAGCGTCAGATGCCATGGTGTAAAGCCCACCATAGACTCGAGAGCAGTGCAGACGTGTCCTCTGGAGTGACGAATCTGATGGACGAGTCTTGGTTTGGCGATCACCATGGGAATGGGCCAAGTGTAAAATGGGTTTATGGTTTTTCAGGGGTTGGGTTTGGCTTGAGCATACAAATCCATATTGGACAATTTTAAGGTTGGGGATGGCAACATGACTGCACTGCACCAGTGGGCACAGCAGGGACTGTGAAGAAATGGAGGAGTGACTTTGGGGTGGGCCGCACAGAGCCTTGACCTCAACTTTGGGATGAATTGTAGTGGAGACCGCCAGGCCTTCTCATCCAACATCCGCGTCTGACCTCACCAATACTCTCCTGGTCACAAATTCCCCTAAACCCACTGCTGCACACCAGAAGAGTTGAAGCTGTTAGAGGGGCAAAGGGTGGGCCGACTCCATATTAAGAATGGGATGTCACTAAAGGTGAGGCAGGCATCCCAATACTTTTGGAAATACGGTGTAGATCATGAGCCGGGTCACTGAGGGAGGCAGCGGTGGGATTTCTTGAGGTACGTTCCATGGTAAGCCCTACTTATAAGTAATTCCAGTTATGTTAGAGGCGGGCCTTCAGAAAGCTGTTGGTTTGAACGTTTAAATCCATATAGTGCCTTTCGCTGTAAATACAGGGTGGCACAGGGACACGGGTAATTTTGGAAGTTGGTGTTGGCGAACCTGGGGGGCGTCGACGGTCGTTTGGGTCGTTTCTCTACTGACAGACTGAGGAAATCGTTTCTCCCTCACACTATGCGACCCTTCAATGTCACCTGGGGGGGGGTAAACGTTAACATTACACAAAGTTATTGTCTGTCATACCTGCATTGTTATCATTTTTTAATTTAATATTGTTCTTATCAGTATGCTGCTGCTGGATTATGTGAATTTCCCCTTGGGATTAATAAAGTATCCATCTATCCTTCCGAAGCCCCTTGCTGTCAGTTATAATGGGAGCGGTGGAGTGGCGCACCACGAGCGAGTGTCCGCTGTGACAGCCTTTTATAAGAATGGTGACAGGGTGACAAAGGGAACTTGGGCGTCATTACCATTTAGGACGTCACGATGGCGATTCCAATACGGGCGCATCATTTCGAAGAAAAAGGTCCAGCCTTACCAAAAAAGAAGTCCCCCCAAGTGGTCTTCAGAGAATATTGAGGGCGGGTCGAGCTGCCATCGTGAGGAACCCCTTGCCGCGCCGTGTGACAACACGCATCAGAATGCTTCACAGAGTTGAAGTTCCACCCCAGCGAACTGCAGATCATGCAGGAACTCAAACCCTTGACCACGTGCCGCGTCGACAGTAAAGTAATCGAGGACGCCGACTTCGTGAACAAGTTGTGGATGTCGGACGAAGCCCGCTTTTGACTTAACCGATAGATTAACAAACAGAATTTCCGTTTACCGGGCAGAGGAAAAGCTTCGCGGCCCTCAGGTGACATGTATGGTGTCATCGCACAGTGTCACAGGCCCTGACTAATCACATCCGATCGGTGGGTTGCCGCGCTTGGCATATTTTGTTGCGGGGAGGCTGCAAAACTTTGCACATCTGAAGAATCGAGAGGACATGCAGTTTGAATGGGACGGGGCCACTTCGTGTACCGCCTGCCTGGCAGCTAATCGACGGCTCGTTCGTTTCGCTCAACGGGTGACGTTCCATGGCCTCCGGTTTGTGATTTGTGGGGACGTCTAAAAAAGCCAAGCGTACCGCACACGTCCTGCTGGACTGAAGAAGTGGAAATCGCTGGCTGGCATTCCTCTTGGCATGCAGGCTGGCAGATTGCGTACGGTGATGTTTTCTTCAAAGCATGAAGTGAGTATTGATTAGCATCGTTAATTTTCAAATCCTGCACAACACATTTCATCAGTAATCGGATTTTCTTTTGTGTTTATTTGTGCATCTGAAATCTCCCTGTGCCACCCTTTACTTACTGTGGGCCGTTTTTCCAGATAAGGTTTGGTCCCAGTGGCCGGAGTTGAATTATGGGGGTGATGGGTGGTCTGCGTCTTACCCCACTGGGGGGCTGCCTAACCTTCCTTTGGGTTCTGTCCCCAGGTTGATGCTGGTGGTCTTTTTTTGTCTTTTTGTCTCTCTCTCTTTAGTCCGACACGACGGTGGGACTGGATATGGAATGGCGTCCGTCCTTTGGTTCTGTGTCCCGACCGCGGGTGTCGCTGATCCAGCTGGCGGTACGAGACGCCGTCTACCTGTTGGATCTCCTGGCGCTGGAACGGGGGGAGCAGACGGCGCAGCTCGTGGGGTTCATGCGAAGCCTCTTCCTGGATTCCAGCATCACCAAACTTGGTACTCCTGACACTTTGGCAACACCCACTCATTTACATTGAATGGACTTAATCTGGTTAATTAGATGGAAACGCAAACCATCCAGCCGCCTGAGGGTCTGTGAACTCCCACTTGCCGATCCCACCGCCCTTCACTTCAGGCGCTTTATGCTTAGGGAATCACAATTGTTGATGTCAGGTCTTCCACCAGAAAGGCCAGAGAGCGCGAGCCTAATTACAGTTGAAGAGAGCAGTAAACATCTGAAGCTGTATATAGTGCCTTTCACGATGAGCTGGAATACGCAACTGTGCAATGGACAGGGTCATGGAGGAGGATTTCTTAAGATACTAAGGCACATCTACCTGCCCGTTTTGTGCTACACTCTACGTATACAGCAGATAATGGGGCTGACTGTAGGGTGAACATTCTGTAAATTATTGCTTTGAAAGGTTCAGTAATCTTATATAGTGCCTTTCAGCGTGAACTCAAAAGTAGTTCTTGAAATAGCCTTCGTTTCAGGACAGAGGTTCACGAAAGGCTGTCTAGGAAATGGCTGCTGATCCCACTCTTTAATGCTCTAGGGAGCCAAATTCAAGTAAGCGACAGGAATTTCACACTTTATAGCGCCTTTCACAATGAGGTGATGGATGGATTTTTTTTTTTTGTTTTATAGTGCCCTTCAAGATAAGCACCAGATGTCCAGGTAGTCATAGACTGGATTGTTGAGGTGGAAAGTAAGCCCCCCAGGACCCCCATTACTAATGATGAGTGTGTGTTTTGGTTCCCTCGAGCTGCGGTTGACCTGATTGTGTGTTTCTCTTTTTCCTCCATTGACGTAGGTTACGGATTGGACGGGGACCTCCGCACCTTTGCTGCTATGTGGCCAGAGCTCCAGGACGACCCCATTAAGCCAGCTGGCATGCTGGACCTCCTTGGAGTTCACAAGAGGGTACAGTACTGTCATCTATGCACACCTGTGTCACTAAATGCATATAGCGCCTTGCAGCCTGCCTCCTTCTAGAACTGTCACCTGTGCACATGTATATCAATAAATGCATATAGCACCTTGCAGCCTGACTTCTCCTAGAACTATTTTCTGTGTAAGCGTATGTCACTAAATGCATATAGTGCCTTGCAGCCTGGCTTTTCCTAGAACTGTCACCTGTGCACATGTATATCACTAAATGTATATAGTGCCTTGCAGCCTGCCTTCTTCTAGAACTGTCACTTGTCCACACATACAGTGGAGGAAATAATTATTTGACCCCTCACTGATTTTGTAAGTTTGTCCAATGACAAAGAAATGAAAAGTCTCAGAACAGTATCATTTCAATGGTAGGTTTATTTCAACAGTGGCAGATTGCACATCAAAAGGAAAATCGAAAAATAACTTTAAATAAAAGATAGAAATTGATTTGCATTTCATTGAGGGAAATAAGTTTTTGAACCCTCTAACAAAAAAGGACTTAATACTTAGTGGAAAAACCCTTGTTTGCAAGCACAGAGGTCAAACGTTTCTTGTAATTGATGACCAAGTTTGCGCACATTTTAGGAGGAATGTTGGTCCACTCCTCTTTGCAGATCATCTCTAAATCCCTAAGGTTTCGAGGCTGTCTCTGTGCTACTCTGAGCTTGAGCTCCCTCCATAGGTTTTCTATTGGATTAAGGTCCGGAGACTGACTAGGCCACTCCATGACCTTAATGTGCTTCTTCTTGAGCCACTCCTTTGTTGCCTTTGCTGTATGTTTTGGGTCATTGTCGTGCTGGAACACCCATCCACGACCCATTTTCAGTTTCCTGGCAGAGGGAAGGAGATTGTCGCTCAGGATTTCACGATACATGGCTCCGTCCATTTTCCCGTTAATGCGATTAAGTTGTCCTGTGCCCTTAGCAGAAAAACACCCCCAAAGCAAAATGTTTCCACCCCCATGCTTGACGGTGGGGACGGTGTTTTGGGGTCATAGGCAGCATTTTTCTTCCTCCAAACACAGCGAGTTGAGTTAATGCCAAAGAGCTCTATTTTGGTCTCATCAGACCACAGCACCTTCTCCCAGTCACTCTCTGAATCATTCAGGTGTTCATTGGCAAACTTCAGACGGGCCTGCACATGTGCCTTCTTGAGCAGGGGACCTTGAGCCCTGCAGGATTTTAATCCATTGCGGTGTAATGTGTTTCCAATGGTTTTCTTGGTGACTGTGGTCCCTGCTAATTTGAGGTCATTAACTAACTCCTCCCGTGTAGTTCTAGGATTCTTTTCACCTTTCTCAGAACCATTGACATCCCACGAGGTGAGATCTTGCGTGGAGCCACAGAGCGAGGTCGATTGATGGTCATTTTGTGCTCCTTCCATTTTCGAACAATCGCACCAACAGTTGTCACCTTCTCTCCCAGCTTCTTGCTAATGGTTTTGTAGCCCATTCCAGCCTTGTGCAGGTCTACAATTTTGTCTCTGACATCCTTGGACAGCTCTTTGGTCTTTCCCATGTTGTAGAGTGTGGAGTCTGCTTGATTGATTGATTCTGTGGACAGGTGTCTTTTATACAGGTGACTAGTTAAGACAGGTGTCCTTAATGAGGGTGACTAATTGAGTAGAAGTGTCTAACCACTCTGTGGGAGCCAGAACTCTTAATGGTTGGTAGGGGTTCAAAAACTTATTTCCCTCAATGAAATGCAAATCAATTTCTATCTTTTATTTAAAGTTATTTTTTCGATTTTCCTTTTGATGTGCAATCTGCCACTGTTGAAATAAACCTACCATTGAAATGATACTGTTCTGAGACTTTTCATTTCTTTGTCATTGGACAAACTTACAAAATCAGTGAGGGGTCAAATAATTATTTCCTCCACTGTATGTCACTAAATGCATATAGTGCCTTGCATCTTGGCTTCTTCTAGAACTGTTTTCTGTGCAATTGTATATCACTAAATACATATATAGCAACTTACAGCCTGGCTTCTTCTAGAACTGTCATCTGTCCACACATACGTCACTAAATGCATATAGCGCCTTGCAGCCTGACTTCTTCTAGAACTATTTTCTGTGTAAATATATGTCACTAAATGCATATAGTGCCTTGCAGCCTGGCTTCTTCTAGAACTGTCACCTGTGCACATGTATATCACTAAATGCATATAGTGTTTTGCACCTTGGCTTCTTCTAGAACTGTCATCTGTCCACATATATGTCACTAAATGCATATAGCACCTTGTAGCCTGCCTCCTTTTAGAACTATTTTCTGTGTAAACGTATGTCACTAAATGCATATAGTGCCTTGCAGCCTGGCTTTTTCTAGAATTGTCACCTGTGCACATGTATATCACTAAATTCATATAGTGCCTTGCAGCCTGGCTTCTTCTAGAACTGTTTTCTGTGCAAATGTATATCACTAAATACATACTGTATACAGCACCTTACAGCCTGGCTTCTTCTAGAACTGTCACCTGTGCACACGTATGTCACTAAATGCATATAGCGCCGTACAGCCCAGCTTCTTCTCTCTCACAGTCATTTTTACATGACTCCTTTCTTTTCCACCCCTAACCCAGAACCCAACCTCCTCCATCTTCAGAATTGCACTGTGTGGCTTGGATTACTTAGGTGAGCTCTTTAAAGTCCTGCTGAGTAGGAAAGGCACTATATATATAACATACCAAATAAATGAAGCTCATGCCCAGCTCAGTCTCGTCAGTCTAACCCCATCACAGTAACTGAACTGACAGCAGCCTCACGCCAAATGTGTTCTGCTCATGACCACCACTAGAGGGCGAAGCCTAAGAAAACGATGGGAACTGTGGTGACCTGCGGACGCCCTGACTGCACACTGCAGTCCTCAAAGCTGCCCAAGTGACCCATCAATGAATAGAACTTAGTGGGGTCAAATCTTTATAGTCTCTTCAGTGATGCCAATGTGTGCCCACTTCTCTGTTGCTGCCTGTTTCAAGGCAGAGGGTCTCCTTTACATAGTGCCTTTCCTCTCCAGTGTCACCACAAGGGCATCACACAGGGTTCTTCATATAGCGTCTCACAGTCTTGTGATTGGGTGTGCCCGTGTTCCTGTGACCTGTCAGCTATGAAGGCACACAGTTGGCACACATATTCGTTTGGTGCCCTGTACCTGCTCCCCCTTTCTCCTGCTCTCCATTCATCCTGGTGTTAGGATCGTCTAACCTGACAGGTGTCCTCTTTGTGTCCAGCTCATGAGAAGCCATGCCCCGGAGCACAGGGCCTGCAAGCCCACATCCAAGGTGGACGGACCACCGGAGAAGGGCCTCAGTCTGCTGGTGCAGTTGGTCCTGGGGAAGCGGCTGAACAAGACGGAGCAGCTGTCCAACTGGGAGAGGCGCCCCCTGCTGCCCGAACAGGTGCGCTATGCAGGTGAGCGGAGTGAGCCTCCTCGGGTCCCCTTGGGCTTTTGTCCCAGAACATCACTGTCATGTTTGTTCTTGCTCGTCCTCCCTCATGTCTAAGTGGTCACCTTTGTGCTTTCTACTTTGCAGCCATCGATGCCTACTGCCTGCTGGACGTGTACCACAAGCTGTCCCAGGAGTCCCCGTTGATGGAGGGCCTGTGCCAACTTGCTACCAGTCCCAGTGTGGGGGAGAAGGACATCAAGAGGAAGCCAAAGCAGAGTGGTGCCCCTGAGCAGGTGAGGTGGCTAGCACATGTGCCCAGTGACTTAGGTTCTGGCATCTTTGTCGGGTGACCTCGACAGCTGGCAGAGAAAGGCACTTTATTTGCTTATTGTGCCCTCTGACCAGTAGTGGAAGTGAGCAGTAGGACTATAACACTATATAGCGCCTTTCATGATGAGCGCTGGCTTTCCAGAGCTGAGGTGTGCAGGAGGATAGATAGATAGATAGATAGATAGATAGATACTTTATAATTCACACACTCCAACAGCAGCATACTGATAAAGAACAATATTAAATTAAAGAGTGATAACAATGCAGGTATAACAGACAATAACTTTGTATAATGTTAACGTTTACCCCCCCGGTGGAATTGAAGAGTCACATAGTGTGGGGTCTCCTCAGTCTGTCAGTGGAGCAGGATGGTGACAGCAGTCTGTGGCTGAAGCTGCTCCTCTGTCTGGAGATGATCCTGTTCAGTGGACTCTCCATGATTGACAGGAGTCTGCTCAGCGCCCGTCGCTCTGCCACGGATGTCAAACTGTCCAGCTCCGTGCCTACAATACAGCCTGCCTTCCTCACCAGTTTGTCCAGGCGTGAGGCGTCCCTCTTCTTTATGCTGCCTCCCCAGCACACCTACCGCATAGAAGAGGACACTCACCACAACCGTCTGGTAGAACATCTGCAGCATCTTATTGCAGATGTTGAAGGATGCCAACCTTCTAAGAAAGTATAGTCGGCTCTGTCCTCTCTTGCACAGATCATCAGTATTGGCAGTCCAGTCCAGTTTATCATCCAGCTGCACTCCCAGGTATGTATAGGTCTTCACCTTCTGCACAGTCACCTCTGATAATCACAGGGTCCATGAGGGGCCTGGTCCTCCTAAAACCCACCACCAGCTCCTTGGTTTTGCTGGTGTTCAGGTGTAGGTGGTTTGAGTCGCACCATTTAACAAAGTCCTTGATTAGGTTCCTATACTCCTCCTCCTCCTGGCCACTCCATGATGCAGCCCACCATAGCAGTGTCGTCAGTGAACTTTTGCACGTGGCAGGACTCCGAGTTTTATTAGAAGTCCGATGTATGTTGGCTGAACAGGACCGGAGAAAGTCCAGTCCCCTGCGGCTCCTGTGCTGCTGACCACAATGTCAGACCTGCAGTTCCCGAGACGCACATACTGAGGTCTGTCTGTAAGAGAGTCCACTGATGCCACCAGGTGTGAATCTACTCCCATCTCAGTCAGCTTGTCCCTAAGGAGCAGAGGTTGGATGGTGTTAAAGGTGCTAGAGAAGTCCAGAAACATCATTCTTACAGCACCATTGCCTCTGTCCAAGTGGGAGATGGATCAGTGTAGCATATAGATGATGGCAGAATAGCAGGCAGGACCATTGGGGGGCGGCGGGGGGGTGTCGGGCAGTGGTGGGATTTTTAGGAAGTACTGAAGCTCATCTTTACAATGCATGTCATACTGGAGTAGAGTCATAAATGTTGGGGTCTGCAAGCAGCGAGTCACTGCTTTGAAGTTTCAATCTATAAATCGCCTTTCACAGCGAACATTAAGGCAGTTACTCAAAATAATTTTTTCACATCAGGCCGGGGGGCTCTAAGGGGCTGTCGAGGGAAGAAGCAGTGGTGACTTTTTAATGCTGTAGGGGGAGCCAAGTTCAAACAAGCAATAAGACTTTTAAACTGTATAGCGCCTTTCATGGTGGTCACTGGGCTGAATTGTAGGAGGTTAATCGACGGGGCCATTGAGGGGGGCAGCGGTGGGATTTTATGTATTTATTTATTTTTAAATATTGAAGGCTTATTCCTACCATACCTTTCTTGGTAAACTCCATCTATAGAGCTGTGCAGTAATTCTACCGATTAGCATTCTGAGGGGCACTGTTTGTATACATTTAAGTAAGCTGCCATGCTCTATATAGCGCCTTTCACTGTCAACGCTCAGGTGGTTTCTCACATTGTTTTGAAGGTTGTCAAGGATAAAGTTGATGAGCCACAGCATGAAGTTATGGGAAAGAGTAGTGGAAGCTTTGGTTAAGAAGGGAGGTGATGATCAGCAAGCAGAAATGTGGGGTCAGGTCAGGAAAAACCACTGGAGATGTGATGTTTGCTCTGAGGGTCTGTGACGATGTGAGTTCTGGCTCCACGCTCCCTTGGCTGTTTGGGAACCCTTGAACCCAACACCGTCAATAATGTTGCCAAGTGAGCTAGTCAATGGAGGCAAATTACTGAGCAAGGGGAAGGTAGAAAGTGCCAAAGTGCTTTTATTAAAAACCAACAACAACAGTGTTCAAATAAATAGTGCAGTTCTTCACAGTTCTTCATTAAATAAATAATCCATAAAAAGAACACGTGGAGGTTAAAAATCAATAAATAGAAAAAAAACACATCCTTAAAAACGAGAGGTTAAAATCTTCTTTAGGAAGCAGTCTTAAAAACCAACAACAAATCCGGTGCTCTTCTGTTAGCATCTCACCTGCTTATCCCATTTGGGCCAAGCAGCAGGCAAGACGCTCTCTGCAGCTGCCCTCCTACAACACCCCCGAGATTGGAGACCTCCCGATCCCTGGCTTCGGTCTGGCACTCATCCCAGTCCCCGAGACTTGATGTCCACCAATGACCAGGACGCTCACATTGGGGACTCCACCACCAAGCCTCCCGACTTCCGCTGCCTTTCCGCGGCTTCTCTGCGGCCCGTCGCTTTCACCTGATCACTCCCGCTACATGGTCGCTCAGCGGGAGCAACCTCAACTCAAACACCTGGGTGTCGGCCTAACACCCAGCTTCCTCGCAGCTGCCCACGAGCGCTCGATCGCGCGCTCACCACACTCACGCACCGCCTGCTTCCTCTCCTGCTCCCGGTAACCTCCGTCCTCTCCTTTCCTTTTTTTCTCTCTCCATTTCTTTTTTTTTTACACCGAACGTTTCTTTCCTTTTCTCATCTCGTTCTTATTTTCATCCCTCCACACCGACTCGCGCCTCTTTTTTAAAACGTGAGGGGCCATCACAGCTGTAGCATTAGCCACGGGAGCAATCACAAATGTGGGCAGTTCCTCACCTGTGCACACGGTGAGAAACGCCCACATCGACGACTGCCCGCGGCTCGCTACAACAACGCCCCCTCACGAAGCCGCCTCGGGTGCGGTGATTATCTATTTAAAATGAATGGCCTTTTCTCAACGAGCTGTGGACCCATAACACCACAGGGTCTCGATGGAGAAGTAGAGAGAAGGCCAGCAGGAGTCGCCTTGTGTCTTTGTGGACCTGGAGAAAGCAAATGACAGGGTGACCAGAGAGGAGCTCTGGTATTGAATGAGGAAGTTGGGAGTGGCAGAGAAGTATGTGAGAGCAGGACAGGATATGAACGAGGGCAGTGCGACAGCAGTGGGGTCTGTGGGAGGACTGACGGATATTAGAGCATTAGAACACTCTGGACGAGAACGGGCCATTCAGCCCCACAAAGCTCGCCAGTCCTTTCTTCCAAAAAAACCATCAAGTCGAGTTCTGAAAGTCCTAACGTCTTACTGTCTACCACACTACTTGGTCGCTTATTCCAAGTGTCTCTCGTTCTCTGTGTAAAGAAAAACCTCCTAATGTTTGTATGACATTTACGCTTAGCAAGTTTCCAAATGTGTCCCCTTGTTCTTGATGAACTCATTTTAATGTCACCGTCTCGATCCACTGTACTAATTCCCTTCATAATTTTAAACACTTCAATCAGGTCACCTCTTAATCTCCCTCTTCTTAAACTGTAAAGGCTCAGCTCTTTTAATCTTTCATCATAACTCATCCCCTGTAGCCCTGGACTCAGCCTCATCACCTTTTTCTGGACCTTCTCTTGTGCTGCTGTGTCCTTTATGTAGTCTGGAGACCAAAACTGCACCCAGGACTCCAGATGAAGCCTCACCAGTGTGTTATAAAGCCTGAGCAGAACCTCCTGTGACTCGTACTCCGCACATCAAGGCGCTATATAACCTGACATTGTGTTAGCCTTCTTAATGGCCTCTGCACACTGTCTGGAAGTCGATAGCTTAGAGTCCACTGCGACTCCTGAATTCTTCCCATGCGGTGGACTTTCGAATTCATCTCATTTTAAAGTCACCATCTTGATCTATTGGACTAATTCCCTTCATCATTTCACTCACTTCACTCCTGTCTCCTCTTCATCTCTGTAAAACATCAGCTCTTTTAATATTTTCCCCTGTCACCCTGCACTCAGCCCGAGTTGTTCTCCTCTGGACCTTCTCTAGTGCTGTTATGTCCTTTTGTAGCTGCACACAGGACTCCATATGAAGCCTCACCAGTGTGTTATAAAGCCTGAGCAGAACCTCCTGTGACTTGTACTCCACACGTCAAGGCGCTATATAACCTGACATTCTCTTAGCCTTCTTAATGGCTTCTGAACACTGTCAGGAAGTTGATAGCTCAGAGTCCACTACGACTCCTAAATCTGTTTAAGGTGGAGGTGGGCTTACATCGGGGATTGGGTCTCAGCCCTTTCTTATTTCAAGTGGTGATGGACAAGTTGACAGATGATATTAGACAGGAGTCCCCGTGGACTGTGATGTTAGCTGATGACATTGTGATCTGTAGTGAGAGCAGGGAGCTGGTCAAGGAGACCCTGGAGAGGTGGAGATATGAGAGGAGAAGAATGAAGGTCTGTGGGACCACCAGGACAGAATACATGTGTGTGAACGAGAAAGGGAGGTTAGTTGACTGGTGAGGATGAGGGGAGTTGAGTTGGCGAAAGTTAATGAGGTTAAATACTTGGGAGTAATGGGGAGTGTGGAGGAGAGGTGAAGAAGAGATGGAGTGGCTGGAGAAGAGTGTCAGGAGTGATTTGTGACAGACGGGTTTCGGCAAGGTTGACAGGGAAGGTCTACAAGATGATAGTGAGACCAGCTGTGTTATATGGGCTGGAGAGTGTGGCACAGGAGACGAGAGCTGGAGGTGGTAGAGTTAAAGATGCTAAGATTTGCATTGGGTGTGACGAGGATGGTCAGGATTAGAAATGAGGACATTAGAGGGTCAGCTCAGGTGGGACAAGTGGGAGACAAAGCTAGTGAGGTGAGATGTGTAGAGGAGAGATGCTGGGTATACTGGGAGAAGGGTGCTAAGGATAGAGCTGCCAGGTAAGAGGAGAAGAGAAAGGCCTAAGAGAAGGTTTATGGACAGAGCAAGATGATGAGGACAGGAAGAGATGGTAACAGATGATCTGCTGTGGTGACCCCTAACAGGTGCAGCCGAAAGAAGAAGTAGTTGAAGGTCCAAAGGTGATAAAACCTTTGGCCCCCTTTACCATTAAAGACTTGGTGCAGACCAGCCTCTTTACTGTATATATATATATATATCTATATCTATAGTGCCTTTCATGATAAGGACCGATTCTTCCAGAGCTGAAGTAAGCCATCTCACTGCTTTCTCGTGGTCTCTCCCTTTACAGCCCCCTGTGCCAAGCCCTCAGCTGGCATCCAATGAGCCATTGTGCCCGGGCGAGTTTCGGGTCGTCTGTGACAACATGCTACAAGGTCTAGGCCGCTACCTGCGCTGCGTGGGGGTGGATGTCAAGATCCTGGACAACGAGGATGACCACCGGCAGGCGGCAGAGGTAGGTACCAGGGAGTGGCAAGCAAGGTGAGAGGAGTTGGGACCCACCTGTAGTGATTTGACCTGGAAATGAGAAAAGAAAGCAGAGAAGGAGCTGAGCAGGGCCAGAGGAGGAGGGCAGCTGGGTACACTTGCTTGTTTAAATGCCCATGCTGTGGGCACAGTGCCAGCTACAAAGCATAACTGATGTGTTATTGCTGCTGTGGGTTGTCTAGTGTCCCCGAGTGGTTCACTTGGTCATGTGCTGCTAATGTCCCCCCATATGTCAGTCCGTCCGTCCGTCCGTCCAGGTGTTCACACCATAGTTGACCATGTCCGGTGGCCCATTACTGGCCAGAACTGGAAATAAACCCCCCACTGACCACCAAAGGCCACAAAAACCACCGTTGTGGGTGTGACCAGAAAGTGGAGCTTTGGGTTGGCACTGGACGCTGCTTTATATGCCAGCCTTTGGTGTAGTGACCACTGTGTCTGACCATACAAGTGTAGCAGGGCAGAAGGTTAGGGGAGCATTCCCAGATGGCACGTCTGGCATTTGAAGGCTGATGGCAGTCAGAGCCATGCCAATGATAAAATGGACAGAACTCTGTGGTATGTCGTCAGCCTGTGAAGGCCGTAGGGGGCCTGGTGGTGCAGTCATGAGTCGAGGGAGTGGATAGGGGGGTCCACCACAAGATCCTTATGGTGGTATGAGAGCTTGCTGACAGTCAAATGGAGCAGGCACCGTGCTGCACAATCGGCCTGTCTAAGGACCCGGTGGACCACCGAGTCACAGCTGGGGATGTGAAGAGGGGAGGACCACCATGAGCTTCTCCGGGCCATAAGGGACCTGGCTAACAGTGGTCGCAACTGTACTCATGAAAGGAGGAATTGGGCAGTGATGGACCACCATCAGCATTTAAAGGCACTGAATAGGAACACTTTAGTGGTTTGAGGGTCAAAGGGAAGGAGCAGTACGGTCCACCGCCATTCTCTCGCTCTCAAGATCATACAAAGTCCTGGTGGCCTGCAGTCACAGCTGCACCCACTGAAGGAGTGAATGGAAACTGTGGTCCAGATTTAGGGTGACATGACCATAAGGGGATCTCGTTAGATTGATGGTGGTCAGCTTTGCATTAATAGGCAGTATGGACCACCATCAGCCTTTCAAAGGCCTTCAGTGAAAATGGAACCAAAAGGGACCCGGCTAAGCGTAGTCACAGATAAAAGTCATGAAGGGGAGGAACTGGGTGGTGCGGCCCACCCATAAGGACCCCAGCTCAACATTGTCAAGAGCTCAACTCATGAAGGTAGCAAGTGGATAACAACATAGTCCACCATCAGCTTTTGGAAGCCATAAAGGGGGACCTCGCTGACCATAGAACCAATAGCAGGAGGATGAGGGTGCTGTGGATGATGTGGACCACCTTCAGCACTTCAAAGGCAGGTTTTTGACTTGTGCTCATGGCTGCTGGCCTTCTTGAACCCTGAAATGGGTGGACTGGATGATCTGATGGACAGTCCTGTCTGCCTTCTGTCACCCCTGTCCTCCTCCTCTTGCAGTAGGGGGTCACGTGAAGGTGGGCTCTGTCCCCTTTCCTTCATTAGCAGGCTGCTGCCCCACCATGATTCTTAAATGCATGTAAGCTGACCTCCATGAAATGTGCAGGAGGGACCTCAGTGATGTCCACCTGTCCTGTAAATCCTTCTTTCATAGTGAGTGTGGACACCGCCTTTAGGTGCTGAATATCAACTTGAATTGGACAGAATGGGGCCGTGCTGTGTGGCGTCACCTGCTTTGGTCTGTCTGGTGTGTGACGGCTCTTCGCTTACAACTTGGCGGTCACTCCGAGCGAAACACCTCGGCTCTCTGTGCTGTTTTGCTGGAGTCTGCCTCGCATATTCATGGATGACATTGTTGAGAAGCGTGTTATTTTTGCTGAGATATCTTGAATAGAATGTGCGCGTCACGCTCCCATTTAAAAGCATTCGCAAGCTGCCCCATGAAGCAACACTGAGGTGTCTCCATGACGGACCAGTTTTCATTTCCAGATACGACCCTTTCGGAGTTTTCTTCAGCTTGATTTGTTTGCACATTTTCTCCTTCTTCAGCCTCTCCGTTAGCCGCCCATAACTGTGAAACTGTGAGTCACACGAGTGGCCAGGAACTTGTGGTCACCAGAGCTACGTGCCCCAGTGAACTTCGACACTGATCTGAAGTCTCCGCTGAGTGGAACTTTTACAGATTGTTTTTACGTTTAAGAGCAGCCGCCGTTGCCCGAGATAGTCCTGTAAAGCTCTGGCCCTTTTGTCTGCTGGTTTGGCTTCAGTCAGCTCTGAGGTCTCACTTGGTGTGAGCCAACAGATCTTACTGTCCTTTAAACTCACTGGAGTAAAATGGAAGCCCCACCCACAAATGCACCCTTGGGATTAAACTTTTCAGTTACAAAATAGTTTGTGGTCTAATCTGACAAAGTGGGACACGTGTGCTAAATGTTGTTGAGATTGGACAGAGGAGGTGAAATTGTATAAAGAACACACACACACACACACACCTTGAGCTTTATATCAACCAACAGACGGTGCATTACAAACAACACTTTTTATGAATCCCATACCACGTGACCTATAACAGAGAACTATGCATTGCGTTTGCCATTCCAACAGATAGTGCATCACAAACAGCAGCACTTCTTTTATGAATCCAGTACCAAATGACATATAACAGAGACCTATGCATTGCGTTTGTCATTCCAACAGATGGTGCATTACAAAAAACAAATGCAATGCATTTTATATACTGCTTGCATTACAAAATACATCCCAATAGATGGTGGATTTGAAACGTTAATGCTGAGGCCTGCTTTGATTATTTAGATTTCAACCTGTCTTGAAAGGGTAGCACAACTAGTTAGACATAACAGGACATCAAACCATGAAACTTTCCATTTGGTTTGAGTTGGACTTTGATGACAGCTGTTTGAGTCGTCACAAGCATATTTAACTTCTGTTGTTGACTACATGACAGATCATGGAACCATAATTGGGCAATTTATAGTAAGACATGGTGAATCAGAGCAATATTAAATTTGCAGAAAAATTACACATTTCACTCAGGGCATAAAAAAAAAAAAGTGAAAATCTCCCATTTTGTGACCCACGAAATTCACACCACTGACCCAGGAATAAATCTATTTAATACAGTATATATAAAAGACTTTTTTTAATCCCCTGTATCCATCTAATCAGCAATCTTATGGCAGTGCCAACGCGGGAACTACATTTCCCATCAAGCAGCAGGAGTGCACTGTGGCTGATGGGAGAACGCCTTTTAAAGCGGGAATCCCTCTCATCTTAAAACTGCAGGTATGGCGTTTTGTTCTCGTCACGTTTGAATTACAGGTACAGCTTTCGTCTTGAAGGTGGGTGACTTGTAGATGGGTTGTGTTTAACCTTGTTGAATGCCCAAAAGACACTTGCCCACCATTTCCCCGATTATATTCATTTGCACCCTTTTCTGAGAAATTTACAGATCCAAATAAGGCGTACGGTGTTGACAGACCCTTAAAGGACTGTATGTACCCAACTTTTCACAATTAAGAAATAAGTTATTAATAGTATATAATACAGTATATATTATATAATAATTATTATTTTAAGTGACTATCGCGGTTGTGAAATCGCATCTGAAATGAGTTTTGGCGTCCATTTCTATAAAACTGAATATGCGCCTCGACGGACGAGTTAAATGGCAGCCTGGTGTTTGTTGCAGTTTCATTGCACTGCGTCCAGGTGACAAGAAGTTTGAAAGGAGGAGGCGGCCTTTTCTATTAGAGCAAAGCTTTACATTTATGAAAAAGCCAACGCGGTTGTTCACTTGCTGTTACTTGGTGCAATTGAGACGAGCCACGCAGAAACCGAAAGAGTCGCCATTTGTTTCAGCGCATGCTGTTGATTAATTAAATGAGAAAAAAATGTTAACGGTGTCTGGCAGGTAGACGTTTATTCAAGTTAATTTTTATGTTAAGCCACTTACGTTTTTATTTTTTAATATACAGTGTTGTTATTTTGTGGCAATTTTAAATAAACTTTGAATTACCTTTACAATAAAGTGATCGAATAGCACTGCTGTCAAGTAACGTGGAATGAAGCGGCCACAAAACCCCAGTCGGGCCCTACTACCGTAAATGCCACGCGATCTTGTAAAATGCCGTTAGAAACTGGAGTTTAATGTATGCTGACGTCGTACTTTCGACGGGGTGTCAGACGCTTTGCAGTAAGTTTAAACAAATTCCAGATGCGTTGCCTTTCAGCGCAACTCCCGAACGGGCCGCCATGCGCGTCTCCTCACGCACGTCTTTGTCGTGTGCCAGCCCGCCTTTTCAGTTTGGCGCCTTGCACTGGGCACGTGACCTCGAGTGAGGAAGTGATGCCCTGGTTGGATGGTTGGCCGCCTTGTCGCGCCTCTCCTGCGTGCTAACATTCCATGTTCTGCCTTTTTCTTTCCCAGATAGCAAGACGGGAAGGTCGCGTCATCCTCACCTGCGGGATGCCCTATCAGAAGGTGAGCTGTTTTTCTCCTCACGGGGTTTGTTTGTCACAAATGTGTTGAGGTTTTGCCCTGTTTATAGCGCCTTTCCTCACAAACCACAGAAAATTAAAAGTATGAACCCCAGCTGTGATCAATGTGGGGTGGGCACCAGAATCTTGCAGGTGAAGAATTCAGGATGTTGGCACCAGCAGCCATCCCTGACAATACTAATGGCAGAAGGTGGTGGGTATGGGCGGTAGCAGCCCCATTATCCCCCAACCCCGCCATTGCTGTTATGCAAATACCCACTGAGTGTTTTGCATGGCAGTATGGGTGATGGCATAGTGAGTGAAGTTCCTTGTCTCCTGGTCTCGTCTCACCCCACCATCTTGTCTTCCAGCTGAGTTCTCAGGTTGCTGCTGGCTGCTGCCTGTACGTCAGCTCCTCGGAGAAGGCGCGGGAGCAAGCGCTGCAGGTCATCCGGCACTTCAACGTCCAAGTGACTCCGGCGGACATCTTCAGTCGCTGCCAGGTGAGGCCGGGGTTTGGTGGGGCAGCAGCCTGTGGGGAAGGCATGGGGGCACGTTGGGGATGCTGCCCGCCTGCTATTTAACGGCAGCTCTTTCTGGAAAAGTCTTTAAATAGGTTGAGGATTGTGGGGGGTCAAAGCCTATCTGAGCAGTGTCAGGTGCCAGGCAGGAATCAACAGTGGATGAGACATCTACTCAGATGACCAAATGAAGTCACCAATTAATGCAATTAGCTCACCTTTGGGATGTTGGGGCAACAGCAGAGCAGCTGGGGAAGAACATGCAAACTACATCCAGAAAACCCCTGCCACATTTGAATCCAGTGTGCTGAATCTGTGAGGTGCCTGCTTACTTTTTAAGAAAAAGTTTAATTACTCGTGTTATAGAGGGGCTTTCATAGAGCCATTAGACCAAGAGTAAAAAATGCAAATCGGTCCATATATATATATATATATATATAAATATATATATATATATATATATATATAAATATAAATCTAAAGTCATTCCGTCTGTCCGCTTTTCACAAGAGAGCTACTTAACGGATTTAGATTGTGGTTTTTTTTTTTCTTCTTCTATAATTTGCTTGAACATTCCGGTTAATTTTGCAACTTCTCTCATTGTGCCAAGCATTATAGTTTGGTTGCGGCACCAATTTATTTGCACAAATCTGAGAGACAGGCTGTGGGCCGAGGGGAAGGCAGGACTTCAGGAGTAAGGAGCCAGGTGGGGGTCCTCCTCACACACTCACACAGCAGTCTCTATTCGAATCGCTCTTCCTCTTGCTACGTGTTGGAGCGTACCTTGCCTTGGCTTAGTTAGCAATACCTGTTTGTTCAGCAGACATTTTCATCTTGGGATTGTTAGGAGTAACATTTGACGAGAGTGAGAGATCAGAGCTGTGTTTGTTTTAGAGCACGGGTGTCGAACTCCAGGCCTGGAGGGCCGCAGCAGCTACAGGTTTTCATTCTAACCTTTTTCCTAATTAGTGACCTGTTTTCACTGCTAATTCACATTTTAATTGTCCTGTTAGAAGGATTCAGTCCTCTGAATTGATTCGTTTCCTCATTAAAATGCAGCCAAACAGAAATGAGCCAACAGATGACCAACTAAACTGGGGTGCCAAACTCCAACCAGTTTCTTAATGAGAAGCCAAATCTTGCTGTTAATTAAACTCGTTATTTAATTCCACGGCTTGTTGTTGCTCTCATTCTGCCACAGCTGACATTTCCAAAACTGTTGATTTTCTGTTTTTCATAAGAACATCGTCAAAGTGTTTTGGCGAGTTGAGAGAACAACCTTACTGAGACCTTCACCTTTCTTTATTTTCAGATATTGTGTGATGTGGCAGCTTGTTTTGTGTCTCATTATTGTTTGGCTGCTAATTAAGGAAAAAAAAACAACAAAAGGGCCTGAGTCAAGTTCATTAAAAGAAGTAATCAGCAGCAAAAACTGGTCACTAATTAAGAAGATGGTTAGAATGAAAACCTGCAGCCACTGCGGCCCTCCAGGACTGGAGTTTGACACCCCTGTTTTAGAGGGTACCTGTTAATTGGCAGAGATATCACGGCAATGTGTTCTTCTCCCTATGCGGAGGACGCTCTCCCGTCAGAGCTGAATATGATCGAATACAGTGACAATGTTTGACATTAGAGCATACCTAGCTTCCACTTGGCCAGAGATACCTTGCCAACTTTTTACATTTTTGGAAAACCGGTCACAGCTACATTCTTTCCCCAATAGCAAAACCAAAACTATTGTTGATGAAGAGGGTCTTGGATACGAAAGCTATCAATATAAATCATTCTCATTACAAATTATTCCTTTTTTTTTTTAAAAAAAATAGATTTTTAAAGGTTGTCCAATTTACTGCAACGCGGGCAGAGCCGCTGGGGACAGCTAGTTCAGTATATTGAGAACAGATGAGCATTAACCAATTCAAATGGCACCGCCATATAGAACCTTTCACAGTAGTTTACAAAGAGCTGCAGATGACATTGGTCAGTTATTCTTTGTTTTATAGAGTGACTTTCAGAGTAAGTGCTGTTAAAACATAAAATGAACCTAGGAAAGCTTGGAGAAGCAGTGTCTATTAATCTGTAATAGTGCCATTACATCTATCTATCTATCTATCTATCTATCTATCTATCTATCTATCTATCTATCTATCTATCTATCTATCTATCTATCTATTTATCTATACATTATATAGTGCCTTTCACATCTCTATCTGTCTATGTAATTTGATGATACTGCTGACTATTCTAACATTAAAATCTATCTATCTATCTATCTATCTATCTATCTATCTATCTATCTATCTATCTATCTATACATTATATAGTGCCTTTCACATCTAAGTCTATCTATGTAAGTTGATGATCCTGCCGACTATACTAGAATCTAAATCTATTTATCTATACATTATATAGTGCGTTTCACATATCTGTCTATGTATTATATAGTACTTTTCACATCTCTGTGTAATTGTATGACTATATATACTAAACTATACTAAAATTTTAATTTATCTATATCTATCTATCTATCTATCATATAGTGCTTTTCACATCTCTATCTGTCTATGTAATTTGATAATCCTGCTGACTATTCTAACATTAAAATCTACCTATCTATCTATCTATTGTACTGTACAGCACCTTTCACATCTATCTAGCTACCTGACATATAATGTCTTTGCCATCCATCATTAAGTGCACATCTACAGCACATTCTTATTTCATACAGCGCCTTTCATAACAGTCTATTGATCTCTTATATGGTGCCTTTCACATCTGTCTTATCTTTTGACCTATCCTAGTGCCTTTCACATTTAACTTTCTGCAGTTCTTTCACATGTGCAGTATCATTTATGTTTCGTACCTTGCACCCAATCTGACTCTCAATTTCAGAATGAAACAAACCAAATACACAGTAGTTGGTGCTCCAGCCTCCCAAATCCAGGGTCCATGGTTCAGATCCCAACCCTTGTCTGTGTGGAGTTTGCATGCTCTCCTTCTGTCCAGTGGTTGGACAACCCAAAGGCACACCAGTTAAGTTGACTAACATCTCTACAATTGACATTGTGTTGGGGGTGTGTACATCAGTGTGCCATGTGATGGACTGGTGTGCCATCCAGGGTTGGTGCTCACTCCCCATAATCCCTGAACTGGGTAAACAGGTGAGGCAATACATAGATGATGTGACTTCTTATAGTGCCTTTCATCAAGCGAGTGATATTAAAGACCCGAATGTATTGAATATTCAGTTAAGTGGAGTTAGCGTCACTCTGTGGCCCTGGGTTTTATATTTGGTACCCTGTATTGATCCATATAGCACCTTTTAAAGGCTAGTGACTTCTGATGTGGTTCATTTTGCAGTGGGCAGCAGTCATGATTTTCCGAGCCTTGTCACTGGTGCTTTGAAAACTGAACTTGACTCATTCGTTCTTGATCTAGTGCTGCCTTTGTTTTTGGGAGCAGTTATAAATGTAATATACATACCTTTTTATGTTACTTGATGCCTTACAGACGTAGCACCTGTTTTTATTATAGAATAACTAACATATTTTTGGATGCCTCTGTTGTTTAGTGCCCTGCTTGCTTCCTTTTCTTTTTTTACAGACTGCATAGTACTGCAATATTCAGTTCTAGCCATCGTATCTGTCTGATGTGGACTGTGGCCCAGTTAGCGCATCTCAGTATGTGCTCACTACTCAGGTCAACGACTGAGAAGATGCGGATACTTTTGCTCGTTGTCTGGCTTGCTGGTCCTGTTAGTGCTGACCTGTGGCTCCTCATGGGTCTTCTCAATGGCTGTAAATTCCAGTGAGATTTCCCGAGTTGCTGGATGGTCCAATTCATGCTCCTTTGCCTGTTGACGGCCTGTTTTTCCCGGCCGCTGTCCGCCGTCTTTTGTTTTCAATGTGCAGAATGTCGAGCGTCCAGTTTGCCTGGCCTGGCCTCTTCACTGGCCGGACTTCACACTTCACTGATTTCCTGAAAACACTGGCCACTTGTCAGTAAGAGTGAAGGGCTGTGGGAATGGGGAGGGGCCTCACAGGCCTCCGTGGGAACAGCAGGAAGAAGAGGGGGGTGACAGGGGGCGGGCACAAGTGCCACCGTGGGAACAAGTCTTGCTCTAAACGTGCAGGCTGCCACACTGCTCCAGGAGAACAGGGCTCAATGTCGTCGGGGGTCGGGGAAAAGAAAAAGAAAGAAATGGAAAGATAGTGAGGCAGACTAGGGCGGTGGCCAGGTGAAACAGAGAGTACCCACTGACTTTGATGTAGTGCTTATTAGGCAGCCACCCCAATATTTGTCCCCCAGAGGGTGAGTGGGCCACTCTGCTTGCCTTTCAGAGCCGTACCCTCCCACCATAGTGTTGGGGAGGGGTTAACCCTATGGACACTAGATGGGTGGTGGGATTAGTGAGTCTGTGGGGGGCCTCCCCCCTCCCCCCTGCCCCTTCCATGCGGGACACTACGAGAGCCCTCGGCCTCCACACTGATAATGACAGCCGGCCATTCTTCAGCAGGCGGCCCCATTGTAGGGGCCATTGATGCCTCCGGGGCGATGATTAACCCGCCGATGGCGACTTGTTTCTTTTTCTACTCTCTTACCTCCTCTGAAAGCCGACACTTGAGAGCGGGCGAGCGAGGGCATTAACTCTGTGTGTGCCGGGCCTGCCCACCCGGCCGGCCAGCTCACTTGTCAACACAAATTGAAATGTCGCCGGCTCTGCTGCTCGCTGGCCTTTTGATGAGGAGCTCGGCTTTGCTCTTCTTTTCCTTTGTGTCTGTGTGGCTTAGTGGGGAAACGAAGGGGACTTGGGAGCCTTGGGGATGTACATTCAGTCCCAGCCCTTGACTTGGTGTGGGAAGCCCAGGGATTCATTTGAGTGGCTTGTAGGAATGGCACGGAGAGAAGGCGAGAGCGGAAAGGTGTTATCAGATATTGGACATCTATACGGAAAGCTTTACATTGTGATTTTGAATTGATTTGCATCTTTCACAATGTATTGTGCCTTTTTTTGTAATCTTAAACTGACACTAAATCTTTATTGTGAGGCTTACTTTTCACCTTTTGTAGCGCCTTTTATTGTAATCTGAAACTGATTTGCATACATGCCAAGTCTTTATGGTGGCGCCTTTCTTTCCCTGTGAATGCAATGCCTTTTATTGTTGCCTTCACTTGATTTGCATAGACAGAACACCTTTATAGTATTGTGCGTTTTTTTTTTTTTTTTTGTATTTAGCACATTTGATTACAATCTGAAGCTGATTTACATACATACCAAATTATTTTTTTATTGTAAACTGCTTCCGGACTAGACTTTGCACGTGTAGGTCCCTCTGTTTGCTTACGGTGAGTATGGCCCTTAACTCTATCTTGAGAAGATATGGCTGGCTTGCCACTTTTATGGTCCATTCTGTCCTCTGTTAGGAGTCGGGACTGTGACACTGTGTGTGGGGGGGCACATCTGGTTATTGTCCACACAGGAAGATTTGACTCTGAAAACTCCCCCCAGCCTTGCTGTAAGTGTCCCCCTGCTGTGCTTTTGACACTTGTGTATCCCCCCCCTCCCATGTGTCCATACCCACATGTGAAAGGCAGCACCCACCATTTGATTGATCCCTTTGCTAGCTCTTTGTGGCCAGTTTGCTTCATCCGTGTGACCTCCAATCACTCAATTTCCACTTCTTAAGGGCACTGTATATAAAGTTTATGGGGGCTTCTGGCAATATAGGGGGTTGTCCGTCCCATGGTAGCCTTACCAGTCATCACAGATTCAAAGGTTTCCATCTTTTTTCCTCGATTTGCTTTGATACGTGTTTCTTTTTGTCTCGCTCTGTCTCTGGCTAATGTTGGCTTAGTGGAAAAGCAGGGGGACTGAAAGCCCCAGGAGTGCTGAGTTCAGGGCAAACCTCGGTCTCGGTGTGCAGTGCTGAGTGATTCACTTAATGGGCTTCTAAAAGTCCCATGGACAGAAAGAGGAAACACAAACCTTGCACGGGTACTGTCGCAGTAGAAAGGTGCAATATAAAGTAAAGGGCGAAGAGAGTGTCGACCTCATCAAGGGATTTATTTACCTCGGCAGTGACATTCATGTGACTCTTCTTATGAAGTCATGAGGTCGCTGGAAAGGGGTATGTGGTGCTCCTGATATCTGCAAAAGGATGAAGGTCCAAGTCTTCAGAGTCCTGGTGCTTCCTGTTTGTGAGACTGAATGCTATCCAGTGACCTGAGGTGAAGACTGGACTCCTTCATGTGCGTCTCTTCAGAGGGTCCTTGGGTACCGCTGGTGTGACTTTGTGTTGCTCACGGAGTCCTGAATGAGGCACATGACCTGCATTATGAGGGAGCGCCAGTTATGGCACTACGGCCATGTGACGCGATTACCTGAGGGTGACCCTTATTATTGAGGACCTGAGCGGCTGGACCAGGCCAAGGGGATGCCCATGTAACATCTGGCAGCGGCAGATAGGGGGGCATTTCTGGAGGGTGGCTGGGGACTGCGTGTCTGCTTGGGGAGGTGGGTTGCCAACCAGGATCCCGAGCTGTTTGATCATGCGGTGGATGTGCCAATGTGCGGTACTGGTTCCTGCTCCCAAACTTGACTTGACTTCGGTTAAAAAGACGAAGAGTCGTTATCCATAATTAAAAAGTATTCAGCTACCACTTTGGAAAGTGTACATTAAAAGATGAGCCAGTGTCTTCCATGCTGTATTCCTTTGCAGTATCGTGGAGGTGCCTTTGCCAACCAGGATCACAAGCTGTTTCGTTGTGTGGTGCATGTGCCAACGAGCTGTGCTCCCCAACCTGACCTGACCGGTTAGTAACATTTTCCTTCCTTCTAGAAACACGCCAGGCTAGACACTGTCGTTTATCTGCTGTTGTATCTGTCAGTCTATAGCTTATATGGCGCCTTTCACACCTGACAGTGCTCTGTTTTGTTTGATCTTTGTTGGTGCAGGGGTTTGCTAGTCCATGCTTTGTCCACTTTGTTAGAAGTGACTCTCCATGTGAAGGTTCTGTGGTGTGGGCAGTTAGGCCCCCATTGATGTCTTTGTTATTCTAAAGTACTCCAGAATATGAACAATCTCTGTGGCTCACCTGCCGTTTTACCTCTTGGCCCACAGTTTGTATAGCGTCTTTCACAGTTGCCTGCGCTCCATTTATTTTTCTTGTGTCGTAGTTCTCACCCAGTCTTGTTTTTCCATTTTTGCATCGACTGTGCTGCCACTCTTTAGCGGCATTATATCAGAAGTTTTGGGGGGACTCCCAGTGTTTCTCACGGTGGCGGCTGCGAGGGGTTATCTGGGGTTGCACGTCCCATCATGGTCTTTCTTCCTCCCTCTTCACTAATGGCTTGTTTTGGCAGCTAGCAGCAGGACAGATGGCACATTGCCACCAGTAGAGAGAAGAGCCTTGCAGCATGGGGGGGGGGGCGAGGTAAGATGGGTTGCTACTTCATTTGGAAGACTGCTGGAGGGTTAGCATGTTGGGGTACAGAGGGTTTTGGGCAGCCCCAAGAGAAACGAAGGGAGAAAAAGACTGGAGGAGGAGGAGGAGCCGAGATTCACTTGAGTGAACACAATGGCCGGCAGGCTGGGTGGGGGGGTGTGGTGCACGTCATTTCCATTTATAACCGTCTGATTGTTAAGTGCCCCCCCCCACCATTATCATGCTAATGTTCATGAAGCGCTCAGTGTCCCGGGTTCTGTTGTTGGGCCGCAGCAGGCAAGCAGGGGTATGCGAGGAATTCCTGAGGAACACCAAAGCATTCCATGTGAAACCATCCCAGGCATTTCTCTGTTGTTGAGGGTGGGCTGCTGGACCCTCTGGGCAGCTCAGGTTACACGGCTCAGCACTGAGGTGCCGCTCTAGGCTATGCCAGTGCCTGAGGGGCTACTGCCTTAACCCTTCTGTGCCCATCTCTGCAGGTGACTGCTGAGGGCAGGCCAGAAACTCCTCTGTCAGTGGGTACATGTGGGTTGAAGCTGCTGCTGTGCTTATGTAGCGCCTTTCAGAAATAACGACAGTGTCATTGTTTATATAGCGCCTTTCACCACCATTGGCTGCATTGCAGAGAAGTAACTGCACCAAATTTGCCAGTCATCACTGCTTATGTGGCGCCTTTCAAAGCAGGCTGCAGATCAACTTTCTAAAGTAGAAGACAGAAAATATCGAGGCAGTCATTGGTTATGTAGCGCCTTGCAAAGTTCAGTGCACGACAGAGCTGTTGCTTCATTCCTGTGTTGGTTATGTATATAGTGCCTTTCAAAGTGGAACTCAGAAAAGAAAGGCTGCTGCATTCTTGTGCCCGTCTATTGCTTATGTGACATCTGTCAAAGATGGCACCATCACAGAATGCTGTAAAGCAGATGGCAGGAAGTGTTGAGGCTTCGTTGTTTAGATCAGGGGCTCTCAACATCAGACCTGGGGGTCCACTGTGGCTACAGGTTTTTGTTCCAAGCAGATTCCTAATCAGTGACCACACCTCATAGCACTGAGCTCAATTAATTAGCTGCTATTTTTATTTCTTTCTCTTATTCTACATTAAGAAAGCACCACAGCAGGATTTTTACATGTAATATAAGACATTTAGGAATATCTCCATTTTTGCTAGAGATTAACTCCCTTTTGTTGATTTCTTTCTGCAGTTTGCTTCCTTCATTGCGACTTAATAATGACAATTAAAAGTCATAGCCAGACAAACAACACGGGAATATCAAAGGCTACAACTACTTTATCGTTAAACCTACTAATTAGAAAACAATGAATTAATTAAACAATAGCAGCCCCTGGCAAAAAATAGAATAAAAATAAAGATGAAAATATTGTTAAAGTCAAGTCAAGTTGGGGAGCATGCACTTGTACAGAGCGTTGCCGCACCCACTACATGACGAAATAACTCGGGATCCCGGTTGGCATACCCCCAGGCAGACACACGGTCCAGTCCCACCCTCTCTGTGCTGCAGCCAGGTGTTACGTGGGCGACCCCTTGGCCTGGTCCAGCCACTCAGGTCCCCAACAATGAGGATCTTACGAGCTGATCACTCTCTGGGAAACGCGTCACATGGCCGTAGTGCCGTAACTGACGCTCCCTCACAATGCAGTTCATGTGCCTCATTCGGGACTCCATGAGCAACACAGTCAAACCAACAGGATTTTCTGGAGAGACACAGTACCAATACATTATTCCCTTATAACTGCTTGTTACTTTTTAATATACTAGGGGGCTCTGCCCGCTGCTCATTTCGCTCGCCAACCCCCAGGTGGGCGCTACGTGCTAGCAACTTAGTGGCTCTGCCACTCGCTTATGGGGAAGCGGATGTACAATTTAAACAGATTATTCTCATGGGAATTGTTACATATGCATAACAGAACTAACTATTTGACATTATAGTGAGTAATCAACTGTAGTAAAAAATAGTAAAACGTAATAAATTGAAAGTAATTCGGCCAGTGGGAGACCAGACGGTGTTAACGGTTGTAGATATACTTTGTGATATTGTAAGTTGATGTTTTCATCTTCCGCATGATCACCACCAACTGCTTCAGCAGAGTCTATTGATACGCATTTAACCAATATGCTATGTAACCGATCGACAATTTTCACGTTAATTTGTTTGACTTCGTTTGTCGGTGTTAGGATTCTGTTGATAACCCATCAGGATAAAATTCTTCAATAAGATATGGACATAATATGTCTTTTATTGAAAAGTTAAAAGTGAGGAAAACTTAGAAAATTTATAATAGCTAAGAGCACAGGAACTGAGTCTGACAAAAGCATTCACACCAATGAGAAGTGAGAGGACCGCCGGGCGTGATGAATATGATTGAGAGGAGGGTGGGACTTGGAAAAAAACCACTTGGCCAAAGTCTCGCAGGACTTGAAATTATCTCTTTGAAAAGTCTCATCTCAGGATTTCCTTTTATAATATATATATATATATATATATATATATATATAATATATTAGCAAACCAGTTTTTTAATTTCTACATTTTTCCCAAATCACGGAATCTGGCAATTACAGTTCACTTAATTAGCACAGGAGTGTAATTTAAAACAGAAGCTGGTTGGAACACAAACCTGCAGCCACAGGGGGTCTCCAGGACCGACGCTGAGACCTTTTTACAGCTGCATGACAGAGAAGCTGCTGTGTTCATTTTCTCATCATGTGAAAAAGAAAGTGCACCCCCTTAGAGTTCTCTGATTCTACATATCAAGATATCATAAAAAAAATAATAACATCCAGTCCCTCCCAGGTTCTGAAATTATTTAAATGTGACCTTGGGTGTAAAACGACACATCTCATATCACACTGTGTCAGTCAGTCAGTCACTTTCCAACCCGATATATCCTAACTACAGGGTCACGGGGTTCTGCTGAGCCAATCCCAGCCAGCACAGGGCGCAAGGCAGGAACAAATCCCGGGTGGGGTGCCAGCCCACTGCAGGGCACACTTACATACCAAGCACACAATTTAGGATCGCCAGTGCACCTGACCTGCATGTCTTTGGGCTGTGGGAGGAAACCCACGCAGACACGGGGAGAACATGCAAACTCCACGCAGGGAGGACCTGGGAAGCAAACCTGGGTCTCCTAACTGCGAGGCAGCAGTGCTACCACTGCGCCACTGTGCCACCATCCCACCATGTCATTATTTATTTATTTAACAAAAACAAAATGGAGAAGCCGTGTGTGGAAGAACTTATGTCCACTCCATGATTCCATAGCTTGTCATTTTCTAGGCGACTTTATCATCGTTGTGCAGGAATTCTGGCCCCCTCTTCCTTACAGCGTGGCTTCACTTCATTGGGGTCTGAGGGTTTTCGGCTCTCTGACAGTTTAGGTCCGGACTTGACTTGGGCCACTGCACTGACTTCATTGACTATTCCCTTCGTCAGGCATTGTGTTGTCTGCTGGTGGGCTCAGGCTCCTTGTCCCATCCTTCCACCCCCAATTTCAGCAACACTTTAGCTTTCGGACAGACGGCCTCACATTTGACACTCAAGTTCTTTGGTATACAGAGGAGCTCATGATTGACTCGGTGACTGCGAAGTGCTGATCTGCTGGCACAGCGTGTGGTGCATTAGGGCCAAACATCTCCACTTTAATCTTGTGTGCCCAATGGACAGTCCTGTGGCTTGTGCAGATTCAACTTTGCCAACCCAAGTCATGCCGCTATGTTCTTTTTAGAGGACAGAGTCTTTGCTCCCCTCGTTCTGTCTTCCTGTACTGCCGTGAACTTTAAACATGCTAACTGAGACCTGCAGACTCTGAGACGGAGCTCTTAGGGTTTTGTTTTTTTTGCAGTTTCTCTTATTGTTGCACAAGTTGGACCTTTGGGGTGGATTTGCTGGGATGTCCACTCCTGGGAAGTTTGGCAGCTGTCTTTTTAAATGTTTTCCACTCTGCAGATTGATGGGCTTCAGATTGTTTGGAGGTGGCCCTGTAACCCTTCTCAGTCGGGCAGCAATGATGTCTTCACTGAGGTCAGTGCTGACGTCTTTCCTCCTCGGCGTTGTGTTAACACACGCACACCTGAACGCTCCAGAGCAGCCAACTGACGACGTGTCTGCTTTGATAAGACATCGGTGGTTTAGTCAGTCCCACTTGCTGCTGATGATCAGTTGGATTAGCAGCACCTGCCTGCTACGTACCCCCTTATTGCTCATGGAAGCCTTAAGCGTGGACATTTTTCACAACACACCGCTTCTGCCTTTTGACTTAGTTTGTGTCTGAGGCTAGGGATCTGCACTGCCAATCAGAAGGTTGCCGGTTGGAACCCTGTAAATGCCAAAAGGGACTGTACTCTGTTGGGCCCTTGAGCAAGGCCCTTAACCTGCAATTGCTGAGTGCTTTGAGTAGTGAGAGAAGCGCTATACAAATCCGAAGAAGTTGTTCATCTGAGGTTGTCGTTACCTCATTTTAGGACCTGCTAAGGACCAGATGATTTTTCTATTATCTCCTGATTCATAACACCTTAGAATACTTTCTTTTTCATATGACTGTATATAGCGCCTTTCAAGCTTAGATGCACTGTGGCTATACAAGAATGGGTTTGCATGGCAGTAGTGCCAACTTTCATGTCTGTGAGATTGTTCATCTGCTGCCAGTGTAGTGTTAATGGGTTTCTGTAGGGTATTGAGAGCCAGAGGGGGGTGTTGCTCCAAAAGCACAACCCCACTGGCCCATCCATTTCCCATTCTTTGCTTTACCAGTATGGTGCCCTGATGCTACTGTGTAGCTCCCCCATGCTGTCAACATGCACAGCTCCATTGGCGCCTACACCCCCCCACCCCGAGCTCCTCAGGCTCCCCCACGTTGCCAGCTGCTCCGAGATGGCCTAGAGCCATGATCGGCCAGTTCAGGTCTGGGTTCGTCGTCGCCAGCCTGTCCTGCCCGCTGCGCCTCCAGCTTGTTTTTGTTGCCCTGACTTGGCCCCTGGGGTTCCTGATGGAATGCACTTAAGAATTTGTTTTCTCACAGAAGTGGTCCGACTCGTTTCCAGCCCCTTGTCTTGAATTCTCTCTCTCTCTCTCTCTCTCTCTCTCTCACTGTGTCCACTTGAGTTGCTTTTCCTTCAGGTGCTTTGACTTCCTCTCATATCTTAAAGACGTGCAGGTTGGGTCCTTTGGTACCTTGATGGTCTGTGTGCCCATTTGATGGACTGAAATTACCACCAACAAACGGCTATGCCTGTCAAATTGAGGGAGTGAATGTGTGTATGGGTGGGGGGTGGTGGTAGGGGGATGCTCCAGTTACCCTTCTCACCCAAGTCTACAGAATGGGCATCAATTTGGGATGCCAGCAGCAGATGGCAGTCTCTTACCCTCTGACTGGTACAGGTGCCTTCTCACAAGCCTGGCAGTGGACTGCCTGCCCTCACTCAGCTCTTTTACTGAAGTCAGCCGTGCTTTGTTTCACATCGACCCCGTCTGAGCAAACACTGTGGATTGGGGGGTCCGACTGGACGTTGTTTTGTACGGGGGCGTCTCTCAGAATGAATGCGCCCATTAAATACCTCGGAGTGTCAACCTGGAGGTTTGTTTAGTCGGTCGGCCTGCCTGCCTGCTCGTGTTGTGTCACTGCGTAGGAACAAGAGGGCTGAAAAGGAGGAAGAGGAGCAGTTGTCATTGGTGTGTATAGCGCCTTTCAAAGTCTGCTGGTTACCCAAATGCGTTTTTACATCCAGGGTGTTGATACTGGTGAGGAGCCTCTCATGGTGGGCTCCCTAACAGTGCTGAAGAGGTATTTAGGATATCATTGTTTATATAGCGCCTTTCAAAGTTGGCTGCATAGAACATGTCAGATAGCAATAGGGTGGCAATCAGAGGTGGCATCATAAAAATCAGTGAGGTTGGGGATATCTTCTGTAGCACCTTTCAAAGTCTGCTGGTTACCAAAATGAGTGTTGCTTCTGGCAGTGTTTGGGGGTGTGATAGTAATGAGACGCCTTTCATGGTGGGCGCCCTAACAGTGCTGTAGGGGTATTAGGACATCATTGCTTATATAGCGCCTTTCAAAGTCGGCTACATAACAAAGTCTGCTTTAAATTGGTAAAAAGTAAATATGGAGGCCCTCATTACTTATGTAGCGCCTTTCAGGGTTGGCCGAAAAACAATGTGAAGTTGCAGAGGCAATTGAATGAAGAAGTCATTACGTATATATAGCACCATTCAAAACTGGCTGCCTAAGAATTGTCAAGCAGCAGGGAAATAAACGGAGACAGCCATTGTGTATTATTTAATGCTTTTCAAAGTTGGCTGCCTAATTGTGTTACTTCTATAGCGCCTCCTGACTGCTGGCAGCAAACCACTTTTGTAAAGAGTCACTGCTCATGTAGCGCCTGTCCAAGTTGGCCACCCAACATCACACGTTGTAAAGCGTGATGGCCGTTGTTTTATGCAGCACCTTCCAGAGACGGCTACAGAGCAAAGTTGAGGTAAAGAGCAGCGGTGGAAGAGAAGAAGAAGTCGTCATCAGGCTGCCATTGTTGTATGCAGTGTCTTAAAACAGCGAATTCCAATGACAAAATCTGTCACAAAGGAGGGCGAAAACATTGAGGTAGTCATTGTTTATATAGCATCTTTCACTTTATAACAATGTGGTGTGAAGCTGTGAAGTGAGCCTTTCTTATATCACACCTTTCAAAGTTAGCCGTATAACAATACGCAGTGTGAAGCAGTCGAGGAAGTGTTTAATATAGCGCCTTGCAAAGTAGTCCAACCCATGTTGTGTTATAAAGCAGCATAGTAAAATACCGAGGCAGTTGTCTTTTGATATATAGTGCCTTCCAGAGTTGCCCACTGTAAACGTGTGTGATAGGAGATACAATCCAGTTTATTTTTGTGTAGCCCAAAATCAAACAAGGAGGGCCGCAATGGGCTTTAACAGGCCCTGCCTTTTGACAGAGACCAGGTAGGTTGGGCGTGCAGTGGGTGTCAATAAAAGGGGGGTCAATACAACACGATCCCCAGCACAGGACACAAGTCATCCTCAATACAATAGAAATATGACAACAGGAAATGACATCACATGCTAGGATTTGGGTTTTGTTTGTATATAGCGCCTTGAACGCGGCCGTTCCTTCACAGACGTCTCGCAGGCGACTCACGGGCTCTTCTATCATCCCCTATCATGTCTGCTGAATATGCAGAATGAAAGTCGGCCAGTCCACCTGCTGCAGGATTTGCACCCGCATCCCAAAACCTGCTGTCCAGTGGGAATGGAAGCCGTTACTGGTGGTTAGCTGCTCTTCATATAAGTTTGTGTGTGGGGGGCTTACCAGCACTTCCTGTCCACTTGGATGACCGCTCGGCTGCTCCGGACACCTTGTGTGTCCGATAGAATCTCGTCGGCCTTTTCCTACTGAAGCGAACAATGACTCAAACTCGTCGTTTCCTCCACGCCCTTCCCGTTGGCAGCAGCACTGGCGCAGAGCTCTGTTTATAAATACCTTGTGTTCCGTTCCAGGAGTGACACCGGGCTTGTGAGTGGGCCGACTGCGAAAGGGCATTATATTGGCCGAAGAGTGAAGGCCGTGTGACCTCCCCTGGCCTCCTCCTTTTGTATTTATTTTAACTTGACCGTCTCTGTCATCCCCAGAATATTATTGTAGTGGTAATGGCCCCCTGCTCGTGGCCGATGGCACAAGAGTTAAATATTTGTGCATCCTGCGGTGGGTCGAGCGAGCGAGTGCGCCAGCGCTTCCTCTCCTGTGTAAACACTTTTACAGTTTCGAAATGTTTCTTGCTTTGGTGCCGGCAGCACATTCCTTCGGCAGTGGTGATGTCATGAGAACGGGCCAGAGGGCAGCCGAGCTGTTTGTGCGCTTCTGAGCAGGAACTGAGGAAGGTGTTGCAGGGATGGGGGCAGGGCGGGCATCCGCTAGCCGCTGGCAGAGCAGGGACTGTGTAGAGGTGAGAAACACACATAGAGAGAGAGGGACAGTGAGAGAACCACCACACTGTCCACCGATGAGATGAGCAAGCGAGCAGCAGTGCCATAGACCAGAGGAGCTTCAAGAACATGGTGCCCACGTGATCCAGGGCAAAACAAGATAATAAAGGTAGCAGAATGTTGCAGACAAACCAGTGCCCCCTGTATACAGTGAGAAATGAAATGGAATGCAGAAGAGAGAATACCAGTGAGAAAAGCACAGAAAGTGGCAGAGTCGAGAGTGCCCACATGTAGCAAGGGGAGGAAGTTAAATGAGGGGCACAGAGTGGCAGAAGAGGTGGTGCCCACACGTGCCAGAGAAAACCAGGAAAAATAAGAAGCGGTGCAGTGTTAGCCAGAGGAGCTAGTGCCCACATGTAGTGGAGACAGTGTGCCAGTAGGAGTAGGACAAAAAGCACATACATATAGCAAGGGAAAGAATTAAAATAAGGGGCACAAAGTGGAAGAGGAGATGGTGTCTATATGGGTATGAGGAACTAGTGCCCACGTGTACACAGAGATACATTATGTACTGAGGAGAGTGTGCCAGTGACTTTTGAAGACAGTGCCCACGTTGCCAGGAAAGGAGATAAAATTGGATGGGGGCACAGGAGACGGTGCCCACATGTGTCAGGCAAATTATGAAAACAATTGAGGTGCACAAGGTGGCAAACAAGACGGTCTGCCAGTAAGGGGAAGACATAAAGTGAAACTGTATGTAGTGCCCACATATACCAGGGGAACAAGGTTAAAATAAGCCACAGCACAGAGTGGTATGGAAAATTGTGCTGATATTGGGCAAAGAAAAAGATGGTAAAAATAAAATAACAGGGCACGGGGTGGCCACATGTACGATGAGATAGGTAATGGAGACAGGGACAGTGGGCCGAGTTGACAATGCCTATATGTAGGAGGGGAAAGAAAATAGAATGAGGTACAGAGTGGCAGAGGAGACAGTGCCCATATGTGCCGAAGGGTGGGGGAGTATGTTACCAAGAGTAGGACATAAAGTGACCTTATACATTGTGCCCACATATACCAGGGGAACAAGGATAAAACAAGCCACAGCACAGAGCGTCATGGAAGATTGTGCTGTCATGTGCCAGTGAGGGAAACAAAGGTAAAAATAAGAAGGGGCTTAGAGCGGTTGGGGAGGTGGTGGTGCCCACTTGTTCTGGGGTGATTGGGAATGGAGATAGTATGCCAGTGAAGAGTAGGACTTAAAATGGAAGAAGGGAAAGCGACCACGTGTGCCAGGAAAATGGAGGTAATTGAGAGGGGACTTAAAGTGGCAGAGATCAAAAGCCAACATGCCGCAGATAGATTATCACAAATGTATCAGGGAGAGAGGGTTACAAAGTGGCAAAGGAACTATGCCCGCATGTGCAGATGTGATCAAAGACTCACATGGGTCATGGAAGAGGAGGCCAAAGTAGTAAAGGGTACAAAGTAATCTCATGTCGTGTGGGCATTGAGTGACTTAGGAGTGAAAGCTGGGCACAAGCAGCCTTTATGACAACCAAAGGAAGAGGACTTCACAGTAGGCAGCATTCTGTCCTTCAGAGTGTGTGCCAGTTTCATGTGGGCCATTAGTGATTGCCACACAAGCAGCCTTCATAAGACTGGGCATTCCTCTGCCTACCTTCATCCTTGCATAATATAGAATACCCAGGTATTTTGCTTATGGAAGGTGCTCTGCATTGCCACCCTGTGCCTTCTTAGTGGGCTCTATGTTGTCAACAGGTGAGAAAAGGTGCCACCCTTTGACCCAGATGTGACCCTGATCAGTGAGTGAAAGACTTCTTCCCTAGGAGTTGGGAGCGGTGGCAGTACAATATAGATGTCACTGTGTAGCAGACATGAGCAAGGTGGCACATGAATTCGTGCCTCCTCCACGTGACCTGGTGAATGCATCAATGCCACCATAAGCTTATGCCACGACTGAAGAGGGGGAGAGCGTGTTGTACACTGGACTTGGTGGATTGGTGCAGTCAGTGAGGGGTTAATGGGTGCCTGTCTGGCGTCCACTTATTTTAGGAGCGCAGAGTTATCACAGCCTGAAGCCGGCCTCCCCTTGTCCCCTGAGACACCAGTGTGACCAGCAGGACGGAGCAGCAGGGCCTCGAAAGGTCACATTTGAGATGGCGAGAGCCCGGCCAGTGAAAGCCATGGGTAAAAGTGGAGTGGAAAAATTCATCCTGGGTTAAAAATAACGAAGGAAAAAAAGCCAAAATTCCGGCCCCGGCCATTCGAAATGCGTTCTCACAGAAACTGCACGCCAGCGTTTAACCCCTGCGCACCCACCCACCCTGCCAACTACATGGGGGTCTTTATAGCACCTTGCAGCAGGCACTGCTAAAGGGGGCCCAACGGTTGGCCTCGGGTAAGTGGTGCCAACTGCATTAAACTAGCTACCATCTTGTGAGCTGGCACTTGGTCCTGGGTTGTTTTCCCCTGTTCTCGATGGGCCAATTCATAGTTGCCAGTCAGACCAAACTGGACATCTTAGGGGAGTGCCACTGAACTGGAGTACCCGCAGACATCCAGTGTTGGGATTTGGACCCTGATTCCTATCGATCATTTTACAGTGTGCTTTAGTGACTCCTTTATGTGTAATTGTGCTGTCCAATTCAGGGTCATGTCCAGTGGGCACCTATTGTGGCAGCAGTTGGCACAAGACAGTCCTTTGCAGGGGGCACACATCACACACCCCAAAACCTTACATACCTTGGAAGAAAACCCTGGAGGGAGCGGGCATGGCATTTGAACTCTGCTCCTGGAGTTTTGAGGCAACTCTACTGGGTGTTTTGTAGTTTGATTTAATGAATGCGTTGTGCGTAGTGCCAGCAACCAGCTAATGCTGAGAGTGCACCAGTGTTAATGTGCTTTATATAGTGCCTTTCACAGCCAAAACTGACAAACCAGTCTGGTCTGTGTAGTGCCTTTAAGAGTCTGCACTCTGGTGAGTTCTTGAGGTGTGACAACTCTTGGTGCCCAGGGGCTGCCAGCTTAACCCACCCTGGCACAGAACATGCAGAAGTAAACAAGCCTGCCATTCATTCTCATGGTTTTGCCTAACCAGCTGCCAACCCGACTCCTCATCATGCCACGTTCAGCTCTCCTCACCCCGATTGTCTTATCTGTGCCTCAGAAAAAGCTATGAAAGACGCTATATAAAATAAATAAACACTTTGGGGGCTTATTTAGTCTTCTAGTCCAGACCTTCTGCTCAGTTACTGTGGGCTTCATGGCCCACCAACTAGCATGTTATTTCTGTCTCCTTCTAACTGCTCTCTAATTACCCCCATCTCCCTTATGATGCTCCACACCTGACCTGTCGCTGTCCCAACACCCCCTTTTTTTTTATTAACTTTCGGTTTTTCCTGATTCTCTCTGCCATGTAACGCCCCCATTCTTCTTGTTGTTACCTCCAAACTGAAACCCTTACCTTACTGTTAGTTCTTCCTGACTGAGCCCCCAGGTTTTCCTGCTCCTCACATCAAGACAGGCAACATACTCCTAACTGACCCCCACCCAACTTTTTACTATTCCTCATCTCCCATCTTCCATTTGATTGCCCCCTTACTTGTAGGGACTTCAGATAGACACTCCCACTTTCTGTGTGTCCCAGTCCTCCCCATGTCCCATTTGATGCCCCGCCTTACTTGCAGGTTCATCCAAATGGGTCTACCAACTCCACCTTATCTAAAGTATTGCAGCCTGGCGTACCACCCCACCCCGGCTCTTGAAGTATCACCCCCCCAGGTCCCCCTCTCAGATTATATGATGTCCTGACTTTCTTACTTTTAAATCCTACTAGCTGACAACCCATACTGCTAATTCATAATCCCACTTTACTGTTAGGTGTTCTAAGTGACTACTACCCACCAGACCCCCCCGCAACACGTTTTTTACATGCCATCCTTTCACCTTATGTGGTAGCCCCCACCTTACTTGTAGACCCTACACTTGCTCTTCCTGGTCTCTATTTCAGACACCCCCTTAATTTTATGTATGCACTCCTTTCACCTCATATGATCACTCCACCACTAGACTTGCAAATCCTTATAACTGACACCCCCCCCCCCCATTCTTACTGGTCCCCATTTCATGCCCCGGTGTATTAGTTTGTTCTTACAGGCCCACCAGTCACTTTATAAGTCTCCTTCCTTTACTTGTAGATTTCCCCCCTCCCACTTTTTATGGTCCCATGTGCCGTCTTTTGCCCCCCCAGCACACTTTGTGTTCTAACTCGCCATCCCACTTTTTTTCTTCTTTATCCTCCTGCCACCCATGTGATGCCCTTCACTTTACTTGTAGATTCTTTACTGTTAGTTCCCCCTACGTGTTCTTACAGACCCTCCAGCCACCTTATATTATGCCCCCTCACCTCACTTGCAGATACCTCTACCTGACATTCTTCTTTGCCTCGTCCTCCAATTTCGTGCCCTCCCACCTTACTGGTGGGCGTCCCAATTGAGCTTCATATTTCTTATGTGCTCTCTTGTCACCTTATGTGATGCCCTGTACTTGAAATTCCTTCTGACTATACCCCCACTCCACTCCACCACCTTCTCCCTGGTCCTCCCATGTCCCATTTGATGCCCCCAACACCCCCTCCGCCCCCCTCTAAACCTGCGTTTTGTTCTCACAGCGCTTTTCCCATGCCTATCAGTGCTGGCTCCCTGAGATAGCGAGGGCCTGTGCTGGGGGGGTGGGCTCGGGTCTGGTGACGGCCGGGTGGGAGCGTCTCTCTGTTCCCACACTTATAATTACTGGGTCACTGGGGACTGAGAGACCTGCCTGTGGCTCAAGGGAATTGGGAGGGTGGGGGGAGGGGTGTATCTCGGAGGCCATTATGCTGCTCTTACCTCATGGCTTTCAAACGAAGGTGACCCCTCCCACCCCCCGAAACCCCCCCGTTCCTTTTTTTTTTTTTTTTTTTAATCCTTTCTTTTCTCCTCTGCCACTCCGCTCGGAGGTCGCAGGGCTGACCCTCTCCCCTCATTGACACCATTTTGCTGGGACTCTTTGAAGTCAAGTTGCAGGCGTCTTTGTAGCCGCCGTTCACATGGGCTGTGGTGGTGCCCACTTTGCCGCCCCTCTCTGCGGCTCTTTATGTTTCGGAGATTACCCATCTTCATGGGTCTCTCTCTTTTTGGTGGTTCTCTTCTGTTTGGCACTATATATTGAACGCCTTCTCATTGAATACTCAGAAATTGATCTGAACTGTTTAATGAAATTGTAATGGAGTGGTACCCGATCAAGATTTGGCACATACCTTGCTCCCAGTGCCCTGGCATGTGTTACCAGGAATCCCCCAACATCTTCCCCTTCCCCTCAGCTGGGCTAAACACCTGTACTTTCATTTATTGACTTCGGTGGGAGCCTCGCCGGCATCCTTAGACTCCCACCTGGAGTGCCCGCCACTGTGGAGCCGGGCTCTTCTGGCACAGTGACATTGGCATGCTGGCACCTTGACTGACAAGTAAGTGGCCTCATGGTCATTCGCTTAACACATCGCAATAGTGCAAGCCCCAGACACTGGCATCTGTCCTAGGACTGGCTCCTGCCTTGTGCCCAGTACTGGCAGGGTAGGGTGCCGCAGTAGTTGATGTATTAGTAGGTGTGAAGTAAGACAGTTGACATTCAATGAGATTATCATTAGCAGCGCACTATGATTAAAGAAGAGCAGCAGTAGCTCCCCTTCACTTGGTTTACAAAGCGCTTGCTAGGAAGTTGTTTGCCGTGCTCTGGAGGCCCATTCCATGTTCTGCCCACGTCCAAGGGGGTTCTTCTGTCACAGTTTATTTGTATGTAGCGTTCATCGTGGGGTCTGCAGCGGGCATACTGCTCTCATACAAGTGGCATCAATGACACACTCAGTAATGTGTGGTGTATTTTGGGCAATGAAGGATCTTTTGACATTCTAGTTAGCAATGAAGGAGTTGATGACTGTTCTTGAAGAAATTAAATGTCTGGGGGTCTCTGGTCAGTTAGTTACAGACACAGTGCTGCCCACCCACTCCTGGACAGGCCACAGTGTTCAATACATTTAAGCAAGGAGCTCCAATTAAAACTGGATATGATTTGCCAATTCATGTATCCTGAATGTGTTGGGATGTGGGCGGATATTGGAATACGTAGAAGTAGAAGTGACACCCGTGACCAACACAGCAGGAAGCGGTGGGTAAACTTGGGCACAGGTGGGGTCAGTGAAGAGTCATCAGTCAGGTTCATCAGCCCATCTTCAGGACTGGTAATTAGACCCTGGGGCTGGGAGTCTGCAGCGCTAACAACTGTGTCACTGCAGCATATAACACAGCATCACTGCATAATCTGATCTGGGGAGGAGCTGGCACACATTTTGGCAGCATGGGGCATAAGGCCATAACAGGACACACTTGGGCACAGGAACGCTAGAAGAACATGCGGTCATTCGGGCTGGGATTTCGACCTTGGGCACTGACCTGTGAGGCAGCAGCGCCAACCACGGCTCTATCAATCATTCTGTTTAATTCTTAATTGGTGATTAGTGACTAAATCTCCTCATTGTTTTGTAAATGGTGGCTGGGTTATAACTGGCATTGAAATCTGATTCGAGTCCAATAGTGATCCACAATAATCATGTAATCAATAATCAGAACTCACATATCACAGATGATGGTCTGCTATGACGTGTCCTTATAGACCCACCAGCTGCCACACCATAGCCATTGGTTACCGATTAATCTCGGAGAATACTGAGGCTACAGGCGGACTGCCACTGGCCTTGTGCCATTGGGTAAGACATCGGTTTTAAGGCTTGCCTGTCCACTCTGAGCAGTTTGGATTTCTCCTATCGCTTGTCCTTTGCTTCTGCTATCTTCCATAAACAAATTTCCATGCCAGAAATACGCATGCTGGTGATCATCCCGATGTTTCCCAGGGCCTTTCATTCTCAAAGAGTAGGATCTCCGGGGCGGGGGAGCCATTCACTTGTTTGCTCACTGACTAATTTCATTTTTTGTGTGTATGTTTAGTTCAGCCCTGCGTGACTTAAGAATGAAAAATTGTGGTTTGATATTTTGGGACTTGAAATCTGGATTGACTGGATTTGGCAGGATAAGAAGTGGGTGGCTGTGGAGGAGCCTTGTGGGGTGAAATGTCTCTGGCTGTTCAATATTTGATTGATATAGCACCTTTCTCAAGTTGTGCCCAGGTGTTTTCTAATACAGATATCAAATGCTCAAGTGGTGTCAGCAATGGGATTTTTGGTCTTGTATCAGTAGTTCAAAATGTTGGGATACAGAACTGACTTTTTAGACACCCTTGTCCACCTTAATAAAAGGATAAGTATATGTGTGGCCGTCTGGTTGCAATGTCTCTGTCATTCCAACAGATGGTGCATCGCAAACATTTGTAATAATAATATGCATTGCATGTTCTATTCCAACAGATGGTTCTTCACAAACATTTAACATTTGTAATAATGATATATGGGGCATCACAGACATTTGTGTTAATAAAATGCATCACATTTTCCATTCCAACAGATGGTGCATTAAAAAAAAACACTGATTTGACAAATGCCATACCAAATGGAATATAATAACATATGCATTGTATTTCCCTTTCCAACTGATGGTGCATCACAAACATTTGTGATAATAAGATGCATTGCATTTTCCTTTCCAACAGATGGAACATCATAAACATTAACACTGATTGGGCAAATACCATGCCAAATGGAATATAATAAAAACATATGCATTGCATGGTGCATTTCTTTATTACAGATGTTTGTGTTGTGCCATCTGTTGGAATGACAGACAGATACTACGTGCATTATAAAGTACATTCTAACTGATGGTGCACTGCAGACATTAACATTGAGGTCTACATTGATTACTTACATTTCAGCATGTAGTAGATGGGTAGCACAGTTAGTACCAGAATAAACCAAAGTGTGGGCACTAAGTGGAGGACTGATGTGCCACTTCATTCTGGAAATGAAGACCCAGTAGCAGATTCATTTACACCCACCAATAGGATGTTCTGTGATGCACAGTAGTCCAGGGAAGGACACCTCAGCTGCTTTCCTTTGAGGGTTATGAGGAGATTATGTGATGGTGAGAGATGGTGCTGAACATGACCAGTAGTAGCACCACCAGCTGGGTTAGGTGTGTTAGTTGGTGACTCCAAGTGGACTCTGTGAGCGGGCACTGCAGCTGTTGCAGGGTTAAGCATGTTTGTCAGACTATGCTGCTGGGTATGCTCCAGCCCCTCCATTGTCCAGCCCTGAACTGAGTTAAGGGGTAATTCTCGGTGTTCATGCCACATATCAGATATTGGAGCTGCTGCACATTTTGAGAGGCACTGTATATCATAAAGGTGGCTGAATTGAGTGGAGCTGTGGGTGACTGTGTCCCCTCACAGCTCCAGATTTCTAAGTTCAGATCTTGCCCTGACTGTTGAACGGATCACAAGGATGTAAAGATGATGCGTTGTGGTGCCAGGGATAGACTGCCGTCACGTGTCAGGTTTGGTGCCTTCATGTTGCCTAGATTGTCTTCTGATTCTGCAACCCAGGACAGGAATAAGCAAGTGAAGAGAAGATGAGGTAGGCTCGACAGTTTCTACTGGTTATGTAAAAAGCGCTATATTATAAAACTGAACTTGTGCAGCTGTTAACTCAGACTGTTGGGTTTGTATTCAGGCACTGTGTAAAAAAAGAGAGGTCCATGCTGACCCACCATATGCACCCCAGGGTCAGCAACACTGGGCCAGAGCTGAAGGTCCTCTCAAAGGGGGGTCATCCGCATTGCCAGTATGTCATTGCAGATCCACAGTGATGTAGGGGAGAACATACAAACTCCATATGGACAAAGGCCAGGCGCTACATTTGAACCCAGGACACCCTGCTGTGCCTGCCTGCCCACCTTTGGATTACGGCTGATCAATAATCCTGAACTCTTAATTCACAGTACACGAGGCCTGTCTGCCAGTCCATTTGTTGATCCCCCGTATCCACTTCTGGGTTGTGGTGGCCCCCGGAGCCAAGCCCAGCGGCATGAGGCGCACTACCCACCCTGAATGAGGTGTCAGGACCACATTTGGGTCAGTTTAGATTTGCCAAGTTGGATGTGCAAGGAAAACCAGGCTACCCAGGGTCAGAGAAATGGAGAGAACGTGCAAAATCTACACAGGGTGAAAGGTGCTATATAAAACCAAGAGCACAACAGTATATCAGATTTGTGCAAATTCAGTGCTGAAGTTTTATTCATAACCAGCACTTTGGTGAGTGGCCGTCAGTGAAAGGCAGTACATGAGATGAAGCTCGACTGACAGGTAGAGACGTTCCTGTGTGCCACTTAAGCCCCTTGTGTCTTTGTAGTGGTTGTTTAAGTTTTCTTATTGTACTGTGAAAGGCGCTATATGAAGGCAAATGATACAGTAGGTGAGAACCTCAATGTCCGATTCTGCCGGGGTGCCCAGTACGAATATCTAGATTTGGAGTGGTCCACACATGCCAAAGGGGATTTCAAGGTAAGTTGTGAATGTGACAGTAATGACCCCCATTTTGGCTCTGGCAGGCATTAGAGAATTACGATTATTGAAAGCTTCACCAGCTAACCATACGTTATGAAATACAAGATTTCACGAGATGGCCTTTTGTCCAGTTGTTCCTTTGCAAATCAAAAACTCACCATAGATTACATTCACTGGACAGCAGTGTGTTATATAGCGCCTTTCCTGGTTGAGTGTGTAAACGTGACATTGGATATGCTGGCCAACATTTGGCACCGAAGTGACCCCCTCTTCACCAGGCAGCCACACGGTCAACAACGAGAACGTGCCCACCCAGTGTACAATGCGGGAGCCATGCCATCATCTGTACCCCTGCTTCCTGTTTCATGCCGAAAGGGGCAGCTGTGAAGTGGAGCCTCATTCATGCTGCAGGTGTGTGTGAGTATGCCCCAGAAGCGGGCATTAGTCAGGGGTGGCTCACTGTGTCTTGTCTGTTCGTGGCACCACAGGATGACTCGCCTTTGGGGAATGTGAAGGCGCGGATTACGCGTACGAGGCACACACACCCTCCATGTTGACGGCCTGTGCCTCATGTGAAGGCAGCGTGTGGGTATTCCTGGTGGCGCAGGCTGTCTAGCCACAGATTATGAAATAATCTTAAATAATGCTGGAGTCCTTTATATGCACATTACATTATTATAGAAAGCACCACTCTTTGTCACCAATGATTGCTTTCTCGGGTATTGTACAGTGTCACTCCCTGTGACTGGCACTATATATGCCAAGGAGGATTAGATTCAAGTTTCGATCCTGCTGATTTGAAATCTTGAAGCGTTTCAGAACATCTGCAATCATCAAGTCACAAACCCACACAAAGCCATTTAAAAGTGGCACACCTGTAGTCACCTGTAGGGGGCACTCTCATGGCCTCCCCTCATGCTAGATATTTAAAAGGTCACATTGCCAATCATTTCAATCAGAGGCATCGAAATCTGCTTACTTGTGCCACTCTGTGCCCTGTGCTTGTTCATTTGCCCCTTTGAAAGGTCACATGCAGTTTCACATTGAAGGGCGCTATATAAGGCACTGTATTTAATTTGGCAAAGTGAAAGGCACCTTTCCAAGTACATTGCAGTTCATTTCTTCCCCCTGTGGCTCTCTAGTTTTTAATCACACAGCCTCCAAGGATGTGGGCATTGGGTGAACTGCCAAGTCAATATTGACGGATGGGTGCACAAGTTGGCGTCCAGTCCAGGAGTGGATCCTGCCTTTGAGCAGTGCTGCCCCGGAGCACTTGTGCACCACACTTGCCCAACCGATTTAAATGAAATTGAAGTCGATACCCGCAGGAATGCCCATTCATGCCATCTGTTAAAGTTGAACTGATCACTCATTATGGAAGGTGCAGCCGTAGGAGATGAAGGACACGAGGGTGGCATGTAAAATGAATCTTCATTCCTAACAGTTGTTGAAAGGTTCTTTATGAAATATGTCTGCTGTAAATTGTGTTGTGGTTGTGCTTTATGCTGTTTGCTGATTGCATTTTGATGGAAGGTGAAAGGTGCCATATCAAGTCATGGCTGACTGGTGGTAGCTCTCTCTCTACCTGAATCAGTCTATCTGTGCAGATGCCTAAGCTCTTTCCTTTAATTCCTTTCATTCTGTCTTGTTGCTTGTAGGGGTGTCCCCTTAATGACTCATGGCACTGCAGAGTCTGGTTGGCTGAATTGGCAGAATAGCCTTGGCACCGCCATACCCACTTTGTGTTTCTCACTTTAGTATTCGGATGGCACCCTACTGGATTTCCCTCCCACCATGTCTTGTCTTTCCCAGAGGTGCTCGGCACACTTCTCTGAAGGTGCTGGTGTGCACCCTGAAAAGCGCTATATTAATGGAGCGCCCCTGGGAGGGTTTCAGAGTGGATCCGACCCGGGCCTCCTTGCTCCTTTAAGCTGGCCTGCAGCTCTTCACATCCCCCCACTTTCCCACACTGCACAACTCTCTGCCGTCGTTCTCACAGCGAGCTGGCAGGTCGCCTGGGATCTGCAGCCCCCCCCACCTCTCCCTCTCAGCACCACCGCGCTCTGACGTGACTTGCATTATCCCAACATCCTCTGCGGTTGCCTCATCTCTGCTCTGCATCGCCACACTCATTCAGAAGCTCTTGACCTCCATTTGATGTCTTTTTTTAAAACTTTGACTTTCAAGACCACAATGAGGAAGCTCAAAAAAATAAATAAGTAAAATAAAAGACCCCAAATAGGTCGGTGCTCTGTAGTAAGGAGAATGCACGAGTGACAGCAGCTCATATCTGGAGACCACTCTCTATTGCCCCCTGTGGTGGAATAGCAGATGTAGAGAATGGACTGTAGTGCCATCTGGAGTTGATGGCTTTTATAAAGTCGTCAGTTATTCCTAATGAACTCTCTTCTGCCCCTTGTGGTAGCAGTATTGGGGTGCTAGATATTCCCAATGATCTCTCTGCTGCCCCCTGTGACCAGTGTTAGAATAACAGGTATTTATAATGTGCACTCTGCTGCCCCCTCTGGTTGCAGTATTCGAGCGGCAAGTAGAAGCGATGGACTCGCCATGCCATTGCTCCCTATGGTTACCATATTAGGCCAGCTTATATTCCTAATGGACTCTCTGATGACCCCAAGTGGTCGCGGTATGAGTGTGGCAAGTGAAAGGAAGTGGACTGTTTGCTGCCCCCCACCCCGTGGATGCAGTGTTAGGACGCCAGATATTTCAAATGGACTCAGTGCTGCCCCTTGCAGTTGCATTATTGGTGTGTAAGGTATAAGAAGTGGACTCTCTGCTGCCCCCTCTGTTTCCAGTGTTATGGTAAATGATATTTCAAATGGACTCTATGCTGCCCCCTTTGGTTACAGCATGTCTTTTAAAGGGAATGTCTGTAGCTCCTTCTGGTTGCAGTATTAGGGTATCAAGTCTTTCACATGGACACTGTGCTGCCCCCTGGTATTTGTACTGGATGGGTACTGTGCATTTGCAAGTCAGAATACACAAGAATAAGCTGAGGAATTGTCACTGGCTCTCTGCTGCCCCCTGTGGTTGCAGCATTATGGTATCAAGTATTTCAAATGAATTTTATTCTTCTCCAGTGGGATTGTACATTCAGGTCACCAAGTATGGGTGGTTGCAGTAGTAGGGTGCCACGTGTTTCAATCTGTCTGTTTTCCCATGCCCAGCCCTGCCTTTCCCCTTTGTTAGCTGTAATTGATGGGCTCTCTGCTGCCCCCTTTGGTATGATCCTTGGTTCAATCCATCCTGCCAGAACCTGGGGCTGCAGGTGCGCCACTCCTAGATGTTGACCCCAGACACGCACCTTCCCAGTCAGGTCGTGGAGGGTGTGGGCAGCAGGGCCGCATGGGTGCGTGCGATGCCGTCTGCCCTGCCTCTGAGTGCTCCTGAGGACTGCTCAGCGGTGGGTGCCGTTGTTCCCACACCTTTCTCAGGCACTCGCTTGTTACCCATAATAACGAAGTCAATATTTGGAGTTGAGTTGAATCACGAAGCATTACAATAACATTCCCGAAATACTTGTGTGTGCTTGTGAAAATATTTGGGATTACGCAACTCTCCTTGGCACGGCTCCCAGAGCTGGGTGCAGAACCTGTCTGTGCTTCATGAAGTAGCGAGTGCAACATCCGCCAGGCAGCTCCTGCCGCCAAAACTAGCACAGCGCAGTGGACTGGGGCCGGAGGTGCAGATGAACTTGATTTGCGCTGGGTGCATTTGGCATCTGAATTTACAGCCATGAGGCAAACTTATTGTCATTTAGGGCGGGCATGTGCGGCACATCTTTGTGCCCAGATTTCTCACTGCCTTCTCCGTGGTGGGCGCACTTGCCATTCTTACCACATGTGCACCACTCACAGACCATCGGGGGCACGTGGAATGGTACTTTGGGTAATCGGTTATCTGTGGCTTCAGCTGAAGGAGACGTGAAGGGCTTGCTGCATGAGAAGGCACTGCCCCCTGAGGCCCCTTTGGGTAAAAGACAGCTGAAGAGTCCTGCCTGGCACTTTACACTCTTTGTTATTATTAAAGGTATAGAGGGTGGCCCACGAAAAAGTGTCCCATCTCCACTGAGACGACTGCATTATGCGGTGAAGAGACAAAATGATGAAATGAGGTACTCACATTTACAGAAGACCCTGAAAGTGATCAACACGTCTCTGTGCCCGTTTCAGCATCTTCATGTACATCCACTGATGTGCACACTCCTTGTCCATGGCCACCCTGTATGACATGGGTGTGCTGACAGAGAGACTGATGTAGTCCAGCACTATGCCTTGCATGTTTATACTTTCTAGGGCCAATCACAGTGAAGGTCTTAGAGTGGTCTCTCTCTTTATATAGTGCCTTTTGTTACATTTCTGAGATTTCAGGCTTGTTATGGTGAAGAATTCAAAGCTGCCGTTGCTTATGTAGCATCTTTCAGAAATAGCGGGTACGTCTCCAAGAACTCTGCCTTTTTATAACTGAAAACACAGCCTACTGTATTTATACAATGTAGACACTCTCCATATAGCGCCTTTCATTACTGATACTGCTCACATATGATGAGCATTTCTCTAAGAACACTGCCTTTGTAAAACCAAATGCTCTGCTATTTTATATATATGGGCGGCACGGTGGCGCAGTGGTAGCGCTGCTGCCTCACAGTTAGGAGACCCGGGTTCACTTGCCGGGTCCTCCCTGCGTGGAGTTTGCATGTTCTCCCCGTGTCTGTGTGGATTTCCTCCCACAGTCCAAAGACATGCAGGTTAGGTGGATTGGAGATTCTAAATTGGCCCTAATGTGTGCTTGTTGTGTGGGTGTGTTTGTGTGTGTCCTGCGGTGGGTTGGCACCCTGCCCAGGATTGGTTCCTGCCTTGTGCCCTGTGTTGGCTGGGATTGGCTCCAGCAGACCCCTGCGACCCTGTGTTTGGATTCAGCGGGTTGGAGGATGGATGGATGGATATATATATATATATATATATATATATATATATATATATATATATATATAGGTGCCTTGTATCGCCTGTCAAAAAGAAAATCTCCAAGTAGGCACTTTATATAGCACCTTTCATTGCTTGTACTTGATGGAGGGAGAAAAGGACCTCTACCGATGGGCTCGACAGAAGGACCGAGCTGGGAAAGATGTGCAGCAGGTTAGGGTGTTAAAGGATAAAGATGGAAACGTACTCGCAAGTGAGGAGAGTGTGTGGAGCAGATGGAAAGAGTACTGTGAGAGGCTGATGAATGAAGAGAATGAGAGAGAGAAGAGGTTGGATGATGTGGAGATAGTGAATCAGGAAGTGCAACGGATTAGCAAGGAGGAAGTAAGGACAGCGATGAAGAATGGAAAGGCCATTGGTCCAGATGACATACCTGTGGAAGCATGGAGGTGTTTAGGAGAGATGGCAGTGGAGTTTCTGACAGGATTACTTAAAGGAATCTTGAAAAGTGAGAGGATGATGAGGAGTAGAGAAGAAGTGTACTGGTGCTGATATTTAAGAATAAGGGGGATGTGCAGAACTATAGTAACTACAGGGGGATAAAACTGATGAGCCACAGCATGAAGTTATGGGAAAGAGTAGTGGAAGCTCAGTTAAGAAATGAGGTGATGATTAGTGAGCAGCAGGATGGTATCATCCCAGGAAAGAGCACCACAGATGTGATGTTTGCTCTGAGGATGTTGATGGAGAAGTAGAGAGAAGGCCAGAAGAGTTGCATTGTGTCTTTGTGGACCTGGAGAAAGAATAAGATAGGGTGACTGAGAGGAGCTGTGGTATTGTATGAGGAAGTCGGGAGTAACAGAGAAGAACGTAAGAGTGGTACAGGATATGAACGAGGGAAATGTGACAGTGGTAAGGTCTGTGTTAGGAGTGACGGATGCATTCAAGTTGGAGGTGGGATTACATCAGGGATCGGCTCTGAGCCCTTTCTTATGCAATGGTGATGGACAGGCTGACAGACGAGATTAGACAGGAGTCCCCGTGGACTGTGATGTTTGCTGATGACACTGTGATCTGCAGGTTGATGAGACCCTGGAGAGGTGGAAATCTGCTCTAGAGGGGAGAGGAATGAAGGTCAGTAGGACCACCAAGACAGAATCCATGTGTGTGAATGAGAGGGAGGTCAGTGGAATGGTGAGGATGAGGGGAGTAGAGTTGGCAAAGGTGGAGGAGTTTAAATACTTTGGATCAACAGTACAAAGTAATGGGGATTGTGGAAGAGAAGTGAAGTAGAGAGTGCAGGCAGGGTGGAGTTTTAGTGGAGAAGAGTGTCAGGATTTGTGACCGACGGGTATCAGCAAGTGTGAAAGGGAAGGTCTACAGTGAGACCAGCTATATTATATGGGCTGGAGACGGTGGCACAGGAGACAGAGCTGGAGGTGGCAGAGTTAAATATGCTAAGATCTGCATTGGGTGTGACGAGGATGGACAAGATTAGAAATGAGGACATTAGAGGGTCAGCTTTGGTGGGACGGTTGGGAGACAAAGTCAGAGAGGCGAGATTGCATTGGTTTGGACATGTGCAGAGGAGAGATGCTGGGTATACTGGGAGAAGGATGCTAAGGATAGAACTGCCAGGGAAGAGGAAAAGAGGACGGCCTAAGTGAAGGTTTATGGATGTGGTGAGAGAGATGGAAGAAGATGATCCGCTGTGGCAACCCCTAACAGAAGCAGCCGAAGGTAGAAGAAGAAGATTGCTTGTACTTGATGGGTATTTCTCTCTGACCTCCTCCTTGATGTTTTCCCATATCACATTTATTCTTTGCAGTGCCACTCACGATGAACATTTCTGGGCTGTCACTCTTTATATAGTGTCTTTTGTTGCATGATGGGCACTTGTTAGAGACCTCAGCCTTAACATATCCAGATGCTCCGACTATTGGAATTGTAGTTTGTAGCCCCTGTTATGATGATTTCTCAGCAGTCACTCTTAATATAGCGCCTTCCACTGCAGGCACTAACAGTATGCCGTACACAAAGCAGTCGCCCCTTACTGTTTACTTAGTGCCTTTGATTGCGATCATTAGCCTTGCTTTCGCTGTGTCCACCAGGCTGATGAAGCCAAAATTTCTTCTCTTAATTGTATTGGGCAGTGTGATGAATGGTTTATATAGCACCTTTCATTAGGATTACTAACACTTGCCTATGTAAAGAGACTTTCATGGTGACCAGCAGCTTGCTGAGTTTTACAGAGCAGTCTGTGCGCTTGCTGGTTGTGTCTTCTCTTCTTGATTGCATTACATGCTGTCCTAGTATAGTGCCTTACCTAATAAGTGCTATATATTCTTGCGTACTGCCATTTATATAGCAGCTTTGATCATGAGTGCCATTTTTGTATGCTTTATTGACCAGTCAGGGTCCTGTTAATACCACCGCTACAGTGTACCCTATGGAGCCACATTGTCTTTAGATAGCGCCATTCATCCTGAGCTACCATCCTCATGTTGTTGCACAGTTCAGCGCAGCCCGTACACTTCAGTGTTTGTTATTGTAGTTAAAGCCATTGTAAGCACTTAGACCATCGGTGTCCAACGGGCTTGGTGGGCCTGCTGTGGCTGCAGGTTTTCATTCTAACCCTTTTCCTAATCAGTTTTCACTCCTAATTCATTTCTTTTCCCCTCATTTTCATAGCCCTGTTTTTAAGGATTCAGTCCTGTCATCTCTTTTCTTCAGTAAATGGCAGCTAAACAGAAATGAGACGTGGGGTGAGCTGACAGGTGACCAGCTAAACTGGGGCTTCAAACTCCAGCCAATCTCTTAATGAGAAGCCGATTCTTGCTGTTAATTAAATCCGTTCTTTAATTCCACAGCTTGTTGCTGCTCTCATTCTGCCACAGCAGACATTTCCAGAACTGTTGATTTTCTGTTTTTTTCTAAGACCACCGTCAACATGTGTTGGTGACCTGAGAGACCAGCCTTACTGAGACCTTCACCTTTCTTTATTTTCAGATATTATGTGATGGGCACAGGTGAGCTGGTCATGTGACGGCTTGTTTTGTGTCTCATTATTGTTTAGCTGACAACTAAGGGGGGCGGAGCCAAGTTAATTAAAACTAAGGCAAGAGAAGTTAATTAGTAGCAAAAACTGGTCACTGAGGGAGAAGATGGTTAGAATGAAAACCTGCAGCCACTGCGGCCCTCCAGGACCAGAGTTCGACATCTGTGACTAAGAGTAATCCATTCATCTATAGCGCCTTTCAAAGCACTCCGACTCCCTGCACTTTCTCAAGCTCAAGCTGTGCCTTGCAGCCTGGTGCTCTTGAAATCTGAAAGCTCATCATCTTGTTCACATCAACCTGGAGTGAGTGAGCCCTTGTATATAGTGCCTTTCAGCCAGCCCTGAAGAGGGCGCCAGTGAGTGAGTCCTTATTGTATATAGTGCCTTTCGTGTGTCACTGGTGAGCAGATCATAGTGGTAAGGATCAAACCTTGAAGGTCCAGCTCTTGGCCCGCTGGTCATTCTGATCTCCTTGGGCCTGGTCAGTTAGCCCCAGTTGGTCATTGGCAGTCATCGCCAATCTTGGCCAAATCATCTGCTGTGTAGATGAAACTAACATGGAGTCCCTCGGGTCTGGGCACTGCAGAGTCTGGTTGGCTTGATTGGTTGAACAGCCTGGGCACCGCCATACCCATTTTCCGTTTCTCACTTCTGTCTGTCTATTCCAGAGGTGCTCGGCACACTTCTCAGAAGGTGTTAGTGCTCACCCTGAAATATGCTATATGAACGGGGCTCCCTGGGAGGATTTGTCTGGGATTTATTCTGGATTCCCTCTGATTCCTTCCACACCCCGGCCTTACCGGTTATTGGCGCCAAACCATCCTGGTATGTCGCATCCAGCACGGGTTCTGTATTTGTGCCCTCCAAACCGTGATCAGGATGGACTCCATGTCTGGCATCAAGTACCCTTCCATTTGAAGATCTGAAAACGGGTGGATTCACTCAATCCAAATAGTAAATTAACACTCAGAACGTTGTGCTTGTTGGGCCCACTGATACACACGCATGGTCAGGTTTGGGGCAATGGGGGCTTCTGATGCCCATCTTGATGACATTTGTTTTAGTTAGGAGATTCAATGGAGCTCCAGGCCAGCGCAGCGCAGGGCAGAGCACAGTGCCAATGTGGACAGACAAGCGGAGAGCCTGAATGCACACTAGGAGAACACACACAGACCGCACATGAAGCAAAGCCGGGCATTGGGTACAAGTTCAGGAGGCAGAGCACTAACCACTGTGCTGCTTTACACTTTGCTGATAAATACAAAATCAAATCAATTTGGTCTGACGATAGTGTGTCACCCAGAAGCAGCGGTGCAGTCAGCACGAAAGCCACCTGACTCTCTCACACCCACCACTATAGAAGGATGACTTTAAGGTGCCGGTGCTGCCCCCCTGCAGGGCTCCAGGAGCGCCAACAGTGCCATCTGTTTTATGGGGGCTATAAGAAAGAGGAGGACTTTGGGGGTGTGTCTGCTGCCTCCGGTAGGGCTCCAGGAGTACAAACAGTGTGGTCAGTTTTACAGATTGGCTGAGGCCTGGTGGTCCTCCCCTTCACAAGATCGTTTAAATGGTCATCGCCGTTCGTTCTTTGGTCTTCATGGACTGTGGAGAATGACTTTTAATGGAGGTTATAGGCGGGCATCCATTATCATGTCTGCCATTGAACGCTTGCCACGTCAGGAGAGGCATTGGCACTTCGCTGCTGAAGTGGCTGATAACCAGAGGGTAGCATGGTGTAGTAGTGGCACTGCCACTGCTTTGGAATGTGTGATGACACACCCAGGAGGTTTTTTCCCAGATATATGACCTTGAGTGGCACACCTGCCTTAAAAGAGAGCAGTGGAAACCAACCCCCCAAATGATATCAGCAGTTACTCTCCCCAGCTTGTCTCCAGTAGAGCATTAGTAGAACGTTCTGGAATGCCCACAGGGGTGAGCCTGGGAGAACTGTTGTAGCACTGAACCTATGCCATGATCCCCTCCATTTTTCTTTTTTATTTTCCATTTGTCTTTTGCTGTCTTCTTCTCTTCACTGAGGCAGGGGGTATCTGGGCATTGAGTGGGTTGGCGTGTCAGCTTGTCAAGTAGATTGGTATGGTTATGTATTTTTCGCCCCCCCAAGGCCTGTAACGTCCTCCAGAAGTCATCTCAGACCGTTCAGTTACTTGGCAATGTTTTGGTGAGTCTGAGGGTACCAAAGTGACACTGCCTTGTGACAGACTCTGTGTCAATGCCCACCTTTGTTGATGGAGTTTTAACTGTGGTCCTGCTTTAAAAAAAAAATAAATCCTTTTGAGGCCAAGGAGCTTTATAAAGGTGGGCTGCCATCTAAGCCTCTCAAATTCCCCTGCTGCTGGTTGATGCACACCAATGCTGATGGGGTATTCACAGTGGGTCTGTTTTAAAAATTCCATTGGAGGCCCAGCAGAGTGATGGAAGTGCGCCCTCTGAACCAACAAACCCCCCCCCCAAATCACCTGTGTTGGCGCTGGGCATTCCAATCTCAGTGCTCCATCCAATGTGCTAATTTGCCGATGCTGGCTTTTCTGTTTGGGCAGCGTTGGCACGTCTCATTCTCTGGGGTGCTGCGCAGTCCGCTGCCATCCTCGCCAAGCGAAGTCTGCCCTCTGCTTTCCTTTTTTAGCCTCTCAGCACCCTCACAGTCCAGTGTGTCCTCTACCGGCTGACTGCTATTTGCATGCTAATTTGAATATTCATCAGTATTCAGAGAAGTTGTTAATATTCAAACAAACCCTGCAGCGGCCCATCGATACTGCCTGTTTGTTTTCAGGTGTGGCTCCTTGTTTCGTGGTATTTGCACTTTGGAACACATTTCATTAATACCTGCCCAAAAATTAATTTCTGAAATGAAATAAAAATAGCCTGGAAACATCGGCGGGTAATTGTGTTGCGGATCTGTGCAGACACATCCCAACGTGTCGCGCTTCAGCAGGCCATTTGCACAATGCTCTGGTGTGCGGTTTGTGCCGATTTATGGCGTCCCCCGCCGAGGCACTTTCACAAGTGAGGATGTGGGGGGGTCGTTTAAACCTGGACGTTATACAAGAGGTGACATAAAGCTGGAATTTTATACACTATATTGGCAAATGTATCGGGGAGAAATCATTGAATTCAGGGGTGCCAATCCCTTCCATGGCCACCGGTATATAAAATCAGACACCTTGGCGTGCAGATTAGAGTGAGCCGCTCTCGGGGGCTCATTGGATTTGGGGGTTTAAATCTGGCCTAACATTATACGAGAGGTGACAGAGGTTAGACGACCACCTAACCTTGGGATTTGCAGTTATGTTTGGAATAACAGCAGTGTGTTTAAAAAAGGGAATGAAACGCACACACTCGCACACACACAACTGTATTGGGGTCACTGCACATTCGATTCGAAATCAAAACATGAAGGACAAATGGATCAAATGTGTGTTATTCCTTTACAGAAAGAGAAGACAAAAGGGAAGATTAGGCTGTTCAAAAAAAAAAAGCAGCAGTGCGGAGTTCAGTTTGTGAGTTCATTCATTCTGTGAAGGTGTCAGTGACGGCCCTCATTTAAGGAAGGAAGGCAGGCAGCCAGGCAGCAAGTGTTCTCCGTGCTGGTCATTGTGCGTTTATCTCTGAAGAGATGTCACTCTGGAGTTACTGAGGAGATTCCAAAGGACTGGAAAATGGCAAACATCATCCTGTTTTTTAAAATGGGTGACAGGCCAGAGCCAAGCAGCTAGAGGCCAGTAATCTTAACATGCATCACAGGAAAATGAATAGAAGGAATTATTGAGGATATTGAGCAACACCTGGCAAGTGCAGGAGTTATTAGGAACAGTCAGCATGGGGTCAGAAGAGGGAGGTTGTGTTTTACTAAAAGGCTGGAATTCTATGAGGAGGCAACAAAAGGATACGATCAGAGTGGAGCAGAGGAGATTATTGACCTGGACTTTCAGAAAGCATCTGATAAGGTGCCACATGAGAGGGTGGGCATCAAACTAAAAGGAGTGGGAGTTCAGGGTGTGGGCTCATACACAAGAAGCAGAGGGTGATAGTGTGAGGAACCTCATCAGAATTGGGTGATGCTAAGAGTGGTGCCCAGCAGGGGGCAGTGCTATTTTTAATAAATATAAATGATTTAGATAGGAATAAAAGTAACAAGCTGGTGAAGGCTGCAGATGATACCAAGATAGGTGGATTAGCAGATAATTTGGAATCCGTTATATCATCACAGAAGGACTTGGGCAGATTTGTGGCAGATGAAATTTAATGTCAGTAAATGTAAAGTATTAGACATAGGAAGTAAAAATGTGACGTTTGAATACACAATTGGCGGTCGGAAAAATCGAGAGTCCCCCTTATGAGAGAGATTTCTGAGTCGTAGTGGACTCTAAGCTATCACCTTCCCATCAGTGTTCAGAAGCCATTAAGAAGGCTAACCGAATGTCAGGTTATATAGCGCCTTGACGTGTGGAGTATGAGTCACAGGAGGGTCTGCTCAGGCTTTATATCACACTGGTGAGGCCTCATCTGGAGTCCTGTGTGCAGTTTGGGTCTCCATAAAGACACAGCAGCACAAGCGAAGGTCCAGAGTAGAGCGACTAGGCTGGTTCAGGGCTACAGGGGTTGAATTATGAGGAAAGATTTTAAGAACTGAGCCTTTACAGTTCGAGCAAAAGAAGATTAAGAGGTGACATGACTGAAGTGTTTAAAATGATGAAGTGAATTAGTGCAGTGGATCGAGATGGTGACTTTAAAATGAGTTTATCAAGAACACACAGGGGGACACATTTGGAAACTTAAGAGGAAATTTCACACAAACATTAGGAAGTTTTTATTTATATAGAGAACCATAGACACTTGGAATAAGTGACCAAGTAGTGTGGTGGACAGTAAGGCGTTAGGGACTTTCAAAACTCAACTTGATGTTTTTTTTTTTGAAGAAATAAGTGGAGAAGACTGGCGAGTTTGTTGGGCTGAATGACCTGTTCTCATCTCGAGTGTTCAAATGTTCTATGAAAATTGGAGTGAAATGGCTCACTCCAGACATTGTTTAGAAGAATAGCGTACTCTGATTAAAAAATTGATTGGAGAGGAGTAGAGACATAGAAAGAAGTGCAGAAAATGACAGGCTGCTCAGCTAAAATGATTGCAACTGCTTTAAACTGGTAACCCAAACCTGTAGTATTAGGGTGTTGTCCCGTGTTAGCCAATATGGATGGAGTGAGAAGTCAAGTGAAATCTATCTCACCTGAAGAAGGGGCCTGAGTCGCCTGCTAAGCTTGCATATCGTAACCAAAATCTGAAAGACGTGGAAGGAAAGGTAAAAAGAAAAACCTACCATTGGAACGGATCAAAGAATAGTCAAAATGGCAACGAGTCGGCCAGCAATCAACTCCAGGAAGGTCAAAGGTGGTCTAAAGTTACCTGCAAGTACCTGGGTTACCATTAGAAGAAGCCTGTGTGAAGCCAAGCTAAGAAACAAAGTGCCATTGTTGAAAAAACAAAAGACAGACGTGTGCTGAAGAGGTGACAGTCTGCCAAAGAGCGCACTCGGTGTTGTTGTACTGTCTTAGCCATTTTGGATGTAATGAGAAGTCAAGCCAAGTGACCCCTTTAATAGGCTCACTAAAAAGATTACTGTAGGTGAGCTTTCGAGGCATCTCAGGCCCCTTCTCCAGCCCTAAGCCCCCAAATCAGCCAAGTCGCTCTTCTCTGGTCTTCCTCAAGTGCTGTTATGTCTTTGACTGTAATATGGAGACCCTAACTGGGGCCTGAGTTGCCTCGAAAACTCATCTACTTCAGTAAGCTGATTAAAGGGGTCACTTGGCTTGACTTCTCATCGAAGAGCAGACTGAAGAGAAAACAGTCTTGTGGACCCATGAAAGTAAGATTGATCTTTTTGCGTTGGCTGCAGACAACCCCGGCCCAAAACACTGAATTCACTGTGTGGCTCAAGCATCGTGATGTTGGGGATGTTTCACCCCCTGTGTGGTGTCGGGCCAGTTTATCGCATACCAGAGGGTTCAGTTTGAATACCTCAGCATACTTGAAGAGGTCACGTCACGTCAAATTTGGGGTGTTTCAACAAGATGACGATCCCGAAACACAACAGTTAAACGAGCAACAGACCGACAAGATTGATGTTTGGAGTGGCCAGTCCAGTCCTTACACCTTTAATCCAATCAAAGACTTTCTGTTACTGTTTCTGAGGTAAAACCAAGAAACGCCAAAGAATTGTGGAATGGAGTCCAGTCATCCTGGGCTGGCAGAAGACAGCGGTGGACTCCACGCAACACGGGCGAGGTTTTGGGGGGGGCAGCAGGTCTCAGAAACATCCAAACATGACTGCAGTGATTCAGAGGAAAGCAAAAGCTTGAGACATTTTTCAGTTTATACAGCAAAGGTTTGAGTTTGGAAAGAAAAATGCAGACACTGATTTTGTTGAACCCTTTCTGTAAAGGAGTCCCCGATTATTACAGCCAGTGTGTGATGTCACGTCGAACCTTACACGTCAGGTGTTTGGGGTCATTGTGGAGGAAGACGGGAGCTTCGTCAGTCAGTCAGTAATCTTTATTAGCAGCCGGGAGTCGCTGGGAGTTCTCCGCTTGTAAGCCAGAGAGAAGCCCCCCAAACAGCTCCTTATATCGTGAGCTTGCTTACTTCTTAAAGAGCGGTCTTGTCTTTTTATCTAGCAGAAGTCACCTTAGATAGATAGATTGATAGATACTGTAGATGAGAAAGGCACTATATAATAAATAGATAGATACTTTATTAATCCCAAGGGGAAATTCACCTACTCCAGCAGCAGCATACTGATAAAGAAAAATATTAAATTAAAGAGTGATAACAATGCAGGTATAACAGACAATAACTTTGTGTAATGTTAACGTTTACCCCCCGAGTCGCATAGTGTGGGGTCTCCTCAGTCGGTCAGTGGAGCAGGATGGTGACAGCAGTCTGTCGCTGAAGCTGCTCCTCTGTCTGGAGATGATCCTGTTATGGCTAATAAGTCACACAGTTAATGGAATACAAAAGCTGACGTTCTTAAAAAGCAGTTTGCATGTTCTTGCTCAACAGACCGGTGGAGCCAGGGGTGGCAAACTCCAGGCCTCGAGTGCTGCAGTGGCTGCAGGTTTTCATTCTTACCATCTTTTTAATTAGTGACCAGTTTTTGCTGCTGATTACTTCTTTTAATTCACTTGACTCAGGCCCCATAGTTCGTTCTTTTTCTTTAATTAGCAGCCCAACAATAATGAGACACAAAACAAGCCACCACCTGACCAGCTCCCCTGTGCCCATCACACGATATCTGACATTAAAGAGAGGTGGTGGTCTCGGTAAGGCTGATCTCTCAGGTCACCAAAACATCTTGACGGTGCTCTTAGAAAGAACAGACAGATTTCAAAATGTGTGCTGTGGCAGAATGAGAGCAGCAACAAGCCATGGGATTAAAGAACAGCTTTAATTAACTGTAAGAATTGGCTTCTCGTTAAGAAGTTTGAAGCCCCAGTTTAGCTGCTCATCTGCCGACTTGTTTCACATCTCATTTCTGCTTGGCTGTCATTTAATGAAGAAAGGAATTAATTCTGAGGGCTCAACTCTTCTAACAGGGCTATTAAAGTGATGGCGGAAAAAGTTCATTAGCAGTGAAAACTGGGCACTGATCAGGAAAAGGGTGAGAATGAAAACCTGCAGCCACAGTGGCCCTCCAGGCCTGGAGTTTGCCACCCCTGGCTGTTGAGCGAATGCTGGCGGGACTGCTCGCCGGTAACTTACGATCTAAGGGACTAAGCAACTGTTTTCATTTTGGGCAGATTTATTTGTTGAGTATTATTTTTTAGTCATTTAAAGCTCGACTGGTGATTTGATTGTGTATGGACTATTTTCAGCCTGACCCTGCACTGAGACTTACCTGGCTCTGTTCTCTGGACGTCAGAGTTTTTCTGCGTCCTCGACCGGTAGGATATTTATTATGCAGTCGCACATCAGTAACATCTCCCGGTCTGCCTGTTTTCTACCTGCATAACATTAATCGGGGTGGCACAGTAGTAGCGCTGCTGCCTTGCTGTAAGGAGACCTGGGTTTGCTTCCCCGGTCCTCCCTGTGTGGAGTTTGCTTGTTCTCCTCTTGTCTGCTCCAGTTTCCTCCCACAGTCCAAAGACATGCAGGTTAAGTGCATCGGCGATCCTAAATCGTCCCTAGTGTGTATGCTTGGTGTGTGCGCCCTGCAGTGGGCTGGCATCCTGCCCGGGGTTTGTTCCTGCCTTGTGCCCTGTGTTGAGGTGGATAGTAACAAGTTACATTTACTCTGTTACATTTACTTTAGTAACTTTTAAAAAACAATTGTACTTCTAAGAGTAGTTTTACTGCACCATACTTTTCACTTTTACTTGAGCACATTTGTGAAGAAGAAACGCTACTCTTACTCCGCTACATTGGGCAACACTCGACTCGTTACTTTTTTTTCATTTATACATTAAACTGTTTTTGCAAGAGAGAAATTGCCAGTGGATCTACTGCATGACTGTTTCACCAATCAGACGTAGCCATGCAGTCACATGACCACACACTAACTTCCTGTCAGAGACTTTTTAGTCATGCGGGGCTCCTGTTCACTGCTAAACGGTCACAGCTTTACTGCACGCCTGCCTTTCATGTCTTTTCTCCTTTTCTTTGATTCCTCCGTCTTTTTTGTGCTCACCCGTATATATACACTCCCATCTCCGTGGGCCTTAATCACACGCCGCAGGAAGCCAACAAATCAATTGAGAACGATCGGACCCACACGTGCAGGTGTGACTCACTCCAGCTACCTCATTAACTCTCCGTGGTCGTGCAAGTGCGCCCACAGAGAGTGACATGGCTTTATGGATTTGAAACTGGCCGCGCAGCCGCTACACCACCAAGTGAATATGCAGTATTATACTGTCAATGTACAGTATGTCTTGTCACTGTAAGTAGTTTTCACTGTTCAGACACACATGTCAAAGTTCTGAGAATGACACAAATATGAATTTTTACAAAGTCTGCTGCCTCGGTTTTTAGGATGGCAATTTGCATCAACTCCAGCATATTCTAAAGAGATGAATTTCAATGAATCACAAAGTCCGCCATGAAAATTAACTTCAAACCAAGAAACCTCTGCATGTCAGCCGAGCCACCAAAGGACCTGCTGACGTCACTTTAGCGATCATCTCGTTAACATGGGGTGACAGTGACGACGAGGACAAGGCTGGAGGTCACTCTGTCACGTTGATTGAGTTACAATAGTGAGGTGAAGAAGGCATCAGGGTGCCCAAGAAAGTCCGGCATGCGCCAGGAGCACCTCCTAACGTTGATTCAGCTGCTGGCACCACCAGGGCAGGACTGACTCAGGAATGGCAGCAGGCAGGTGCGAAGGAGGCAAAGACTTTTGGAGGATGGCCTGGTGGGTGACGAGAAGGGCAGCAAAGAAGATTCAGGGACAGACTGATATTCTGGGATTGGACTGCTGGGGTCAAGTCATTGTCTGTGATGAATCCCCTTTCCGATTGCTTGGGGCATCCAGAAAAAAAAAAGGTGAGCGGCGCTACCATCAGTCCTGTGTCACTGTGCCAACAGTAAAGCATCCTGAGACCATTCATGTCAGCAGAGGTAGAGCAGGGCTCACTCACAATTCTACCTAAGAACACAGCCCTGAATAAAGAATGGGAGCAAAACATCTACCAAGATCAACTTCTGTGAGCCCTCCAAGAACAGTTTGGTGACCAACATGATGGAGCACAGGGCCATAAGGGAAAAGTGACAACTAAGTGGCTCGGGGAACAAAACATCAACATTTGGGGGTCCATGACAAGGAAACTCCCCATTGAGAACTCATGGTCAGTCCTCAAGAGGCGGGTGGACAAACAAAAACCCACCAATTCTGATTCTGCAAGATTGGGCGGCGACCATCAGTCAGGAAGTTGATTGACAGCCCGCCAGGGCGAATTGCAGAGGTCTTGAAAAAGAAAGAAGGGCGAACACTGCAAATATTAAGCTTCATGTCATTGTCAATAAAAGCTTTTAAACGTCTGAACTGCTTGTAATTCTACTTCAGTACACCACAGAAACATCTGACAGAAAGATCTAAAAACACTGAAGCAGCAAACTCTGTGAAAACCAACAGTGGGGTCCTTCTCAGACCTTTGGGTCACAACTGTATTGCTGTCATTTGTCTGTCTCTCTGTCTCTCTCTCTCTCTGCTGAATTGAATGGCTTTGTGAAGACACATTTCACAAGTGACACTTGGCACAGATGACCTTCTGGCTACACGTGGTAAGATAGGAGAGCGGGACAATAAATTATGGGCTGCCTGGTGTAGATTGTGGTGTTGAGATGGGAAGACTCAACCACTGCACAGCAAGTCGCAGATAGATATGACTTAGTAGGTGACAACAATAGGATGGCAAGTCTTCGTAAGAGAGGTGACATGGGTATCGTGAATCACTTGAACAGGACAGTGAAAACGAAGAGAGGGAGCCTCGTCTTAACTGGTGACAGTGACATAGCAAGTCACAAGTATGGCATGGAAAATGAAACCATAAGTGAACACAGTAATACTACATGTGCAGGAGTAAGAGAGTAAGTTATGGCGTCGCAGTGGCACATTCTGGCATGGACACACATCACATAGGCAGAGTAGTTAGTTCAAGAGGAAGAGGACATGCCATTACAAAATAGTAAGGCACTGGCACAGAGTAAGAAGTGGTGACAGCAAGAGAGGAAGTGGTTGGCACAGCCTAGTAAGTGGAGAGGAGCAGGAGTGGGCCGGTAACGAGAACAACAAACCTGACAGTACACAACGGTCACAGGGTACTAAGTGGCACACATGGATGTGGAAGTGACAATAATGACACGATAGTTACTGCTGAGCTGAGGAGGGGGACAGCAGGTAGTGAGAGGAGTGGCTGCGTTGTCACCTGGTCCAGTGCATATAATAATAATAATAATAATTGAATAATAATACATTTTATTTATATGGCACCTTTCCTGTGCTTAAGGCACTTAAAGGGAATCGAGAGCAATCCAGTGCGTAAATTGTAATCAAGAAGACAGACCATCCCCGGCTCATAGATCATCACGGTGCAAAGAAATGTCCATAGGGCTCGTCCAGTGTGCCACAGAAAGATTTGGTTGTCCCCGAGGTTGCAAAGTCCATAAAAAGTAAATCCAAATCATCACACTTGGAGTCAATTGCATCCATGAACTATACGTACAATAAAAAGAAAGTGAACAATTTTCAAAAATGTTAAGTTTTAACACTAAATTTAACAAAGTGTTGATAACCTATCCAACCAGTATGCACCACACTGTCACTGCCCAGCACCACGATGGACATGTTGACACCTGCAGTGACCTGTTCATACCAGGAGACCCCTTGGAACAAGCAAGTCAGTCCAGCGGCCTTCACAGGATGAGGCCCCGTGTGCTAAGTGGGGAGCAGGGCAGAGTCACAGAGTCGCATCATAAACAGGATGGTGAGCGGTAAAAACAGGAAAGAAAGTGGTGAGCTTGAGGTGACATGTCACAAGATGGTAGGCAGCAGGCACTGCCGAGTAAGTGGCGAGGACAAAATGGTTAGCCACAGATTAGTATGTCATGAGAATCGGGCAGAATGTCACCTTGCAGGGATGAGACTAAGAGTTTGTGACACCCACAAGCAGGCATGAAAGTGATGAGAATAACAAGCTGACTTGTACAGAAGTGTATGTGGCATAGAAGGTGTTGAGAATAGGAGAGGGCATCACTCACGTGACAGGTGGTGATGAGAAAATGACAAGTCGAGGACACTTGGCAAAAAATGAAACCATACGTCCTGCTCCTGATACAATGCCATGAGTGCACAGTGGCAAGTGACTTTGACAGAAAGGTGAGTGACGATGGCAGCAGCTTCTGTCGCACAGAGCACTGGGTGGAGTGAGATGTTAAGGGCCCTGAGAGTGGGCTTGATTGGCACAGCATGGCATGCCAGCCTCACTGGGTACTAAGTGACAAGACCTGATACTCCCAGACTTCATCTACAGTGCTGAGTTCTTACTGGTAAATGGTGAAGGTCACACACGGCACTGAAAATAGTGTGAGATGTTGAGGGACCTGCTGTGGATAAAATGGGTGGGCTGCCATAGTAAGTGTTGAGTTTCACAGAGTGACATGGCCTCCTGAGTGCTGAGGACGACATGTCCATGGTGCGGGAGGTTTGAGAAGTGCTAGGCAGTCCATAGGTGGCCAGTGCCAGCCACTTGGTCTCCTGAGTAAGTGACATGTGGTGACATAGACAAGTCACATCATCATCTGTGATGGGGAGATGCGATCCAGGCAGGTGGACCTCATGTGTACATACAGGCCTTGGTACCCCTTGGGGTGGCCTCTTTGGTGTTTGCACACAGGAGTCCCCCGTCAGACAGAGGGGAACTCAAGACCTCTGCCCCCCGCCTTAAGAGATTTCAAAGTGATAATTGTGGTGACCCCCATTAAGTCACCTCACCGTTTGGAATGGTGACATGCTGTTCACACAGGGACCCTCATGATGGTGTACACATGTACAGATGTTTACACTCCTGAGATGGCGCACACAGGGGGCCGCAGATTTGTCCTCGGAGGTTCCCTCGTAACCTCTGCCCCCTGTCTCGAGCTTTATGAGGTTTCAAAGTCACACTGAGGTTTATTGGCCAAGGTCTGATGGCGCGATTAGATAAAGACACCGGGGAGATTACACTGGGAGAGGCAAGTGCCTGCCATAAAGTCTTGCCGCTGACGTGCCCCCTCCGCTGCCCGCCACAAGAAGGCAGTTAACTGGGTGGGGCGCACACTTTCCGCAATAATGTCAAGTCAAGAGCTTTTCCCTCCTCAGTGTGCGCCGAGTTGCACAACACCACTCTGTTCTTTTCGCCGAGCATGGCTGGCTGGCTGGGTGTGTATGTGTGTGTGCCCACAATTGTACCCAGGACCACCCAGTCACTTCTACCTCCCAAACTCTGCCCAGTGTCACTTGGTCTCTTGAACTCTTGAAGCTTCACAATATGGCCTTCATCTCGCTCCTCTGGGCTACTGGATTGGACTCGGTGGGCTTTCATATCCCAGGGGGACATCTGAAGATCACTAAAATGGCACTGACCAGACAGAGAGCCTGGCAGCCATCTGCTCACACGTGCAGGGCCGTCTTAGCGCATTGGGCATGTTGGGCAGTTAATCTCTGTATGTTGTGATTTGCTGAGTGGTGGTGTAGGTGGGGGTCCCCATTGCCCTGCTTTGTCCGATGGGGGCCTGCACATGTCTAGTTCCACTGGTGGATCTGCAGATTTGCCTTCCATTCGTTTCTTTATTTCATGCAGCTTGCTTTATAGCGAAGAATTGCACCACTCATTGCTCTTTATATAGCGCCTTTCATATAAATGTGCTGCAGAGGACAGATTTTCTGACCTTCCTATAGTGACTTTCATGGTGGTGGGCACAGAATGCACTGTTTTATAGTGCCTTTCATAACGAGTCATCTCACCAAAACCCTCCCAGTGCCCTCAGTCCATTCTCCTTTATTCCCATCTTTTCTAGTTTGCCCACAGAGCCGTCTGAATTTGCAAGTCTGTGTAACTCAAGATGTTGACCACGTGTCACTTGCAGACCCCCGATGTCTCTCGCCGCTGTGTGGAATTTTTCTGGCGGTGGACCTCCGTGTCCGTTAAGCTTATTGGATAAAAGTCGGCCTCCACTTCAGAGTGGCTTTGTGGTCCCAAACCATTCCAGGGTGGGCCCGTTTTTGTGGCCTGCAGGGGGCGCTCTGTGTTACGATGGAGTGTACCTGATTGGCACTCGCATTCTGGGGTCAAGTCCTCCCATTTTGTAGCAGTGAGCCCGATGTGTGCTGGGAAATCTCAGCCCACCTCTTTCCAAGACCCCCCACCCGCAGGCTGCATCGCACCTACTCAGCTGGCATTCACCTTGTGGTTCTTCAAGGCTCCTATGCCCACTGCTGCTTCACCCATTGTATGGATTTCAGTTGGGTCAATGGCTGCCATTCCTTTTCCCATTGTGTTCTCTGTCAGTTGCTTTGGCAGCTCAAGTCTATTCAGCTCAGCTGTGCCACTGCTCAAGTCACTGCAGTTCATGTCGTCTTGTGCCCACCAGACAGATGTCATTTTGGGCTGTGGTCCATTCTTGATTGACCTGTGTGAAATGTCCTGCAGGGGTATTGTAAATGGCATTTCTAGTGACCCCTTCAGTGCCATGCCCATGCATAAGTCTTGATAGTTGACACTCTGTGACTCGGTACACTGGTTGGCACTCATGAGTCCTGCATTTGAACCCGTCTGACCCGGTCACTGGTTCGGGTGGAATTTGCACCTTCTCTCTGAATCCTCCTCCTTTTCATCCTGGCCATCCCAAGACTTGCCCCCTGAGTTAATCAGTGACTGAACTGTGCCATGCCATGTTAGTGTCGGTGATGAACGGATGTCCCATCCAGAGCTGGTTGGTCACCTTACAAATAGAATACGGACAAAGCAGCCGATAAATTGGACAACTGCCCACCTGTGCTGCCAGGCTGGGTACTTGTGCCCCCGACAACACTCACCTGAACCAGCTGGGTACTGCTTGAGATTAACTGAAAAAGAGGGACTGAAGTGATACATTTTATAGTGCCTTTCATAGTGACACAGATCAGTCTGCCGATTACTCCTGTTTTGGCTTTTTTTTATATATATAGCGCCTTTTGTCGCACACCCTGGTAGTCACAGTTTGTACATCAGTGGGCCTTATAAAATGGCCAGCGTTAAATACACTGCAGTGCAAGGACAGAGCTTCATAACTTTTATATTCATAAAGTGCTGTCCATGGGAAGCAGGGTTTGTGATATATAGCGCCTTTCATTGTGATCACTGGAGTTGTTCGTTTGTGCCAGCTGTTGGTTTTAGATTGGAGACTTTTGTATCCTGCACTGTCACTCGCCTTATATAGCGCCCAGCACTTGGAAAGCAGTGCAGTTCTATTCACTGACAGAGTGTTTATTAGTATATAGCACCTTTCCTACTGGACACTGTCCCAATTCAGTCCACTGGTACGCCGTTCCCCATAGACAGGCATGTTCTTTTAATATAGCGCCTTTGGTCGCAAAACCCGTCAGTCACCATTTTATACATCAGCAGGCCTTCTGTAGCGCCAAGCACAAAATAGGGCACATAGTAAGAGGGCTCTTTTTAATGTAGTGCCTGGTGTAGTGTGGTGGCGGGCACAGTCCAACGATAAGTCGCTCATTTCTGATTTCGACCGCTGTGTGTTCATATTGTGCTGCTCATGGAAAGTGCGGTTTGTGATATATAGTGCCTTTCATAGCGAGCACCGTCCCAGATAAGCCGTCCATTTGTGCCACCTGATGATGGCAGCAGTTGCTTGGCTTTGGTGCCTTTTGTGTGCTGCTCACCATTTTGTACAGCAGCCTGCCTTTTATAGTGCCCAACACAGAATTCCCAGAGTTTCGTTCTTCATATAGTGCCCTGTCCATGGACAGCTGGTCAGTTCTGGGTGATTCTACTGGTAAGTCGTTCTTATGTGTTTCACTTTGCATATCGAGCAATGATTCTATGCAGTGCTTTTCCAAGTAAGTTTGTCAGGCACCATTGTATTCACCATCTGGCCTTGTATAGTGCCCAGCACACAATATGGCACGTATCTGTGGTGTCGTTTTTACTCTACGTATCCCCCTCACACAGCCAGCATGTTCTTCCATATAGCGCCTTTTATAGCGAGTACTCCCACACTTAGGCTTGATGCACATGGCATCTATGTAACTAGACACTCAAACATGGTGGGCACTGAAGCTTCACCCACTGTGCCTTAGAATGGTCCAGCTGGGAATCTGACTGAAAAGAAAATCAGTTTTTTGAGAGGACAAATTGCACCAGGTGTCTCATTGTCGATTACAGGGGACAGACGTTGAGAAGACGGGGCTTGGCAGAGAGAGTGGAGGACGTCGCTGTAACTTGCAGGCTGCCACCTCCATGTTTGGTTTGGGAGGCGGCGAGTGGCCTGCCCGCCGCTCCTCTGCCCGCATTGCCCTCTTGCCTCGGTTTTCATTCCCAAGTCACGCAGGGTTTTTTATTGCCGGTGTTATTAGGTTGTAAAGGACGCCTTGTGATTCTTTTTATCTCATCTCGAGTTCTATAAAAGCAGCTCGACTCTCTCCGCTCTGTTACGTCTTCCCTCTCGCTGTCTCGCAGGTCACTCCTTACCTTCTGTACGCCATTCGTGGTTACTGTGCAGCATATTCACGCCGTTTTCTGGTGCTTTTTGTTTCCAAGACACATTAAGGCAGGGGGTGTCCAACTCTAGGCCTGGTGGGCCGCAGTGGCTGCAGCTTTCATTCTAACCCTCTTCTTCATTACTGAACAGATTTTTTGCTGATAATTAACTTCTTTTATCGTAGCTTTAATTAACTTGACTCAGACCCCTTAGTTCAGGGGAGTCGGACTCCAGGCCTGGTGGGCCGCAGTGGCTGCAGGTTTTCATTCTCACCCTTTTCTTAATCAGTGCCCAGTTTTCACTCCCAATTAACTCCTGTTCCCTTCATTTTCATAGCCATGTTTTTATGGATTCAGTCCGCTGAATTGATTCGTTTCTTCATTCAATGACAGCCAAAGAGAAATGAGACGTGGGGTGAGCCGACAGATGAGCAGCTAAACTGGGGCTTCAAACTCCAGCCAATCTCTTAATGAGAAGCCGATTCTTGCTGTTAATTAAAGCCGTTCTTTAATTCCATGGCTTGTTGCTGCTCTCATTCTGCCACAGCAAATTTTTCTGTTTTTTCTAAGAGCACCGTCACAATATTTTGGTGACCTGAGAGATCGACCTGACTGAGACCATCACCTCTCTTTATTTTCAGACTAGCAGAATACGCGCTAGTGTGTTAAAGAAGTTATGAAAAAGAAAAGGAAAAATTTTAAAAATAACGTAACATGATTGCTAATGTAATTGTTTTGTCATTGTCGTGAGTGTTGCTGGCATATATATATATATATATATATATATATATACATACATGTGTACATATATGCACACACACATATACTATGGGGTGCCAAAAAGGAAAAAATAAATTGATTTTGTGAATATATAAAGTCGGCGTTAGAATATTATATAAAGTCAAAACTTGAATATATAAAGTCATTGCTGGAATATATAAAGTGAAAAAATCTTGCATATAGAAAGTCAGCGTCGGAATTTATAAACTCACTCCTGACTACATAAAGTGAAAGTCAAAATCTATTGATTGAAACGACTCTGAACTGAACTAAGTGAACAAAAACGTATTCAGAAAAATAAATTAAAAAAACACTGTTCGGTTAATGTTTTGAAAATGATGCATGTGTCCTGCCCAGGATTGGTTCCTGCCTTGCACCCAGTGTTGGCTGGGATTGGCTCCAGCAGACCCCTGTGACCCTGTGGTCGGATTCAACGGTTTGGGAAATGAATGGATATTGTAGTGCTTACTTTATATATTTAAGTTTTGACTTTATATATTCTAGCGCTTACTTTATATATTCCGAAATATTCCAACACTGTCTTTATATACTCAGGTTTTGACTTTATATATTTGGGAATGATTTTATATATTCAAGTTTTGACTTTATATATACTGACGCTGACTTTATATAATCAAGTTTTGACTTTATATAGTTAAATGCAGTCATCATTGCATAACTTTTTCTTCACCATAGAAATTTAAAGACTAAATTCAACTTCCATTCCTAACAAAGATATTTCTGGCGACTAAATAGAACCTACTTTATATCCAAATTCGAGCTATTGAGCTGTCGCCTGCCTGCCTGAATAAGTCACCCTCGCTTCGCTCTTACTTTTTTTACCATTCATTTAATCATGGCTAGTGGTGGAAAAATTATAAAATGGAAGGAGGATTACACCAAGTATGGCTTTACCAAAACAATTATTGATGGCGAATCGATTATTCATAAAGCTTCAATTGGTGATCTGTTTTTCTGTGTTAATCTCATATTTTTTCATACTTCTCAAACCAAGGGGGTGGGAGGCTAAAATGAATTGGGAAGCGCTGATCAATGTAATCGGTGTACCAGGAAATCATGCATTGAGAGAAGTTCCCCTTTGCTAGTATTGCAAAGTGTGATTAAATGCGTTATTTTTAATGCGTTATGGAGCACATGCATCGAAGCTTCTCATCTGTGCTTGTGCTAAGAAAAGGAAACATTTTTAAAATAACGTAACACGATTGTCAATGTAACCTTTTGTAAGTAGTGCCTAGAGGATTCAGTGTGGAGAAACTCTAGAGACAGGCAGCATGTGTATTAACTTGTGGATTTTTCTGTGAGTATTTGGTGGCAGCGTCACAAAGTCACTTCCATGTTAGCTGTGGAGCTCAGCACAGAGCGAAATGAGGTGAATGGGAGGGGAGATGATGACGTGACTCTCCCACCCGCCTTAACTGTCAATCCCCCACAAACACAGTCTCTCGGAATTTGCATAAGCACAGCCCTTTACCTGCAATTTTAACTTAGTTACAAAGTGATCAAAACTGTCGTTTATATCCTGCGTCCTCTCATTAAACTTGTATCCCGCATTACCCGTGGGCATGTCAAACGCCAGCGGCAGCCTGTCTATGAACTTAATTTAAAGTGTAGGTTTACATCGTGCTTTGTTTACGAAGTAGCAGAACTCATGAATATGCTTGTATGTGTCACTCGCTCGCTTCTTATTGTTTCGCTGCCTTCTCAATTATATAATGCATGTTTTCTTCAGCGCTTTTTGGAGCTCTTCCTGGTTTTCTACGCACTGCGTTGACAGTCAGTTCACGTGGTTACGTGGGAGGTGTGATGATGTCACACGAAACTCCGCCCCCACGGCCATCGAGCTGAACTCCATTACAGTAAATGGAGAACAATAGCTTCCAGTTATGACCATTACGCGTAGAATTTCGAAATGAAACCAGCCCAACTTTTGTAAGTAAGCTGTAAGGAATGAGCTGCCAAGTTTCAGCCTTCTACCTACACGGGAAGTTGGAGAATTAGTGATGAGTCAGTCAGTGAGTCAGTCTGTGAGGGCTTTGCCTTTTATTAGTATAGATATTGTGTGATGGGCACAGGTGAGCTGGACATGTGACGGCTTGTTTTGTGTCTCAGTATAGTTTGGCTGCTAATCAAGGAAAAAGAGACCGCTAAGTGACGTCATCAGAGTGGGACCAGAAAGTGACGTCTTTCGGTTGGGGGTGGGGGGATGGGTGTGAATGACCCGGAAGTAACGTCATCAGTTCGGGACTGGAAGTGACATCTTTGGGGAAAGGGACCTGGAAATTACATCATCTCAGAGAGCCAAAAGTGACATTATCAGTACGGGTCTGGAAAGTGACATCTTTGGGGCAAAGGGACTGGAAGTGATGTCATCGCAGGGAGCCAGAAGTGACATCAACAGTATGTGACTGGAAAGTGACGTCTTCGGGGTTAAGGGACCTGGAAGTGACATCATCACGGATAGCCAGAAGTCGAAAATAGCATCATCAGTACAGAACTGGAAAGTGGGGTCAGCACGGGGAGCCAGAAGCGTTGCTATTGCGTGGGATTGAGGTGAGAATATTTGGTTGTTCTGTTGAGAGAAGAGAAGAGGCGTTAGCATAGCAGTCTGTCCCAATCCCCTGTCTCTTGCTCTTTCACGCTCATTTGGACCCTTTGGCTGCCCCCCTATGCGCATGTGTGTGACAATCCGTTGAATGTGGAAGGAAGGAAAGCAGGAGTAGCCGTGGATGACGCAGTGATGACGTTTGCGAGTCACTTGCCAGTTCAGAATGTCCACTCGGCCTTGAGGAACAAGACTGGGCATAGAGAGCCAGCGGCCACAGGACCAGGGCGCTGGATACACAGGGAGGATTAGTGCAAGGCCTGAGGGGAGTCTGTCATGGGAGCCCACCCTGTACAGTCCATCCCATATATACACGGGGCGAACATGCAAAGTCCATACACATCATGGACTTGAAGCCATGTGTTGTGCTGGCATCCCAACCACGGTTAGTTGCTGGGGGTATAAATGCTGGCCCCGGGTTCAGAAACCCTATGAGTGTTTGTTTACTTGTTCTCCTTATGGATCGCCGCTCATTTTCTGGGGTCTCTAAATTGAGATTAATGCCTTGTGCTCTTCTATTTGGCTGCTCGCTTTTCTTCTAGAAAGGGGACTCGGCGGTCTCATGGTCTGGAATCCCGTCAGATTTTATTTTTTCTCCAGCCGTCTGGAGTTTTTGTTTTTCTGTTCCCCCTGGCCATTGAACCTTACTCTTATTCGATGTTAATTAATGTTGATTTATTTTGTTTTATTATTGTGTCTTTCATTTTTCTATTCTTTAATATGTAAAGCACTTTGAGCTACTGTTTGTATGAAAATGTGCTATAGAAATAAATGTTGTTGTTGTGTTGTTGTTGTTCTACACACACACACGACTCACTCAGTCCTGCTGCCTTTAGGGTGCCATTCTTGTATAGGTGCCCCTCACTCGATCTGTTTCCAGTGGGTGCCATTCTTGTATAGGTGCCCCTCACTCGCTCCTGTCTCCAGTGTTTATGGCGCCTTTCCTGCTGGCCTGTGGTATCTCAGAGCGATGGCTGTGGCTGTCAGTATTCAGCAGAAACAACCCCCCCAACCCCCGCGCGCCCACACCTCTCTCTAGGAGATGACAGCCCCTTCCTGTCGGGGGAGGTGAGGTGTTAAGTGCCGTTGACGGCCACGTTGACAATGAGGTGCTAAGTAGATGGTCACTTCATTAGAGGCGAGAAAATCTTCGGTGGGCTGCACTCCCACCGTTGGAAGTGTGCTGATTGACACTTCTGTGAAGGGGCCTGCTGCCCCCCGGCTGCTGGGAAAAGCCTGGAGGCTGATATGAGCATTGACTTGGGGAGATGTCTGGCGGGCCGGGAACTGCCCGAGGCAGGGAGCACACAGACTGGTGCCATGGAGTGAAAGGCGCTATATCATTTGAGTGATTCATTGCTTGCAGTATAAGCACACACACCCTGAACATGAGAAGACACCTCCACACCCAGAATTTGAACCTGGACCCTGGACCAGCACAACCACAGTTCTTAACACCAGACCACCATTCCATTTGTCACGAGTCCCCTTAGACAGGTCACCAGGGGGCATTGCCAGCCGCTCATCGTCTTTGCATACTGTAAAGTGTCCCACAGTCTTGGTGACCAGGGGGTTATTTTTTGGGTTTAGACCCCCAGTGTTCATTGTATGTGTAGCTCCTTTTGCAGAGCGTTCAATGTGTCAGTAGTTTGGTGGAGTGGGCAGCTCCCAATCAGACCCTGATTATATAGCGCCTTTTAACAGTTCATTAAGGCACTGGCTCTGGATGGAATGGGATTACCCAGTTCACGCAAGGCAAGAGGGTGAGGTGACCCCGGCTTGATTATATAGCGCCTTTTGTTGTGAGTGTGGGATCCAAAAACACTCTTTGGTGGCTCTTGGAGGAACAAACCCCTCGAGGTGGCTGGCGCTGTCAGGGCGTCGTTATATTGTGCCTTTTGTAACAGCTACAATTTGACGGTAGTTTGGATTCAACGGTGTAAAGCGTCTCTACAGAGACATGCCGTGACTTTTTTATAGCGCCTTTTGTGGTGAATGCTAACTCAGACCCGTTGTTGGCAGTGGTGAGAGTTAAACGGGCTGCCCCAGCTGTGCCCTGATTGTGTGGCACCTTGTCTAGTTCATGTGACCCCCACAGCACTCTTGGCCAGTAGTATGTCTGAGGTAGGGATGGACGTAAAGGGCTAAAGGTTTCTTACAAGATGATAATATAGCGCCTTTCGGGGGTGGTATCTGTTTAAGTGGCTTACCCAGTCACAGTATTGTTATATAGCACCTTACAGAGTGGTCCTTTCATGGTTACCATGTGAGCCCCTTAATGTGTTATGTAGTGCCTTTCGTTGGCATTGGTCATAGGTCCCTCTTTGGCAGGCAGTATGGCTCGTGGAGGAGTGGAATTTGGCAGTTTACGGTATCTTACATCGTTACGGCCTGGTTATATAGCGCCTTTTGTGGTGTGGCTCTGGCAGGACTGAGTTTAAGGTGTCTCGTGTGTGATTATATAGCGCCTTTCGTAATGATTTCTATCCCAAAGCTGTCTTTGGCAGAAGAGGAATTGAGGTCATACAGCTCAAACCTACTATATGTGTTTATATAGCGCCTTTCAAGGTAAAGCTGCTCCCATTCTGTCTCCAGGGTGTGTGTAACTTTATTAATCCCAAGGGGTCTTTCGCGGCCGTCACCAAGACCCTGAATGATGTGACCCAACAGTAACGGAAGATCCTTGCGCTTTTTAGCCATTGTCACTCAAGAATTCCTCAGATGCTCTCCTCTGATGCGTCCGCAGCCCAAAACCAAACCCCGAAGTCCAGTGTCCAGATACAACAGTTGTCCAACTGCGTGGGAAGATCAGGGAGAGCCAACCTGCGCTGCCCTTTGAACACGGCCGACGTGGGAATGGCTTCCCTGTGTGTGGTGGGCCGAACAGGTGTCTTGCGGCCACTTCTCCCCACACTCGCACGGTGCCCCTGTTTCGTTTCACACCAGCTTCCCAAATGCCTTCACGCGCTGTCGCTCTTTATTATCTACAACCTCCTGACATCAGAACAAGGACGCCATTCTCGCCCCCCACCTCAAAGCAGAGCCTACTAAGGGGGCAATAAAGCATCCATCCCACCTGTTTGCCACCTCACCACCTAGTGGTGTGACTTCTTGGACCAATGTGTGAAATGTCACGGTGCTGGGACCTTCACGTCTCTGCTGTGTGGAGCCCCCCATCGTAAATTCTACTGTGGCCTAAAGAAGAACTTTGGGGGCCCTTTTACTGGGCCTGCTGCTTTCCTTTTGCACCTGCCATATGTCTGGGGGGGAATATGAAGGGTTTAGAAGTAGGTGTGCATATAGCTTTTGTTGTATTAAATAATCAGAAAAGGGAGATGGCGTCCCATCCAGGGTGGTCCCAATCTGTTGTCTGTTGAACTCCCTGCATGTCCCTAATGAACAGTGGATAGACAGATGGACAAAGGCAAGGCGCAGCAGCTAAGATTTGAGGCTTATGTAGTGCCTTTCCTAACAAACTCATTCAGCAGTCAGGCTCCACATGCCCAGAGTCTATTTGTGTGACTTACAAGGAGGGCACTTTACCAAGCAGGAAGTGGGTGAGGCGCTATTATTATTATTATTATTATTATTAATTATGAATGAGCACTGTTGGAAATTGTAAATACTTCATATAGCGCCTTGACTAGCATCCCATCCAGAACTGGCCCCTGCCTTGTGCCCACTGCTGCCAGGATCAGTTTGAAATCCTGCCACCCGGATCTTTGAAACAGCTGCCTGAATGAATGAATGAGTGACTCCTGTAGTGGCTTATCAGGAGACCACTTTGTGACAAGTCACTTGAATATAGCGCCTTACATGGCAGCACCTTCTGCGTTGTGCTTCTCAGCCTCTGGATCTTCAGTTTGTGTACCTGACATGGCAGCTTCACCGGTGTATAATGGTAAACATTATTATGGGATGTCATCTTCTGTTGAATTCTGCTTTGTACTTGTAATATTTCTATTGTATTAAGGATGACTTCTGTGTATTGTATTTTATTGACCCCCTTCTTTTTAACACCCACTGCATGCCCAACCCACCTGAAAAGGGGTCTCTCTTTGAACTGCCTTTCCTAAGGTGTCTTCCGTGTTCTTTTCTTATCTTTTTAGAGGCTCAAGGTTATTTGTCAAAAAGCAGGGTCTGTTAAAGCCCACCACGGCACTTCTTGTGCAATTTTGGACTATACAACAATAAATTGTATTGTATCACGTGCCAAGATGGTCTTCTGTACCTGTGATGTGGCACTGACTTCTTCTTCTTCTTCTTTTGGCTGCTCCCATTAGGGGTTGCCACAGTGGATCATCTTCTCCATATCTTTCTGTCCTCGTCATCTTGCTCTGTCACACCCATCATCTCAGCACATCCATAAACCTTCTCTTAGGCCTTCCTCTTCTCCTTGGACCTGGCAGCTCTATCCTTGGCACCCTTCTCTCTCCTCTGCACATGTCCAAACCAACGCCATCTCGCCTCTCTGACTTTGTCTCCCACCTGTCCCACCTGAGCTGACCCTCTAATGTCCTCATTTCTAATCCTGTCCATCCTCATCGCACCCAATGCCAATCTTAGCATCTTTAACTCTGCCACCTCCAGCTCTGTCTCCTGTGCCACCGTCTCCAGCCCGTATAACATAGCTGGTCTTACCACTGTCCTGTAGACCTCCTCTTTCACTCTTGCTGATACCCGTCTGACACAAGTCACTCCTGACACTCTTCTCCATCCACTCCACCCTGCCTGCACTCTCTTCTTCACCTCTCTTCCTCACTCCCCATTACTCCCAAGTATTTAAACTCCTATTGAGCATCACAAACAGATGGGTGACTGAGGGTTCTTGTGGTCACCTTCACAAAGAGAGTCTCATATCAACAACAACATTTATTTCTATAGCACATTTTCATACACACAGTAGCTCAAAGTGCTTTATCTAATAAAGAATAGAAAAATAAAAGACACAATAAGAAAATAAAATAAATCAACATTAATGAACATAAAATAAGAGTAAGGTCCAATGGCCAGGGGGGGACAGAAAAAACAAAAAAAAAACTCCAGACGGCTGGAGAAAAAAATTAAAATCTGTAGGGATTCCAGACCATGAGACCGCCGAGTCCCCTCTGGGCATTCTACCCATTCTATGGTGCCTTACTGTATGTGGAAGACCAAGCAAGCATGTCAGGCTGGCATTTATAAGGAGTGCCAGCGTTTGATGCCTTTACTATTGTGCCCGTCCCCTGTGATTCTGAATCTGGGTTAAGTGAGCTTGGAAAATGGATGAATGAATGTAAAGGGGTATTCTAGTGCCTTCGAGTCACGTGAATATAGCGCCTTACATGAAGAGCGCATTAAAAAGTGGGTTACAAAGGAAATCCAATCTAGTGCCTTCAAGGGTAAAGGAGTGTGACAAACACGAGGGGCGGTGGGCATGGCCTCCATCAAGCTCCTTTCATGATGAGTTGTGCTCTTAGGCGTCTCCAAGAATGTCTGACGTCCATTTTAATTAATTAAGCTCCTTCCTGGTCAACCTGGCCACGGTTGGCTCCTGCCGTGGGCCTGCTGTTACTAGGGTGTGCTCCAGCTTCTGTAATCCTGAACTGGAATGAAGTGGCCTGGGAAAAATGAATGAATGGAGAAAATAATATTGTTGTGCCTTCTAGGGTGAACATTTGTACAGAGTCATCCTACTATAGCGCCTTACATAGGGAGTGCACATTGAATGCTGTGCCTCCTGTGGCACACACTTCTCCACTGGAGGTTTGGCAGACCAGAGGCGAATGTTCAGTCTGTCAAGCTGCTGTCTTCAAAAGCAGTGGCCTGCCTGAACTAATATAGCGCCTTAACTGGCCTCCAGTATTTGGGTTTCACTCTTGAGCCACCTGACTGAGTTCAGTGGGTTTTCAAAACCAAAGATAGGATGAGGTGAATTTTTAGGACTCTCACTGAGCGGAATTGTCTGCAAACCCACACACAGCACCCGGTGTGCTGAATCGAGTGCCTTATTGGCTGAGGTGCCCTGGCTTGTAATGACTCATTGACTGTGCCAGCTCTTTGACTGGCACCCAGTCCTGCCCGTGTTGCCCTCTGTTGGGACCCTGAACTCGATTAAGCAGGCGTCCAGGATGGCGACATTTCCATTGTGTCCTTTTCACATGGTGCCTCATACAGCCAGCAGGTTGCCAAGTGAGGTAACTAGTCTGAACTTTATATAGCGCCTTGTATAATGGAGATGTTTGACTCGATAAGGAGACTTTCATAAAGAGTCTTTCTCTTGTGCCCTTCAGCTCCAGATATTATTGTGTGATAAGCATTAAGCTCCTGGGTGTTGCTTTGGTGCTACCCGACCTCCAGGGGGCAGAGGCCTGGTGGAAGTAGCAGTGGCATCAGGTCACTCCCTGCCCTTCCTGTGTGTCCGGGGCATCTATCAGAGCCCACCTTTCCTCTACTGCTTGGCTGGTCAGGGGCCACCTGTTTTGGGTCAGCAGTGGGTGCCCCGTATCCTAGTCGGAGCTGTGACCGTGTGCCCAGAACAAGCCTGGTATGGCAGTGCACACAACGTGTGAGTGCAGTGGATAAGAACGAGGTGGGAATTCATATGGAAAACTCCTATTGAGCGTTGACAGGGTAAATTAAGGAATTTGGTAAACGTCCCTTGTGGGTGGAGCTCTCCTCAGGTGTATGAGGGACCTTGCAGTGCCATGCACCCCATCCTGCCACCATGCCAGGTGAGCCCAGGTTCAGATAGGCTCTGTCTCCTCCTTCAGGTACCCCAGGACAGATCAGTCCCAAGCTGGCGGGCAGGATTTTCCCAGCCCTGAGAGAGAAGAAAGGTGGCAGCATGTGGGCATTATCAGCAAGGAACTTGGCACCCACCTCTTAAATAAACACTTGCAAGAATGGAAGGTGTGAGTCAAACTGGATGATGAAACCAAAACGGCAGGTGCCCAGATTCCCACCCATGTACTGCTGTGAGATAAGTAGCCAAGGGCGCCCACTGTTGGTCACCAGCGTTTCACTCTGTCTGTGTCCCCTTGTTGTCCCCCCCTCCTATCTCCATGGTGATGCATTTTCTCTTTTTAATGATTTGCATTTGTATTCTGAACTGAAAGATGGCAGCAGTGACAACAACTTATACCCTTGGAATACGTGGGTCCCTGAGTCAGTGAGTCTGGCATCATACTGGGCATCTGTGCTAAGGCACCCAAATACCAGTGCATGAAAAAGCCAGCTGCATTACCAAGTGGCCATCCTTCCTCATAGAGCACCTTGCATAGGCAAATCCATAAGCAGTCGCTTAACAGGGGAGCTGAGCATAGACCACTGAAAGGCGCTATATACAGTAAAATGGCCTGACAGCCTTTGCTTGGTCCTTAGCGATGCACCCGTCCCCCCGAATTTCTGCCTGCACCCGCACACCCCGTCTTTCCAGGGCCCCCCGCACTTATTCTTCAATTCACTATGTTTAATGTTATAAAAGGCGCTATACAGTATAAAATGGATGAGTTGCTTTAGGCAGAGTGCCAAGAGCTTTGTGTAATGGGCAAGTCCACCCATCTGGTTTAAGATCTGTGTACCCAGCTCAGGTTTGTGGCAAGTTGGTGCCCCCGCCCATACCTCTCATGTGCCATTCTATCGGTGTGCATTCACTCACCCTAACCTTAACAGCAGTCATTCAGAAAAGGTGCCACATTAGAGGAGGGTACACGTTCTGTTATGTGAACGACATTATGGAAAGTCAATGGAACAAGCTTTGAGATGAAAGGCGCTATATACAGTACAGTAGACTCTGAGTGGATTTCCAAAAGTCACTGTGGTGCTTTATGAGGGGAGTCATTATGACAGGCCCTCCATAAATGAGTGTAACATTTGAGAGAGGCCATTACAAATCTCATGTGAAGGCCTATGGTTTTTGCCATTAAAGGCACTTTATAAATTGGCTTAACATGCTGTCGCCAGTCTGGTATTTACAAGATGAAGCCCACCTTCAAATGCACTTACTTGTCCACTGGTCAGTTGGTCTATGAGGCAGCTAACTGGCGGTCATTCCTCCTCCTCCTCCGGATGGTCACACTCTTTTTACTTCCTGGCATGATACAGTTGGCACTTGAGTGGTCACTTGCTGTCAGCAGGTGCCCACCTGGCAGTTTGGTGTTTGTCAACATGTGGTACAGGCCTGCTTTACTCGCTGGTCATTCTTTCAGGCGGTCGTCCAACTTGGGGTCCCAGATGGCTGCAGGGGGGGTGGGGGAAGCTACATTCACACTGCTCGTTCACACAGTCTGGTCTTTGGTGCCAAGTCCAAATAAAGAAATGGGCATCTGATGTGCCACCCAAGCCATAAGTCACAGGCAGAGAAAGCAGCACTAGGTGGGCTTCAACAGACCACTGATGAGCAGACAGGTGGGGAGGGGCTCTGTCCAGGTTACCTCGTCCCACCTCCGACGTACAGTAGGTGATGGTCAGCTGATTGACTCTGCTGGCTCACACAGCTCTGTAATGTCACACTAATCCTCCAGTGATTCATGGGTATGTGGCGTGTTTATTCGATATATTTATCATAGAGTGTGTGTGTGTGTTATATCTATACATTGATAAAGTGCCTTTTATATTTATCATATACTGTGTTATATCTATATATATATATATATATATATATATATATATATATATATATATATATATATATATATATATATATATATATATATATATATTTATACAGTACAGGCCAAAAGTTTGGACATACCTCCTCATTCAATGTGTTTTCTTTATTTTCATTGGTAGATTCTCACTGAAGGCATCAAAACTATGAATGAACACACGTGAAGTAAGTTGAAATAACTGAAAACATGTTTTATATTCTAGTTTCTTCACAATAGCCACCCTTTACTCTGATTACTGCTTTGCACACTCTTGGCATTCTCTCGATGAGCTTCAACAGGTAGCCAGTCACCTGAAATGGTTTTGATGCCTTCAGTGAGAATCTACCAATGAAAATAAAGAAAACACATTGAATGAGGAGGTGTGTCCAAACTTTTGGCCTGTACTGTACATATGCATTGTGTAATCTGTGCCATTATGTTAGTTCAACTGTATGTTCATATCCATATGTATTCATAATTTATGTAGTGCTTTTCATATCTCTCGTATCATAATGCACTACATTTCAAAAATACATTTTTTTTATTTGATATACTTTATTAATCCATGAGGGGAAATTGTCTTTTCACGTGACCTTTAGGGGTAAGAGCTCAGGGTCAGCCATTGTGCAGAGCCCCCGGAGTAGTTTTCATACAGAAATAGAATTGTGAAACAAAACCTGACAAATAATTCAAGAGAGTATGTGACACGTGTATCACCCTAAATGAGCCTTGTCAGGCAAACGCACCTTTATATCTCCTAACGAGGATCGAACTTCAGACATCCTCGCCATGGCGGCTGGTTTGCTTATTTGACAGGATGAAGATCAAGAGTGTTACATTCATAGGTCTGAATGGCTGTCTGATTATCAGGGTGGTCACCTGCACTAACACAATGGGCTTGGCCAGCCAGTCAGCAAAAAGCAGGTGATGGGGAACATCTTTATATGTGCTGCCTTTTATATCTGCCCATCTCAGTCTGCAATGTGTTACACAGCACAGTTCATAATGCAGTGCCCTTCATATCTATCACAAAGTGCAGTATTTTAGATATAGATAGATATATTTACAATTTAAAAATATATATAAATATATTTCCTTTATATATGTCCCTCTACCTTAATTCTTGCTCAGTATATTTCATAGTATAGTGCCTTTCCTGTCTTTCTATTGTATATAATGACCTTTCAACAGTTCAATCAGTTTTATCTGTATTTCAATCTTTATGTGTATATATGTGTGTGTGTGTGTATATATATATATATATATATATATATATATATATATATATATATATATATATATATATATATATATATACACACACACTCACCTAAAGGATTATTAGGACCACCATACTAATACGGTGTTTGACCTTCAGAACTGCCTTAATTCTACGTGGCATTGATTCAACAAGGTGCTGAAAGCATTCTTTAGAAATGTTGGCCCGTATTGATAGGATAGCATCTTGCAGTTGATGGAGATTTGTGGGATGCACATCCAGGGCACGAGCTCCCGTTCCACCACATCCCAAAGATGCTCTATTGGGTTGAGATCTGGTGACTGTGGGGGCCATTTTAGTACAGTGAACTCATTGTCATGTTCAAGAAACCAATTTGAAATGATTTGAGCTTTGTGACATGGTGCATTATCCTGCTGGAAGTAGCCATCAGAGGATGGATACATGGTGGTCATGAAGGGATGGACATGGTCAGAAACAATGCTCAGGTAGCCCGTGGCATTTAAACAATGCCCAATTGGCACTAAGGGGCCTAAAGTGTGCCAAGAAAACATCCCCCACACCATTACACCACCACCACCACCAGCCTGCACAGTGGTAACAAGGCATGATGGATCCATGTTCTCATTCTGTTTACACCAAATTCTGACTCTACCATTTGAATGTCTCAACAGAAATCGAGACTCATCAGACCAGGCGACATTTTTCCAGTCTTTAACTGTCCAATTTTGGTGAGCTCGTGCAAATTGTAGCCTCTTTTTCCTATTTGTAGTGGAGATGAGTGGTACCCGGTGGGGTCTTCTGCTGTTGTAGCCCATCCACCTCAAGGTTGTGTGTGTTGTGGCTTCACAAATGCTTTGCTGAATACCTCGGTTGTAACGAGTGGTTATTTCAGTCAAAGTTGCTCTTCTATCAGCTTGAATCAGTCGGCCCATTCATTCTCCTCTGACCTCTAGCATCAACAAGGCATTTTCGCCCACAGGACTGCCGCATACTGGATGTTTTTCCTTTTCACACCATTCTTTGTAAACCCTAGAAATGGTTGTGCGTGAAAATCCCAGTAACTGAGCAGATTGTGAAATACTCAGACCAGCCCGTCTGGCACCAACAACCATGCCACACTCCAAATTGCTTAAATCACCTTTCTTTGCCATTCTGACATTCAGTTTGGAGTTCAGGAGATTGTCTTGACCAGGACCACAGCCCTAAATGCATTGAAGCAACTGCCATGTGATTGGTTGATTAGATAATTGCATTAATGAGAAATTGATCAGGTGTTCCTAATAATCCTTTAGGTGAATGTGTGTGTATATATATATATATATATATATATATATATATATATATATATATATATATATATAAATTGTAAATGTGTTCCTTTATAGGTCTCTCTGTTGTAATTGTAGCTCAATATATTTCATAATGTAGTGAGTGCCCTTCCTGTCTGCATATTGTATATAGCCTTTCATATCTATCACAAAGTGCATCATTTAATATATATATATACAGTATATATTTTTTATTGTAAATGTGTTTACTTTATATATGTCCCTTTGTCTTAATTCTTAATTCTTGCTCAGTATATTTCATATTGCAGTGCCTTTCTATTGTATATTGTATTGTATATATCTTGTCAATTGTATATAGCGCCTTTCATCCTTTTCTTCAGTCAGTTTTATCTGTGTATTTCAATGCCTTTTGTTATTTACTTTTTGAATATAGTATAGTGCATTCCATATCTATCGTCCATAAAGTGCTTTATATATATATATATATATATATATATATATATATATATATATATACACACAGGGCGAGTCAAAATTATGTTAACATTTGAATTACAGAAACAATTTATTCACAAAACTTACTTCACATGCACACAATGATTTACAGGAACGTCTCAAACTGTTTGCCATTATGCTCAACACATGAGACCATGGGTGGCACATAAATTGTCCACAAAAATTTGTTTTGTATTATTGCTAGCAGTACCATTAGTTTTGACATAATTTTGACTCACCCTGTGTGTGTGTGTGTATATATATATATATATATATATACACACACACATATATTTCCTTTATATATGTCTCTTTGTGTTGATTGTTGCTCAATATATTTCATATTGTTCCCTTCCTGTCTGTGTATTGTATATAGTACCTTTCGTATCTATTACATAGTGTATTTTATCTATTTCTATTATTGTAGATGTGTTTCCCTCATGTATGTCCCTCTGTCGTAATTGTTGCTCAGTATATGTCATAGTATGGTGCCTTTCCTGTCTGTCGATTGTATATACTGCCTTTCTTCAGTCAGTTTATCTTTGTATTTCAGCCTGTTGAATATTCTGCAGTGGCTTTCATGTCTTCCTCCTCTTATTTTTAACGACGACTCACTGATGTGTTAAAGTTTGTGCTCCTCCTGTCTTCCCAGTTTAATTGCCATGAATTAATTGATTTGATTGGCTGATTGATATGTTGGCACCCTTTATTCTTTTTACTTTTCTTTTTGTACGTTCCCTTTTATTTATGTGTAGCAAGTGTCTAATTTGGCGATGCACACTTTTCTTTGCTGGAGGTGTTTGATTCCTTCATCATCATCATCATCATCTTTTTCCCCCCAGTGCACCCCCCACCCCCCCATTACCCCGTATTCCTCTGCTTCTGGCTCAGCATTTTGGGGGTCGTGCCTGCTGCCCTGAGCCCTGAAGCACCCAGTGGATGGCATGGACTTGTCTCAATCCAAGGCGCTATATTGCTGACTGGGCAGTGTGTACCCAGACATTCCCACCCTCAGATGATCCGCCTTTTGTGTTTGATCTGTGACGGCTCGGGGCTTTACTGCCGGGAGTGCTCAGTCGCTTGTTTGTGTGAGAAAAGCCGAGCGGCAGAGATGAGCAGATAGCGGTGGTGGATTAGGCGCTGGCCAACCCATGTGAACGGAACAGAGGCGAAGGCGCGCTGATAAGATAGCTCACACCGCCTGGGCATCATTTCCTCCCGACTGCTCCACTGGCTCCCCTCGTGCCTCTCGTTCCACTTGTGTTCTTTTTGTTTTTTTTTTCTTTTATCTGCTTCTGCTGGGCCGACGACGTCTCAAATAAACCAAACTGTGTGTTGTCTTCATTCCAGGCCTGCAACGGGGATGAGTACCTGAAGCTGCTCAGAGAGGACATGGCGAAATTGATAGAGGCCAAAGGTCAGTGTCTGCCCGCCCCTCCTGTCTTTATTGTGCGGGGCGACCCCCCTTTGTGGACCAGAAATAGGATTTGCACCTGTGACAGGCAGGAAGGGTGCATGCGGGCAGGAGTGTTGAATAGATCTTCACATCACACTTCATTTATACTTAAAAAAATAAATAGATAAAACCTATTTGAAAGAAAGAAGGGAGGAGCATAGGGAGCATTACAGCCCCTGTAACTGATCAGGACCACCATAAAACCGAGTGTCTTTTTTAAATTGTTCCCTACATCACACTTTCCTTTTACACTTCAGAAAAAAACGAGGGCTGTAAAATGATAAAAAGGAAAGAGGGATGAGCATAGGGAGTATGCAGCCTTTCTGCCCAACATTGCTGACCCACCTTAATGCTGGTATTCTCTACTTTTATTTTTTTAAAGTTTCCTTTGATGATGTAATAAAAAGTCAGAAAAGGAAAATGGGAATGAGAATAAGGAGAGTGTAGCCCCCATAACTGATTTAGGACCACTTTAAAACCAGTGGACTCTCATTTTGATGTTCTAGTCACCCACGTCACAGTTTCCTTTGACACTTTATAATAAACTCTAGAGAAGAATGAGCACAGGTAGAACATAGCCCCCTTTAAGTTATCGGGACCACCTTTGTTTTCTTTGGCCGGCCTTCCAATGTCACCTTCAGAGTCTTGGTAAAAAAAAAAAAAGAAAAAGGTGGACTGGTGATGCCCCTCAGATCCAATACCCCATTGTTGTGGCCCATTGCTTACCTAATCAAAGCAGGCAGCTCTAAGGACCTTGGGACCCTCGGCATGTCCCTGTAGTCTCACCTGTAACCACCAATAGGCCTGGATGAATCTTAGCTGTGTGCCCCCTGGCACCTCGCTTGGCGTTGTTCATCTTATTGTGCACACTATGCCCAGATGCCTTCTGTTGTCTATCCACCCGTATTTGATCCCAGTTTGCTTTCTGTAACTGTTGGATTTTTCCAGCTTCTTGAGCGGAGTTGGCAGTATCTGCCAGACCACCCAGCAGACGTGCCCAGGGTCTTCACCCACCTCCCATATTTTGAAGCATTGAGGTGTTTCACTCAACAGGCCCCACCACAGGTAGCAGTACCTCTAGCATGGCCCAAAAGCTGTGACACAGACCCCCAACTCATCCTAGCCTAAGAGTGGGTGACACACCATGTGAGCGGGCACACACACACACACAGACCCCCTACCTGCAGCCATGAGAAAATTCCCTCTGCTGCCAGGGATTGGACACTGGAGCTGTGACATGACAGTGACTTTCCTGCACCAGTCCACATTCACACCCGGCCAGCCGCTACTGCAGGTGGGGGTCCCGCCATGGCCCACCGCCTCTGTTCCCAGGCCCGGCCTAACCTTTCAACCTCCCAAGAGTAGGGCTGGGCAGTGGGGTGGAGTTCTTTCCCAGAGTCTGGACAGTAGACGGCCTGTCGCAGAGTGGGGCCCCTCTCCGACACTCCCTCGCCAGTGTGGCATGTAGCCACTGGGCCCCCAGGGGATTAGGAACAGCAAAGCCTCCTGACAGACGGGTGCGCCAGGGGGCAGGTCAGGCCACACATTCCTTCTGTGAGCTTCACTCGGCCTTATCTTACATTACCTGCGCCCAAGGGAGCAACTGGAAAGTGGAGAGAAGCCGAGCTGGCTGGGAAAGGAGCTATATAATAATAATAAAAAGGGGGGGGGGCGGGGGCAAAAGAACAATTCAAATAATAAGGGCATGGAGTGGGCAACAGACTGGCACATTGAGTAGGGCAGAAGCCTTACAACTCCAGAATCCTGGGTCTGGGCAGAATTTTCTTCCCCACCTCTGTCATTTGTGCCCAGGGCTGGACTGGCACCACAGTGCTGCCAGGATATCTGTCACCTCCCTGTGCCTCTGAAGTGGGTATGCAGGGCAGGGTTAGTAAATGGACTTGGTGCCACATGGCGCAGTAGTAAGTGCTGTGGCCTCACCCGTCCAGCATCCCAAATTCAAATCCTGTGTGTGTGTAGCATCTGCATGTTTTTTTCATTCAACTTCCAGGACGTGCCACTTAGTTTGATTGGCAGCTCCAGGCTGCCACTGTATGGATGTGCATGTGAGTAGGCCCTGGCACTATGTCCAGGGTTGGTACTTAAATTGTGCCCAGATCTGCCAGGATAAGTGTCTCCTAACCCGTAATTGGAGTCAGCTGGTGTGCCAGAGTTATGTTACTGTTGCTTTACTAATCCACATGGTGGTCTGTGTGTGCAGTTTATAGCGCCTTCCAAAGCACACCACTCCCCATTACAGGAGAGCTGACCCCCTTTTGTTTATGATTGAGTCGACATGCACAGCAGAGCTCAGCAGATTAGAAAACTGATGGAGTGCAGTTTGGGGGTCTCATAGCTCCAGAATCCCAGGAGTCAAATCCTGTGGCCACGTGCCCCCTATGTGGACCCCCACCTTCCTCATAGAAGTCATCTGTAACATCAGGCTGCATCTGAACAGGTGTATGTGTATAAAAGTGGGCCCTGTGAGGTAATGGAGTCCTGTCCATGCTGATGCCCGCCTTATGGGCACCAGCACCTCGTGAACCTGACCTGGAGTAAGTGGGTGTGCCCACATTCTGCTGTGTTGTGCTGCTCGTCCTGATCTCGGGGACACACACTGGTCATGGTGGTCTGTGTCTGCCATTGATAATCCCCATTCTTCCCAAGCTCATTGCTTTGCGCATTGCAGGATGGCCGATGTGCAGAATGTGATGGAGACTGAAGAGTCTGTTAACGTTGTATAGCGCCTTTCATTGGCACTGATTCAGTTACTGTGCCTCCAATTTACAGTGCAATGTGTAGCAGAGAATTGAAATGAATTTGTAGAGCGGCTAACACAAGATGGCTGTCAAGGCAGGCTGGCCTACTGATGAAGGCAGTCGACTGGCAACCACAAGACTACAGCCCCGCCGAAAATCATTAATGTGTGACAAGTGGGCTCGGGGTGACGGTCACTTTAGAAAAGCGCTATAAGAAAGTGAATTTTGTGGAGATCAATAATGAATGTTTAATGAATCAACCTAATTTTCCAACAGGGGGTGATGTGAGTGCAGATCCTCCCCTACCCATCAGTGGTCTTCATAACCCCACCCACTGTCCTCTTTGTATTCTCAGGCCTCATGCCACTGGACGACCAGGCCGGCCTGGAGGTGGAAAACCCGGGCACAGTGGGGCGTTCGCTCATCCAGCGCTACACCCCGAAGTGTCGGTGGGCTTCAGCGTCCCAGCTGGACCAGGACACACTCCAATTCTCCAGCGGGGCGCGCCTTCAGGTGGAGACTGTGCCGCCGGGCCTTCTGGACAAGGTGGACCACTTCTACTGCTGCACAGGATGTGGCAAGGTCTTCTGGGAAGGCTCCCACTTCAGCCGGGTGCTGGCCCAGTTTCAGGAGGTGCTGCAGATCGGTGGAGACGAGAGGGACCTCCTGGAGTGAACCAAAGCCCACCGGTCAACCCCATGGACTGCGCTGGCCGAGTGAGAGAGGTGGGCTGTTCCGTTTGGTCAGCGTGGATTCCACTGCGCTCTTGTGTTGGTCGGTTTCCCTTCCTTCCTTTTACATTTAACTCTGTGAGGATGGTTGGCTGACCAAGTGGGTGGACCCTCCAAGTGGACGGCTGTGCCGATCTCCCGAGCCAGTGTCCATCCATTGTTACATTCAGCCTGTCTCCTCGGACGTGGACATGCCGTGTTCATTAAAGGTATCATTGGAGATGAATAAAGTTGCCCTTTTATCGGTTACTTAAGGACCCCCGCGTGTTCCCTGCTCACATGTGCCTACTGAACTGACCAAAGTGAGGGCCTTGCCCTCCTCCGGCTGCCACTTTCTATTCTGATGCACCCCAAGTGTGCCCTGCCCAGGGGTTACAATGGAGGTCTCAACAAAGAGTGGGAGTTCATGCGCCATGGCCAGTGGTCGGTGGTCCTTTAGTGGTCAATGGAAACCTCAAAACCTAGAGCCAGTGCTAAAATTTGGCAAACGCACATAAAAAGATTTTAAAATGGAAGGATGGAAAAAAACACAGCAACGGGGAGAGACTTGTAAAACTCCAAAAGCCACAATAAAATGAAACTCAATTCAGGAGACGCACAAAACTGGACAGCAAAATAAAAACACGAAGGGTCCGTGAATTAAAGTGGAAAACGTCGTACCACCACGGACCAAAGCTGTGCCGACACGACACCAAATATAAAACTGCCAAGTGATGCCCATCGTCCAGTGACACTGCATCTCTCATAGCACCACTGGGGTCAAGGCAGGAGACAACCCAGGATGGGAATTCCAAGGACCACCACACACACACCTAATTAAGAATCGCCAATTAACTGACATGCATGTGTGGGGATTTAATCAGACCTGGGAGAGAGCAGGCTAACTCCACATAGATTAGAGGTGGCGGGGAGCTGGAGCCTATCCAGGTGGTCTTATGCAGAAGGCCGCAACAGCCCCTCATCTAAGGCCCCACTGCCTCACACACACACACACACACACACACTGGGTCAATTAAGAACTACCAGTTATAACGCACACAACTTTTTGGGTTTTGGGAGGACTTGCATACAGACAGCACATGCCGTCTTCACACTGGCAGTAGGCTTTGGGCTGCAGACCTCGGGTGTTGGCTGCATTGCCGCTATGCCACATTTTCTTGCCAAGTCTTATTTGTACCATTCAGTTCTCAAACTCACTTCACGGGAGCATTGGGAACCTGCCATCTAATCAGGCAGCTCTTCTCATAAGGCAGGAGCACACACCCTCAGGGACCTTTAGAAACCGTCAATTGAAACACACACACTTGGTGGTGGGCAGAATGTGCCAACTCCATCCAGATAAGGGTGTGGGATTCAAACTTTGCTTCTTTTGGGCAGCAGCAATAACTGCTACACCACTATGCATCCTCACCCTAACAAGGTGGTGGAGGTCAAAGCCCATAATAGTAGCAACGAAGTGCAAGAGAGGAGCCCACCCCAGATGGGATGTTGAGGTCCACTTTCATACTGGGAATCGCCAGTGGACCCAACACACCTACACCTTTTGAAAATTTGGAAAGGTAGCTTATGGGGGGGTTGGGGATCATGCCAACTTCATGCAGACAGGAGGCAGTGGGATTTAAACCAACGATGGCGACTCCATTTGCCGCACTAACCACTACACCACCACCCTGCTCTGCAGAGTCCATTTGTACCATAAGACTCGCCAGCTGGGTCATGGGAGTCTTCAGCCAGTCTAGGCAGCGCTGTGCATCAGGCAGGAGCACAAAGGTCCTCACACACACACACAGCTAATTGGGAACTGCCAGTTGTAACACACTCAGCTTTTGGGGATTTGGCAAAAAATACACCTGGACATGGGAAAAACGTGCCAACTCCACACAGATAACATGGCATGGAATTCAAACTCGGGCTCCATTAAGCGACACTTAGACCACCATGCGTCACTTAATCCAGTCATGCCGTACCGTTAATATGGTGAAGGCTGCTAGGGCATCTCCTGAAAGCACAGGGTGGATGGACAGGAACCATTCTGGATTAGGGCACCAGGCGATCGCCCCTTTTCACAAAAAATAGCAAATAAGAAAACACAATTTTAAATCTGAAGGTCGAAGTACAGAAGGAGGCAGAACTGAATACGGCCGATTTAGTGGCGGACAGAGGAAGGAGTGACAGGTTCAAACGCTCGTGAGTGACAAGGGATATAAGGTGGCCCTGCAGGTCTGGGGGCTTCCCCTCCGATGCAAAGAAGAAACAGTTGAGAGAAGATGGGATGCTCCAATTTTTGGGGTCTTTATTGTCCACCTCTACACCACCAATGGTGTGACCCTCTAGGAGTCGCCGTTGTCATCTTTGTTATCAAAGCTCAATGTTCTCAAAAGGCCTTTGAATTGGCAAGTGCAGGGTAAACAGAAATCCCACCAGCCCAGCTCCTCAATCTATTGAAATTGGTATTTAAAAGCCCACCTTTGAAGAAGGTTCAGGGGTGATTACTGGATGGGTCATCATTAAAGGGTGATACAGTGACCGGCGTCCCAGCCAGGGCAGATCCCGGCCAGACCCTCCTGATTTGAAATAAATGGGGTTAGAAAAAGAATGGTATCATTCTGGGCATTTAACTGAATTGCTTTTCATGAGTTTGTCATATATCTGCCCCCATGCCTTTGTAAGCCTGGCACAACCTTGGAGGATCACATCTGCTTCCCAGCTAGGGGTTTCATGCCCCGAGTTCTCTCTACATGTAGTCCAAAGCCATACAGGTTTGGTGGATTGACAGTTGTGTGTGTGCCCTGTGAAGGACTGGCATTCTGCCCAGTGATCGATCTTTCCTTGTGCGCAAAGCAGCTTCCCCACAACCCAGAACTGGATTAGCGGGTTAAGAAAATGAACAGGTTGGCAGAGAAGCAAACCTTTAGGGGGCGGTTTACAAGATTTGAGGCACATTTTTATTTTGTTTTTTCGAATTGGAGCACAGGCAGGTGAAGTGACTTGATCAGGGTCACACAATGACAGTAGCAGGAGTTAAGCAAATATCTTAAGGGCTTGAAGTCCGGAGCCTTAATGACAATGCCACGCTGAATCTAATAAATCTCCATAAGCTGCAGAGTGATGTGAAATGCAAGGGTGAAATGCCCAAGAAGGCTTGCGATACAGACTGGCACCTACGCCCATATTGAGCAATGGAGCGAATGAATAATAAAATTGTGTGAACAGTTAATCAGACGTCCACACGAAATATAACACATTTTGGGGGTGACCAACATTGGATTCACCGGACCCCAATACTAAACGTTAAAAGTGGGTGATGGCAGAGGCAGTAGCCTGGCGACGGTGCGGGTTGGCTGTCAGGATTTTTTCAAGGAGCAGAACGCTTTATGGCTGCGTTTCAAGTCCGGAGGTGGGTGCCTGCAGGATGGTTCGCATTCTTCCTGTGAATTGTTGTCACAATGCGATTTTTTAACCTCGTGTGTTTCCCTTCCTCTCTTGGCACGGAAGTTTATTTTTTCTTTATTATAAATTAAAGTTTCCACATCGCGTTAACTGCTCATTTCTCACTTTTATGCGAAGGGTTTTCTTTCTATTTTTTTTTTTCTTTTCAACATTTGAGCTGGCACACAGGCGCCGTATTTCGCTGCCGTTTCCCATGCCTTGCGCTGCGCTGCGCCGCTCCGCTCGCTCGCTCGCTCGGCCTTTCTGTTATTTGATCTCTCGGTCTCAGCGATGGGAATAAAAGCTCGACTCTTTCCCACGCTCTTCACACACGTGTAAATGAGTTGACTGGCGACCATGCCTCCTTTTTTACTAAGACCACGCCCCCTCGGAAGAAAAGAAAAAAAAAAACAGCGCTCGCACACCGACTTGAAAAAATGCGCCGGGAGAAACGAAGCACTGCGGCTGCGCACTTTGCGCCTGTTCGCTTGGCACCTTCACTACTACTGCATTCCCCAGTGCGGGACAGCGGACAGACGGTGGCGCTGTTTGAACCTCTCGAGCAAAGCAGAATATCGCACTGTTTCACTATTACATATAGAATAAATAGCACGTGAGCAAAGCACTGAAGTAATTGAGGTTGGCAAGTTGCAGACTAGGTCCAGTTTAATGTTAATTAAAAAACATGCCACAACTAACCCTAATCCAAACCCGCTTCGTCCCGAGTAGGGTCACGGGGGAGCCGGCATAGCATAAGGCACAAGGCGGGAACAACCCCTGGACAGCACGTCAGTCGTGGAGGTCCAATGTGGCGGTGGGTTTTCTTGCCAAGCCAATTCTGTTTTCAGTTGGACTTCCCCCTTCACTTAACGTGCTGTTTTGCTGCCAATCCCGAACAGTAATGTAGTCTGCAATTACTTATGTTACGTGACAATCACTAAATGCTTTTAGATTTTTAAGGCTTTTATTATCCTTATTTTTTATTCTGCTTTTTTGTTCTTGTTATTTAAGTATTTTTTTATCCTGGTCAGCGGGTTTGACAGCCTGTCGGGACGCCACGCCGTCCGTTCACTTGTCCGCTCCGCTCATCGTGTAATGTCATCTTTAGGGCGCAAAGGTGACAAAGGAGTTACATCAAAAATGCAAAATTTGCTACATTTCTTATAAATGTAAACCTCACATCCGTTTGTGCATACGAACAAAAGAAGAAGAGCAGAAAGCTAGGGGCGAAGTGGCACACTGACTGTGACGGCCATTGTGCGCGTCCAGGGGTAATTCTGAGAAGCCCCGTTGCGCAGCGTGAAGCGGCGTTGAGATTGTCATGTTAATTCGGTTTATAGCTCCTTCCTAAAGTTGAAGGCACTTTACACGGCAGCCCTCGTGATTACAAAGTCCGGCCGATTCCAGAAACTCGCCATTGATCCAGAATGGCTCCGTGGTGGTGTGACAACAGTCCGCCTTGGAGCTTCTGCGCATTTTACATACATGGTGCTCCACTGATCGGGGGCTTACCACCATTTATCAGGTGGAAGATGGAGCAGACCAGCAGGGTCTTAAGCCTCTGAAAACGACGTCCCTACACCTCTTCTCTTCAGTCTTCATACAGACGCCCATCTATCAACTAATTTCAAATCGCTTTCAGTTCAGTTTTATAAGGCACCCTTTAAAGCACAGAGCAGTGTGGCAAATTCTCCGGTGAAATGGCGAATCAAACTTTTACTAATTACTAATCACATAGAGAGCACACCATAAAGGCAGGAAGTCAGCAACATCTGTCCATTCATTAATTGTTGAACTTAATCTCCTTCACCGCATTAGGGTGGCACTGAGCCGAGGTCAGTCCCAGCAGCACAGTGGGCACCACGCCACTCCACTTTCAGACACGCGCCCCGCCGATGTTATGTGTTTGAAATGTGGGAGGAAAAGTCATCATGCAGTCCACGCAAACTCCACATGTGCCTGGGGTGGGATTTTTTAATTCATGTATTTGTTTGTTTGTGTGCAGGTTTCTTCCCAATTAACACGAACATGTCCAGTGACTCAGTTGGAAACCTGTTATGGTAGATTATGCACATACTAAGGTTTACCTTCACACAGAGAAGTACAGACACACGGAGTAAGTGGCCAAGTACTCTGAGAGCGGAACGTTAAGGATTTTCCACGCTCACCTCGATGTCATTGTGGAGAAATCAGGTGGGGAGCTTGACGACCTTCATTAAGTTGAATGGCCAGTTCTTGTCAGAACTGGTCTAAGGGATCACTGTATGAACAGTATGGTGGGGTCCAATTTGAACTACTCTTTAAAAAATTCAGGGTCTTTAGTGGCACTTTACCGGGCTGTCTGGTTTAGGTCATTCTGTGAAGGGGTCTTTGCATATGAAGTTGGGTCTTTGGCCTTTGAAATGTTTCTTAAGACGTGGAGAAAACAGAAATCTTTTAAAGTGTAGTAGGCAGGATCCTGAGATGTTTTAAGTTGATTAGCAAGTCCAAATTGCCCTATTGTGTGTGTGTGTGTGTGTGTGTGTGTGTGTGTGTGTGTGTGTGTGTGTGTGTGTGTGTGTGTGTGTGTGTGTGAGAGAGAGAGAGAGCACCCTGTGATGGACTGGCCGTGTCTTGTTGAAGACCCTCACTTGGACTAATCAGGTGTGATGTTATGCTTGGTGCTGAGTGTTCTCTCCAGCGTGCTGGCGTCCCCCATCTCTTCAAGATAACGGCACGTCAATGGGTTGTGTGGCTTCTCATAGTGTAGCTCCGTCACTTGACAAAGAACTGTTTGATTGTGTGAAGGGGTCTTTGCATATGAAGTTGGGTCTTTGGGCTCTGAAATGGTCCCTAATATATGGACAAAAACAGAAATCTTGAAAGTGTAGTAGGCAGGATCCCGAGAGAACAAGGAGACCTGTGTGATGGACTGTATGCAGCGAGAGTCCATTAAAAATCATGAAGCCCACTGTGATTTTACAAATCTGTTATCATCTATTTACAAAGCCTTTACAGGTCAAAATAAATAAATTAATCTTTCTGGAACCTTCATGTGGGTGGGGCTTTTGGGAACTTAAAATGGTTCCCCTGTTGCATCACCCAGAAGGACCACTCTGGCACCTTGATTTCTAAGAGCGTACAGAGAAAAAGGGAAGGATGGGCTACAGTAGTGGTCTGGGAAAATTGAACTGAATTATTAGTATTATTATTAATGTAGTTGTTCTGTATCTCTGTAGATTTTTATTTTTCAGGCAGATGTGTTCCCACCGTGTGGCACAGTGTTAAGTGCTGCTGCCTTGTGGGTCCACCATCCTGGATTCAAACCCCGTGCTCAGTCATTGTCTGTGTGCACTTTACCCGTCTTCTCCTCTTAAATTGCACACGTAGCACGTAAATTGGTGATTGCATATTGCCCTGTGTGGGTATGTGTTGTGAGTGGGTCCTGTGCCAGGCTGCCACCTGGTCCAAGGTTAATTTCTGCCTTGCACCCAGGACTGATGGTATAGGCTATACAGTATAAGCCTAATGATCCCGAGTTGGGTTTGCGGATGTTCTTTTATGATTTTATGAAGTATACTTGTTATTGTCTTTCTTAATGTTATACTCGGTGAACTGCAACATTTAATCAGTTCACCTTCTTAAATAGACAGAGGCTTTGCCCACCGAGTGGTATGTCAGGGTAGCCTTACAATCGCTGGCCCATTCACTTATCTGGGCAGTTATTATCTTTTTCTCCACATCTTAGTGATTGGGAGTATTTGAATGCATAGACTGCATCTTAGAGAGGCACAGTGCGGTGGCACTGCTGGTTGGCATGCCTGGCACTCCCTGTGTGGAAGCTGCATGCTCCCCCTGTGTCTCAGTGGGTTTCCTCCCACAGTCCAAAGACATTCTGGAGAGATGAATTGTCTCTGCTGACCTGGCATCCTGCCAAGGAGATGTTCCTGCCTTGTGTCCAATTGGCTCCAGATGCCAACATGCACTAGATACGTGGGTAAAGAAAATGGATGGATCAATACTAACTTCATTAAAGGCAAGGCAGGAAATGGCCCTGGAGAGAACGCCTGTCCACCAAGGGGCCAATCCACACGCCCGTCACAATTTACAGTTGCCAGTGAGCAAAAACTCATACACGGGGAGAACGAGAACTCATGGTCATCGTGAACAACACGGCGCCATCATCGACCCCGAATTTCTCGACTCGACTGTTCGCATGGGCGCCCATACTGCCTCCTGTATATGGTGAAGCTGATCGAGATGTGCGGTGCGCGAGTGACTCGGGTGTTTGTTAGCAATGCGGTTTAGCGGAGACCTTCCTAACGAATCACAGTAACAAAACATTAACGTAGCGCATCGTCATACACCACACGAGTTTACACACACGAACAATAGGTTTAAAAAAACATAAATGACATTCGATCATAATAATAATCCATCCATCCATTTTCTAACCCGCTGAATCCGAACACAGGGTCACGGGGGTCTGCTGGAGCCAAGCCAACACAGGGCACAAGGCAGGAACCAATCCTGGGCAGGGTGCCAACCCACCGCAGGACACACACAAACACCAAGCACACACTAGGGCCAATTTAGAATCGCCAATCCACCTAACCTGCATGTCTTTGGATCGTGGGAGGAAACCTGAGTGCCCGGAGGAAACCCACGTAGATACGGGGAGAACATGCAAACTCCACGCAGGGAGGTCCCGGTAAGCGAACCCAGGTCTCCTAACTGCGAGGCAGCAGCGCTACCACTGTGCCATATTATTATTATTATTATTATAATAATAATAATAATAATAATAATAATAATAATAATAATATTATTATTATTATTAACTAAATGAACGCAAACTTAGAAAAATACAGATAAACAAGTAAGGCCTGCCAATGACAGAGTCCTTACCGAAATCCTTAAGTCTCTACTGATTTTAACGAGAAGTGCGACGGTCAGATGGCCAAAGAGGACAAGAAAACGAAAACTCCAGCCGGCGAGATGATGGACACACACACACACACACAAAAAGCGACGTCGAGATCATGTGACTTGTGGTGTCGCACAGTGTGATATAGCGCCTTTCATAACATAACATTAGTGCAGTCCGAGGCGCTTTGGTCAGGGTCGGACAGTCCCAGTCCTCTGTGGGTCACTTAGTGACACTTAACTCATTACACGAATTAGCGCGTTTTAAAAAAACGCATTTTCTCGGAGAAGGCTTTATAACCGTTATGGCGGAGCGGTTAAGGCTTTACACTTCAAAACGGGTTTTGGGTTCAAATCCCACTGTGTGACCCTGAGCAAGTCGCTTCACCTGCCTGTTAAATACAAGAAATGTAATCATATTTAAAATGGTGTAAGTCGCCTTAGTTTAAGGTATCAGCTAAATAAGTAATAGCTGTCCCTACCTGCCCCGTCCCCATTTTCTTGCAATTTTATCCCATGTAGCGCGTTCTTAACTCGGTGTTCATTCAGTATTTGTTAAACCGCCCTTGCACTATGTGGACATATACGTCTTTACACTCCTTCTTATATATTTTTTATGTTTTGTTCTTAACAATTGTGTTTGCTATGTAATGTCATGTGGGGAGTCAAATTCTTTGTATGCGTGCATTCTCCGCCAGTCTGGTCGTTTTTAAGAGCCAAGTAAAACGAGAGCGACTTGCGTGTCCCCGGACCCCGGTCGGTGTTTCCCAAGGCTCAAGTAACAGGCGCGCTCTTCGTGGACGCGCATCATGGCGTTCACGCCTCTCACCTTTTTTTTTTTTGTTGTTTTCACCCGAGGCTCACATTACCGACAAAAGTAATTTCACAAAAGGTGGGCTGAAATCTAGCGCGGCGTTTAATCCGATAATTTTTTTTTTTTTTGTGCCTGTTCAGGACTTTGTTTTGATCCCGAATTCTCTTAAAGAAGTCCCCTCTGCAGCTCCTCCCCTGTACCCTGACCTACTTCTGAAGTCACACCTGCCCACAGATCAGTGGGTTACGTAACGTGCGGTGGAAGCGTGAGGGATCCGTTCGGGGGTCAGCGTTTGCGTGGGAAGTTTCACAGTGAGTGGACTGTCCGGTCAGTCCGTCCAAACTCCGAACGAGTGATAAGAGCTTCAGGTTTTAATGAAAACTCGTGTCCGGATCACTTCATTAGGTGTGCTGAACCTAAAAAACAATTTAAAGTGAATGTGAATCAAATTAAAGAATTAACGAAAATCAGTGAACTGGTGCTCCTCAACTGTCCACTTCTGTCCTCTCTGGAACTTCCATGTCCTGTCTGATGCGCGCCGTCTAACTCGGACAGTCACGTGGGCTGCGCCACTTCTGGAGAGGACGCCAGTTCAACTGAGCGCGCGCCCACACACCCGCGGGTCAGGGGGCTGAGATGTCTGCAGGTGGGTACAAAATTGGCTTAAACACCTGGAAGAAACGGTTTAGGTAGGGAGATGGACCAAATCAGAATCGAGTGACTTTAAAAGTGGTGGCCATCAAGGATCACTGCTGGGACTGCTGTGATGTGATAAGAATTTAACTAATACGCTGATGAAGTTTGCAGTTCATACCAAATTAGGCGGTCGTGACAGATAATGAAACTGAATTGTTACAGAGGAGCTTGGACAGCACCCTGGTTTGGGCAGAAATTGAATGTAAGTAAATATAAAGAACTACACGAGTGAAATTTGAATGCACTCTGAACTTTATCAGGACGAACCTGCCAGTCTGTATAGTGGCCGATACACATCAATGGAGGTCATACTTAAGTTAAATTATGGAGTGGTGAGGGCTCACCTGGAGAGTCGTGTGCAGTTTGGGTCACCATGTAAAGACACAACAGCACCTGAGAAAGTCCAGTGGAGAGCAACTGGTCTCTTTCAGGACCACGGAGAGCACCAAAGAGGAAAGCCTGCAGGAGAAATATGGAGCTGAAGAGGGGACAGCCGCGCTGATGTGTTTAAAATTATTAAGGACGTCAGTGCAGTGGATCTCCTCAGGTGTTACTGCAGCAAAGACACTGGGACCTGGCTGGAAACCTGTGAAGGACAAATCACACACGAACATTATACAGCATAGTCCATGATGCAAAGGACCAGAGCAACATGGAGTGAATGGCCATAGTGTGGTGTGCAGAAGGACTTTAGGGATCTTCAGATCTTGGTGTGATGTTGCTCTGGGGAAATCAGGTGGAGGGCACTGGCTTGTGCTGAATGGCCTCGATTCATTAAAATCTTAAGGAGACAGGAAGAACATTAAAATGCCATGTGGCCTGTGCTCAGAGTGGGATTTTTTTTTCTTCTGATTTGCTTTGTTTGAGTGGCCCTGACACCCTGTTATCTAATCTAACCCAATAGACATGTGTTTGGGACGTGAGGAGAGAAGCAGAACAGCGGGAACAATGCAGTCGTGCAGAAATGGGGAGAATGTGCAAAATCCACATAGACCTGGGACTTGAACCCAAATCAAAGAAACTGGAAGGCAGCGGCACCAAGAACTGCGCCAATCTACCTGTCCTGCAGGTCAAACGGTGTTGTGCTGTTTACACCTGAGAGTTAGAAAGGAGTCACAGTAAAGCAAAGCGTAAAGAGCTTTAAAAGGAAAGCTGGCAGTGTGAGTGGGCGATGAGAGCAGCGATGGAGCTGACGTGGGCATGAGAAGGTCCGGCATCCAAAAGAGAACTTGCTGGCATATAGCGCCTTTCACATCTATCTATCTATCTATCTATCTATCTATCTATCTATCTATCTATCTATCTATCTATCTATCATATAGTGTCTTTCATTCCCTATCTATCTAGTATATAGCGCCTTTTACATCTATCTATCTAGTATATAGCGCCTTTTACATCTATCTCTCTATTATATAGTACCATTCACATCTATCTATTATATAGTGCCTTTCATATCTATCTATCTATCTATCTATCTATCTATCTATCTATCTATCTATCTATCATATAGTGTCTTTCATTCCCTATCTATCTAGTATATAGCGCCTTTTACATCTATCTCTCTATTATATAGTACCATTCACATCTATCTATTATATAGTGCCTTTCATCTATCTATCAATCTATCTATCATATAACGATTTTCACATCTATCTATCTATCTATCTATCTATCTATCTATCTATCTATCTATCTATCTATCTATCTATCTATCTATCTATTGGTTATAGCACCTTTCATATCTATCTATCTATCTATCTCTTATATAGTGTCTTTCATTACCTATGTATCTATCTAGTATATAGCGTCTTTCAGATCATCTATCTAGTATATAGCGCCTTTCACATCTATCTACATTTATTTCTTCATAATTTGTTCGTATTTTCATAATTGTACCACAAAGTGCTTTACAAATCATAAAAGAAATGTTCCATCCCATAAGAGAATCCCAGATGGTGGTGAATGAGAACGAAGCTACAAGTGGATTCCGAACGTCTCTAGTGGCCGTCGTCTGATTTGATGAACTTGTTGGAGATCTTAGAGGAGGAGAAGATAAAGACCAAACTCAGTGCCATTATGACCAATGTTGCACATCCTGAAACGGAGGACTTCCGCCCAGCAGAAGTGTATCAAGACACATCCCTTTATAGCGCCTGACTAGGTCTGCCGTCTTGTCTTTAGCCAGCTCTATCCATATACAGTGTCCTTCGTGTCTATCTGTCGGTCTGTCTCTTATGTAGCGCCTTTTCTGTATCTGATGTGCACGGCGCCTTTTCTCCATCTGTCCATATTAGGAGGGGCGCAACTGGAGCTGAGGGGCATTACCTGATTTGGGTTGCCGTTCGTGTCTTCCTGTGATGTTTACTGACGCTTTCCCTCGACGATGCTCAGAACGAAAGTTCGGGTTGCCTTTCCACGGCTCACATGTCGCACGGCTGAAGTGTTTTAAGAGGAAGCCCAGGGTGGGGCAGCTTACGAATTTCAAAAATCTTTTCTTGGTTTTTCTCTTTGTAGCTCGTGCGTCTATTCTTAGATCAGAAACGGCCACTGTAAGTTTAATCTTTGCTGCCATCTTTCTCACACAAACCCCGCGGCTCCCAGGACTCCCAGAGCGCTGACCCCCAGATAGAGATCGGTCAGTATGGTGGCTATTTAGACCAGATAAGAGTCTTTATCTAGTAGCTCTGCGGCAGACCCTCGCCTTTGTAGTCGGCTTCATAGCTGACATACTTAAATCCCCGCCTGGAGTTAGAAGATTTGGCGATCCATCCTGTGGAGATAAAACAGTTCAGCAGTGTGATGAATGAGCACGCCGGACATAAAACTGGTGCCGAGAGCGCACGTCTTGGAAAACGGCAGCAAAACGTAAACTTGCGTGGGAATAACGAGAAAGTGACGGTGGGGGAGAAGAAATAAATGGGAAAGCCACCGGAGTCATCGGGGTGTCTGCAATTAAGAGTAAGACGTGTAGAGAATGAGCCAGCGTGCAGTGCGCCTGCGCATAGTGGCGAGCTCTTGGCTCAAAAACTTCTCGACTTCGCCGGCCTGCGCGTTTACTGCATAAGGTCAGCTCTGTAAAAGTATACAACACACCGACCACATCATATCAGGTCAGGCGTACATTGGTTCGACATTTCTATAATAATTCAACCAAATCTGTACTCTTAGGGGTCTGTACTGGCACTTTACTGGGTTCTGTGGTTCCAACATTCCTTCACAAGCAACCAGTTCGTTCTTGGAACGAGTCTTTGCATATGAAGTTGGGTCTTTGGGCTTTGAAGACGTTCTAAGTATGCCGACAAACCAGAAATCAGGCAGGGTACTGATGGAGCAAGAAAACCTGCACTTGGTCCTTGTGGCCTGACGGGTGATTTACAGATTCGGCTATGGGTCTAAATAAATAAGCAGCTCTTTCTGGAACCTTCCTGCTGGCTGGTGTTTTGGAAACTAAAACTGAGGCCCCTAAGGCATCGCTCTGAAGAACCACCATGGCTCATTGATTTTTCAGCGCGTTTGAATATCACGCCGGGACTTTCAACTTCAAAACATCAAAACCGAGCCGTGCGGGCAGCTCACGTGACTCGCGCCCGAGTTGGGTTTGCGGAGTTGGGCTATGAAGTCGCCTCGTCCACCCAGCGCGTTTGTGTTCGACTGAAGTAAAGAAAAGAGAGGGCCGTGGTGTACTCGAAAAAAGAAGAAAACAAGAAGGAGACCCTCAGACCCAAGCCTGGGGTGTACCCTTTGCGCAATTAAAAGAAAAAAAAAATGCGCAGGCATTTAGCTCGATTATATTTGGGTCCTTCAAAAATGGAAGATGGGTGGATTTAATGTCAAGTTGTTACGGAACGGAGAGATCTGGATGGATGACTGGACTTCACTGCATACTGTGAAGAAGTGAAAGGGGCACGACGGCTGGCAGAATTGCCCTCTACGGCTACTTTGTGCACTAAAATTCTGCTTCCAGGGGTATGAATTGTGACTTCAATCGTTAATCACTTGAGTTTAATTTATTTTTGTGCAGGCAGAAAACACCGAGACGGGCAAAATGTGAATACAAAATGCAGATTTGTTTAAACGCGCAAAACATAAAATAGAAACATACATGAATACCAAGCACAGCTGTCCAGTAAGGCAGCGTTTCTCAAGCTTTAAGTATTTGCGACCCGAATTTTCATAACAGTTTTAATCGCGCCCACCTAACATTTTTTTGAAAAGAGCCCACTCATACCAATTTCTTCTTTTTGAATTAATGATATATCATAGATGCATATTTTATTATACCTACTTAACTTTTATAGACATTTATCTAACTCTATACTTATTTTTCTAGTATCCGAATGTAGTTTAAGTTCATTTGTTTTGGTTTCAATAGATGTAGTTTTCATATTTTCGATTCTTGTTTTCTTTTTTCACATCTTCGCGCCACCCTTTTTGTTACTTCGTGCCCCCCTAGGGAGGCCCACCCCACAGTTTGAAAACCACTGCAGTAAGTAGTCGGTAAACTTGTGGCCAGTGGACAGCGGAGGAGAGCAAAGCAGAAATTCCCATGCAGTTTACTTGGGCTGAGTGGCCACCATTCTCATATCCAGTGTCCCAGCGCCTGTTCTCATTCCACGTGGAGTCCGCATGTTCTCCCTGTTATCTAATCTAACCCAATAGACGTGTGTTTGGGACGTGAGGAGAGAATCAGAACAGTGGAACCAAAGCAGTCGTGCAGAAATGGGGAGAATGTGCAAAATCCATATAGACCTGGGACTTGAACCCAAATCAAAGAAACTGGAAGGCAGCGGCACCAAGAACTGCGCCAATCTACCTGTCCTGCAGGTCAAATGGTGTTGTGCTGTTTACACCTTAGAGTTAGAAAGGAGTCAAAGTAAAGTGAAGTGTAAAAAGAGCTTGAAAAGGAAAGCTGGCAGTGCGAGTGGGCGATGAGAGCAGCGATGGAGCTGACGTGGGCACGAGAAGGTCCAGGCATCCAAAGGAGAACTAGCTGGCATATAGCGCCTTTCACTCTATCTATCTATCTATCTATCTATCTATCTATCTATCTATCTATCAGTTATATAGCACCTTTCACCTATCTATCTATCTATCTATCTATCTATCTATCTATCTATCTATCTATCTATCTATCTATCTATCTATCATATAGCACCTTTCACATCTATCTATTATATAGTGCCTTTCATCTGTCTATTATATAGTGCCTTTCACATCTATCTATCTATCTATCTATCTATCTATCTATCTATCTATCAGTTATATAGCACCTTTCACCTATCTATCTATCTATCTATCTATCATATAGCACCTTTCACAACTATATCTGTTTACTATATAGTTTATTTCATTCCCTATCTATCTATTTAGTATATAGCACCTTTCACATCTATCTATTATATAGTGCCTTTCATATATCTATCTATCAATCTATCTATCAGTTATACACTCACACTAATGGCTCCATAGTGGCACTTCACTGGGTTGTGTAGTTCCTCGTTGCTGACAAAGAATAATTTTATTCTCAGAAGGCATCTTGGGGCTTTATGAAGGTCCCTAAGTCTTTTAAGTATAGTCGGCAGGATGCAGAGAGATGAAGACCTGAACTCATCCCATAATATGACTGTATGCAAATTGGGATCCCACTGGGTTTGTTTCTCTATTTATTTATGGAGCCTGTTATGGCTCTAAATTAATCATAGGTTCTTTGTGGAGCTTTGTGTGGATGGATTGGTTTAAGGTGGACAAAACAGAAATCTCTACTGTCTACCTGAAGCTAAGCATGCTCGTGCTCAGTCAGGACTTGGATGGAAGACCAACCAGGAAAGTGTGGGTTGCTGGTGTTAGAGGTGTTGGTGAGGCTGGCATGGGATGCTCACCCAGTGGTCTGTGTGTGACGGGAGCCACTGTGCTATAAATAAGGTGCCGTCCTTCAGATGAGATGTCAAACCGAAGTCCTGACTCTGAGCAGTCATTAAAAATCACTGGGCATCTTTCAAAAAGAGTTAGGTGTACCCCAATGTCCTGCCTCGATTGCGAACAATTGGCCTGGCTGTGCTGGCTCCCCCACCACACTCGGCCCTTCACTGCTAATAGCTAATGTGCGGTGAAGAATGACTGGCCTCACATCATCCGGGTGAATGCTGCATGGTGGTGGTGGTGGATGACATGGCTGCTCCCCAATCTCTATTGTAAAGCACTTTGAGTGTTTAGAAAGGCGCTATATAAATGTCATTAATTTTACTAATAGATCTTAGCCTGGGTTATTGTATGCAGTGAGAGCCCACTGAAAATCCAGACCCCATTGGGATTTCACAAATCTGCTGTCATCTACTCCTGGTTACTCCCGGGGTCTGTTATGGATATAATTAAGTAAATAAAGGGTGTTTTTGGAACCTTCATTTGGATGGTTCTGTTGGGAACTAAAAATGATTTCTCAGGGTCACCGTTCTTTGGCACCTTTACTTTTAAGATTGCAGGGAAGGCCCAGATGCTTTCCCAGCGTCCCACATCGGCAGCGCAGATACGGTGGGTGGCTTGTCTTCATTCCACAAGAACGAGCCTGATGAGTGCGAAGATTCTCTGTGTCCACAGCAGTCGCCCCCACCCCGCACATCTCCGCCGCCTCGGGGACACGGACAGAAATCTGCCCTCTGCTGCCCTCTGTGGGCGAGCGAGGGCAGCGTCCGACTTGCGGCCGGCCGGGAGAGCGCATGTGTGCCTTTCCATAGCATGTTGGCTTTTTGCGCAGGAATTTGTTGTGCACTTCTCCTCTTTTTTCCGCTAAATGTGTCTTGATAATATCCCACCAAAGGCTGACGCCGTCTTTTGTAGGCCACACAAACGGCGCTCATTTTTTTTTTTTATTTCCATGAATTCAGTTGGATTGTAAGAAAGAAAAACGGCGCAGGCTGCCATCGGAGCGCTCCGAGCGGTGTTACTCAAGTTCATTCACTGAGAACTGAGGACGTGACTAACGCGAACAACAACAACAGCAGGCAGAAAAGCCACAAGGAGACGCGGACGGAAAAGAGCTGCGCGGAGTGGATGTGTGGCCGCCAGCACCGCCACCGCCACCAGTCGGGCCCAGTTAACACCGCGCGCGCTCGCGCTCCAGCCGGACCCGAGTTCACGCGCCCCACTCCTGGCTTTACCACAGCAATCCCAAGGGGCTCTGAGAAGAAACCCCTCGTACTTATGTTCGCCACGACGATATTGTCCTGTGTGTTTCAATAGATGCGCGCCTTTATGTGTGCTAATTCTGTATTTAGTCAACTGTCGAATTTAAAACGTACACTCCACCCGAGAACTTGCCACGGCGCTCTTCGCATACACTCGGCGAAAGTCAATTAAATTGAATTGATTTCATTCTCCCAGCACCTGCATGCTCGCGTTCTGCTCTGGTGAGACCTGTGGCCTCCCTGACACAGAGTCCAGGGTTCAAATGTGAACAAAGTGCGCGCTCTCCCGGGGTCACGTTTCACTGAGACGCGCGTTTAAAGTCGAAGCGGGATTCGAAACTGTGGGTATGAACAGTCCATGGGGGGCGTCAGATGAGGACCAGCGGGAAAAGAACCCCACCTGAGCTGGAAAATGAGGGCAAAGTATGAAACGCGCTTTTCAAGCTTTAACTACCATTACAACTTTCAGTCTTTTATTCAAGTCACAGTTTCGTTTGCAATTTGTTCTCCTACCGTTTTCAGCATATTGAACGCACCAACACCACCACCACCAACAATAATAATAATAAAAATAATATCTTTGAGGCCCATATAAGCTCCAGCTTCCCCGCAAATCAGCGCTCTGCTCTGGAAAATGAGTGGATAATAATAATGACAAGAAGAAGAACATCCTGTGTAGGCTCCTTCCGCTATATAGAGGGTCTGGAAATTGGACGGATGGATCGATGGATAAGTAATCATAACAATAATAATGTTATTAGAATTATTATTATTGAACGATTTTCAAATAAAAACATGCGAAACAACACTTGAGTATGAAACGCCCTAAGTTTCAGTACAACTTTCACTCTTTAATTCACTTTTTTTATATAGTTTGTTCTCCTAAAACCATTTCCAACATATGGCATGCACAGGGAACCATAAATAAGAACAACAATAATAAATAATTATTATTATTATTATTATTATTATTATTATCCATCCCGCTATATCCTAACTACAGGGTCACGGGGTCTGCCGGAGCCAATCCCAGCCAACACGGGGCGCAAGGCAGGAAACAAACCCTGGGCAGGGCCTTTTTTTATTATTATTATTATTATTATTATTATTATTATTATTATTATTATTATTATTATCCCCAGGTTCGTAAAAGCCCGTGTCGTGCGGCCCGCTAAGTCACGTCGCGGTGTCCCAGTGTCACTTGCCGTCTTATCCCGTCTCGTTTTTAAACTCCACTTTGGTTGCTTTTGTCCCACCACAGGCGTTTCTACTACAGCTGCAATTCTATTCACCGTTGCATGGCGCTATATAACAAAAACTACTTTTTAAAATGTCAGCAATGTTCATCGGATATAAAAGTAAAGGGGAGATGGTTGATAAGCCTAGACGTGATGCGCCACTTGATCATTTGCGTTTAATATCCTATATATACATTTTTACGTAGTTATAGTTACTTATATTTCTGTTTCCAAGCACAACTTGATTATGTTGGTCTGTTTTGTAACTCGCTTTGGATACAAACGTCTGCTAAACAGAGAAATGTAAGCTGTAAGCTGTGGAAAGACCATGCCGGAGCAACGGGCGAAACCAACTCCGGATGGCCCGCTCTTACCGGGTCGCTCTAGCCGGCAGATTCGCCTAAGCACGTCAGATTCGACCGCGTGAACGTATTCAAAGTTCTCCTCCGTCTCCCCATTGAAAGCGCACGATGAACACATCCCAGCCGGCAAGTGAACCGGAGTTCATTCGGAGCGGGCTCTTTCCCGTTATTTCCCACGCTGGTGTTGATTTCGGCTGAAGGTGCCACTTCTCAGTGACTAAAGGCGTTCCGGCGAGTCATTTGAAGCACAATAGCAATATTAACACACACAAAAAAAAAAAATCGGTAATCTCCTCTTTCCCACCTCCACCCTCCCGGAGTGAGAGGTTCGCCACGCCCCCTTCCAGGCACAAACCGCATGGGCTCCACCTCTGCCATTTGACTGGCCCTCAATCAGCATGCCTCGTCCCGCCCCTTCTCACGCGGGCCCCTTTTTGTGAGACGCATTGTTATGCAAATCAGAGAATAGTAAAAGGAGCCTCTTCGGTGCGAGAGCGCGGCAGAAAGGACTTGGAGATGCGGAGCGCAGCGCGTTGGGAAGGGGAGAAAGCCCAGGGTGTGCAGGCAAGTGTCGTGAGGACTGCGGCGGCGAAGCGACTTTACAGGATTGCCTTTTTTTCGATGTCCTTTTGAAATCTTGTACTAACTTGGCTTTTTGATTTTTACAGAGAACTTAATTTGGAGAGGATTTTTGCATAAATCTATGCCGTAAAAAGTGACTGCGAGAAAAGGGAGAAAAGGCGCCTTGATCAGGAAACGACGAGGTAATTGTGCAGCCACCGGCGCTTTCAACCTTTCTTTTTTTTTTAAAGGCGACAGTAATGTGCATTTGTGTAGACGTGCGCGAGTGTGAATTCTCAGACGCTTTTGCATTTTCTGATTTCAGAAAGCACTTACAGCAACGACCGTTGAATATTTTGCTCTACAAGAAAGGAAGTACTGAGATACCTTCGTGCTGCTGCTGCTAAAGAGCTCGCTGTTCATCGGGAGTTGGACCGCCAGCTCGCTGTTGGCACTTTTCAATTCGGATTTCTTTTTTTTTTTTCCAAATCCCAGATTTCTTATCCGGACTTTTTTTTATTATTACTATTATTATTATTTTTTAAATTTTAATTTTACGTGGGAAGTGTATTGTACCTGCCCGATCGCACGTCCTTCTCCTCTCATTTTGGATTTGTACTTTCAAAATCGGAACCTCTCGCAACTTCGATCCAGGGCTGAGTCGGGACCTGAAACTGCCGAATAATCCCGTCCAGGTCCCCACCATCATGAGTCAGACCGAGATCTCGACTTGCTCCGCGCCGCAACGGGTATTTCAAGAGGCGGTGAAGAAGGGCAACACCAAGGAGCTGCACTCCCTGCTCCAGAACATGACCAACTGCGAATTCAACGTCAACTCGTTCGGTCCTGAGGGCCAGACGGCGCTGCACCAGTCCGTCATCGACGGCAACCTGGAGCTGGTCAAGCTGCTGGTGAAATTTGGGGCGGACATTCGACTGGCCAACCGGGATGGTTGGAGCGCCTTGCACATCGCCGCTTTCGGGGGCCACCAGGACATTGTCTTGTACCTGATCACCAAGGCCAAGTACTCGGCGGGCGCCCGATGATGAGAGCCGCTGCGGCCGGACGACACCAAATCGAGGGCCGCCGCAGTCCTCCGGGTGGCGAAATATAAACGCATTGAAAGTGGCGCTGGCCTGGTACTCGAGCAGCGACGCGGAGGACTGGCGCACCACTGGGGGATTCAAGAAGAGCGCCTTGAGAGCTGGCCGCCTGGGCGCGGAGGTGACCTTCTCGAGACCTGACCTGTATAGGTGGCCTTCTCGCGTGGCTTTCTTTTCATTCCCTCTTTTTTTTTTTTTGCCCTTTATTTTATTTTTTGTGTGTATCGGAATGTTTCTCATTACACTGCGCGTCTTGGGGGACAAACTACAGCGGGCGAGCAAAAGGTTCCAATGTCCTCTTCACCCGCCCCGCACATTGAGCAGTTGAACAGAATCAGTATTTATTGAACCAGCCATGGACCCCCTGGGGGGTCTTCTTGGTTTTTTTTTTTTTCTCTTTACGAGGCATGTTTGATCTACGAAGGTACATTAGCGCCATTAACACTCTGTGGGTGGGAGAAGATGCAACAGGCTAAAGCGACCCGTCTTTGTCCCGAAAAAGCTGCTTCGTGCTCCGCCCCCTCGCAGTGTACACCCCGAAACCATGACGGGGAACGGGGGTCCTTTCTCCGTTGACTCCTATGGACTTGCTATTGATTTATTATTTTTTTTGCTGAGTTTTTTTTTTTGTCCGTTTTCTGTGCCATCTACCTCGACTTTACAGTATTCGTTTGGAACATTTTCTGGATGTTTGGTTTTTCTTCCTTGCTCGAGAATATTGCGGGAACGCGCGCCCCCGTTCCCTGCGCGTTCTTTTGTTCCAGACGGAAAGTGGGTGCCCCTCCTCATCATCCCACCCCGTTAATTCTCATGTTGGGTGGGTGGTGGGGTGCCCTCCATTCTCAGTCTTCTTGTGAAGCCAGTAAACTCGAGCAAGACGCGCTCCTCATCTTCTTCATCATCTTCTCCCTCCGCCTGCGCTTTTCAAGTGCCTTTACCGAGACCACCAACACCCCCCAGTTTCTTTCTCTTTAACCGCATGTTTTCCTGGTGTACACTTCACAATATTGGTCAAAAGGGCAGCGAGCGCTTTCAATGGGTTTATATTTGATTATCTCTTATTGAGAAGATATATACCTATATATATATGTGTGTGTATATTGCAAGTATGTTGCAATTGTATCCGATAATTAATCTTTTAAGATTTTGTTCTTATGTTGGGATTTACGAAAACGAGTGTAAATGCATTGACTGTTTTCTTGTTTTTTTTAAAAAGGCAGGGAGTTTCTGTTGCACAAAACGTGGAGCTTTTCGCGCCCCCTGGTGGCTGTCTAATATTATTGTTGTTATTATATTATTATTATTATTTTGTTTTTTTTGGAACCATTCGTGTGCTGAAGCCAATAACTATTTACTACTGAATAGGCGACAAGAAAAGGGGGCGGGGTGGGCTGGGGGTAACTCGATTTTTTTTGGCCTACAGTGCGCAATCCACCCAAGCCCAGTCTCCCCCCCCCCCCCATCCACCCAGTTCTCAATGCAATGCACGACTCCAGCTAAGGGCGTGTTCAGAATCACCGGCCACTTGCTGTATGTGACATTTACAGCGCCTTGTAACATGCGATGCTGCTTTAATGGACGGTGTGTGTGGAGCGCGCCGCGCTCGCTTGTTCTCCGGGTGCGCGCGTCTCCCTCTCTCTCTCCGACCTCCTCTTTATTATTTTTTTCCATTCTAACCCTAATCCCCCCCCAATCCCACCCAGTTGTGTATTTATCACTGAGTGTCCGTGTGAGAAGAAGTTAATTATTATTTTTTTTCCTGTATGAATGAATTATTTGAAGAAGAAAAAAGTGAGAAAGAATCAGACTTGGATTGATGAGAAAAGGAAAAAAAAATATGCATTGCTTATTTTAAACTTGAGAAATCCAATTTTTGACGTTGCACTGATGACTGCTTGCTTATGTGTTGGTTTCGTGCCAACTTTATTTTTTTTTTTCTAAATAGAAAAAAAAAAGATACACATCAAATACTATTGTATGCGGAGCTCCTGGCTGCAGACTTTGATTTTATTTTTTTATCTCTTTGCAGAACGTAATTTTTGCAAAGACGTGTTGTATCTCTGTCATTAAAGGAATAGAAAAAAGAAATAATAATGTAAGAGAGAAAGAAGAAAAGAAATCGGAATCAAACAAAATCAAACCGACCGGCCGGGCATCTCTTTTGTGAAGTGTCCTCCGTGGGTTTGTGTGAAAGGGAAACAATGGATGTCTGGGCAGTGTGTGTGTGTCGGGGGGTGGGGGGTGTCTTGGGGCGGGGGTTTGTTTGGGGGGGGGATTTTTTACTTGATTGTGTCATAACATTTATGACATAGGAGTAAAAGAAATCAGAAAAAAAATTTTGGAACAAATGAATTAAAAATGTTCTAGATTGGTATTTCTGGACCAACTTCTGTGAATGTCTTTGCTTTTTTAGGTTTTAAAAATGCACAGGTAATGCAAACAGCTCGGTTTTATTCTTTCGGAAAGAAAAAAAAAAAAACAAAACAAAAAAGTAAGAAAGAAGAAGAAGCCGGTTTGCAGATGGATGTTCCATTTATTTCTAAATGTTGTAACACTGTGTTTAATGTGAAAGTGTATGCTGTAATTTTGTACATTTGTGTACAAGGCAGTAAAGAAAATCATTAAACCTTTACTTGTGAAGAAAACGAACAGTCGTGTTGCTTGTGAGTTTAATGAGCCCCCAAAAAAAAGGGGGTTTATTTGATGCAGTTCCACTGTCTCTTTTTATTCTCAGATTAAGGGGCTTGCTATTCATATTTAAATGAGGCCCGAGGGGCTGCGGATGGGGGGCACGGGGGCTGAGATCGCAGGGCTATGTTAAAAGCAGGTTTTTTGGTTCAGGTTACGCATGAATGGTCCGCTTTGACGAGCGGGTGTGCGTGCGCGCTCGCTCGCGTGTTGTGTCCGCGGGGAGCCGTGCGCGTGTGTATGTGCGCGCGCACTCGCGCGTTCTCCGCGGCGCAATCTCAGAAATTAAATGGCGTCTTCTGGTAACCCCGACATGTGTTGATCTTGATGGAGTTTTTCTAAATGAGTTTGCTGAGGGACTGAGTCGTAGTCCTGACACGGTGGGACCCTGAGCAGAGTCACTTCACCCGTCTGCGCTCCAGTTGGTGGAAAAGAAATTGAAACAAAAAAAAAAAACTAAATGGACAAGGTTGGCGATGCTGAAGATGTCTTAAAGATGAAGGGGCCGCAGTGGGTCTACAGAGCGATGCCATAGATTTAGTTACCAAACGAACTGTCCATATAAAGGGTCCAGAGAGAACCGTGTCACTTATTTCGATCCGTAACAGGTAACCTAATTCAAAGACGATGGCACATTTGGGACACACCAGTGATTTTAAAAGGACCCTCGCTGCAGGTCGCCGCGCACAGACTCAATTCAGCTTTTCTGGATCTGTTCGTGTCGTTCTGAGTCTATCAGGCATTACAGACTTCGACCCTGGCCACCATTTCAAAGAAACAACTTCATATATGGAGACCCCTTCTCAGATTTGAGTGGTGCCCAGTAAAACGCCGTTAAGAAACCAGCACTGGTAAGAGAGCAGCGCGTGTTCCCGCTGGCTAGTTTTGGCTTCAGTCGCTCGCAGTGGGATGACACAATGGTCAAGCCAAATGCGAATAATTATAATAAGTAAGAATATTACACGTGCAATGGGATGCTGCGCGTGCACGCAGTCCCCGTGAGTGCGCGTGCGCCGTTTTGACTCGCTGGCCCGATTCAGCAGCGACGGCCGTTAATGAAGGGGACCTTGGGATGCTCTTCGACTGGCATTATGGCATACGGAGTGTCGCTTTCACGTGTCCGGGTGCAGTCTGAATAAATGTGGAAACGAGGGGATTGTAATATCTGTAAAGCACCTGGGGAGAGCCCACCCTAAGAAACACCACGGGCCCAGGTGAGCATCACGGAAGTAGCAATTGGCGTGTTTAGGTAATAATAGTAATGATTATTACTCTCATTGTAATACAATGAACGTAGTCTGCGGGTTACTCCTGCCTTGTACTCGATTGCTGGGTTTGGCTCCAGCGTCCCCACGACGCCGTTCAGGATAGCTGGGTTTGGAAGTCAATTGACGGCTGGATGGTCGTGCGGTGAACTTTGAAGTTCAGATCCCGAGGTTGTGTTTTCAACTCCCGTCATCGACACATTTTGTGACCCTGAGCAAGTCACTTCACCGGCCTCTGCAACGACTGGAAACGCAATAGAAGAGGCGGCAATTGTATCTCAAATGCTGTTGGCCGCCTTGGAAAAGGTGTGAGAGGAATTGTGAGTCATAATAAATCTGCGTGGAGTGGAGACGAGTAAAAAAGACGTGCAGCCAATGGGAAGGCGCAGCACAAGACCAAGGCGTTTTATTGGTCGCACCTTCGCTCTGATTGAGTGAAGAAGGTGCGCAGAATAAAGAGCGCGTGTGTGACGTCATTACTTATGCTGGTGTGCGCTCGTCACACCGATTTGTAAAATAATAAATAAATAAATAAATAAATACCACCGCCTCGCATTCCTTGACATCCACGCATGCGTGCACATTGGGGAGATCACACCATTGATGAAAACTCATCTGTAATGGCGTTTTAAGGGGTGGCGTCGTTCCTCACAGATAACCGTTTAACTGTCGGAAGAGGACACTGCATATGAAATGGGTTTGCTGGGCTTTGACAAACTTCCTAAACTGCGGACAAACAGAAAGCTGTAATGTATAATAGACCACCTAACAGGACACAAGAAACCCGAAGTCGCCTTTTGGACTCACGTGTTATAAATTATTATCGTCCAGGAGGGCTTATTTATGGAATGAATTAAAAAGATCCTTCTGGAACCGACACTGGGATTGGATCTTTAAGGAGTCAACAAAAAGATTTCTCTACGGCATCGCCACTGTGGCACCTTTATATTTAAGAGGGCAACCCAGAAACAGTCGGGCACAAGACAGGAACACCAGCCGAGCAGAGGTGGGCACGACTTGGTCTGCTGAGAGTCGAGCAGTGTCTCTTTTATATAGCGCCTTTCACAGAACTTAAAAAAACAAAACCAGTTAAAGAAGATCAGGCGAGCGTGTGCACAGCCGTAAAATCTGTGATGAGTCTACGCTACGCATGCAAACCTTTGTGTTTATTATTTTAATTTCTTATTATTTGACTGACGGCGTGCAACATCTGAGACATAATTGGTCCTCTTTGTTTTGCGTTCCCAATTGGAGCCCAGACAGGTGAAGTGAGCCAATCAGAGTCACACAGTGGTGTCAGCGGTGGGATTTCAAGCGACAACATCCTTAACTGCTGTGCCACACTGTTGTCAAAGCATAAGTACAGCATGTTTAAAATAACTCTCTGAGCTCTGTGACCTTGACAGATGTGATAGACAGACAGATGTGAAAGGCGCTATATAATAAGAAGATGAAGAGGAATTGATAAATAATGTGAACGGCGCTATATAATAATAAGAATAAGAAGAAGAATCGATAAATAATTTGAAAGGCGATTTATAATAATAATAATAAGAAGAAGAGTTGATAACTAATCTGAAAGGCGCTATATAATAATAATAATAAGAAGAAGAGTTGATAACTAATCTAAAAGGTGCTGTATAATAATAAGAAGAAGAATCGATAAATAATTTGAAAGGCGGTTTATAATAATAATAATAATAATAATTGATGGATAGTATGACAGATGGTATATAATAATTATAATAATGTGAAAGGTGCTATACAATAATAATAATAATAATAAATTAATAAACAGATAGTGTGAAAGACGCTATATGATAATAATAACAATAGATAACGTGGAAGGCGCTATATAATAATAATATAATAACAATAATAATGATAGATAGAGAGATTCTGTAGATAGAAATTGTGACTTTTTCCATCTAAATGAGTAATTCACGCTAAGTAAGTCAACACGCACTCACACGCCCACTGGGGTCTGAACGCCCACCTGAATGACTCCAAACAAAGCCAGTCCCCGTAAGGCGCTATACAGGCGTATAAGAGGAGCCCCCCGTCCGTTTATTCCTTTGTTCCTCCAGCATGCGTGTGTTAAGCCCCCCCACTGTGCGCGCGTTCCGAGGGTCGAGCGCCATTTGTTGTCCTTCGCCTCATTTGAACTCGTCCTTTTTTAATGCATTGACTCCTCTTTTGCGAGGTGGAAAGCTGAAGGCACTGAGACCACCAAAGGCGACGTCTCACTTGGCTGTGATCACGTGACCCCGTTCCGTGTTGTATTATCCCAGCAGATTCCTTGGACCACGGGAATGTGAGCGCCCCCGCTCCCCCGAAACCCCGACCTCGGCTCCGAATCCCAGCCTGCGCGGCTTTGCCGTTTCGTTTCGCACTTCACTTGCCATCATGGTGGCCGCCTCTATTTGAAACAGGCTTATCTTGTCCTTGGGGACCCTCATCATCGAGTAACGCAATCCTGTGATTTTTTTTTTTTTTTTTTCTTATTGTTCTTCTTGAGCTTCTGCCACACCCCCATACCCAGATAAAGGAAAGAGAAAGCCGAGCTCTGTGGATGGCCCTGTGTCCTGTTTTGCTGCTGTCACTGAAGCTCTTGATCACGAAGCCCTCTGGGGGTCCACCGGGTCCACCGCACTTGCAGCTCAAGCATGAAACAGGGCTGCGATGGCAAAAGCAGGAAATTTTTCTTGAACCGAACTTCCTTTGAGTTTCCATTGTCAAGCTGCACGGTTGGCTTTCTTCCCACGTCTGTGCCGTCCAAGAACAGGCCCCCCTAATCGGTTCTGCATGTGCCTGCTTTAGATTAGAGAAGGAATTTGGAAATGGCTTTAGCAGAGACTGTGGCCAGGAGGACAGCTGAGTCACGATGGGGCTTCTCGGAGGGGGCTACCAGCTTTATGGAAAGGAAGCTTGTGGATCAGGGGTCAGACAGGTAAGCAGGACCCTCTAAAGAAATGGCAATGAAAGGCGCTATACTGACCGGAAGATGAATCTGAACCTCTAACAGAGGGCATTGTGCCTCACTGTCACCCACCTCATCACAACTTCAGGCTTCGGTGGCACATGGGGACCGCGGACTGGAAGTGAAGTGACCCTCAGTGCTCCTTTAGGCCTGCAGGGGGCGCCACTCCTTCGAGGCTGGGACGAGACTTTACCTCTTAACGAGATCTTAGCGTCATTGACGCTCCGGCCGCTGTTTGAAGATCACCAAGGCTCACTGGTTAAGGCTTTGGACTGCGGACCCTCAGTCTGCGGGTTCAAACCCCATCACGGAGACTGTGTCACCCCTGAGCGAGAAAGGCCTTGACAAGAGGGGCAGACACAAATCTGGTGGTCTCGCTGCCTGATCACCTGTGTGGAGATGGGAGAAACTTCCAGAAGGACAACCACCATGGCAACCCTCGGGGGCAACACATGAAGAGCCACTTGGAGTTTGACCCTCAAACTTTGAGAAACAGGACTGTCTGATCTGAAGAAACCAACACTGAGGCGGTGAAGTGTCACATCCGCAGATAATAACCAGGGGCCACTTGTCACCTGTGCAATGCCATTCCAACACTGAAACATGGTAGTGGGAGTGATGGTGGCAACATCAGGGACTGGGACACTAGTCAGGCTTGAGGGAAAGCTGAACAGAGTGAAGAACAGAGACCCCTGCCAGGAGCACTCAGGACCTCAGACTGGGATGAAGGCTCACCATACGCATTACCCAAAAGTACAGGACAACTCAGGAGTGGCGTTAGGAGGACAGTCCTGTGAATGTCCTTGAGGGGCCCACCCTGAGCCTGGACTTTCATCTAATCAGATATCTGTGGGGAGACCTGACAGTAGCCGTGCAGGTCAGACAGAGTTTGGGAGGATCGGCTGAGAGGAATGGCAGAGAATCCAAAAATGCAGGCGCGCAAACAGATTCCAACAGATGGCGCATCACAAACACTTCTAGTAATAAAATGAACTGCATTTGTCATTCCAACAGATGGCACATCACAAATATTAACACTGTTTTAACAAGTCCCACACTAGATGACATGGGCATTGCATTTGTCTTTCCAACAGGTGGTGCATCACAAATATGTTTAGTAATAAGTTACATTTCATGGGTCATTTCAACAGATGGCACATCACAAACATCCATCCATCTTCTAACCCGCTGAATCCGAACACAGGGTCATGGGGGTCTGCTGGAGCCAATCCCAGCCAACACAGGGCACAAGGCAGGAACCAATCCTGGGCAGGGTGCCAACCCACCACAGGGCACACACAAACACACCCAAACACAATTTAGGATCGCCAATCCACCTGACTTGCATGTCTTTGGACTGTGAGAGGAATCCCACGCAGACACGGGGAGAACATGCAAACTCCACGCAGGGGGGACCCGGGAAGCGAACCCGCTACCCACTGCGCCACCGTGCCGCCCATCACAAACATTTATAGTATTAAAATGCTGTGTATTTCTTATTCCAACAGGTGGTGCATCACAAACATTTGTAGTAATGCATTTCAGTACTATGTTTGTGATGCACCATCCGTTGGAATGACAGATGCAATACATTTTAGTACTTCATGGTTTACAAAATGCATTCCAATAGATGGTACGCTGCAAACGTTAGTGCTGATGCCTAAGTTCATTATTTCAGTTTCAGCCCATTTTAGACGGGTAGCCTGGCTAGTTTACCTATAATTTTGCTCCATAAACATACAAATTTAAATTATTTTACTGAAATCCACTAATAAGTACTAACAAAATTTAAATGTAATTGTAATTATCTTTAAAATAAAAACCTTTGCCTGTGCCTGCTATTTACCTTTTCCTCTCTTACTTATGCAAATAAGGCAATCAAACTATCCAATCAAAGAACATCCACAGAAAGTTGATACTGACTATATTAAAGTCTCTATAGTTTCATCTCACCGCCACTTTGCCGCTGTGCTGACGAGAGGACTACACTTCCCATCATGCAGTAGGAGAGGGCTGTGGCCGGTGAGAAGCCTCCTGATCAGTGCACAGCGTTTGAATGGAGAGGCTGCTGGTCGTTTTACTCTCAAAGATTTTGAACAACAACTTCATTTTCCCCGCTGGATTGCAGCTTTTACCCAGCAGTAATAATAATCATTCATAATTACTAATTCTTAACATGTATATAGCGCCTTTCTCACTACTCAAAGTGCTCTCCGTGTAGGGAGGACCCGGGATGTGTACCAGTTTGTGTCATTGTGGGTTGTCTTGTGCCATTGTGACTGGTGGACAGACTGTGAGAGACCCAGCAGGAAGTGTTTTGGTCCCATTTGTTAAAAATAAATAAATAAATAAACAAAAAAAAAAAACAGTACAAGCACACGCATCACGTGTCATCAATGGGCGCTCCAACACCAATGCCATCGGGGCGGAGCCATCTCACGGATAAAGGCGGGGCTAGACGTCCTTCTGCGACTGCATTATCTGAATTTGAACTTTGTGGATTCCTTTTATTATTATTTTTATTTTGATCTTTTGTGCTTTGAACTTGGTGTACTTAGAATGAACGATTATTTGTCACATTTTCACACAAGTGGCAGTTTGAAGTAAATCCGCCTTTAACGATGCATTGAAGGGCTGTAGTTCTGTTGCCCTGTCGCCCATGCGTGCCAGGGAGTAAGAGTACCACTCCCGTGCGAGAGGGGGCGCTGTCACTACTTACAGTCTCCTCTCCTTTTAAAAACAGCTAGAAAAACACACCCAAGTGAGGGCAACCAAGCATCCAACAGAAGTCCCACCATTTCCTGTCCCGGGACATATAAAGCAGAGCCCCCCCAGGAAGGCGTGTTGATCTTGAGAGGACCACCAAAGAAAGAGGAGCTCATAGGAACATCACTGGAGTTGCCATCAACTTCATTTGTTGCTCTTTCAATTCTTTTGGATGCTCATCTGATCTTTCTCTCTCTCTCTCTTTTTTTAGTGTTCACAACAAGGGGGGGTTACTTGGGGGTACCCCAAATTCCCACACTGTTTCTCCTGCCCCCTTGTCACCTGGCATTTTGTTTGTTTATTTTTGTGGGTCTGTGTTGATCATCTATGCTGTGCCACTATGACAATGATGATGATGATGATGATGATGAAGATTGCTATTATTATTATTATTGCTGTTGTTGTTTGTGTTATTGTTGGACTTTTATCATTTAAGCAGAAACCCCTCCACACCCCCTGGTTTGTGCCACCTCAGTGCCAATGAAAAGAAACCTAAAACTGCAAACTTGCACAATGTGACTCCATTTCATGACAGCTTCGGCCTAACAGCCCTAAACATGGAGAGGCTGAGCTGGAAAGATCAGTTAAATGCCTCAACAAAACCTGATAGAGTCTCACAAAGGGATCGGTGACCGTAAACCATCAAAAAAAAAAAAAAATCTGTATGAGTAAAAAAAAAAAAATAACAAAGAAAAAAACTCAAAGAGCAAAAAAACAGAATCACAGGGTGTTGCCCCAAGCGGTGGTCCGCAGTAACCAAGTCCCAGTACATTAATAAAAATCCAAATCCTTAAACAAAAGAAAAGAGAAACACACGCTAGCCTGAACATCCAGAGAAGGAGCCGAAACACCAGGGGCGGACCTGCAATGAACCCCAAAGGACTGCGTTTCCCGTTAGCCTTCACAATACTGGGAGGAGTCTGTCAACTGTGATGGACAGGCAGCCCCGCCTCTTGGGTGCTGGGTCTCTGACCAGGGTTCAAATGCACGTGTTATGTTTATTTATGTGCCATGTGTTTTGTGGGTGGTCTCTTATAAACCCAGGGGGTCTCATTGTGAATGCGCTTAGGAATGTTGGGTGAGCTCCTGTGCTATGCCTTGAATTCTTAGATTTGCCGTTGGGTTGTTTGTTTGCCTCGTGTCGCCTTTTAGGGTCTTTGAGCCTTTTGTGCTCTCACAGTGTAGCAGAGCATTTTGTGAGAATAAAGTTCTTTTTTTATTATTTTACTAGCAAAATACCCGCACTTTGTAGCAGCGGTGAAGTACTGCCTTAAAATTTTTATTAAGAAGAAAATTAAACCTTTTTAAACTGAGGGAAAATCTACCAATAATTATTTGTTAAGGATCTCTTTGTATACCACATTGTGAGTTCGGCCCTCAGTTGTAATATGACCAAGCTGTGCGCTGAGCTTACTCTGAGCATGTAACGTACAGTCGGCCATGTGAACAGTAATCTTGTCTCAAATCTCACAGCTTGGATTGCTGCTGTCATAATCGGTTTGAGTTTCATGGTTTGTTTCAATGACGACAGTATTTGTAGGACTTGTTGTGTTGAAGAGACATTCGGCATCTGTCAAGCGTTGTAAGCACACAACCAGTTTCATCGATAACTTCACATCCAGCTTTTGAGAGTTTAAACATTCATAAACATCAAAGTGTCCACTACTCAAATCGTCACCTGTCAATCTAAGATGTTGAAGAGGCATTGGCGGTTGTCCAAAGGTGTAAAATATTTGGCCATTTCGGTAAACTTGAAAGCGACAACCGAACAATTCAGTGGCAGCCATCAACTCACATGCAGATCCATAGGTGAAGGGCTTAAGCATTTCACTCTTCTAGTGCTCCTGTGTAGTCTAATTATCTCCTGTACGTCATCAGTCCACACCTTGAACCTGTCCAGTCATTCAATACATAAGACACAATGGATATCAAGAGTGAGCCTGATATGGCCGTGCAATACGTAACACAGAGAATGGAAAAGGCAGGCGCCATCTCTGGGCATGGAAACCACTCGGTAAGTGACAGTTCTTTGATCGATGGTGATCACCTCGATAGACATGTTAATAGGGGTACAGTTGGAATGATAAAGGAAATGGGTACCTGAACAATGTAAAGTAAGTCTAAAATACCTACACAATAACTATAATCGTAATAAATGAACAATAAAACAGCAGAGAAGCCGTGGATTAAATAAAAAGGCTGTAGTTATCAGTAGGGAGACGTGAATCCCGTGGCGAAGCAAGAAAGGGAATGAAGAGACCGGAGCGACGGACGGCCTTATATAGGCAGGCAGCCAACAACGTGGGAGGCGTTAAGATGGACGTGACCGAGCTGCAGGCTATGGACGTATATATGTATGTAAGTAGGATTCAGTTAGCGTTGAGAACCTGCGTACCAAATATCTTGAAGATGGGCTCGTAGGTAACAAAGACTGTTGAAAAGTTAAATATGGCGCTGACAGTGGCGCCATACCACCAAATAAGTACGTACATCGGTTTGGGTTAGTGCAGGGAATCCGCCTACCAAATTTCGTGAAGATGGGGCCATAAATAAGAAAGTTCAACATGGCAGACGTTGTTGACCGTTATGACCATTATGCATAGAATTTCGAAATGAAACCTGATTAACTTTTGTAAGTCAGCTGTAAGGAATGAGCCTGCCAAATTTCAGCCTTCTACCTACACAGGAAGTTGGAGAATTAGTGACGAGTCAGTGAGTGAGTGAGTGAGGGCTTTGCCTTTTATTAGTATAGATAAGGTTCCTGCCTTGGCTCTCATACCTAGCCAGGGTTTTTAACAGGATTCCCCCTCAGTGGGCATTTTTGGAAGTGCTTTGGGAGTCCTGGTTCATGTCATTAGACCACTGCCAGAAGATTAAAATGTCTTCACACCTAAGCTTTGGGGGTGCTGTCATTTTCTAACCCACTTCGTCCAGGCCAGGGTCACGGTGGGGGGCTGAAGGGGGATGCTGGAGTCCATCCCAGCTAGCATTGGGTGTAAGGCAGGAACAAACCCTGGACAGGATGCCAGTCCATCGCAATGTGAATACACACACACTCTCACACACACACTCACACGCACACACACTCACACACACACTCACACACTCACATACACACTCACACACTCACACACACACTCACACTCACACACACACACACACACACACACACACACACACTCACACACACACTCACACACACACACTCACACACACACTCACATACACACACACACACTCACATACACACTCACACACACTCACACACACACACACTCACTCACACTCACACACACACGTACACACACTCACACACACACTACACACACACACTCACACACACTCCACACACTCACACACACACACACCTCACACTCTCACACTCACACACACACACACACACACTCACACACAGACACTCACACACACACACACACACACTCACATACACACACATACACACACACACACACACACACACACACACACACACACACACACACACACTCACTCACACTCACTCACACACACACACACACTCACACACACTCGCACACACACACACACTCACACGCACACTCACACACCACTCACTCATACACACACTCACACTCTCACACACTCACACTCACTCACACACACACACACACACACTCTCACACACACACTCACACACACACACTCACATACACACTCACACATCACACACACACACACACACACTCACACACACTCACACATACACACTGAGTGGGGTGTCTTTTCAGACTATTTCAAGGTCACTGATTATGAATATGAGGTGATGTTTCATTTCTAACCCTCTATGGACCTCCATCAGAGGGGGACAAGTGACAAATGTCTACTACCATTAAGAGTATTTCGACTTTAGGAGCACATTTTAATACAGTATTTCAAATAGCTGAGGCACCTCTCCTTGTTTATGGTGGACCCCATGAAGTGAATTGGGGGGCATTTCTTATGAACACCCCGAGTTAGGGTGGCTAACAGTTATTCCGACTTTCATTTTTTTTTTAATGATTTTGAATTTAGTAACATTTACATATTTTTGCATGTTTTCTCAATTGTTCTTGTGGTCTTTCTCTTAATTAAATGAAGTAATCAGCTTTTGTTAATTTTAGGCCAGGGGTTTCATGGTTCCCCTCTCCCCTTAAGTGATGTTGTACTCCTCAGGCCTCTCTTTGGGATATTCAGGCCTTTTAATGGAGGTTTGGGGGTCCAAAAGCAGAATGTGGTCAGAGCGCAGCACTTATTGGGCTGAAATGCGCCCATGTTTCAGGTGACAGTGACACCCTGACGTTTATAGTGCCTTTTTCGGTGTAAAGGTCTCCATTGACATACAGGAAGGTGCCAAAGGGACTCACTGATGGCGATTCTGACGAGTGATTTGTTGTCCACCCGGTGGTCCCCCGTTTTCATCTTAGCGTGTTTCTTAATTATTATTTTTTGTTACTTTTAAGCCCCCTTTTTCTGTTGAGATACGATGATATTCAAGTGGGGTTTAGAATGTCAGGGAATTCACTTTTAATTTCATTTTCTCCACTTCTTTCAGTTTAGGTGCGAGCCTCTCATGGGGGACCTTATGGAAGGCGGCTTCCTGATAGAATTCCAGGCACACCACCGGAACGAGACCCTCCTCGCCTGAGCCAACGCTAACACGCCTGGTAAATCAAAGCGAAGACAAGAGCAGAAGGGCTTGGGACACCGACGGGTGGTCCCGCATAATCGATGGCAAAGCAAAAAATGGCTTTTACAAAATCGTCGTTGCTGATGGGAGCCAAGAAAAGGCAGAGGTAAGATGGCGGTTGAGTCGGCTATGAGGTGGCAGCTGTGGCAGTGGTGGGCTGAGGTCACCACAACCCGGAAGTGATGCCAGGCACTTGGATCAAAAGAGGAGGAGAGTCATTTGGCAACAGCGCCAACCCTCGATTTGGGGTGGGGCTGCCATTTGATGAGCTCTGAACTTGTGTCCCATCTCGAAATTTTTCTCTAATTATAATTCATTCCATTATTGTCCTTGTTGAGCCTTCTGGCCTACAGCCCCTTGGATTGTCCCACTCACACAATTACACAATCAGGTAACGTGTGCTGAGTGTCAGCCTTCACGAATGAACGCAGTGTGCAGAGGAACTTCAAAAAAGAGGAGTTAGAAATCACAAAATCGCAGCATACGTCATTGAGAGCCAGCCATCTTGGTCCAAATCGCAAACCACAGCCTGTATGGACGAACCTCTCTCTGCGGAAGACAACATCAGGTCATCGGCAGACACCCCAGTTACACCAACCACTCCAGCCAGCGCTTGGCATTGTACATCGTGATCTTAGCACTCGGCCATGGAAACCCGTGGCATGAAGCCCCCAACACAAACTTCTGGTGCTGATGCTGCTTCCAGGGGCGGCTTGCAACTCTGTTGTGAGTGACAACCCAGAGGAGAGGCGAGTTTCAGCATTCGGTGGTCCTGCTTAGTGAGTTTGTGTGGTCTGCTACTTCACAGCTGAGCTGTTGTTGATCCTCTAAACTTCCACTTCACAATAACAACACTTGCAACAGAGCAGAAACTTCATGTGGTGACTTGGGGCAAAAGTGGCATCCTGTGACAGTGCCACAAAAAAGTACTTCAGTGTCACCAACCAATGTCTGACAATGAAGATGGCACAGCCACCTGCTGATTCAATGGACCAGCTAACAATGAAACACCTGAAATCGATCATTTGGTGTTCAGAGAATTTTGGCCTCAGAGTGTAGATAGATAGATAGATAGATAGATAGATAGATAGATAGATAGATAGATAGATAGAATTTGGTATAGTAGGCAGGATTAGATAGATAGATAGATAGATAGATAGATAGATAGATAGATAGATAGATAGATAGATAGATAGATAGATAGATAGATAGCACTTTACTGCCCCAAGAGGGGCTGCCATCCTGACTTAGGACTGATTCTGCCCCCATCAACCCAGGCTCTCCTTGGCTGCCAGTCACATAAGGATGTATGGACCCCCATCTGCGTGTTAGGTCGTCTCCCCCCAGTGTTTTATTTTCCAGTGGCAGGTTTCATTTTAAAAACCCCATTTATTGTTCCTTTGACGTTTCCACGCTTTGTGAATCACTTCTCGTCTAAAGGCGCTATATAGAGTTCTCATTGACTGATTGACGTCCGTGAAAGACCTCCCGTGTGACTTTTGTCACTGAATGATGAGGCCACTCTTTCGAGCAGTCAAGGTCTCGCTACCTCTCATTTAGCCCGGCACCTCGCAGGCCTTGGGACATGCAAGCTATGCTCTCCGCTGCGGGCACAGCCGAGGAGGCAGCCGCTCGCTCATTCGCCGGCCAGCGCAGGCCCGCCGCTCCTCAGGCTGCTCCCAAATTCCTAGGCATCCTTTTGTGCCGCCGTATGAATGTCCGATTTGTGCTGCCGGTTCTCAGGCCGTCCCACCCCAGTGCGCAGAGACAGGTGGTCAGTCCGAGTCGTGGATGCCCTCTGCTCTCTTTAACTTTCTTTCATTCTTTGAGCGCATTCTGCGCCCGCACCTCCCAAAGACTGGCAGGCCATTCACGCGCTCATTCTTCTCTCGTCTCCCTTTTGTTCCGTCTCTTCAACTGCGCTCCCCGATCTATTCAGGCTCGCAGACTGGGGTCCCATTGACTCGGGCCTCTGCTCCCTCACTAGGCAGCTGCTATGCTAATGAGCGGCGAAGCGAGCGAATGAGAGAGATGGGGGTGGGGGGGACGGGGGGCTTCTCAGTCCTCCACATGCTCAATAGATGATCCGAGGTCTAAAGCGGCGGCCCTCTCGAACAAAGGGGAGGACCCGACGCCCCTTTTCACATTCAAATCCATTAAACACCCAGCAGTAACGCGCAGGCCTTCATAGTGCTGCATTAAAGCGGCGGAGCGGAGGGGGCGCGAGGTGAGGTGCTGTCCGCGCGCGCGGGGCGGGGTGCGCTGCGCATTCTCCGGCACTCCAGCGAACCAACCCCTACCCCCGCCACATCGCCCCCCGCCCCCGTCCTGGCCCGTCCCGTCCCATCACCCTGCCTTGCCTGAGGACTGACACCTGTTGCTGGACTCATTTCCACATTCCCCCATTCACACCCCACCCGCTCCGCGGCGGAAACAAAAGAAGAAAGGCGGACATATGCCGAATTTCAAGGAGTTTGCACATTTACGTAACATCGCCCCAAACTTTTTCTGCCAGTTTGCAGACACGGGGTCAGATGACACGCACTTTGAAAGGAGACGAGACAATCAGACGTGTGTGGCGGAGGGGACGGAAGGAGGGGCCATCGTTGCGTGATAAGGGTGCGTGTGAAGTGCGATGCAAGGCTCCTTTTTGGGGGGTTTTCTCTTCGCATCCCTAATCACAAGCAGCGCTGCCCCCGTCCCCCGAGACCACATCCGCGCATACTTGAGCACTTTGTTCGGGGGCTGCCAGTTTGGGAAAACCACCGGCGGACGGGAACGGAAGGCTTTAGCGGGCACAGCATGGAGACACCCCTTCCCGCTACTCGGAGCTGCCCTCGATGTACTTGATGATGATGATGATGATATATGTTTTATACCACACTCGCCTCGTCAGGCTGAAGGTTTGATTGTACACGCCTATGTGGCAGACATGGGGGGCGGGGGCTGGGGGCCGGTGGAGGGGGCTTTGGCGGTGGGTCAGTGACACCCTGCTAAACAAACGGGCTGCAGGACGGGGCTGCCTCTGATCTGACGCCTTTGTGATGAAATGTGGGACAATTTGACATCTGCTGCCTCCCGAGCAGGTGCTGCGGGGCTCCTCTTTGGGATCGTATCGGCCTTTGTTGGTATGCGGGCGGCCTGTCTGCTGCGTGCTGGGCTGACTTTTCACCTCGAGGTTAGCAAAGGGCTACTGGATGGGGACTCCCAGCATGGCGGGGTCTGGCCTGCGGTCAGGTCTCTGGGGGCTGTGAGAAGATCGCTAAAATCATGGCGCACGTCGGCAGGCCACACTAGAGCCGTGCTGCTGTCACCTACTGCCCCAGCCACCGTCCCTCAGCTAAAACTGCGACATCCTGTACCAGTGGCATTCGGACTCACAGCGACAATTCGGCTTCAACTGGCGGCCTCAACCAGCGACACAGACAGAATCTATCTGACTATTATATAGCGCCTTTACACCGGCCTTTCTTATGAGACCTTCTGTATGTGCTGCATCAGTCTTCAATATCTCTGACACAGTGCAGTATATAGCGCCTTTCCCATTATTTATATGTAGTGCCCTTTATAACTATTTCTACATTTGTGTATTGTATAGTGCCTTTCACATCTGTCTGTATGTAGCTATCATTTATATTATGCTTTTACATCTCATGTCAATATCCATGTATAATTTATAGTGCCTTTCACTTCTCTCTCTCCGTCTCTCTCTGTCATTTATGTTGCCATGTTGCCTTCCATATCTATCTATCTATTGTGCCTTTTACATCCATCTATAATAAATAATAATAGCAATACAATATAATGATACATTTTATTTATACAGTTTTATTTTTATACTATCTATCTATCTATCTATCTATAGTGCCTTTCACATCCATCCATTTTCCAACCCACTGAATCCGAACACAGGGTCACAGGGGTCTGCTGGAGCCAATCCCAGCCAACACAGGGCACAAGGCAGGAACCAATCCCGGGCAGGGTGCCAACCCACCACAGGACGCACACACACACCTATGCACCAAGCACACACTAGAGACAATTTAGAATCGCCAGTCCACCTGACCTGCATGTCTTTAAACTGTGGAAGGAAACCCACACAGACACGGGGAGAACATGCAAACTCCACACAGGGAGGACCCGGGAAGCGAACCTGAGTGTCCTAACTGCGAGGAAGCAGCGCTACCACTGCGCCACCATGCCACCCCCTTTCACATCTATCTATCTATCTATCTATCTATCTATCTATCTATCTATCTATCTATTATATAGTGCCTTTCACATATCTATCTATCTATCTATCTATCTATCTATCTATCTATCTATCTATCTATCTATAGTGCCTTTAATATCTATCTATCTATCTATCTATCTATCTATCTATCTATCTATCTATCTATCTATCTATCTATCTATCTATTATATAGTGCCTTTCACATATCTATCTATCTATCTATCTATCTATCTATCTATCTATCTATCTATCTATCTATCTATCTATCTATCTATCTATAGTGCCTTTAATATCTATCTATCTATCTATCTATCTATCTATCTATCTATCTATCTATCTATCTATCTATCCATCTCTCTGTTACTCTTTCTCTTTTTATAGTGTCTTTCACTGTCAACTGTCTTTCTGTCTTTGAATGTCTTACTAAGGGCTGGCCTGTGGATGCCCCCAGTCCCCATGTTTTGTGTCACTGCCTTCCCCTGCCTGCAGGTGGCTCTCTGCAGACGCCCTGGGATGGCTGCCCGCCGCTCCGCTCCTCTCGGCTCCCCCAGTCCTTCGTACGCCACTCCGTTTTTTTCCCCCTCTGAAAGCAATTAACCAGAAGAAGGCAACAGTTGTGTGTCTTTCACTCGGAGGGGCTCCTGATTTTCTGTTTGGCTGGGCACACTGAATGGCTCTATTCAGGCTTAGTTACCACCATCTCTCCTGCCCCCATTGTGTCCCCCCCAGCCTGGATTTCCTGCCCCTATTGGACAGACGGTCTGAATGGGTGTTGGCGAGGGGTCTGCTTCCAGATCAGTGGTGCTGCTGTGATTAGCTGCTGTCTTCACGAGTCCATGGGGGGTGCAGAAGAATGGGCCGGCTGTTTTCTGGAGGGTCTCCTCACTTCGCCTCGCCTCACCCCTGTGTCTTATCAGCCTGAGCTGCATTCTTGCATTGTAAAGATGCTTTTGTTGGTGGGGGCTTCATGCCACTCGAAGTCTTATCAATGCTTTATCAAACGTACCCCCCCAGCTATGGGGTCTAAAGGAGAGTGCACTAGAAAGTGATGTGAGTGGTGAGGAAGGTCCTCGGTAAACGGGCAGGAAGGCAGGATGGGGTGCAGTGTCCGGGCCGAGGGGCCGTGGGGCTTTCAGAGTTGAGGTGGTCCTGGTAACGGCGCTCATCAGGCGCAGATCAGATTGCATCTCTGTGAACTGCCAAAGATTTTGTTAGTTAAGCGGCTGCAATCTGATCTGCAAGAAAGACCACATCAGGAGATCCGGGGGCTGTGCAACTTTCCAAAGAAGAAAAAAAAAAAAACACTAAACCCTAAGTGGAGTTGGTGGTCTCCATCTGTCAAGAGTTTTGTGTTGGGCTCCCTTATATTTACAGGGCAGTTTTGGTGAGGCTTTGAGTTTAATGTCTCATGGTGCGCAAGGACACCCCTCAGCGACAAAGGGGTCTGACATTTGGATTTTATTACTTCAGCCCTTCACGTCAGCCTGCGGGTATCTAGACTGGGCAGGAGGTCTGGGTTGGCCGGCAAAGTTTCCAGCTCAGACCCTCATTATAGGCGTGTGGGTCAGGTAGGTTACCTAATGTCATCGTGTCCTTAGGGGAATGACAATGACGTACTCTACTGGTCCACTCCTGGAGCCATAATGAGCCAAGTCACCTGACGCTGCTACTTTCAGAACAGTTAGGGTGGCAAATCATCCAAAACAAGCAGCGGCCAACTGGCACCTCGACACAAAGGCATGTAATGTGTGTCCGGTAAGGAGCTCTACGAGAAGTGAAGGTTAAGGAGCTCTGAGCATGGACATGGCACAAGGGCCAAGGAAGACAGCTGCAAAGTGAAGAAACGCCAAGGAGCCGAAAACCAAACTTGGAAATGGAGTAGCTGGACTGAGTGTGGCAGAGACCTCGCAAACGACAAGAAGAAAAGCAGCGATAGTGGCAGACGAGACGAGACTGTGGCGTGCTGCTCTCCGCTCTGCTGTGATTTTAATGTCTTCTTCAGTGTGCCATGCCATGCTATGCCACACGATGCCGTGCGCTTCTGTGCTGTGGCATTATGTAAAGTTATCTGTTGTGCTACACTTCACCATACTGCCATACTATAGTGTACTAAACAATACTCCGCTGTGCTGTGCTGTATTGTAAACGTTATGTGCCATGCTATGCTGCACCGTACCATGTCCTGCTTTATCGTACTATACTACACTATACTGTGTACTGAGTAGTATTCTATTCTGTGCTGCACCTCACTATACTCTCCTCTACTCTACCGTAATGTTCTGTGCAGTTGTGTTACTATGCCTTGTCATACTATACTACAGTATATGATGCTGTGCTCTACTTTATAGTACTGTTGTATACTATGTTTTAAGGTGCCGTGCTATACTATACTATACTATAAGATGGAGTAGTATACTATTATCACACTATAATGTACTCTACTGTAATGTTCTGTGCAGTTGTGCTACTATGCCTTGTCATACTATACTACAGTATATGATGCTGTGCCATACTTTATAGTATTGTTGTGTACTATGTTGTAAGGATCCGTGTTATGCTATACTATACTATACTATACTATACTATACTATACTATACTATACTATACTATACTATACTATACTATACTATACTAAGTTGCAGCAGTTGTGTAATGTGTCAAGTTATACTTTACCAAGCCACTCCCTAAACTATGCTATTTGATGCTGTGCCATGATAATCCTGTACTGTTCTGTACTAGAATGTAAGGTGCCATGTTACAGCTCACTATACTATACTATACTATACTATACTATACTGTGGAGTGATATGCTATTCTATGCTGTACCTCACTATACTCTGCTCTACTGTAATGTTCTGTACAGTTGTGTTGCTATGCCTTGTCATACTATACTACAGTATATGATGCTATGCCATACTTTATAGTATTGTTGTGTACTATGTTGTAAGGATCCGTGTTATGCTATACTATACTATACTATACTATACTATACTATACTATACTATACTATACTATACTATACTATACTATACTATACGATAACAAAGGGCCAGTACAGGATTTCAAAGATAAGGCTGTTTGGAAATATCCTGGGTTTTATGGGTGGGCAGTCGCTTGTAGATTCCGTCACAGACAATCCTACCCTGCAGTGTTAAGCGAGGGTCTCTTATATTATTAGGTTTGATGCAGATGGGCCACCTAACCACATCTCGAGTGACGTCCATCTAGAGACGTTTCTTTAGTTATTGCTTGATGGATGTTATGAATTCATCTGACCATCTGTAAGGTGTTGACGTGTTCTTCCCGTGTTTTTTCTGGATAACTCGGATTTACCTCCAAATCCCAAATAACTGGGGCCTCTAAATTGGGGTTTGTGAAGGACTGGCGTGTTGCTTGATGATGATGATGATGATGATGATGTTGCTCCTCCCTGGTGACTAGGAGGTTCAAGTTGAATGGATGAAAGAAATGAAAAGTTGGAGAAGGCATGCCCAGATGCCCAGCAGTGTGTGCGTGTGCCCACTTATAGACTGGCATCCCATCCTGGGTTGGTTCCTACCTTTTGCATGACACTGCTGAGGTACTCAGCATCCCTGGTGGTCTCTGAATGTGGACTGGGTGGGCCTGAACATGCATGAATGAAATAAACCAATGTCTAAAGACTGGACCATCCCGTCCTTACGTTAGGAAGCCCCTCTAATTTTTCCAGTATCTTGAGCTGAGGGGTCCACAAATATCGAAAGGCTCCTGTTGATGGTTGAGTTCACCAATGCATACATCGAAACTGTGTCCCTTCCACCTGAGTCCCCCTCCCACAATCAGTCCAAGTTTGATGCCCACCTTGGCACATTTTCGGTGGGGGCTTCAGTTTCAGTTACTAATGACCCCCCCCACCTTCGCCTGACTTGCTGTAAGTTTGACCCCCCCTCCCACCCAGTTGTTCAGCCCCAGCTGACAAGGGGGGTGGTAGTCCTCAGACTGACAGGCCTTGTTAAGTGGACCCTCTGCCGGTGGGGGGCCGCAGCTTAGTGCTTCACTCCCAGCAGGTGACGGGGGAGCTGTCCTCGGCTCAAACAAGTTGTCTTATTTATGTCCTGACGTTAGTCGAGTGAGTCTGGGGGCTGCCGATTGCCCCCCCCTTTACGCTGGACAATGAAACCCAACTGTTGAGTGAAGTGCTGGGGGTGGGGGGTCACTCAATCTAAAAGATGTTTCCAATTTTCCAAGTGCTGAAGCAAATCCCTCCGCAGACTGTAAAGTGAGAAGCAGACTTTCCTCTTTTCTTTCTGCTTTTTTTTTTTTGTTCGCTGCGGGCCGAGGTGCGCCAGCAGGGTCCGGGGGCTGATTAGGGGGCTGATATATGCAAATCCTATTCAGGGCTCCGTGAATAGGTGCCCTCAGCCTCCGACTGGGGGCTTCAAACCCTTTTCATGGAACAATTCAAGCCCACAAGGCTTCTCGCCGCCTGCCTCCTTCAACTCCTCCGTGCCCCCCACCAAAACAAAAAAATTATCCTTCGTGGTCCGTCTTCTGGACGTGACATCCTGCCCGCCTGCCCCCTGAGGGAACAGAAGGGTGTGAGGGGAAGACGGCTGCGTATAGCGCCTTGCATAGAAGACGGTAAAGGGATTTGTTAACAAAAGAAACTTCACTGGGGTGGGGTGTCCCTGGTTACAGCCCCCCCACTAACCCTCCACTCCATCCCTACCTAGTGACACCCAAATGATATTAACAAGGACTTGGGAGCATTTGGGTGCAGCCTTGGAGGGCATATCAGTCCAGCAGAGGGCGCATTCCCCTTGAACAGAAGCCCCCAGGAGAACATCAGCATGCCACCCTGACAGACACTGGATGGTACCCGCGTCCCTGGGCATTCACAACAGCATCTCGCTGAGAGTGCCACCACCATACTCAACAGAGAAACAAAAACTCAGATCAGACCACCAAGTGAGTGTCTCTGATGCGCCTTTTACAGGGGGCACAGGAGGAGGATTCATATGTGGCACAGACAGACAGACCGCCAGACCGACTGACCGAGTGCTTATCTGAATTCCTGTTGCCTTTCTATCTACTCGGTTCAGTCTGGCGATTCTCCTCTGGCATCATAAGAGAACTGACCCTCACTGGGTATTTTCCCTTTTTCGGACCACTCTCTGTAAACCCTAGAGATGACAGTGTGTGAAAATCCCAGCAGATCAGCACTTTCTGAATTACTCAGAGCAGCCCGTCTGGCACCACCAGCCATGCCACCTTCAAGGTCATTTCAGCCCCCTTTCGTCTCCACTCTGATACTCGGTTTGAACTTCAGCAGGTGGTCTTGATGACGTCTACAGGCCGAAATACATTGAGCTGTGGCCACGTGAGCGGCTGATCAGTGAGTTGTGTTAACAAGCGGTTGAACAGCTGTACCTAATAAAATGGCCGGTGGGTGTAAGTCAGCGTTCAGGGGTAGGAGGATGGACTATGGCAGTCCTGATTAGTTTGGTTATTTCACTTCATTTTTATTTCAGGTGTTAAAGAAGATTACTAATGTGGTCCTCAACCCTTTGTCTTGTTCCTTTGTGCTGTAAAAGTAATATTTTAGATAGATAGATAATGTGAAAGGCGCTATATGATAGATAGATAGATAGATAGATAGATTGAAAGGCACTATATGATAGATAGATAGATAGATAGATAGATAGATAGATAGAGTGAAAGGCACTATATAATAGATAGATAGATAGATAATGTGAAAGGCACTATATAATAGATAGATCGACAGATAATGTGAAAGGCACTATATAATAGATAGATAGATAGATAATGTGAAAGGCACTATATAATAGATAGATCGACAGATAATGTGAAAGGCACTATATAATAGATAGATAGATAGAGTGAAAGGCACTATATGATAGATAGATAGATAGATAATGTGAAAGGCGCTATATAACAGACAGGTAGATGCTCCTCTGTGCTGAGGAGAGTGGAGGTCATTAGATGTCCCTTTATCCCCAATGCTCTCCATGCTATTCTTTCCAGCCAGACGCTCCCGAAGAGCTCCTGTGTGACGGTCATATTTATAATCCTCGTTGTCACACCTAGACAAGTCTGTAGCGCTGATGAAGTACAGCTGGGTTGATGTCAGAGTTTCAGTGCTAAGGTTGGATGGCCCCCCATGTCTGATAGGGTGACCAGGATTTCTTTTCCAGCTGGGGAGGTGGGCACCTTTCAGTTTTTTGGGTGGCAGAACCTGGGCTGGGATGGCAGTGTCCAGGTGTGCAATGTTGCTGAAAAGTGAGATTCGGAGATGGGTGATGATATCCTTCATGGGTTTCAGGGTGGTGGGTGCGGGAGACGGCTCTGAAGTTTCATACAAAGTCATACCAACATAGCCATAACATCTGCAGTTGGCATCGCTCACAGAAGGATTTTTATGTCAGATGCAAGTGTGATCTCTGAGCCACAGAGCAGGATTGGCAGAGCACCAGTTTGCTTTATTCTGGTCTTGGTGTTGATGTGAATCTTCTGTTGACATCCTCCTGGCAGAAGCATCAGGGCCAATTCCACATATGATATCCAAAGACGTCCTGACATCAGAACTCTGGACACTTCAAGGTATGCAGGTATACATTTATAGTATGAAACAGTCAGTCAGTCAGTCAGTCATTTACCAACATGCTATATCCTAACTACAGGGTCATGGGGGTCTGCTGGAGCCAATCTCAGCCAACACAGGGCGCAAGGACAGAACAAATCCGGTGCAGGGCGCCAGCCTACCTCAAGGCAGACCTGGGACCTGGGAAGCGAACCCAAGTCTCCTTACTGTGAGGCTTAGTATGAAATATATACAGTATATTTATATTACAGCCAAAGGGGATCTTACTCTGTTGGGCCTTTGAGTGAGACCCTTAAACTCCAGGTTTGCTGTACAATGGCTGACCCTATGCTCTGACCCTCAAAGGTCATGTGAAAAGACAATTTCCTCTTTGTGGTTAATAAAAGAGTACCATATATACTGTATATATATATAGGGAATTAAAAAACAAGATCCAATTAGAGGGGTTCCACAAAAAGAGGGTGATGGTGTGAGGAACCTCATCAGAACTGGCCGATGTTAAGAGTGGTGACCAGCAGGGGTCAGTGCTAGGGCCGCTGCTATTTTTAATATCTATAAATGATTTAGATAGGAATATAAGGAACAATCTGGTGAAGTTTGCAGATGATACCAAGACAGGTGGATTAGCAGATAATTTGGAATCCGTTATATCATCACAGAAGGACTTGGATAGCATACAGGCTTGGGCAGATTTGTGGACGATGAAATTTAATGTCAGTAAATGTAAAGAATTACACATAGGAAGTAAAAATATTAGGTTTGAATACACAATGGGCGGTTGGAAAATTGAGAGTCCACCTTATGAGAAGGATTTAGGAGTCATAGTGGACTCTGAGCTATCGACTTCTCAACAGTGTTCAGAAGCCATTAAGAAGACAAACAGACTGTCAGGTTATATAGCGCCTTGATGTGTGGAGTACAAGTCACAGGAGGTTCTGCTCAACCTTTATAACACACTGGTGAGGCCTCATCTTGAGTCCTGTGTGCAGTTTTGGTCTCCAGGCTACAAAAAGGACATAGCAGCACAAGAGAAGGTCCAGAGAAGAGCGACTAGGCTGATTCAGAGCTACAGGGGTTGAGTTAGGAGGAAAGATTAAAAGAGCTGAGCCTTTAGAGTTTAAGCAAAAGAAGATTAAGAGGTGACATGATTGAAGTGTTTAAAATTATGAAGGGAATTAGTGCAGTGGATCGAGACTTGTATTTTAAAATGAGTTCATCAAGAACACGGGGACACAGTTGGGAACTTGTGAAGGGTGAATTTCGCACAAACATTAGGAAGTTTTTCTTTACATAAAGAACGATAGACGCTTGGAATAAGCGACCAAGTAGTGTGGTAGACAGTAAGACGTTGGGACTTTCAAAACTCGACTTGATGTTTTCTTGGAGGAAACAAGTGGAGAGGACTGGCGAGCTTTGTTGGGCTGAATGGCCTGTTCTCGTCTTGAGTGTTCTGATGTTCTGATGTTCTAATTTCAAAGCTCCTTCTTCTTCTTCCCAGGTGAAGGTTAATAACCTGCTAGAAAAAGAACCCCCGCCCAGGAAGGTCACCAGAACTCTGCCCAATGAGGTCCTTACGGGGTGGGGGGTCACTAAACCTGCCCTTTCTGGTCACGTGACCAGCAGCTTCGGTGTAAAAGAAGAGACCAGAAGCGGGTCAAGCTCTTCAGGGACGGCTGCCAACTGAGCAGGAGCTCCACCTGCTGGAAGGTGTAAAACGTGTCTCTTGTGAGATTTGAGCCATGAGGACCCCAAACTTTACAAAAGACGTTTAATAGAAGATCAGTTCTGTTCTGTGATCAATTTGTACGGGTGAGGAGCCAAGTCCAGTTTTGCTGTGCAAACAAAGGTGTGCCAGTTCTGTTACTGTAAAGTGCCCTATTTGTGTACCTCAGTGACTGAGCGCCCCCACATGGTCACAGTGCGTGGACTGTACATATGCAGAGGTAAATGTGGATACATTGTGGCCAGGCAAAGACAGTAAACCACGACCAAGCCACCAGTCCAAAAGTCTCCAATAACCGCATCAACAACAACAACAGCACCTTTATTTCTGTCGCACATTTTCATACAAATAATGGAGCTCAAAGTGTTTTACATGATGAAGAGAAATGAGACAAAGTAAGAATTAAAATAAGAGAACAGTAATTAACATAGAATAAAAGTAAGGTGGTCCGATGGCCAGGGAGGACAAAAAAACAAGCGAAAAAAAAAAAACTCCAGACGGCTGGACGGCTGGGTCCGAGACCATGAGACCACCCAGGCAGCCCCCTTTGGGCATTCTACCTGACATAAATGACCTCAATCAGTCCTCATGGTATTCAGGGTTCTCATGGAAGGCCTTGATGATGACGGTCACGTGGACTTCTGCGCTTTAATCCATCGATGGAGGGACATCACGGTGCTTTGATTAGGTGGTGGTGGTGCAGGTCAACATGACAGAAAACCAGAAAAAGAAACAGAAGAGAGAGTAGGGGTTAGTAGGGAGTGTGGAGCCACCATGAATAGTAATGATAATTAATTAAATATACAGAGCATCAGGATTACACTAAGATGAAGTTATGAGAAGGCCAAGTTACAGTAATGAGTTCTCAGCAGTTTGTTAAAGAGCTCCACCGTATCAGCCTGGTGAATTCCTACTGGCAGGCTAATCCAGATTTGAGGTTCATAACAGCAGAAGGCCAATCGCCCGCCTCACCACTTCTTATAAGTTTCGCTCTTGGAATTCTAAACAGACCCTCATTTGAAGATCTAAGGTTAGGATTTGAAATTTAAGATGTCAGACACTCCGATATATAAGATGGAGCAGATTATTGAAGGCTTTGTAAACCATCAGCAGGATTTTAAAGTCAATTCTGAATGACACCGGTAACCAGTGTAGTGACATCAAAACTGGGGTGATGTGCTCAGATTTTCTTTTCCTAGTTAGGATTCCAGCAGCTCCATTCTGCACTCGTTGTAGTCGACTGATGTCTTTTTTTGGGTGGTCCTGAGAGGAGTGCGTTACGGTAATCTAGTCGACTGAAAACAAAAGCGTGAACTCATTTCTCAGCGTCTTTCAATGTTATAAGAGGTCTAACTTTGTGAAGTGACAAAATGCTGTCCTAGTGATCTGATTAATATGCGATTTAAAATTCAGGTCACAGTCAACAGTTACCCCTAAATTCTTTACCTCCGTCCTGACTTTAAATCCTAATGCGTCAAGTTTATTTCTAGTAACCTCATTATATCCATTATTGCCAATCACTACAATTTCAGATTTCTTGTTATTTAGCGAGAGAGTATTACTACTCATCGACTCAGAAACACAAGTCAGACATTGGGGGGCAGTGAATCAAGAGAGTCGGGGTCATCAGGTGCTATCAATAAGTACAGGTGTGTGTGTTCAGCATAGCTGTGGTAGCTCACATTGTGCCCCGAGATAATCTGACCTAACGGAAGCATGTAAATGGAAAAGAGCAGCGGACCCTTGATAGAGCCTTGTGGACCACCATATAGAATATCAGGGGTCTTTGACGTATAATAACCACAACTAACAAAGAATGTTCTACCTGGCAGTGCCATGGTGTCTTCTGGTGAGCCTCTCCTTGTCTCCTTTATCTCTGCGGTCCCATGTCATTCCTGTCACTTCTGTCCACGGCTGACAGCAATTGTCTTATTTTCGTGTTGACAGAAAGAAGATGACATTTTGTGGGTCTCTGAGCGTCTGTTCTTCTTGTTTCCAATGTCTGCACCTGTCACAAGGTGTGGATCCTCATCTATCAGCAGCCCAATCAGAAGCGCTGATGGAGCCTCCACTGGTTATCACGTGACCAGAGGAGGTGGTCCTACGCCACGCAGCTCCTGATTGGTGTTGCCAGGGTAAGCTGCAGACCCTTGAAATGGACTAATGAATGGATGGAGGAAGTGTGGGGTGAACCAAGCAGTTCAAGCCCTCCATTGGAGATCCCACTTCTGCCTCACACATCATCCTGTCAGTGAGCCCACCCTGCAAGTCCTGGACTGTCAAAATAAGACACCGAGACCCCCAATCTTAACCATACACTTCTGTCACCAGCGCTGTCCATACCTGCTTTATAGGTGTGTGTGTATGGGGGGCACCACCCACCATCCACCATCACCACAGCTACTTTGGTCACACAGGCATCTTCCCCAGGCTACAAGTGCCATCTCATCTCAGGTGTCACTTTTATCAATGCCAGTCTTGCCATGCTCACCCCCCACACTGCCATTGTTTTTCTTTCTTTTAAAAATTCAAAGAATACCAAATGAGGCGCCATTCTCGTGAAGTTCAGGGCGAGTTTGCAGAGGAAGTCATGCAGACTGCTGTCCTCGGGTTGCTGCGGCTCCGTTCTCCAGACAAGGAAAATAAAAATGGCTCGGAGTTGACCGATTTATGTTCTTCACGGCTGTTATAACTGTTAGCGTGGTGTGTGTGTGTGTGTGTGTGAGTGTGCAGGAGAAGTGACCCGGAAATCTCCATAGCTCCGTACGGCTTTACCAGCTGATAACGATTAATTTAATAAAGCCCCCCCCACACACACACTCACTCCTTTGTAGAGTAATGTGCAGGGTTTCTTTATGCCCAAGAAGACTTCAGCTGAGCGCCCCCTACTGGCCTCAGAAGTCCCACACATATCCTCTTTTGCCCCCCTGGAGGAGTTATGCCCCTCGGCGTCAGCCAGCAGCCCGCGCCTCTCCGTCAAGCGTGCGCCGGGATGTTTCCACTTGTCAGCGCGACAGCTCCGCAGGGTCCAGTTCAAAGTGACCTTCTCCCCCAGGAGCGGCTACTTGTGAGCCCCCCACACACATCCCCCCCATGCACCAGTCCAGCACGAGGACGGACAGCGGAGATGAGCCCATTTATTTTGTCTCAGTCGGGGACCCCCTAAGGAAGGGCGTCCAGCCAGAACAGCCATCTGACCTGTTAATAGCTTCCCATTTCGAGGGGCCATCCCGGGACTAACATCTGGATATCGTATAACCACTCCGCCAGTTTTTTTTTTTTTTTTTGCAGCTTTAGTTCAAAATGCAGAAGGAATTCCAATCGAAATGTCCAGAGAATTACAGATGCTTCAGGCGGCATGGCGTTCTGCTTCGCGGTCACCATTTCAAAGCCTTGGCCGCCTTTGCCTTCTTGTTTGGTTTTCAGCTTTAACGTTGGCTCTTCTCTAAAAGGCGCAATTGAGCCTGGGCCAGGATCTCTGGGCCTCCCGCTTCCAGCTTTGGATGAACGCAAGAAATGGCAATGACGCCTCCAAGAACCGCTGGCTTTATTGATTGGGAGGGTCGAAGCTCTGAAAGCACGCGTGTGACCGAAAAATATGTTAAATATGCCCATGGGTGAGCGATTCAACCGACAAGTAGCTGATCTCATAAACTGAGACCATGCAGGGGTCCGCCTCAGCGTCCAAATAGAACCTGTGAGAGTGAGTGACCGGGTCCGCTGGGCCGGAATGAAAGCCGCCAAGTGCATTCATACACTCGTGTCCAGTTTCAGAAGTCTGCGGGGACCCCGAGGACCACCCGCCAACAGATAATCCCTGGGTGGTCTTTATGTATTATATAGTGCCTTTCATTTCTATCTATCTATCTATCTATCTATCTATCTATCTATCTATCTATCTATCTATCTATCTATCTTTATGTATTATATAGTGCCTTTCATGTCTATCTATCTATCTATCTATCTATCTATCTATCTATCTATCTTTATGAATTATATAGTGCCTTTCATATCTATCTATCTATCTATCTATCTATCTATCTATCTATCTATCTATCTATCTATCTTTATGTATTATATAGTGCCTTACATGTCTATCTATCTATCTATCTATCTATCTATCTATCTATCTATCTATCTATCTATCTTTATGTATTATATAGTGCCTTTCATGTTTATCTATCTATCTATCTATCACCCAACCCGCTATTTCCTAACTATAAGTGGTCCAGATCTAATTATGCAATTTCCATTACGCTATAACTTATTAAATTTATTACATAGAAAATCACCCAAAAAATCCCAGACCATTGAGAAGTGTGCAAACTGACGACATGAAGAATCGTCTTCGTGCAGAACTGGAATCGTCCCGCCATAAATCAAAGTCATCCAGATGATCTGGATCTGCATAATTAGATCTGGACCACCCTGTACAGGGTCATGGGGGTCTGCTGGAGCCAATCCCAGCCAACACAGGGCACAAGGCAGGAAACAAACCCCAGGCATGGCGCCAGCCCACCGCAGGGCGCAAACACACATAAATAGGGACAATTTAGAATCGCCAATGCACCTGAGCTACATGTCTTTGGACTGTGGGAGGAAACCCACGCAAACATGGTGGAGAACATGCAAACTCCACACGAGGAGGACTCAGGAAGTGAACCGGGTCTCCTAACTGTGAGGCAGCAGTGCTATCCTCTGCGCCACCATGTCACCTATCTATCTATCTATCTATCTATCTATCTATCTATCTATCTATCTATCTATCTATCTATCTATCTATCTATCTATCTATCTATCTATCTATCTATCTATCTATTATATAGTGCCTTTCCTGTCCAGTGTGTGGCAACCTTTTATATCTATCTAGTGAGAGAGGGCCCAAGGCCCTTAATCTGAAAATTGCACCAGGGGTGCTGTACAATGGCTGACCCTATGCTCTGACCCCCAAAGGTCATGCGAAAAGACAATTTCCTGTTGATGTATTAAACGACAGATAATAATAATCCATCCATCCATTTCCCAACCCATTGAATCCAAACACAGGGTCACAAGGGTCTGCTGGAGCCAATCCCAGCCAACACAGGGCACAAGGCAGGAACCAATCCCAGGCAGGGCACCAACACACCGCAGGACACACACACACCCACAGACCAAGCACACACTGGGGACAATTTAGGATCACCAATGCACCTGACCTGCATGTCTTTGGACTGTGGGAGGAAACCCACGCAGACACGGGGAGAACATGCAAACTCCACGCTGGGAGGACCTGGGAAGTGAACCTGAGTCTCCTAACTGCAAGGCAGTAGTGCCACCATGCCTCCCTAATAATAATAATAATAATAATAATAATAATAAACTGAAACAAGGGAATGGAGTCTGTAAGAGAAGAGGTACTGTCAGAAAGAGTGGAGCCTGAGAGTCAGCAAGAGAGATGTATTGTAAGAAGGGGCGGAGCTTGGAGGAGAGAATTTGTCAGAAAGGGCGGAGCCTTAAAGACACACAAACACAACATGAGAAGGGGTGGAGCCTAAAGGAGAGAAAGAGACAATTTCAGAAAGGGCAGAGTCTAAGAGAGAGAGAGAAAGAGAGAGAGACACACAGATTGAGAGTTGGGGAGGATCCTGGAAGGGAAAGACTCACACAATGAGAAGAGGAAGAGCCAAAAGAAAGCAATCCTCTAAGAGGTGGCAGATTCTAAAAAAGAGAAACACTTTGAGAATGGGCGAAGACTGGAAGAGAAAGATATTGTCAAAAGGGGTGGAGGGAGCCTGAGAGAGAGAAAGAGAGAGAGAGAGAGACACACACACACACTCAAGAGCACAGAAAATTTGAAATGGCGTGGAGCCTAAGAGAAAGAGACACACAACGTGAAAAGGGGAGGGGCCAAAGAGAGTTAAAGACACACTGTGAAAAGGGGAGGAGCATGAAAGAGATGCATACACCATGAGAAAGCAGGGTGGGGCTGGGGGTTACAGGGGGGGGGACCCTGGAAGAGAAAGAGAGAGAGAAAGAGAGAGATACTGTTAGTTGGCATGGAGACTGTGAGAGATTCACACAAAAAACATGAGAAGAGGCGGAGCCTAAAAGACAGCAATGCTTTCATTAAGGGCGGGGCCATCCTGAGAAACTGTCCGGTGACTGTGTATGAGTCTGTTTGTGTATCAATGTATTTTTGTATAGCGCCCCTCACCAACTTCAGGCTCGGAGCGCTGTGCGCACATGAGACCACAGAGAGGGTGGGAGAGAAGGAGGTGATGAAGCCCTTAAAGAGCTGCACTTACCAGATCCATTCTGCCATGGTCTGGGTGCACGACTGCTGCCACCTCAGAAGGGTTCCTGGTTTGGATCAGCTCAGATTTGGGAAAAGTGGGTGAGGATGGTACCACCTCTGACCCTGTGTGAGCAGCGTGAGGTGGCACAGTCCAAAGACTAAAATTAATTAATTACAGAATATTGGAAAAATGTGATTATTATAAATAAGCTGAATTTGCTAAATACATTTTAACAATATTTCATTTTTTTTGGTGTGGGTTTATTGTTTGTAACAGTTTTGCACAACAGCACCATCTACTGTAAGGTATTCGTAGTATTTCACCTGCCCCAATGATGAATTATTTTACACCACACTTTTTTTCTGGCTTTTGAAACGCCGTTGACGCAGTAAATAAATGGTGTCAGAGTCCTGTGACAAACTTTAATGGCACGCCAGCTTGTGACAAGACCTCAAATGGCCCTCTCCTCAACGCTGTTCATATTTTTAATTTTCTGTTAAAACTGGAAGCCGCAGTTAACAATGACGGCCACGCAAGACAACGTTTAACGCGCGACCTGCTGATGAGGGGCTGCGTGACTTTTAGCGATCTGCTTGGACGAAGGAGCGGCGCGTTCTGCACTTCTTAACACTTCGGCTTTCTGCCTGATTTCAAAGGGGAGACTGTCGCGCTGTCCCACTCTGACGCTGTTAATGAGACGGCCCTTTTCTACAATGGAGGGAGGCGCTGCTTATCAGTCTCATCGACAGTTTCAAGACACGGTCTGGCGACTTCAAAAGCCCGAGCAAAGTGCTCTCGTTTGTCAGAAAGCCTTTTGGCTGTCGCTGCAGAGGCGCCTCCTGGCATGGACTCGAAATATGACAAAGTACGACCCGCGCTGCGCGCTCCCGTCTGCCCGATGCGCGTGATTGCATCCAAACGTCACTCCGGTTCGCGTTCGCCTCACGGAAGTTACAAAGCGGCGCGGTGCCCGAGGACGAGGAGCCTTACTGATAGGGCAGTGAATGAAGGGCACCGAAGGGTTTACCGTAAAGGCGCATCAAACGGATGGAATAATAAGGGGGGAGCAGTAAATGACAGTCAGTAACCCCGCCACCGGGGATGCACAAGCCAGTTTGTTTCTTCGTGCCGGTCCCAAGCCCGGAATAATGGGGAGGGTGATGCCAGGATCCGGTGTAAAATGTTGCCAAATCAATATGCGGACAACAATACAAATTGCCATACCGGATCGGTCGAGCCCGGGGTTAACAGCGACCGCCACCAGTACTGTTAGCCAACGGGGTGCTGGCCGAAATTGGGCTACTGTTGGTCAAAGAAAAAGGAGAAGAAGAGGAGGAAAGTAAAGAACTGAGGGTAGGAACTGTAAATGTTGGCAGTATGACTGGTAAGGGGAGAGAGTTAGCCGATATGATGGAGAGAAGGAAGGTTGATACATTGTGAGTGAAGAGACTAAATGGAAGGGGAGTGAGGCCAGGGGGGTCGGAAGTGGATTCAAATCGTTCTATCATGGTGTGGATGGGAGGAGAAATGGAGTAGGAGTTATTCTGAAGGAACAGCACGTCAAGAGTGTTTGGAGGTGAAAAGAGTGTCAGACAGAGTGATGATGATGAAGATGGAAATTGGAGGTGTGATGTTGAATGTTGTTAGTGTATATGTGACCTACTAGTTGGATGTGCGATGGGTGAGAAAGAAGATTCCTGGCACGAGTTGGATGAAGTGATGAACAGAGAGTGGAGATTGGAGCGGATTTCATTGGACACGTTGGTGAAGGGAACAGAGGAGACGAGGAGGTGATGGGTATGTATGGCATCAAGGAGAGAAATGAAGAAGTTCAGAGGATCATGGATTTCATTTAAAGGATGGAGAAGGTTGCGGTGAATACGTATTTTAAGAAGAGGGAGGAGCACAGGGTTACATACAAAAGTGGAGGAAGATGCCCACAGGTAGATGACATCCTATGCAGAAGAGTCAACCTGAAGGAGATTGAAGACTGCAAAGTGGTGGCAGGGGAAAGTGTAGTGAAGCAGCATAGGATGGTGGTCTGTAGGATGACGTTGGAGATCAAGAAGAGGAGGAGGGTGAGGGCAGAGCCAAGGATCAAATGGTGGAAGTTGAAAAAGGAAGACTGCAAGGTTGAGTTTAGGGAGGAGGTGAGACTGGCACTGGGTGGCAGTGAAGAATTACTAGACAGCTGGGCATCTACAGCAGATGAGGTAAGGGTGACAGCAAGAAGGGTGCTTGGCGTGACATCTGGACAGAGGAAGGAGGAAAAGGAAACCTGGTGGTGGAATGAGGAACTACAGGAGAGTATACAGAGGAAGAGGATGGCAAAGAAGACGTGGGATAGTCAGAGAGATGCAGAAAGTAGACAAGAGTACAAGAAGATAAGACACAAGGTGAAGAGAGAGGTGGCGAAGGGTAAAGAAAAGACATATGATGAGTTGTATGACAAGGTGGACACTAAGGAGGGAGAAAAGGACCGGTGGGCTACAGAGAGGGGCTGAGCTGGGAAAGATGAGCAGCAGGTTAGGGTGATAAAGGATAAAGATGGAAACAAACTCACAAGTGAGGAGAGTGTGTGGAGCAGATGGAAGGAGGACTTTGAGAGGCTGATGAATGAAGAGAACGAGAGAGAGAAGAGGTTGGATGACGAGGAGATAGTGAATCAGGAAGTGCAACGGATTAGCAAGGAGGAAGTAAGGACAGCGATGAAGATGATGAAGAACAGAAAGACCGTTGGTCCAGAGGACATACCTGTGGATGCATGGAGGTGATTAGGAGGGATGGCAGTGGAGTTTTTAACCAAATTGTTTAATGGAATCTTAGAAAGTGAGAGGATGATGAGGAGTGGAGAAGAAGTGTACTGGTGGGCCGATATTTAAGAATAAGGGGGATGTGCAGAACTGTAGTAACTACAGGGGGATAAAACTGATGAGCCACAGCATGAAGTTATGGGAAAGAGTAGTGGAAGGTCAGTTAAGAATTGAGGTGATGATTAGTGAGCAGCAGGATGGTTTCATGACAAGAAAGAGCACCACAGATAATAATTCATTACATTTATATAGCGCTTCTCTCAGTACTCAAAGCGCTATCCACGCAGGGAGGAACCGAACCCACAATCTTCCACAGTCTCCTTTCTGCAAAGCAGCAGCACTACCACTGCGCCACCTATGAGGACATGTGAGGTGATGTTTGCGCTGAGGATTTTGATGGAGAAGAAGAGAGAAGAATAGCAGGAGAAGCATTGTGTCTTTGTGAACCTGGAGAAAGGGAGCATATGGCAGGGTGACTGAGAGGAGCTGTGGTATTGTATGAGGAAGTCGGGAGTGGCAGAGAAGTACGTAAGAGTGGCACAGGATATGAACGAGGGGAGTGTGACCGCGGTGAGGTCTGCGGTAGGAGTGACGGAGGTGGGATTACATCAGGGATCGGCTCTGAGCCCTTTCTTATGCAATGGTGATGGACAGGCTGACAGACGAGATTAGACAGGAGTCCCCGTGGACTGTGATGTTTGCTGATGACACTGTGATCTGCAGGTTGAGGAGACCCTGGAGAGGTGGAGATATGAGAGGAGAGGAATGAAGGTCAGTAGGACCACCAAGACAGAATCCATGTGTGTGAATGAGAGGGAGGTCAGTGGAATGGTGAGGATGAGGGGAGTAGAGTTGGTGAAGGTGGAGGAGTTTAAATACTTGGGATCAACAGTACAGAGTAATGGGGAGTGTGGAAGAGAAGTGAAGAAGAGAGTGCAGGCGGGGTGGAGTTTTAGTGGAGAAGAGTGTCAGGAGTGCTTGGTGACAGGCGGGTATCAGCAAGAGTGAAAGGGAATGTTATATGGGCTGGAGACGGTGGCACAGGAGACAGAGCTGGAGGTGGCAGAGTTAAAGATGCTAAGATTTGCATTGGGTTTGACGAGGATGGTCAGGATTAGAAATGAGGACATTAGAGGGTCAGCTCAGGTTGGACGGTTGGGAGACAAAGTCAGAGAGGCGAGATTGCGTTGGTTTGGACGTGTGCAGAGGAGAGATGATGGGTATACTGGGAGAAGGGTGGTAAGGATAGAACTGCCAGGGAAGAGGAGAAGAGGAAGGCCTAAGAGAAGGTTTATGGATGTGGTGAGTGATGGGAGTAACAGAACAAGATGCAGAGGACAGAAAGATATGGAAGAAGATGATCTGTTGTGGCAACCTCTAATGGGCTCACCAATAATGTGGGGGTCTGGCTCAGGGTCACACTGTGTGGTCGAACTGACAAGCCATGGGGTTTAAGGTGCAGCGCCTTAAATGTGAGGCCTCACCATTCCCCCCTCCTGGGGCTCACCGCCACTCTGTGATGTCACTGCAAGGCCGTCCAGGCTTGTCCCACAAAAGCCACAGCAGTCCCTGTCAGTAACACTGAGCCTCCACTTTGATCTACTTTGGAGCCACACCCACCTCCACACCCCAGTTCTCTTTATCCTATTACCTCGTGGGCCACCCACCTAGCTTATAAGCCACGCCCTCATTCTCTTTAGCCACCTCCCTTCTAAGCCACACCCTCATTCTCTTTATTCTCCTACCTTCTGAGCCGCACCTCCATACTCTTTATCCTATTACCCCCAAAGCCACACCCCTCCAGTCCTTATTCTCTTAATTCTCCAATCCTCAGAGCCGCACCCCCATAAGAAGTAAATGACAGTCAGTGTAAAGCCTCTTATTTGGCATATTGAGAAGTAAACTAATATATCAATCAATTCAATCAATTAAATAATTAAAACTACACCCGAAGAGTGCTGAGTTAAGCCGAGGAGACCTTCAGCCGACAGGGCTGAGGTGTTGGGTGATCACTTAGTAGCGATGCCAAGGTGAGGAGTCCATTGTGATAGGCAAAAAATTGGTGATTATACAGCCAACATCTTCTTAATAGATTATGGAAAGGTCAATCTGGAAAGGAGGAAGAGGAGAATAAGAGCTGAAGATGTCTTGCTGATATTGCAGCCCTGCTGAAGGAACGCCATGTAAAGACAAAGCCTGGCAAAGACGGACCTTCTTGTTATCTCATGTGTCTACCCAGCTCTCCATCTCTGTCACTGTCGCTAACACCCAGTCTTGGAGTGGCTGTCCTTCAGAGACCAAGTTACAACGGTCTGAGGGTCCGGCCGATTCACCCAAAAGAAGGTCAGACCACATGTGACACACACTGTCATGTATCTGCTGGCAGGAGACTCACTGTGTGTCCCCAAGCTGCTGCAGATGATTCAAAATGCAGGAACACATCTGGTGTTCAACCAGACGAGGTGGGCACGTCACTTCTCTCGTCCTGTAGCAGCCCACATTGAGTTCACATCCTTGACGTTTGCCTGCAGAGTAGTCAACGGGTGGGCTCTTACATATATGGAGACACTTGGGAGGTCCTATGCTCCTTCTCGCCCACTCAGGTCTGCTGTTGATGCCACCTGTGTGTCCCATCAGACTCCTTTTTAATGTGTAGCTCCTAGTTGGTGGGACGCGCTGCCCACCTCCATTCCAAATGCTGTCTCCCTCACAGTCCGTTTGTTCGGTGAACTTCGGTGGCTCCGTGTAACCAATAAAGTGTGACTCGCTGGCATTTGGCTCCGTGCTCTTCACGTGTGACAATCGATTCTGTCACCTTGTCCTGTAGCACTTGTTCCTACACAGTCCCCAGTCTGTTATTCACTCAATTATGGTGACCTCCTCTGTAAGTCGCTTTGGATAAAAGCGTCTGCTAAGCAAACAAATGGAAATGGAGAGGAAGACGTTCATGACACGATGGCCACGTCTATAGGTCACGGGTACGTGGAAATCTGGTTGCTCCCTTGCTAATTTAATGAGTTCACCTCAATCCACCTTTTAATTCTGATTTTGGACTGAGGGTCTGCAGCTGTCAGTCACTCGGGTGGTCTCTTTGTGTGACTCCATTGACTTCAGTGCTCTTCACTTCAGCCCACCACTCTGTGAGATGCCTAGGCCTTCCAGTCCTGCCACTGGATTGAAAATTTTAAAATTTGAGTTCTGCCAGCCAGCTGAGTGGGCTCTCAGTTTACATCCTCATTTTTAAGATGGTGGTCACTCCCATTAAATTCTGCTGATCATCAAGCCCCTATTTTGACACCAAAAGTCCACCACTTCAGCCAGTGAGTGCACTGGGGGTGTACACAAGCGAAACCAACTGGGCTCCCACTTGACCAACTGCAGCTGTGGCCCACCCTGATGGGATGTCCCCAGTCAAATTTCTATTAAGATTTGAAACGCAAGCTGCTGGCTTTTAAAGTGAAGTCCCTTCGGTGCCAATACAAAGGCTTTGGGGGTCTTAAATAGAAACTGGAAAATAAATTGATTTGTAATTGGTTTGACGTTGGGGGCTATAAGCCCCTGTTGGTCTTGATCCACCATGACCCCGAAGAAAGCCAAATAATCACTGGAGGCGCCAGTCAGTTTTCACTCTGCAGTTCCTCATGCGGGCAGCTTGCGCCCCTTGGCATTTACTCTTTCAGCGCAGGTGTTTTGTCTGTGCCCAGCCGGCGACCCGCACACAAAGTCTGGGATTATAATGCAGGCATTGAGGTTCTGCAGAGAGGAATGCCTTTGTATGGCCACAGACTCACAAGCCCCACCCATTGTTTGGAGCGCTAGGAACGAGTTATACCAGACTGGCAAACCCAAACCCCCGCACCGCGCCCCCACTCACCGGCCCCCGCATTTTTCAGGTATTGTGTTTCAGCTCTCAGGTCTCTCACAAAGACAAAGCCCAGGATGCCGAGAGGAGCGAGAGAAGAGCGGAGTGTCGGTGTTTCAGAGGACTGAGAGGCGGGCGTGGCTTAGAGCGTAGGAGAATAAAGACCATGGGGGTGTGGCTTCAAAGTAATTCCACGCCAAAGAAAATGGGGGTGTGGCTTATAAGTTACTGGGGTGAAGACAATGGGGGTGTGGCTCAGAAGGTAATACAATAAAGATAATAGAGGTGTGGCTTACAAGGTGGGTGAATAAAGACAATGGGGATGCTGCCTAGAAGGTAATAAGATAAAGAGTATGGGGGTGCAGCTCTGAGGATTGGAGAATTAAGAGAATAAGGACTGGAGGGGTGTGGCTTTGGGGGTAATAGGATAAAGAGTATGGAGGTGCGGCTCAGAAGGTAGGAGAATAAAGAGAATGAGGGTGTGGCTTAGAAAGGAGGTGGCTAAAGAGAACGAGGGCGTGGCTTATAAACTAGGTGGGTGGCCCACGAGGTAATAGGATTAACAGAACTGGGGTGTGGAGGTGGGTGTGGCTCCAAAGTAGATCAAAGCGGAGGCTCAGTGTTACTGGCAGGGACTGCTGTGGCTTCTGTGGGACAAGCCTGGAAGTCCTTGCAGTGACATCACAGAGTGGCGGTGAGCCCCAGGAGGGGGGAATGGCGAGACCTCACATTTAAGGCGCTGCACCTTAAACCCCACGGCTTGTCAGTTCGACCACACAGTGTGACCCTGAGCCAGACCCCCAAATTATTGGTGAGCACATTAGAGGCTGCCACAGCAGATCATCTTCTTCCATATCTTTCTGTCCTCTGCATCTTGTTCTGTTACTCCCATCACTCACCACATCCATAAACCTTCTCTTAGGCCCCCACATTATTGGTGAGCCCATTTTAAAAAATAGAACTGCAGTTTGCCCGTGTTAAATTAGCTAATACAGTGTTTGAGAAACCCTTGAAAGTGTCGACAGAGAGAAAGATGTGGACCCCCTAAGTACCTGAAGCACTGCACCACTTCCACATCCCACTCCTGAATGGTACAGCGAAAGCCAATAAGCAGTTCCTTGGTTTTGCTGATGTGAAGATGCAGACAATTCTCAAACGTCTCCCCCTGGCACCTCTCCTTTGTCTCATCCCCCCTTATCAATAAGCCCCTTAAGAGCAGAATCATCTGAGAATCCCCACGAGTGACCTGCTCTCATATTTATAGTCAGAAGTGTCTGGCAGGCCTGTTCATGTGTTGCTCACACAGTCCTCGAGTCTGCCTGGCAGATAGTCCATCATCTGGGACCCCACCCACCTGCATATCTCTGAGTTGACCCCTTAACAGAGATGGCTGGATGGTATTGAAGGTGCTGGAGAAACCCAAAATACATCATCCTCATGGAGAGGCCAGCTTCATCCAGCCTTGTGGAGCAGACAGATAATTGCATCCTCTGCTCCAGTCTTTATCTGAAATGCAGTCTTTAGGGGGTCCAGGTGGTCTACCACAAGAAGACGCATGTAGTCCAGGACCAGCCTCTCAAAGGTCTCCATGATGTGAGACGTATGTGCACACTGGTGTGTAGTTATTAGGTGAAGAAGAGCCCACCTTACGATGCAGTGGCACCTTCTGAAGCCTTAGGTGACAGAGGACACCACAAGGTTGATGAGCACAGGCCTGAAGAACTTGAGGACCAACTCACCAGGTCCTATTCAGTTGTCTCCTCACTTGGACATCAGTTATGGTCAGAGATGGGCTCCTCGCTGGACATTCCAATTGACGTGGTAGAAGTGGTCGATGATAGTGTTTGGATCTGGTCATTGGAAGAAGGTGACAGTACGACAACTCCTTTAGAGCCCATCCGTCATATGCTTTCTTTCTCCAGGTCCACAAAGACACAATGCAACTCCTTTTGGCCCTCTCTAAACTTCTCCACCAACATCCTCAGAGCAAACATCACATCTGTGGTGCTCTTTCTTGTCATGAAACCATCCTGCTGCTCACTAATCATCGCCTCACTTCTTAACTGATCTTCCACTACTCATTGTTACTACAGCTCTGCACATCCCCTTATTCTTAAATATCGGCCCACCAGTTCACTTCTTCTCCACTCCTCATCATCCTCTCACTTTCCAAGATTCCATTAAACAATTTGGTTAAAAACTCCACTGCCATCTCTCCTAATCACCTCCATGCTTCCACAGTTATGTCATCTGGACCAACGGCCTTTCTGTTCTTCATCCTCTTCATCGCTGTCCTTACTTCCTCCTTGCTAATCCGTTGCACTTCCTGATTCACTGTCTCCTCGTCATCCAACCTCTTCTCTCTCTTGTTCTCTTCATTCATCAGCCTCTCAAAGTCCTCCTTCCATCTGCTCCACACATTCTCCTCACTTGTGAATTTGTTTCCATCTTTATTTTTTATCACCCTAACCTGCTGCTCATCTTTCCCAGCTCAGCCCCTCTCTGTAGCCCACCGGTCCTTTTCTCCCTCCTTAGTGTCCACCTTGTCATACAACTCATCATATGTCTTTTCTTTACCCTTCGCCACCTCTCTCTTCACCTTGCCCCTTATCTCCTTGTACTCGTGTCTACTTTCTGCATCTCTCTGACTATCCCACGTCTTCTTCGCCATCCTCTTCCTCTGTATACTCTCCTGTAGTTCCTCATTCCACCACCAGGTTTCCTTTTCCTCCTTCCTCTGTCCAGATGTCACGCCAAGCACCCTTCTTGCTGTCAGCCTTACCTCATCTGCTGTAGATGCCCAGCTGTCTAGTAATTCTTCACTGCCACCCAGTGCCAGTCTCACCTCCTCCCTAAACTCAACCTTGCAGTCTTCCTTTTTCAACTTCCACCATTTGATCCTTGGCTCTGCCCTCACCCTCCTCCTCTTCTTGATCTCCAACGTCATCCTACAGACCACCATCCTATGCTGCTTCACTACACTTTCCCCTGCCACCACTTTGCAGTCTTCAATCTCCTTCAGGTTGACTCTTCTGCATAGGATGTCATCTACCTGTGGGCATCTTCCTCCACTCTTGTACGTCACCCTGTGCTTCTCCCTCTTCTTAAAATATGTATTCACCGCAACCTTCTCCATCCTTTAAATAAAATCCATGATCCTCTGACCTTCTTCATTTCTCTCCTTGATGCCATACCCATCACCTCCTCGTCTCCTCTGTTCCCTTCACCAACGTGTCCAATGAAATCCGCTCCAATCTCCACTCTCTGTTCATCACTTCATCCAACTCGTGCCAGGAATCTTCTTTCTCACCCATCGCACATCCAATTTGTAGGTCACATATACACTAACAACATTCAACATCACACCTCCAATTTCCATCTTCATCATCATCACTCTGTCTGACACTCTTTTCACCTCCAAACACTCTTGACGTGCTGTTCCTTCAGAGTAACTCCTACTCCATTTCTCCTCCCATCCACACCCTGATAGAACAATTTGAATCCACCTCCGATCCCCCTGGCCTCACTCCCCTTCCATTTAGTCTCTTCATGCACAATGTATCAACCTTCCTTCTCTCCATCATATCCTTTTCCAGTCACACTGCCAACATTCAAAGTTCCTACCCTCACCTCCCCTCTCCTACTCTTCCTCCTCTCCTCCTGACTCCGGACACGTCTCCCCCCTCTTCTTCTTCTTCTTCAGCCCAGTTTCTGCCAGCACCCTATTGGCTAACAGTACTGGTGGCTGCCATTGTTAATGTTGTTATATGGGCATGAAGAAAAACACTGGTTTGTGCATCCCCTGTGGCTAGGTTAGAAAGGCACTATATAAATAAAACGTACTATTATTATTATTGTTATTATTATTATTATTGTTATTATTATTATATGATTATGTATTATTAAATTATAGATGGGTGTGTAAGGCACTATATAATAAGCAGATCGAACTTTATTTGTCCCCAGCTGGAGATCTGCGGAAGTCGCCATAATGTCCATGAATCCCATTGATTTCTTACCCCGCGTTCAGCACAAATCCAAGTTTACTGACATTCGCTGGCCTTCCTGTTGTCCGTATTGAGTTTTCTTCTAATTCGGCTTTTCGCTGCATGTCCCGTATGACGTCATTAACACAGATCTTCACTTTGAGTGATTTTTATGCCAATTGTTTGGTTGATGGTACCCTAACACCTTGTCTACTCCTTATGTGGGGTTTCCTCAGCGCCTCTCTGCTGCCACTTCGATTTTCCGTCGCTCCACCAATGCTGCTGCAGTTCTTCACTTTCCGGCTGCAAACCATCTTCCTCCTGGGATAATCAAAGTCTACCTAACCTAACTTATGACTGGAAGGACGTGCAGGCTGGAGGGAGTGAGACTGACGAGGACAGGCAGGGGGGTGAGAAAGTGGACAGCACTGAACTCGGAGCCCTCACTCCACTCACGAGCCTTGCTGGTTTGCCTCTGAGGCGCTCCGTCAGCCGATCCTATGGCGCCACCTGCTGGCCGCTTTGTGAATTGCGGGTGAAGAGGACAGGATGGGGGGCGTCCCGTTAGTTAACCTTTCTTGTAGGAGTCTCTTACATTAATCATGGTTTTTTTTTTGTAATAAATATTTGCATTCCCTTTCTCTCAATAATCGCTCGGCACAATCAGCTGCCATCTACGTTGTTTCTCTCACCCACCCTGCAGTGGATATCTCAGTACAGCATATGATTTATGAGCATTTAATTTTTCAGGTAAAACGGACACTTTTTGAAATTTATATAGCGTCTTTCACCATGTATCAAAATGATCTGGTCCCTTTTTTAACACTCGTTTTCTGATTTCCGTCTGTTTTTCACATAAATATTGAGTCTTCAAAGCCTCTTCCGGAGTAACAGCCTCATCTTATTGCCATGTGCAAAAGTTTGTACACCCCACGGTAAATAAATAAATGTATAGTGACATGTGGTGACAATGAACTAATCATTAAATGACATGCGCCAGTGCCTGCTGGGTTTGGCTCCAGCTTCCCTGCGACTAATAAGTGGGTTAAGAAACTCAATGGATGGATGGATGAATGTTAGCGTAAATAATTCAATAGGCCTTTTCTTGCTTATTTCTTTATGAATTTTCTTGTGAAGCACATGGACCTCCAGCTCCATGGATTGCACCGTCTTTGTTGTTCTTGCTTTCTGTGTCACCCACTTGATGCACAGCAGATGGCTCTGCTCTTCTTTTTCTTCTCCATCCCTTTGTCTTGTTTTGGCCTTCATCGTGTCTTCAGCTGATGTGAGTTGCTTGACGCTCAGCAGATGTTCTTTTACTTCCTGCCATATCACTTTGTTTGCCTGTCACTTTGTTGGCTGAGATCCACACATGACCGTCGAGGGTTTGCCAAGGTTGCTGCTGCCAAAATGTTTTTGCCTCACCAGAACATATCAAGAACATGAGTCTTTGATCAAGACCAAGTCCAAGATTAGCCCCAGAGGCTAGTGATTAACTGTGTGTCAGGCGGACAGACCTTAGCATTTCATGTATACGCATTGAATTATTTCTTCATTTATTAAGTTGAGTGACATTGGACACTACATGACATCCATCCTCCCATTTCCTAAACCTGCTTTATCCTGAGCAGGGGGTGTGGAGGAGCTGCATCCATCCCAGATAGCACAGGAGGCATAAGGCAGGAGCAGCAGCAGGATCACAGGGTGAACACCAGCACACCCACACCAGGACCAGTTCAACAACAACATCTCACATAACCTGCACAGAAGGTGAAGCACCCATCGGAAAACCCCCCGGGAGAACATGCAGACTTCACACAGGGAGGACCCTGGACAGGTGGTGTGGCGTACCGGTTAAGGCTGAGCATCTGAGCTCAAATCCTGACACCGTGTGACCCTGCCATGTGCTCCTACTGTAAAAGCATTGTCCTATTGTCGTCATTTACAAAGTGACTGGTGACCACCTGACATACAGTAAGCCTGTGAAGTTCACACCAACTCTTTTTCCCAAAGGCAGAGGGTATGCGGTCCCCAGAATGTGATTTCATTTTCATACACTCCATTTCCACCATTCTCTGTAAAGTTTTTGTGTGTCACCTCCTTATGCTGTCACCTGTCATATTTTGCTCACACCACTTACATTCATTTCCTACCTCCTGACCTTCAGGACCACCATAATAATGCTCTGATATTTGGCTGGGGTGCCCACTGCTGCCTCTATGACTTCATTTTGTGAGGAATCCTTCTCATTGCAACGTGGCAGCCTTCAACATGGTCTCACATGACTCCTCAGACTGATGAGCAGCACCAGCTTTTGCTCTAAGATTACTGAAGATGCCTCTTTTTTATTTTTTCCTTCAGCCTGAAGTGAACACAATGCCCAATCCACCAAAGGTTCATTTTATCTACTGAGGCAAATGCACTTCAGCATCAAATAGTCAGGGAGCACTTACGTGTTCACACTTCTGCTTGCTGATTTAGACTTTCTTGACTGAATAATAAGAAAGAAAAATGCTTTTGTTTGGTCCCCATGCTTACATGAATTAAATCTGCGTACTTGGTCAGGTCGGAATGATTGATGGTTGTGTCCTGAATTCCAGAAGCATTGAATTGAATGAGGGGGCATTTACTTTTTCACACAGCCGGTTTTTCATGTCCCTTCTCTTATTATATGCAGGATTGCCATACAGTACTCTCAATTCCTCGTTTTTTCTAACTCTTTAGCTTCCATCTTCAAACACCGCTCTGAAAATCCTCCTCTGAATCTTTCTTAGGCGGAGTGGTGGCTCTGAGGCTCGGGATCTGCACTGCCAATCGGAAGGTTGCTGGTTTGAATCCCATAAATGCCAATAGGGACTCTGCTCTGTTGGGCCCTTGAGCGAGACCCTTAACCTGCAATTGCTGAGCGCTTTGAGTAGTGAGAAAAACACTATATAACTGCAAAGAATTATTATTAGTAAAGAATTATTATACAGACACTGCAAACCTCTTGGTCAACACCCATGTCACTGCCCCATATAAAATTACTGGTGCAGATCCAGGCTTTGTTGACTGAATAATAAGAGAGAGAAATGTTTTTGTTTGTCCCTCACGCTTACATTAATTAAATCTGCGGACTTGATCAGGTCGGTATGATTGATGGTTGTATCCCGAATTCCAAAAGCAATGAATTGAGTGAGGGGGCATTTACTTTTTCACACAGCCGTTTTCTCATGCCCCTTCTCTCATTATATGTTGTTTCTTTGTTCCTCACCACTTTCTTTTGCCCTGATACCCGAGGCTCGTTTTTGCCAGGCCTCTGAAGAGCTTCACAGGTAGCTGCCCGATGACGGGGGTCCATTGTCTCCATTGAAGGGCCAGTGGGACTCAGTCTAGCTCTTGGGGATGCTACGGTGGCTTCAGAAACCCAATTTTAGGTTAAATGTACAAAATGTCCTCTTTTAGAATATGTAGGTGTGCTCAGGGTGGACAGCAAGACACGGATAGTGTCACACACATGCACATGGGAGGCCGCTAAAGGGCTCGAATGAGGGTAATTCCACTCTGAGCCAGAAGGTGGCAGAGTACATCATCCCTTTCTCTCTTTTTACTGCAGACAAGTTACGAGAAATTTCCGCCTGGTCCCAATGATGTCACTTTCAGTTCCAGGACCGGTGATGTCACTTCCGGTTCCAAGACAGATGACGTCACTTCCGGTTCTGACCCTAATGACCTCACTTCCTCTGCCCGACTTTAAAGCCTCCATTTTGTCTTTCCTAAATTGGACTCAGTTCTGTAAGGATTTCACTCCTCTGTTTGTGAACCAAACTTCCATTATACGGGGTGGTTACCCCAAACCTTTTTGTGGTGTTTGTCCTTCATTTGACAACAGACACATTTTTAACTTTTGGAGTATTTCAATCTGGTCACTGGTTGGCATACAATACCCATGCAGGCCTCGATACCCCCTTAGACCCCCCCCTACTGAATGCACCCCTGGCACAAACAGCAATTTACAGTGCTCTACACCTGTAGACGTTGTCTGCCACGAACAGTCAGGAAGTGACGCTGTGCAGGTGGTTTAGATGCCCTCAGAGGGACACTCATCAGTACATCTTACTCAGGTGGACCCTTCAGTGTTTCATTAGGACTGACTCTGACACACTCAAATAAAGAAGACTACCAGGTGCACATCTAGGGATAGTTTTTTATTTCAGGTTCTCCATGGTCACACGTCCAAGGTTATGGTTCAATCATCATCCAACTTAAATTACAAACAGTTAATTGACATTTAAAGAATGATCTCCAAATCCCCAGGTGGCAGTGCCCACCCTGTAGCTCCAGGCCAGCCGACTTCCTTCTGATTTCATTTGCTAGCTGGAAAAGTTCAGCAAACCTTCTTCCCCTGCAGAAGAGAAACTGATCACTGTTGATGCATGGCGCCCCACACACCTAATGCATGGTATTCATCACAGTCTTGGTCAGTCCTCACACTCCCTTCACTGCCCTTGCTCACACATCACAGCACACCTTGTGCTCATGCTCTCCTCCTCCTTCTCTGAAGACATACAAGGGTCTCTCTGTAACATGAACGCCTGAGGGTCACTCTGCCATTTTCTCCAACAACATGACCATCAAAGTCAGAAAGTCTGAGGATCTCTCTGACGCACTCCATGACCTCATGTCATTTACAGACTGGTCAGGATCAGCCCGGACATATCGTGTGGGGAGAGTCTTTTGGGTCTTCCCCAGTGGACAGTCCAAGTACTGATACATGTGGAGACTGATAGTCTGTATGTGATGTCCTTGAGAGTGTGAACTCAGGTGGGGAGGCAACTTAAGTTCAATCTCCAGGAAAACTTTTTGATGGATAGTACTCCAAAGTTATTTCAGAAAAACCTGGGGACAAACATACAAATGAGGGGAACGGGAATCAACCTTCGAGTTCCTCGAGCCAACACCTCACAATGAAGAGACCACTTTACACAACTGTGTAGTGGACAGGTAGCCTGGGGCCACTAAAGCCCCAACAGTTTAAAGAGTGTTTAAAAGAGTGACCTGCACCATCAGAATGTGAGAAGTCTGGCATATCACTTTCACCAGTGAGGATCTGGAAGATCACTTCGGGATCTCCAAGAGTGATGAGCATCCGGGGTTACCTTGGGATTTTCAGTCGGTTGATGACCATTCAGTAAGAGAATGCCTAAAGATAGCAATGTACTCCATACCACTGAGGTCTCTGGGGATTACTTTGTGATATCAAAGAATGGTGGGCTCCCAGATTTCACTCTCTGGTCTTATCATTAGGAAATCAGATTGTACCTAAGTGATGAACGTCTTGAGGTCTCAATGTTTATAAGTGAGGAATCCATTTCAGTTTAGTTGTCTAGTTCTCCATATGAGAGGACAGTCTGGTGGTCATGCTAAGAGTTTTGACATTAACTAATGAGAAGATCCTCAGGATCATTCTATGGATTTCCATCAAAAGGAAATACCTGAGGATCACTTTGAGATCTTCATAAGCGATGGAGTTGCACAGGTACCTAAGTGATCACTATCAAGATAGGGGTTTGTGCTAGTTGGATGTCTAGGTAGGGCCTTATGATCTATAGCATAGAGGAGTCTGGGAATTATAAGGACACCTGAATGTCACTTTCTGACATCAGTGAGTGATGGGCTCTAGCAAAGGGAACACCTAAAGGTATGCACTTTACCTCCATCACGAGGAGTTAGAGGATCACTCTGTGATCTCCAAGAGTGATGAGCTCCAACAAGCCTCTTTGTTAACTCTTTAATTAAGGAGTCAGAGGTTTACATCATAAATTCTTCAAAAGAAGGGTCATTCTCTGGTCCCCACCAAAGGGAACATCTGAGGGTCACTTTGTGATCTCAAATTAGGGATGGATTATCCCAGCTCCGTCAATGATCTCTACCAAAGAGGCCACCCAAAGTTCACCTTGTTGATCTTCATCGTCAAGGAAGCAACCTGAGAACCACATTGTGAATTCTACCACTAGAGATCCTAAGGATCACTCTCTGATCTCCACCAAAGGAAACACCTGACAGTCAGTTGAGGAGTTAAATAAGTGATTCTCTCTCAAAGGGATCTACCGAAGACCTGCTCTTTGCCTCTCCCACTAAGGAGTCTCATTGGCGGTCTTAGACATCCAAGAACGATGAGCTCCAATAGTTCCTTTCAGATCTTTATCCTGATGGAGTCAGAAGACCTTTTAGTGATCTCCAAGAAGTAGTTGACTTTTGGAGATCTGTTAGTGACAGCCACAAATGATCTTCCAATTCTCTCTACAAGGAAGGCTCCTCAGGGTTGCTTTAAGATCTCCATCTTAAAGTAGTCTAAGGATCACTTTGTGATCTCCAAGAGTGATGGGCTCCCTGAGATGTTTTGGTATCTTCATCGTTAGAGAGTCTAAAGATCACAACACTGGATTTATCGTTGAGGGGTCTGAGAGTCACTCTTTGATCTCCATTGGTGGAAACACCTGTGGATCACCTTCTGCTATTGATGAGTGATGGGCTCTACTGATAATCACTATCAAAGGGGACACCTAAGTATCTGCCATTTTCATCTGCCACTGTGGAGTTGGAGGGTCACTTTTTGATTTCAAAGAATGACGGGCTGTAAGAGGTCTCTGTGTTATCTCAGTCATTAAAGAGTCTGAGATCTTCTTTAGCGAGTCTGAGGATCACTTTGTGATCTAAAACAGTGATGTGCTCCAAAAAGTCCCTTTGTTCCCTCTGTCATCAAGGAGTCTGAGGATCACATCACAAAATCAGATCTCCACTAGTGGGAAAAATCTGAGGACCTTCTTCTGAGTGTTCCATCAATAGGCAGCCTGAGAGTCACTTTATGATGAGCTCTAACAAGTCTCTTTGTCTATCATGAAGAAGTCTATGGTTCAAATCACCAACTCCACCAGGGGAGATCCTGAGGATTACTCTCTGGTCTCTTTCAAAGCAAACATCTGAGGATCGCTTTGTGATTTCTGCTGTTAAGGAGTCTGAGGACTGCTGGGTTATCTCCAAGAGCGATGGATGTCTGGAGGCCTCTAAATATCTAAAGATCTACCTGCTGTCTCCACTGTTAGGAGTCCAAGAATCACTCTGGGATCTCCATGGGTGATGGATTCTTAAAGATCACTCCATTGACAGAGCTCTGGAAGTCCATGATCTCTCACAAAGAGAATGTCTGAGGATCGGCCTGTTCTCTCTACCATTGCAGGGTTCGAGGATTACCCTGGGACCTCTGAGTGTGACATTCTTTCAGAGGTCTATGAGAGGTCAGTCCTTCAGAATTCTGAGAATCACATTGAGATCTTCACAAGCGATGGGTTTCTGGTGGTCCCTTGCTATCATTAAGGAGCCTCAGGATCAAGTCACAAAGTCTTACAGTGGAGACCCTGAGAATAACTCTTTGATGTCCACCAAAGGGAGGATACGAGGATAACTTGGTGATCTGTGTTAAGTGGTGGCACCCCTCAGTGATCTCTGCCAAAGAGAACACCCACAGATCATCTTGTCTTGTTATTTGAACTGCCGGGCTTGTGATCTTCATCATTAAGGACCATGAGGATTGTGTACCACTGGAGAGTCCTGGGGTCACCGTGTGATTTCTATTCTTTGGGAGTCTGAGGACAGCTGTGTGATCTCCAAGGGTGAGGGACTTCTTGAGGTCTCTCACTAACGTCTAAGAAAGCAAACACCTGAGGATCAGTAATTAGTCTGTGGCTCCATCATCGGGGAGTTAAGGGCTTCAGGCTGAGGGTTAACTCCTTTCTGCCTACTACGCTTATCTCCAGAGTCTGAGGTGCTCATGTAATTGTAGGCTACTAAGAAATACGGAAGTGCATTCTGCAGTATTGACTGGCACCAGTGCCATCCTAGGTTGAGTGTCCCACACACCTATTATTATGTCCCGGGGTACCACCTAACCTCCCCACCAACATCATCACAACATCCCTGAATCTCCAGTGCCATCTGCAGCCTCACCTTCCTTCTGGATCCCACAGAACTCCTCGCATTCCTTCTGGCTGTAGAATTTGTTGCCGTTGCCCTTGCAGCCGCTGTATTTGAAGGAAATGCATTTGCCCTTCTGGGAATCGAAGGCCCACAAGTTGGTGGGGGAGTTGCATGTGCCAGTCTCGATGGGCAGTCTGCAGGCAGCTGTAGGAGGAGCAAGGAGATGAGTGTGCGAACAGCCAGAAGATGGCACCAGGTGTACCATGAGATACCCATAACTGACCCTTGTGGAGGGTGGTGTGCAGATTGTGGACGTTTCCCGGTGGTCTCTCGTTAGATTCAAGGGACTGCCAATGAGCTGCAAATGACATTCAGGGGGCAATGGGGTTATGGAGCATGTGGGTGGCACGTGTGAGCAGCTTTAGGGGCGTGGCTATGAGTGGGTGGGGCTATCAGTGTCCACCAATAAGAGTCTCAATGACAAATCAGTAAAGTTTGTCCTTATTTTGGTTGCCATTCATATTTATTTAAATACCCCCCAGGATGACATCCTAGTAACACCACTGACCTGACTGGAAGTCATAAGGGGGCACTACATCTGGGTCTGGAGACCCCATGCCGGGGCCACACAGCTTGTGTTTCTGTTGTACCCTTCAGCTGGTTTTTACCTGACAGCTTATTGTCACCTGGTGTGCCTCATGCAGGTGGACGATGGAAAAGGGGGCTAAATATTATAAATATATGGGAGCAGTGCAGGGCGGTCATAATCATCAGTTTGGTGGGCCGTCAATCTAGATTTGGGGATCTCCAGGTGGTATCAGAGGATTGTGTGTGTTTAGTCAGCCAAGAATGGTGGTCTCCGCATCTGGGACTAGCTGAGGGGGAGATGATATTCAGGTCCTCCTGGAATATCTGAAGCAGTTGATGAAGCATCAAGGTAGAGATGTGGGGCATATAGATGGTGTCCAGACAGATTGAATGTGTGTATGAGTATGTAGTCAGGTGGGGAAGGGTGGTCTCCATTGACTAATTGATCCAAGGTGGGACAGTAGAGGGAGATAATGGCTAGCAGAGGGAGTGATAGTCTTTAGGTCACCTTGGATTATCTAAAGCACTTGTTGAGCCCTCAGGGTATATTTGGGTGTCCTGGGGGTGGAATCAGAAGATTGTGTGTGTCTGTGTGTGTGGTCAGCTAAGGAATGGTGGTCTCCATCAACTGACAGATCCATTGGAGGCACAGTGTGAGGGGTAATTATCTTCACCTCCTCTTGGGAGAGTCTGAAGGTCTGCAGGTGGTGTCCAGGGATAGTGAGTGCATGCGTGTGTGTGTCTTCATGGTGGGCCAATAGAGGAGATGATGATGGTGAGCCAGTGGAGAAGGTGATGACCTTTGGGTCCTTCAGGCATATTTAATGCATTTGATGAACTGTCAAGGAAGTTTGTGGGGGAGAGGGGTGTAGGTGTGTGTGTGTTTGTGTCTCCCCTTATTGATTGCTCCATGGGAGCCCAATATTTGGGATAATTAGGTCCTCTGAGTATATTTACAACAGGTGGTAAACTATCAAAAGAAAGTCTGAGGGTCTGTCAGTGCTATTTGGAAAAACTGTGTGTGGGTGTGTGTGTGTGGTCAGCCAAGGAGTGGTGGTCTCCACACACTGACTGGTCCATGGCTGGCCAGTCAAGGATGTGATGATCTTCACATTTTTTCTGGAAAATTTGATGCAGTTGGTGACCCGTCATGATTGAGTTGCGGGATCTGTAGGAGCTGTGTGTGTATGTAGTCAGCCGAGTGAAGGTGGTCTCCACTCTTACCTTCCGTCCGGCATCTCTGCAAGCAGTTCTTCTCGCTCAGGAATCTGTTGCTGTTCCCAAGGCAGCCGCCATAAGTGAACCGCTGGCACAGCATGAGGCTCGAGTTGTAGAAGTACCTGATCTCGTTGCCGTAGCAGGGCCCGTGGTCTTGGGGGAGCTTGCAAGAGTCTGCATGAGGAGGGCAGGGAGAGCAAATTCAAAATGAAACGCCTCGCTACTGTTGGAATTCTATTAGAATTGAAATGAAAAGGCCATTAAGAAATTCAAACATGAAAATCCCAGCGGCGATCTGCGGCCGGTCAGCCGGCACTTCTTAGCAGCGCAACGCTGCGACTCAACAGCAGGAAGCCAAAGGGCTGGGTGCAGTACACTAAATGACCAGCAGAGGGCAGTATTCTACAGTTTAGTAATTCTTCCATATCTTACTGTCCTCTACAACTTGCTCTGTTACACCAATAATAATACTGTAATAATAATAATAATAATAATAATAATAATAATAATAATAATACATTTTATTTATAAAGCGCCTTTCTTATGCTCAAGGCATTTAGAGTACAAGTTTGGGAGCCAAAATCCTGATTTGTATTAGTTAGAGCCTGGGAGCTGAGGGGCCATGAAGAAGAAGGAGAAGATGAAGAAGATGAAGATGAAGAAGTGACTTGATGTTTAAATAAAGCAAGATCCTGCATGTCTCTTGTCACTTGAATAGGGTCTCTGCTTTACAGTCCAATGGAGTCCTCAGCCCTAAGAGACTTGGAGACCCATCATCACTAGACCACCGGCAGATGGCAAACCACAAAGACCTCCTGAGGCTCCAAGTGTGAAAAAAGTCCATGTGTGAGAAGCTCAGGGAAAGAGATCACTAAAGAAAGGCGCTATATCAGATAAAAATTTATGTTAGGTAGAATGTCCAGAGGGGACTGGGTGGTCTCGTGGTCTGGACCCCCTACAGATTTTATTTTTTTCTCCAGCCTTTGGAGTTTTTTTTTTTCTGTCCACCCTGGCCATCGGACCTTACTCTTATTCTATGTTAATTAATGTTGACTTATGTTTATCTTTTATTGTGTCTTCTATTTCTCTATTCATTTTGTAAAGCACTTTGAGCTACATTGTTTTGTATGAATATGTGCTATATAAATAAATGTTGATTGATTGATTGATTGAAAAACTCTTTTGAGCTGGAAAACTTACCTTCATTTTGGAAAAATTCCATGGTGTCACCTGATCCCTGAGGCTCCTCCGCTGGCTCCGTGTTCCTCCTCCGCCTCTGTGTGATAAGAAGCAGCAGCAGGTAATGGTGGGCTCTGCCAATCAAGTGTCACATCACCCGCTCCCCTGGCACCTTTATCTCTGGAAATGTCCCCATGTGTCTCAAATGTCAGCTCCAGTATTATTTACTTTTTATTTTATAGCGCCTTTCTAACAAAGAATTAAACAACAAAAGCAGAAGACACAACTGCTCATGACAATGAAAGGTACTATAAAATATTACCACAGGGTCTTTACCTATTAACTTAAGGTCTGATTTTGACTGATATTCTCCTTTTATTTGTCAAATGGCATTGCTTGACATTTCCAGTAGGAGGTGCTATGCCAGCTTTGAGTTGGCTTCATGTTTTAGACTGGCGGTCCTAGAAGATGTGATGTTTAGTGCCAGGCTGGCATTTGCACCTGTGTGTCCCCCATAATGACTTTAATTTATAGCACCTTTCCTGGTGTGGATGGTCAGGGAAGACAGAAGCCTCTGTGAGGAGAATAAATGGCTTCTTCATTATTGGTCTTCATTTCCTTGCTGCTGGATTTGCACCTGGAGAGCAGAGTTGGATGACATCGGGTTGTTAAGGTTTAAAGAGTCCTTGTTGTCACCTGAACAGAGTGTGCTTGCATGTGCTAATCATAATGAAAAGTGTCACCAGTGCTATAATTAGTGACTGAGGGATATGAAAGGCACTATATAAGAGACACATAGCTGTGAGGGCTGCTGCATAAGAGGTGTATGGGTTCTTAGATCATTAGGACAGCATTTTTCACTTAAGAAACATAAGTAAAGTTAGACCTCTTTTATCACTGAAAGATGCTGAGAAATTAGTTCACGCGTTTGTTTTCAGTCGACTAGATTACTGTAACGCACTCCTCTCAGGACTACCCAAAAAAGATATAAATCGTTTGCAACTAGTGCAGAATGCAGCTGCTAGAATCCTAACTAGGAAAAGAAAATCAGAACACATTACTCCAGTTTTGATGTCACTACACTGGTTACCTGTGTCATTCAGAATTGACTTTAAAATTCTGCTTATGGTTTATAAAGCCTTAAATAATCTAGCCCCATCTTATATATGGAATGTCTGACACCTTATATTCCAAATCGTAACCTCAGATCCTCAAATGAGTGTCTCCTTAGAATTCCAAGAACAAAACTTAAAAGAAGTGGTGAGGCGGCCTTCTGCTGTTATGCACCTAAAATCTGGAATAGCCTGCCAATAGGAATTCGCCAGGCTGATACAGTAGAGCAGTTTAAAACACTGCTGAAAACACATTACTTTAACATGGCCTTTTTATAACTTCATTTTAATCGTAATTTAACTTAATCCTGATACTCTGTATGTTCAATTCATCATAACAACTATTCATGGTGGCTCTAAAATCGGTACTGACCCTACTCTCTTTTCTGTTTCTTTTTCCGGTTTCTTTGTGGTGGTGGCCTGCGTCACCTCCACCTACTCAAACTTCATGATGCTCCAACAATGATGGGCGGATTAAAAGGAAGAAGTCTACGTGACCATCATCATCATCAAGCCCTTCCGTGAGAACCCTAAATCCAAAGAGGACTGTTTCATTTATGTTAGGTAGAATGTCCAGAGGGGACTGGTCAGGCGGTCTCATGGTCTGGAATCCCTACAGATTTTATTTTTTCTCCAGCCGTCTGGAGTTTTTTTTGTTTTTTCTGTCCCCCCTGGCCATTGAACCTTACTCTTATTGATGTTAATGTTGATTTATTTTTTATAATTATGTCTTTCATTTTCTATTCTTTAATATGTAAAGCACTTTGAGCTACTGTTTGTATGAAAATGTGCTATAGAAATAAATGTTGTTGTTGTTGTTGTTGTTAGTGCCATTTTGGTGCCAAAGTGTTTAGCTTTGGCAAAACAGCCAAACTGACTCCCTGCTTTTGGTCCCTTTTTGTTCCTTGGTTGACAACATCTCTGATTTAAATCCTCCTCATCGTTTATGTCATTCCCCTTTTGCTGTGACACTCTACCCTTAGCAGAACAAACAGGGATGTTAGGAAAGAACTGAACAGAAAACTCACCACCTGCCTGCGCATCGGCCGGGTCTCTCCTGGCACACACTCATCTGTCAGGAAACACAAGCGCTGCTCAGTGTGGGGGCTCTTCTGAATAAAGAGGCCCAAGAGACACAGAGTGTGAAAGGCACTATATACTTGACAGACAGACAGACAGACAGACAGACAGATAGATAGATAGATAGATAGATAGATAGATAGATAGATAGATAGATAGATAGAGTGAAAGGCACTATATAATAGATAGATAGATAGATAGATAGATAGATAGATAGATAGATAGATAGAGTGAAAGGCACTATATAATACATAGATAGATAGATAGATAGATAGATAGATAGATAGATAGATAGATAGATAGATAGAGTGAAAGGCACTATATAATACATAGACAGATACATAGATAGATAGATAGATAGATAGATAGATAGATAGATAGATAGAGTGAAAGGCACTATATAATACATAGATAGATAGATAGATAGATAGATAGATAGATAGATAGATAGATAGATAGATAGAGTGAAAGGCACTATATAATACATAGATAGATAGATAGATAGATAGATAGATAGATAGATAGATAGATAGATAGAGTGAAAGGCACTATATAATAGATAGATAGATAGATAGATAGATAGATAGATAGATAGATAGATAGATAGATAGAGTGAAAGGCACTATATAATAGATAGATAGATAGATAGATAGATAGATAGATAGATAGATAGATAGATAGATAGAGTGAAAGGCACTATATAATACATAGATAGATAGATAGATAGATAGATAGATAGATAGATAGATAGATAGATAGATGAAAGGCACTATATAATACATAGATAGATAGATAGATAGATAGATAGATAGATAGATAGATAGATAGATAGAGTGAAAGGCACTATATAATACATAGATAGATAGATAGATAGATAGATAGATAGATAGATAGATATGAAAGGCACTATATAATAGATAGATAGATAGATAGATAGATAGATAGATAGATAGATAGATAGATAGATAGATAGATAGATTGAAAGGCACTATATAATAGATAGATAGATAGATAGATAGATAGATAGATAGATAGATAGAGTGAAAGGCACTATATAATACATAGATAGATAGATAGATAGATAGATAGATAGATAGATAGATAGATAGATAGATAGATAGATAGATTGAAAGGCACTATATAATAGATAGATAGATAGATAGATAGATAGATAGATAGATAGAGTGAAAGGCACTATATAATACATAGATAGATAGATAGATAGATAGATAGATAGATAGATAGATAGATAGATAGAGTGAAAGGCACTATATAATACATAGATAGATAGATAGATAGATAGATAGATAGATAGATAGATAGATAGATAGATAGATAGATCGAAAGGCACTATATAATACATAGATAGATAGATAGATAGATAGATAGATAGATAGATAGATAGATAGATAGAGTGAAAGGCACTATATAATACATAGATAGATAGATAGATAGATAGATAGATAGATAGATAGATAGATAGATAGAGTGAAAGGCACTATATAATAGATAGATAGATAGATAGATAGATAGATAGATAGATAGATAGAGTGAAAGGCACTATATAATACATAGATAAATAGATAGATAGATAGATAGATAGATAGATAGATAGATAGATGCGAAAGGCACTATATAATAGATAGATAGATAGATAGATAGATAGATAGATAGATAGATAGATAGATAGACAGAGTGAAAGGCACTATATAATACATAGATAGATAGATAGATAGATAGATAGATAGATAGATAGAAAGGCACTATATAATACATAGATAGATAGATAGATAGATAGATAGATAGATAGATAGATAGATAGATAGATGTGAAAGGCACTATATAATAGATAGATAGATAGATAGATAGATAGATAGATAGATAGATAGATAGAGTGAAAGGCACTATATAATACATAGATAGATAGATAGATAGATAGATAGATAGATAGATAGATAGATAGAGTGAAAGGCACTATATAATAATAGATAGATAGATAGATAGATAGATAGATAGATAGATAGATAGATAGATAGATTGAAAGGCACTATATAATAATAGATAGATAGATAGATAGATAGATAGATAGATAGATAGATAGAGTGAAAGGCACTATATAATAATAGATAGATAGATAGATAGATAGATAGATAGATAGATAGATAGATAGATAGATAGATAGATAGATAGAGTGAAAGGCACTATATAATACATAGATAGATAGATAGATAGATAGATAGATAGATAGATAGATAGATAGATAGATAGATCGAAAGGCACTATATAATAGATAGATAGATAGATAGATAGATAGATAGATAGAGTGAAAGGCACTATATAATACATAGATAGATAGATAGATAGATAGATAGATAGAGTGAAAGGCACTATATAATATAGATAGATAGATAGATAGATAGATAGATAGATAGATAGATAGATAGAGTGAAAGGCACTATATAATAGATAGATAGATAGATAGATAGATAGATAGATAGATAGATAGATAGATAGATGAAAGGCACTATATAATAGATAGATAGATAGATAGATAGATAGATAGATAGATAGATAGATAGATAGATAGATAGATAGATAGGATACACTATATAATAGATAGATAGATAGATAGATAGATAGATAGATAGAGAGTGAAAGGCACTAGATAGATACATAGATAGATAGATAGATAGATAGATAGATGAAAGGCACTATATAATAGATAGATAGATAGATAGATAGAAGAATGGCACTATATAATACATAGATAGATAGATAGATAGATAGATAGATAGATAGATAGATAGATAGATAGAGTGAATGGCACTAGATAGATAGATAGATAGATAGATAGATAGATAGATAGTGAATGGATAGATAGATAGAGTGAATGGCACTATATAATAGATAGATAGATAGATAGATAGATAGATAGATAGATAGATAGATAGATATTATTATATTGATCCCTGAAAAGAAACCTTGTGTTATTCAAAAAAGGATAGAAAAATAAAAAAGAAACACCCACCGCTTTTGGGGAGGAGGATTATGGACTCCTCTGCGACCCCCTGCTCCTTTGCAAATTGTTTGAAATCAGACATGAGACTGGGCCGAAGTTCCTGCTCCCGACCTGCAGGGGGAGATACAGAGCAGACGGATGACTTTGGATACAGACCCTCCTCCGTGTGTCCTGGCAGAGCAATTCGGTTGTTTCAATGAATCCTCGTCTTCCGCCAACCAGCCCTCCATCCCATAATAGCGCATTCTAATCCATCCCGGCTGGTTCACCTTTTACAATTTATGAATTATAAATTCGTATTATGGCAGACTAACAGCAGGTGTTTAAAATGAACGCGCTATTAGAATCAGTTGCTGAGTATCACTCCATACTTTATATAGCGCCTTTTCCGTCTCAGTTTCATTGTCAAAGCATCTGGAAGGACACGACTAGACGTTGACGGAGTTTCAGAGCAGCCGGCATTAACGTGCACGCGCAGCACAAGTCGCGTCGTTTATCGCGCTTCCAATGCGAAGTCCCAAAGTCCGAGTGGCCGTCACTGACGTCAGGAATGGCTGATTCGATTCAAGAGATGATTAGAATTTTGTGACAAAAACATCAAGGTCAGCGTCTGCTTTGGTTCTTATTAAAACATCTGCCTGTGTATCCATTTCCTAAATCCGTTGACCCAAAACGTAAGGGTCTTTTATTCCTGGGTCAAGTCTGGCACCGCGTATTCTATAAATGTATCGAGTCGTGGACCCCTCCACCCATATAGGTCTGTCAGCTTTAGGCGGTGGGGCTGCGGGGTTAGGGTGTCCGAGTGCTAAGCTCGTCCTCGTGTCTAAGAAAGTGGGAGCGCCGACTCATTTGCGCCTCTCAGCTAACCGGGAGCGCGCACTGGTGGGACACGGAGGTCTCCTCGAAACAATGGACGCGCACGATTTGTTTTGGATTTCCTCTCGACGGCCCTTTGCCGTTTCTCTCCAGTCGTGGCTCCTTATTTTCGGAAGACCTGTAACTCCGCGGTATCTAATTCGGACGTAACCCAACTTCAAGCCAGTGGAAATCCAAACCGTGATGGGCCGAAGGGGGCGTTAACGGGAGCTTCACTTACCGTACAGAATGGCCGTCCTGGTCATCGCGCCCTTGTGCTCCTTCAGCAGCAGTATGACGGCGTATTCCACGTAGTTCGTGTGCACCACATAGGCGTCCGTTTCCGATCCGTGAGCTGAGAAAGCAGAGGCAGGTAGCCATCATTAAAAGTTCTTACCCAATATAGCGCCTTACACACAGCTTCTCTAACTCAGCCTCTGCCCAGAGTCCACTCAGCCCTTTGCTGGGTCACAGCATCACATATCAGAAATAAATCACGTTTATGACTTATGATATCCATCGATTGAGGACTATCTAGAGTCAGGTCCTTTTTCATATAGTGCCCAGCAGCATTTTACCAGGAGACGGTGCCTACTCACAGCGCTGGCAGCGGTAGATCCAGTGACCCGGCCTTTCTCTTTGGCCCAGGTCCGATGTCGTCTGGATGCACTGGCCACTTCTGAATGAGGGGAGCAAAATGCAGAACGTCAGGAAACACCTTAGTCAGGGCGCGATGTCGACACATTATGGGCTCATTCAACCTGCCCGGACCCCCACTGCACAGAATCACATCATTCATTAAAGGCTCTGTGCAAATGCAAGTGCTGCGCTGAGAAGCGTTGTGGAGGCTGAATTGAAACCTAGAAATCCTGCAGCCCTTATTTATGGGTGCCAATAACTTTTGGACTTTCTTTTTTTGTTTTATTTATGTTTGTACTTGTGCATTTTCTGAGGGTGGGCTCTGGAAGTCACTTGATAAGCTCTATGTGTGCTTGTGTGGGTTGGTCGTGTGTCTTGGGCGAGTGAGTGAGCGACAGTGACAATGATAATGACAGATGCCCAACCAGGCTACAGTCAGCTCACCTCTGGGTCGTCCAAGTCATCGTGACGCCGTCCTCCGCTGCAGCGCGACTCAGCCTGATGGTGTCCATCAACAGCTCCCTCGTCTGAGACGAGCGCCAGGAGAAAGTGCTGGCTATGGCGATGGAGTACCACCTGCCCAGAAACTGCAACAAGCAGAAGAACAGCACTGAAAACTGGCACTGGGCGCAGGGTGAGGAAATAAATACACGTCAAATGATCTTCATTTACATGAGCAGCGACAGCCACCAAAGCCTTTTCACAAGGACAGCAGTACAAATTCAAACGTTCGGCAGGGATTCGTGGTATAGTGAACGAACATCCGCCAGAGGGCGCAATAGAATTATGATGAGGCGCAGCCACTAGAGGGCAGCACAAGGCTATGATAAAGGAAATCCTCGGGAGGGCTGCAGCATACAGAACTATGAGTAGAAAGAAAGAAAGAAAGAAAGAAAGAAAGAAAGAAAGAAAGAAAGATGTGAAATGCACTATATAATAGATAGATAGATAGATAGATAGATAGATAGATAGATAGATAGATAGATAGATAGATAGACAGATAGAAGTGAAAGGCACTATATAATAGATAGATAGATAGATAGATAGATAGATAGATAGATAGATAGATAGATAGATAGATAGATAGATAGATAGTGTTGCTGCTTCATGGATCCATCATGCTGATTCAGAGTCCTATGCCCCATCACTGTACCTGTATCCCCTTAACAATGAAGGTGCCAGGGTGGTCCTTCAGAGCGATGCCATAGGCGACCCAGTTTTGGTTCCCTAAAGACCCCTCCACATGAAGGTTTTAGAAAGAACCTTTTGTGAACTTTGATCCATGACAGGCTGAGCACAGTCAGTAGCCATAATTGGACGGTAACAGATCTGTGAAACACCAAATGGCTCCTGATCATTATAGGACGCTCGCTGCCTGCAATACCATTTTTCAGGATTTCTGGGTATGACGCTTTTCTGCATTCCTTCAACTTATTGGGACAACTTAGGGGTTGGTGGCAGGACTGGCACTCCAGCCACTGTAAAAAAAACCTCACACTGTCCCAGTGTGGTTCTGAGGTGTCACCCGCAGCATTCGGGTCCCACGCGAGGTGGCTGGTCGTGTGGGGGGTGAGTCGACTCGCTGTCAGCGCATGCTCTTAGCCTCTTTTCCTCCTTATTCATAAGTTATGTCTTGCTAGGTAGTCCACCATACATTAAATATTTCCTTTTTTTCTTCTACATATTAGGAAGTTTTTCAAAGCTCAAAGAACCAGCTTCACATATGCAAAGAGCCCATCCCAGAATGAAGTGGTGTTTGATGAAGCAAAGGAGCTACGAGGAGCCACACAATCCACAGAAGAACCATAAAGTGCCATTAAAGTGCCAAGATTTTTAAGAGTGGCACGCAGGTTCTCCCCAGCGCCAGCGTGGTTTTTTTAATTTATGGACTTTTTATTTGCTTTTTCCACGAGTCCCCCTTTCCAGTTTTACTCCCACCGTCGCCTTCCCCTCTTTTATCCCCTTTTCCGGAATATGTCGAATTACTACATTTAATTTTCTTTGATCTTTTTTTTCCGCACTTTGAGTTTCTTTTTCATCCGCCGCCGGTTTTAACGGCCTTTCAGCTCCGCGGCTGACTTGTGCGTTTCTTTGTTGTCTTTTTTCTGTCGCCTTTGTCTTGTTTTTCCTGTCCTGTTGCTTCCGGTCGCGCCATTGCATACTTCAAGGGAGTTGGTTTTTAATGTGTGGGATTTTTCTATTCCTATTTATTTATTTTATGTTTTTAAAAGTTCCTTCTGAACGCTGTGAAGTGGCGTCATTTTTTTTTTTAATTTTTATTCCAGCCCCCCCTATGCCTCAGTTATGCAAGACGTTGAGCAGTTTGGTCAATTTTGGCCCCTCTAGACCTGAAAACCCCTCATTTTTAAGGCACTATATTTTGCGCAGGAAATGCCCCCCTAATACTAAAGAGTAAACCAACAGGCGTCCTCAACAAAAAAAAAACAAAAAAAAAAACGATCTGAAGGACCTGAAGTTGTGCAGGCGACGTCAGCGGACCCCCTAATGAGATGCGAGGGGTCAAAGTGGCTCCTTTTCACAACACGTTTTAAAAACGAGGGCCGGTAACATCGGCATGTGGAGGGTCGTTTTCAGCTGTTTCGAGGTGGCCGATCACGATCCTGTTTTTGAGATTTGTTTCTTTACCGGTGGTCGTCGCCCTTTAAACGCCACCCCCAGAAGGTTCAAAGTGACACATTACAAACCTAAGCATGTGGGTTGTCGCTTTCGACTATTTCAAGGTTAGTGATACGAATGCGACATTGTTTTTGATTTTTGACCCTCTAAGGACCTCCATCGGAGGGGGACAAATGACACAATTCAATTACAATCGAGAAGATTTAAACATTTGAGTTGAAGCAGGCCTTTTAATATTTTAAATATCTGACGCCGCCTTTCTTGTTTCTTGTGCATTTGTGCCTCGTGACATTTCTTTCGAATTCGGAGGCTTACACGAATTTCGACTTTTATCGCCTTGTTAGAAGCCCCCCCCCCCACCCTCTCCCCGTTCTCTTTTGCTGTGTCCCCTTCACTGCAGCCCACCAATCTGCAGCTTGTCGCCTGTCCCGCGAAGCTCTTTCTGTCCTCGCTCTGTCTGTCTGTCTCGACGAAGCCCCCTTGGCGCCCACCGGACCGTATTTGGCCCGCTTGGTCTTCACTGTCGCATTTTCTCTCTGCACGAGATGTTCCAAAGCACAGCCGGATTTTCGAAGCCCCTCTTCCTTAAGACGGACCACTCTGACTCCTGAGATACCCCCCCCCGAACTGGTGGTGGTCGCCTCCTTCACATTCACCGCCAGTGCGCCTTTCGGGGTCTCTGGATTGGAAAGGCGAGGAAGAGAAAGGCTTCAGTCCTGAAAATTAGAATGTTACAAAATCCCAAAATGATCAGTGAGTGGCCCTGTGTCTGGGGACGCGGGGGTCCGGGATGACCTCCTGCCTCATGCGAGGTGCTGCTAGGATGAACCACTACTCTCCCTCTTGACCCTGAGCTGGTGCTCTTTGAGGACGCCCCCGTCATCTCATATAATACGAACAATGAAAGGCGCTATATAACATGCCCGAGGACGACCAGGCGAGATGGAGGGTTCAGAGACGCCCCCCTAGCTAGGTGCCTTGTGTCCTCTCAAGCTCATTCTTTCATTCTTCTCTCCGAGGTCTCGCGTTCAGCCCCTCCCGCTCTGCTAACGCAATGAAAGGCGCTATAAAAAGCGTCTCTACCAAGGCTGCTGCCTTTCCCAGCTAACCTACCCTCCTGTCTTAATGTAGGGGCCTCCTTGAGTGCGAGTTCAGGGGATTCTGCCAGCCCCTGAGATCCCCTCACATTGAAGAGGAGGACGGTCACCGGTGGCCAGTGGTTACCTTGTCCAGGTCGAAGTTCTCCTGCACCTGAACGGCAGGGTCCGGTCTCACCAGCCCTCCAAGGATGTGGGGTACAAAAAGCAGCAGGATGAAGCCCAAGTGGTGGCCCATGGTGTCACGCGCTCGTTCTGCTTCTCGGTCACTGAGGTAGAGTTGGAGTGAGCCTGACTTCCAGTCACCTCGGTGGGACACTGACCCCCTGGGCACCAATCCCGCGCTGGTAAACAGAGGCCGAACTTATCTTAGGGGCGGGGCCTGGGGACACTGGTGACCCATAAGGGGGGGTGGGATGGGTGTCTTGATTGGCCTGCTTGCTTGTCGACCTCTGTGCCCAAGCTGTTAGAGCACCTGAGCTGAATTTGGGGGGGATTGTAATGTGTGGCTCTGACTCGGTCCGTATGTAGGGGCTGGGGACACTGGTGACCGGTGGGTGGGCATGTTAGGCTCTCCTGTTTGTCTTCAGCAGATCTCTGTGCTCAAGGGCACCTGGCTGGGTGGTGGGATGAGGGGGGTAATTTGTGGGAGGGAGTGACTGAGATCTTCAGGGGCAGATAATGCAGTGGGACCCTCACCAACGCCCCCACACTCCACTGAAGCCTGATGCCCTCTGCTGGTGTGCTGTGGCACCCACTTGTACCCTTCAGTCCGTCAGGTCTCTCTGATGTTTGTTTGAATGCCTCTGTTTTCAGTCTCTGGCTGTCAATTTGCTTATCAAAAGCAAACACCGGACAAAGGGCACAGCGTGATGGGGGGCCGAGGGGTCAGGCTGATGGACTCGGCCTTGAGCTGCTTAGGAAACTCACGAAGATCACGGTAAACATGGTGAGAGAGGGGGAGGGTTGAAGGTAAAGGCCATAGTGAGTGGTGCCCGGGGACCCCCGAGTGCTGCCCACCATACTGTACGAGTGAGGCAGATCACAAGGAAGAAGAACAAAATAGGAGGTGGACGTCTAAGAGGCCGTCCAGGGCATACAATGCCAACTGAAAAACCTCAGGGCCCAGGCATCCAGAAGAGAAATTGTACAGAAGTAACCAACCTAAGGGGCTGACTGGGTCCGGGAGGAGACACTCGATGCCACCAATGGCCTAAAATTATAATTTCAAGAACCACCTGACCAGCAGGAGGTGACCACCATAACCAACCACTTGGACACAAAAGACCCATCTGAAACAGAAGGGATCACAAGGGTCCAAGATAGCAGAGAGTTGGCACTTGACTCAGGGCAGACCCAACAAGGTCTGGCAATAGAGACATAAAAGCCCATGTGATGGCTTGAATAGGCCCTCCATTAGGCAAAGTGGACAAAAGGGGCCAAGGAGTGTCGATGGATTGAAAAGGAAAACATCAGCTTTCATCTCATACTCTAGGTGGCAGCAGCGTCTCTGGTGAGGCTCATGTGTCCAGTAAATTTAAAGTGCCACCAACCAATGAGGCCCTCTAGTGTCTGCCAGTCACACTACACCCCTACTAACTGCTGCATTCTAATGTGCCACCAGCCTATGAGGCCCCCTAGTGGCTACCAGTGACACTAAACCCCTACTAACTACTACATACTAATGTGCCACCAACCAATGAGACCCACTATTGGCTGCTAGTGACACTACACCTGTACTAACCGCTACATTCTAATGTGTTTCCAGCCTATGTGGCCCCCTAGTGGCTGCCAGTGATACTACACCCCTTCTAACTGATATATTCTGATGTACCAGAAGCCTATGAGGTCCCCTAGTGGCTGCTAGTGACATTACACCTCTACTAACTGCTGCATTCTAATGTGCCACCAGACTATGAAGCCCACTAGTGGCTGCTAGTAACACTAAGCCCCTACTAACTGCTACATTTTAATGTGTGACAAGCCTATGAGGTCCCCTAGTGGCTTCTAATGACACTACACCTCTACTAACTGCTACATTGTAATGAGCCGCCAGCCTATGACGTCCCCTACTGGCTGCTAGTGAAGCCACGCCCCTACTACCTGGTATATTCTAATATGACCTCTAGTGGCTCACAGAGGTACTACACGCTAGTATCATGGCGTATAGCAGCAGGCTGTGAGCACCCTGGGCTCACACGTGGATTTAACGTGTCCTAGAAACGAGTGTGTCATGAGAGTATAAGGACCTCTAGTGACTGCTGAAGGCACTACACCCTGTGTTAATGGGTACACATAACTGCTGGTGGTGATCATTATGGTATAGCCAGAGGCTTGTCTGTAGCTAGCTCAGATGTCTTTTCTTTTATGTTTTGTCTTTTTTCTGTTTTTTAAATATTTAAATATTTTTGTTTTCTGTTTTTTTTTTCAGTATTGTTTTAATTAAATATTTTATAATATTGTATTAAATATTATTTCATCATTGTGTCAATTTGTTAGATTCTGCACCCAGTCCTCTTTATGCCAAGCCTAAGGGAGGCGCCCCCCACAACACCACCACAGCTGTGGCCCACCCTCAGACCTTTACAAGCCCACCAACACTGCAATGTGCTCCTTTGGCTTTGGGAAAACTTCTGGATTTTTTCCTGGTTTTTACTCCGATTGTGGTATTTTGTTTTTTTTTTTTGGCTTTTTTTGATTTTTTTCTGGTATTTTGAACTCCTCTTTCTAAATAAATCTTTACATCTGGAGTGCTGCTTTTGTTATTGTGGGCCGGTGGTCCTTTTCTGAGTTGTCCTCCCCTTCTGTGAGGTCCGTGCAGGCCAATAGCCCACTTCTTCACATTGGAGGTGGGTCTCGTTGGAAGCCTGAGCCTGGGGTTTGGAGATCAAGCCTCGATCTGAAGGTCTGGACTCACAGGGGTGTTTGGGGTGTCCTAGAAATGCGGGTGTCACAAACCTAGGAAGACAATGCGCCTCCTGAACCGGGGGTCACATAGCTGCCTCTGGGTTTTAATCACTGATGTTATCAATGGGACCCCCATCTGTGCTACTGGCCTCTGGGGTGGGGACTTATTGACGTCATAAAGCTGATGACCCCTCTTGGCAGCTGCTCAGCGAGGATCTAACTAACTAAACTAATGGAGCCCCCCACACCAATTGGTCTTCTGAGGTTGTCCTCTTTTTTCAGCCAATGCTTTCCAGCTTCAATATAGTTAGCACTCCACATCTGAGCAAATCTTGGACAAGCCCCCCATTTGTCACCAAAGACAATTAGCACCATGACTCCAATTCTCTTCAGGATGTTTCTTTTTACAAGGTGGAATAGCTGGGCCGAGAGAAAGAGGGAGAGAGAGAGAGATAGAGAGATATGGAGAGAGAGAGTGAGATATGGAGAGAGAGAGAGAGAGAGAGAGAGAGAGAGAGAGTGAGATATGGAGAGAGAGAGAAAAAGAGTGTGAAAGAGAGAGAGAGAGAGAGAGACATAGAGAGAGTGAGATATGGAGAGAGAGAGAGAGAGAGATATGGAGAGAGAGAGAAAAAGAGTGTGAAAGAGAGAGAGAAAGAGAGAGACATAGAGAGAGTGAGATATGAGAGAGAGCGACACATAGAGAGAGTGAGATAGAAAGAGAGAGTGAGATATGGAGAGAGAGAGAGAGAGAGAGATATGGAGAGAGAGAGAGAGAGAGTGAGAGAGATATGGAGAGAGAGAGTGAGATAGAGAGAGAGAGAGTGAGATAGAGAGAGAGAGAGAGAGAGAGAAAGAGTGAGAGAGAGAGAGAGAGATATGGAGAGAGAGAGAGATCGAGATATGGAGAGAGAGACACATAGAGAAAGAGTGAGAGAGAGTGAGATATGGAGAGAGAGAGAGAAAAAGAGTGTGAAAGAGAGAGAGAGAAAGAGAGATATGGAGAGATAGAGTGGGGGCAGAGAGAGAGTGAGATAGAGACACACAAGAGAGAGACAGAGAGAGAGAGAGGGACAGAGAGAGAGAGAGAGTGAGATAGACAGACAGACGGGGGGTTCAGCACCTGCTGCTGCAGTTAAATCCTAGTGGCCCCCTTCAGTCAGGTCTCATATGGCCCCACTGGCTAAGACATTTTGTAACCCAAAGTCCCTGAGTTTGAGTCCTGCAGTTGCTCAGAAATGAAGACGAGCCGAGAGGTGGCATCACTACAAGTTAATTCCTGACCTGAGACTAGCAGTCCAGCCCCACAGAGAGAGGACAGATGGGGTCCCATTTAAGATAACAGAGCACCTACAGTCATGTGAAAACATTAGGACACCCTTTGAAAGCATGTGGTTTTTGTAACATTTTTAATAAATGGTTATTTCATCTCCGTTTCAACAATACAGAGAGATTAAAGTAATCCAACTAAACAAAGAAAACTGAAGAAAAGTCTTTTCAAGATCTTCTGTAAATGTCATTCTACAAAAATGCCTATTCTAACTGAGGAAAAGATAGGACACCCTCACATGTATTCCCTCTTAAATTGGCTCAGATCTCACACAGGTATATCACACCAGGTGCACATAATTAGTAGATCGTTACTCTGCATGTTGAATGAGGCTTGCCCTATTTAAACCTCAGACATTTAGTTTGGTGTGCTCCTGACTGTTGAAGTGAGAGTGAGCACCATGGTGAGAACAAAAGAGCTGTCAGAGGACTTCAGAAAAGATTGTAGCAGCCTATGAGTCTGGGAAGGGATTTAAAAGATCTCAAAAGATTTTGAAATCAGCCATTCCACTGTCCGGAAGATAGTCTACAAGTGGAGGGCTTTCAAAACAACTGCCAACATGCCCAGGACTGGTCGCCCCAGCAAGTTCACCCCAAGAGCAGACCGCAAGATGCTAAAAGAGGTCTCCAAAACCCTAAAGTGTCATCTCGAGAACTACAGCAGGCTCTGGCTACTGTTGATGTAGAAGTACATGCCTCTACAATCAGAAAGAGACTGTACAAGTTTAACTTGCATGGGAGGTGTGCAAGGAGGAAACCTTTGCTTTCCAAGAGAAACATCGAGGCCAGACTGACATTTGCCAGAGATAAAGTTGACAAAGACCAGGACTTCTGGAATAATGTTCTTTGGACAGATGAGTCCAAAATTGAATTATTTGGACACAACAGCAGAGGACATGTTTGGCGTAAACCAAACACAGCATTCCAAGAAAAGAACCTCATACCAACTGTGAAGCATGGAGGTGGAAGTGTCATGGTTTGGGGCTGCTTTGCTGCAGCAGGACCTGGTCAGCTCACCATCATAGAATCCACGATGAATTCTACTGTGTATCAGAAGGTGCTTGAAGAACATGTGAGACCATCAGTTAGAAAATTAAAGCTGAAGCGGAACTGGACCATGCAACATGACAATGACCCAAAACATACTAGTAAATCAACCAAAGATTGGCTGAAAAAGAAGAAATGGAGAGTCCTGGAATGGCCAAGTCAAAGTCCAGATTTGAATCCCATTGAGATGCTGTGGGTGACTTGAAAAGGGCTGTACGTGCAAGAAACCCTCAAACATCTCACAGCTGAAAAAGTTCTGCATTGAGGAGTGGGGTAAAATTTCCTCAGACCGATGTCGAAGACTGGTAGATGGCTACAAGAACCGTCTCACTGCAGTTATTTCAGCCAAAGGAGGTAACACTCGCTATTAGGGGCAAGGGTGTCCTATCTTTTTCCTCAGTTAGAATAGGCATTTTTGTACAATGACATTTACAGAAGATCTTGAAAAGACTTTTCCTCAGTTTTCTTTGTTTAGTTGGATTACTTTAATCTCTGTATTGTTGAAACGGAGATGAAATAACCATTTATTAAAAATGTTACAAAACCACATGCTTTCAAAGGGTGTCCTAATGTTTTCACATGACTGCCTATGTGTACCTGTTAGCAGGGGTGTAGTTCCTCCAGCTGCCACTAGAGGTCAAATTAGGCTTGTGCCCCCTCAAGTGTGTAGGACACCCTGAGCCTGGCCAGTGTGATCACTGCCTACAATAAGGTGCATATGTTGCTGGGGTTGCAGTACCATGAGGAGCCACTAGAGGTCACCAAGTGTTCTTTGTTAATGTAATCCTTCTGCAATTTTAACATAATTTTGCATGTTATGTTGTTAATTTTGTTTATGGCTTGTTAATATTTTATTATTGATTTTTGGTTGTTTTGTCTGCAGTGCTTTTTTCGTGACATGCCTTGTCCCCTGAATGTGCAGCCCAAGGAGGCAGGGCCACCTGATCTTGTAGCAGCAGTTCTGACCCTGCTTGTATTTCGAGTGACTGCAGCTTTGGCATTTCTGTTGGCGATTCCTCCTTTTTGATTTTTGATCCTCAGTTCTGATCATTGGAATTTCCTGGCTTTTGACAGCTATCTTCATTTGAAAGGACCGTCTTTGCCTTCTCATTTAATTTATCTGTTTGCTTTACATTTTGGCCTAAGAGGCAACACTTTGTTTTTTCTTCTCATCTTGCTTTGCTATTCCTGTGCTGTTTCAGTGTCTTTAATTCATCCGCCCATCATCCAAGCCCATTTATCCAGAGAAGGGTTTCAGGAAGGCTGGGGCATAACCCAGCAAGTCAGGAACAATCCTTGAGGAGGACGTCAGTCAAGCACAGGAAACACACACACACACCAGGGATAAGTTAGCACCTAACCTGCATGTCTTTAAACTTTAGATGGAAACTGGAGCATCCAGAACTAAACCTACAAAGACGTGGGGAGAACATGCAAACTCCATTCAGGGAGCACCCTGGGCACAAAACCTGGTCCTCAAACTTTTACTTATAAAGGAACTTCTATTTTTTAATTTTTTTTTGTTTTTCATCTTTTCAGTTGTGGTCAGTTTTGCAAATGTTTGCTCCTTAAAACCCCAAGTCCTGTTTCTTGGGCCTGTGCAGGCTGGGTGCCTGTGATTTGAACATTAGAACAATCTAGATGAGAACAGGCCATTCAGCCCAACAAAGCTCGCCAGTCCTCTCCACTTATTTCCTTCAAGAAAACATCAAGTCGAGTTTTGAAAGTCCCTAACGTCTTACTGTCTACCACACTACTTGGTAGCTTATTCCAAGTGTCTATCGTTCTTTGTGTAAAGAAAAACCTTCTAATGTTTGTGAAATTTACCCTTAACAAGTTTCCAACTGTGTCCCCGTGTTCTTGTTGAACTCATTTTAAAATACAAGTCTTGATCCACTGTACTAATTCCCTTCATAATTTTAAACACTTCAATCATGTCAACTCTTAATCTTCTTTTGTTTAAACTCTAAAGGCTCAGCTCTTTTAATCTTTCCTCATAATTCAACCCCTGTAGACCTGGAATCAGCCTAGTCGCTCTTCTCTGGACCTTTTCTAGTGCTGCTATGTCCTTTTGTAGCCTGGAGACCAAAACTGCACACAGTACTCAAGATGAGGCCTCACCAGTGCATTATAAAGGTTGAGCAGAACCTCCTTGGACTTGTACTCCACATCAAGGCGCTATATAACCTAACATTCTGTTAGCCTTCTTAATGGCTTCTGAACACTGTTGGGAAGTTGATAGCTTAGAGTCCACTATGACTCCTAAATCCTTCTCATAAGGTGTACTCTCGATTTTCCACCGCCCATTGTGTATTCAAACCTAATATTTTTACTTCCTATGTGTAATACTTTACATTTACTGACATTAAATTTCATCTGCCACAAATCTGCCCAAGCCTGTATGCTATCCAAGTCCTTCTGTAATGATATAACGGATTCCAAATTATCTGCTAATCCACCTATCTTGGTATCATCTGCAAACTTAACCAGCTTGTTACTTATATTCCTATCTAAATCATTTATATATATTAAAAATAGCAGCGGCCCTAGCACTGACCCCTGTGGAACACCACTCTTAACATCGGCCAGTTCTGATGAGGTTCCTCACACCATCACCCTCTGCTTCCTGTGTCTGAGCCAATTCTGCACCCATCTAAAAACATCACCCTGAACTCCCACTTCTTTTAACTTGATGCCCAACCTCTCATGTGGCACCTTATCAAATGCTTTCTGAAAGTCCAGATAAATAATATCATAAGCTCCACTTTGATCGTATCCTTTTGTTGCCTCCTCATAGAATTCCAACATGTTAGTAAAACACGACCTCCCTCTTCTGAACCCATGCTGACTGTTCAGAATAACTCCTGTCCTTGCCATGTGTTGCTCAATCTTATCCTTAATAATTCCTTCCATTAATTTTCCTGTGATGCATGTTAAGCTTACTGGCCTATAGTTGCTTGGATCTGCCCTGTCACCCTTTTTATATAATGGGATGATATTTGCCATTTTCCAGTCCTTTGGAATCTCTCCAGTGCACAGTGACTTCCTAAAATATGTGTCAAGGGTTTATATATGTACTCACTAGCCTCCTTAAGAACACGAGGATAAATATTATCTGGGCCTGGTGATTTGTTTGATTTCATCTTATTTAATCTGAGCAGCACTTCTCCCTCTACAATTTCCAAATCCCTCAGTACCTCCTTAGTAGTCCTGTTACCTCTGAGGTTATCCACTTGCTCACTTGTAAACACCTCAGAAAATGTAAGTTTAGGGCATCTGCTATTTCATTGTCTGTATCTTTTAATTCCCTTTACTATTCCTGATGAACTTGACCTCCTCCTTAACTGTTCTTTTACTACTAAAATACTGAAAGAATCTCTTGGGGTCTTCTTTCACCTTATCTGCTATATTCCTCTCCAACTGTCTTTTAGCCTCTCTGATATCCTTCTTAATGGTTGCCCTCATGTTCTCATACGCTCACGGTTCTCTTTGCAGTCATTAGTCTTATATGCCTTATACAGCAGTTTTTCCTTTGCAACTTCTTTTTTAAATCTTTATTAATCCATCGTGGAGTTCTTTTTAGTTTCCTATTACTTCCAAATTTAGGTATGTATCTGTCCTGCATTACATGTTTTTAAACCTGTTCCACTGCTCCTCGACTGTCTCCACATTTAAAAGCTTATCCCAGTCTATCCTACTTAGACTTTGTCGCATCTGCTCAAAATTAGCCCTACAAAGTTCAACTTAACAATTTTAGTCTTTGCATCTGTACTCTTACAAAATACTGAGAATTGTATTACATTATGGTCACTTGACCCTAGTGGTTCAATCACCTCTACACCCTCAATTCTATCCTGATTATTACAGAATACTAAATCCAGACAGGCTTCACCCCTGTTGGTGCTTTAACATGCTGTGTTAAAAACAGTCGCTGATTACTTCTAAAAACTCTTGCTCTTCTGCTCCTCCATCTGTAAGGTTATCCCAGTTAATATTTGGATAATTAAAGTCCCCCATGACTATAATATCTCCCTGTAAACTTGCCTTTTGATATTACTAAAAGATGTGTGTTGAAATTACTGTCTGAATTGGGTGGTCTATAACACACTCCTAAAATAAGACCTCTTTCCCTAATATTTTCCAGATGAAGCCACACGTCCTCACTAAGATGGGGCTCATCATCCAACTGAAGATGCCTTACATTTAAATCCTGTTTGACATGAACAGCAACCCCACCTCCTTTTCTGTTCTGTCTATCCTTCCTAATAATGTGTATCCCTCTATGTTACACTCATCGCCATCTTTGTTATTTAGCCAGGTTTCTGTTATTGCTATAATATCATAATTATGCTCTGCTACATACGACTCCAACTCACTTACCTTATTTGTGATCCTTCTAACATTAAGTCAAGCTATTTGAGTTTAGGACTAGGCTGTGGTGAGTGCTGAGCTCTACTCTGTGGACCCTGACCTGGTCTGACTTGTGGGTTTCAAGTCTTGTATCCCTTTAGATATTTCTGAGGGGCAGGATCACAACCACAAGGGGGCCATAAACCCACCTCAGCCCAGGGTGGTCACCACCTACAGCTATGTGGGCCTGTCATTAGGGTATGGAGCCTCCAGAAGCCACCAGAGGTCATCTTAGGCTTGTGACACACAAGTACATCCTAAACCCTCACTTGAGCCCAGGGTGGTCGCCGCCTACAGCTTTTTGTACCTGTTGGTGTGAGTGTAGTGCCAACAGGAGCCACTAGAGGTCATCACAGGCCAGTGACACACCAGTTTAAAGGACCCCCTAAATGCTCCTGTAAGCTGAGGGTGAGCACTGCCTGCAGCTGCTGTATGTGTCCCTCTAAGGGGCCACTAGATGTCTCCACAGGCTTGTGACACATTAGTTTACACAGCGTCCTGTGTGCCTGCCTGCCAGCCAGAGAGGGGGCAGAGGACCAGAGGGTGACAACTGCACTGTTATATCAGACATGAGGATGGCTGGGGGTGGCTATCCTAAGAGGTGGGGTAAAGCTGATATTTAGTGGGGTAGGTGGTCTAGAGTGTTGGTGGTGTTTTGGGGAACCCAACTCTAGACAGAACACCAGGCCTTCACATGGTAGCCACACCCAATGGACCTATCAGCCCATCATGCGTGGCGAGAAAGGAGAATGTGGACAGCCCACCCACAGTGGCCATGTTTGTAGAACTCCGAGACCACAAGGTGAACCAACGCTCTACTCTGCTGTGAAGCCATTCTTTTCATTATGGCTGGATCTTTCTAATTCTGACCCCTTGGGGGTCTCCTGCCGTATCTACGTGTGATATAACCGGTGGGCTGGCCGGCCATATTTTGACTGGACGTTATCATGCAGGAGAAAGACAACCAGGACCAGTGAGGACCACCAGATGACAGATGGAAGTGGGTGTAGAAGAAAGCCGAAGAATGTACTGATACTCACGGGGGAAGAAGGAGGTAACGATTCCCCCTGCCCCATGCTGTAAAATCAGGTGACCTCCGGCCACCAGATATCCTCTAACTAACCGGACCCTCTACTAGCAGTAGCCCCCCACCACCCCTCCCACCATTACTGAGGTAAGACCCCAGTCATCAGTGCTTAATTTCTCCTTTATTTAAACTCAGAGATCACACCAAGCCTGCGGTTTCCTTGATGAACTGCCAGACACCAAGTTGAGGGTCCATCTTGTGGGCTCATGTTTGCCATTTCCACCAATCTGGGGGTCTCCTACACATCCACAGGGGGGCAGTCTTCTGTTGAGTGGAATATAAAAAGACGAGAATCAAAGTTAGTGAGACGGGACAGCAGAGCGTAAGAGACCCCAACTGCATCCACTTGGTGGGCTTACAGGAGCACTGAGGTATCAGTTAGATAAAACACTGAGAACCTACAAACAGACCCCAAATCCAAACACAGAGCTTTGTGTGGATCTATGAAATGACCGCGAGGTGACCACACTGTACCTGCCACCGGTGGGTAGAAGATGGACTCCTCTGGGAGCCCCTTGGTGAGGACGGCCTCCCGGAATATGAGCTTCAGATCAGGCGTCAGCCGTTCCGAACGCACTGTGGAGAGACAAAGACATTGTGAGGATAAAGGTTGGCACGTTAGAGGGCGCTGCCACTCAATGGGAAAGCGGCACAAATTGTAATGTAGTGCCAGGCCATTGTTTTTAGTGATTAAAACAGGAAAATCAAATCCAGAGACAAGTTTGTTTGTTTACTGGGCCCAGCAGAAGAATTGGGCGGGGCCTGAATCTGCAGTGCACACCCACAGTTTACCAGTAGGGGGTGCAGCACCACAGCAGAAATCTCAAAACTAACATCATTAGCAGGCTGCATCTGCACTGGGCTGACCGCTTTAGGGTTTGGGTGTTCAGTCCAGGCATCCATGTTATATAGCGCCTTTCCAAACTGAATATTACTGTATCTTCAAAATCTCAGCATAATTGTACCAACACCTTGATGGGTAAGCTCCCTCACCCTTGGTCTCATAGTGGGTAAGCACTGGGGATTGAACGTGTAGCCTGGTGGATTTATTTTGTGAACAACATCACAAAACTCTTCAAAGGTACGGCGCACTGTTTTTCATATTTCAGCAGTTACACAATAAGTGAACTGAGTCACTAAGGGTCACACCACAATCAGTGAATGGGGCTGAACGTGCAGCCTTGTGATTTTATATAGCGCCTTTCACTATACAAACCATGTTAAGGCCCTTCACAGATTCAACATGACTGTTTCAGTATTTATTATCAGTGTACTGGCAAATGAGGGGTCTCCCCCATAAGTGAGTGGTCAACCACAATACCCACACCCTTGTAATTTTATATAGTGCCCTTCCATAGTGAGCACCATCCCAAGCCTCTTAACAGGCAATGCACATCATTTCCATATTTCTCTATATAGACAACAGTAGAAACGCCATGTCACTTGCTAAGGGTCACACTATGTGTCCTGAACCTGTACCCTTGTCCACCCTAATAAAAGGATAAGTGTCTGTGTGTCTATCTATGTGTCCATCTGGTTACTTTGCTTCTGTCATTTCAACAGATGGTGCAACACAAACATTTCTAAGGATAAAATGCATTGCATTTGTTATTCTAACAGATGGCGCAACACAAACATTAACTCTGCTTTTGCGAATCACATACTTAATGGCATATAACAGAGACATCTGCATTGCATTTGTAATTCCAACAGATAGAGCAACACATACATTAACTCTGCTTAAGAGAATCCAAGACTGAATGGCATATAACAGAGAATGAGAATATAGAGAATGACAGAGATACAGCACCCAGACAGGACACAGACATACAGAGATTTTTATCCTTTTATTGAGGTGGCGACTGCCTTGTTGCCATGCTGACCATTGCCCCAAGGTGCTTTACAGGTTTTCATATTTGTACACTTATGGTGACTTTCCCAGGAATGTGATTTTTATATAGTGCCTTCCCAACCTAAATGTCATCTAAATGCTGTTGACAGGGTCAGGACAGCCATTTCCATATTTGCATAATTAGAGAAACTTGAGATGCTTGGACCCAAAGGGCTGAACCTGAGCACCTCGATATTGTGGCCACCACCTCACCGCCCTTCACAGTTTTACTGCAGTGGTGTCCACCTTTGCACAGTTAGGGGGAATGGCAGGTGGGTGTGCCTTTAGCATTTAGTCATTAAACCACTGGAGCCCCCTAGTGGCTGACCCGATGTCATCAGGATTCTGCTGTTTCTTGAGCAACACCCAAGGCTGCTGTCGACTTTCATCTGATCAACTTTGAACTCAGCCTCATAAAGCGAGAGCCGGGCACACGAGGGCACACCGTTTCACAATCCATTAGCGGCGGGCATTTAAATGAGGACAGATTTGGTCCTCCAAGCTTGGAGGATTTTGCTCAAGGACGGTGCTCTTTTGTTTCCTTGAAGGTTCTGCTTTATGATATTAGCACACAAGCCTGAAGCTGATTGGTTGGAAGTGGATGACATCATCACAGAACTCCATGACTTGCTGTCCAGTGCCCCCTAGTGAAATACTCACCGTACAGGTTCATCGAGTTGTGGTCTTTGTCCTTGTGCGTCTTCCGTTTGCTCACCACCGCGTAGCTCTCATAATCCGTATCCAGCACCACCACGTTGTTTACGCTGTTATGGAAGCCTGGAAATGAAGACAGAGGAGTTAAAAATGTTGTCGCGTGGGGCTCATGATGGCTCAGATGGGGTTCTCCCTCCCAGCTGTGCTCTCATTTGTTCATTTCTGACATTTTCGCTTATGTTGACTACGCTAACGTTACTTTTGTTGATTGTGTGATTTCTTGTCTGTTTATATTCGTGAGCTGCCAGCGTTAAACTCCACATTGGTTCCCCAAGAGGCGGGGCCACATGCAAATCACAGACCTAGAAACTTGGGGGGTCTCCCACAGTCCCTGGTGGTTCATTTCATTTTGGTGAGTTTCCTTGAATGTCTTTGATTTATTGGATTTTTTTTTTACCTTGTTTCTGGATTATTCTATCGCTGTTTTGTTTGCTCGGATTACCTTTCGTTTCAGGCAGCTCCCTTTGTATTTTTTATAAAGGTTCAGTGTTGTGTTGCCCTTTGGCGGTATATTTTAAAGTGTTTTTGGAACTTATTGAGATATATGTGCTTTGGGACCCCCCACTCAATTGTGTACAGTAACAGTGTAGCGTCCTACACCATTAAAGTGAGCCTAATCTCACAAAACCTATTGTATATGTGAAAGGCACTATATGATAGATAGATAGATAGATAGATAGATAGATAGATAGATAGATAGATAGATAGATAGATAGATAGATAGATAGATATGAAAGGCACTATATAATAGATAGATAGATAGATAGATAGATAGATAGATAGATAGATAGATAGATAGATAGATAGATAGATAGATAGATATGAAAGTCACTACATAATAGATAGATAGATAGATAGATAGATAGATAGATATGAAAGGCACTATATGATAGATAGATAGATAGATAGATAGATAGATAGATAGATAGATAGATAGATATGAAGGCACTATATGATAGATAGATAGATAGATAGATAGATAGATAGATAGATAGATAGATAGATAGATATGAAAGGCACTATATAATAGATAGATAGATAGATAGATAGATAGATAGATAGATAGATAGATATGAAAGGCACTATATAATAGATAGATAGATAGATAGATACTTTATTATTCCCAAGGGGAAATTCACGCACACAGGTTGGATGGAGTATTCCTTTGAGCTGTGAACCCAGCAGGTGACACCAGGATTAGTTGTCACCCCACCCCACCCATCTCCAGTGACTTACGGTGGCTGACGTAGGTGAAATGGTTGGGGGTGTCCGTCTTCTCATACAAGTACGAGTATCTCTTACATTCGGAAGATCTGAAGAAAAAGAAATCACTCAGCATGGCAGGCATGCGTGTGACAAGGGGCCACCTAGCAAAATGAAAAGGCATCACTTACCTGACTTTCCACACGGTGACATTGACATCGCCGTTGTCCATGGGTGTTAGGACCCCCACGCAGGCTTTAAACTTGTCCCGGTGCTGGATGAACCACGACGCGTCAGAAGCGACTCCTAGCCAGTGCCATTTACCTGCGAACTGAGCAAAAGTTTAGGGGTGAGCGCCAACATCATTGAAGAGAAGCAGAGCCTTTGATTGTCTCAATTTATTATCATGTGCAGTGGTCAAGGGGGACATGAAAGACTTTAGAATGGAAAAGCCCGCAGTTCATAAGAATGCCTTTTATTTTATTTTATATTTTATTTCCTTTGTGGAATTTATGTAAGAGAACAATGCTTCTTCTGTTTTATCCCTTGTACCCCAATAGCCGCTAGTGCCAACATAACAGTGCCCTCCAAAGCTTCATCACTTATCAATAACACGAAATCTGTGTCAAAGCTATCATTTGTAACAATACTTAATTAACCAAAGAGTACAAAATGTCAACCAAAGTTCAGAAGCAACATCTCTATGACCAAATAGTGAACTTTATGAGCTGGAATGTCAAAGGTCTCAATCATGAATTAAAGAAAAAGAAAGGACTCTCGACCTTAACAGGCCTCAATGCCAAGATAATATTTTTACAGGAGACTCCCTTATTAAGTAAGGACCACATTTGGCTGCAAAGAGAGTGGTCCGGCCAAATTTTTCAAAGAAAGCCAGGGGTGTGGGAATCTTAATACACAGAGCTACTCCATTTGTACTGGCAAAGGCAACATCACTTTCTGAAGGGTGATGGTGTCATGGTGACGGGCAATTTATTGAATACTCAAATGATTTTGATTAATATCTATGCCACTAACGTTAATGACAGAGCTTTCTTCCAAAATGTATTTGCATCAATCCCTAATGTGAACTCTCACAAATTTTTTTTGGCTGGAGACTTTAATTGTGTTTTAAATCCTGACCTTGATGGATGATAATGGTGATAACATCTAATATTGCAAAAGAATACCAGGGCTGGTAAGAGGAGCCCTACATTGGTCACGCCGTGTAGAAATCAATGCCAGTCAGTCAGTATCTAACCCTCTATATCCTAACACAGGGTCACAGGGGTCTGCTGGAGCCAATCCCAGCCAACACAGGGCGCAAGGTAAGAACAAATCCCTGCGCCAGGTGCCAGCCCACACACCCACACACCATGCACACACTAGGGACAATTTTGGATTGCCAATGCACTTAACCTGCATGTCTTTGGACTGTGGGAGGAAACCCGGGGAGAACAAGCAAACTCCACACAGGGAGGACCCAGGAAGCGAACCCGGGTCTCCTTACAGCAAGGCATCAGTGCTACCACTGTGCCACCGTGCTGCCCAGGAGTCAAAGCAGGTTCTGAAAATGAATGAATGGCTAAATAAATGAATGAATCTGTTAAGCCTTAGCGTATTCATTTTATAGCCAGCCTCATATGGAGCCATTCCTGTACACTTCTAAAAAGCAGTAATATTCTGTTTTTGAGTGCCATTTAGCAAGGTGGGCTTCCTGAGACCCCTAGTATATGGAATGAGTGTTGCCCCAGTAGCTGTAGCAAACGTTGACAGACAGCTTCAATTCACCAAGAAAGTCAGAGGTTGTAAACTTTAACGCAAGCCTCACACAAAGAAGGAGGATAAAGGAGGTGCTCACCAGTGTCACGCGTGAAGGGAACAGGGCGATGATCTCAGCAACCTGATGTACAATATGGCTGAAGGAAACCTGAAGCTAAAGCCAAGTCGGGGTTGCCAGGACCCTAAAAAATGTTCTTTAGCCCAAATACAGCTTACAAGCAGCAAATCTGACAAAATAATAATAATAATAATAATAATAGCCCAATGTCTGAATATGGACAAAAATGACACACCAGAAACAGGAGGGGCGGAGTCCGAGTGGGCGGGTCAGGTGCATATCATCACAACCCAAGGGGGGAGGAGTTCTGTCAAAGATATTTCAGAGTGAAAGAATGGGTATCTACCATTACACAAAGGGGGGGGATTTTACAATAGTTACAAACATAGAGAAGTGCAAATAGCAGGGGATGAAAAGCCAGGGTAAATGTTTAGTGAAAGGAGGGTGAAAAAGTAGCTCAATACACGCAACCCACAAACGTTTTTACTTGTGGATGACAATCAAAAATAACACAACTGGGTGAGAAAACCGCGGAGCTGGCAAGACTGCAGGAAGCTGAGGGTATACCAAGATGTGACAAAGTAGGAGGGGAGGACAGGAACGTACCAAGAGCAGTCGAAGAAGAATACGCCGTTGACACAGGCAGCTGGGCCAGCAACATTGAGGAAAATTTCATTCAAAATGAAATAAAAAACAAAGGGATTGGGAAATGTGGAAGTAACACTAGGATATGTGAACATAAATCACCAAACGTGTCCTCAAATGCAGGATATTTTTAATGCATTTTTAATTAATTTATTTATTTAATTACTTTCTGATTTATTTATGCCAGTAAGACTGAATGAAACATGGAGTCCACCTTGCCATTTCTTCTTTTCATTTTAGCAGGGTGCTCTTCCCATTCGTTTAAGGGGTGTTGAAGGTCTGCTGATGAGTGGCATATGCTGATGCCACCTCTGCATGGCATCAGATCTCAATCCAGGCTCCTTGTGGGGAGCCCCTGGCTGGTGAAACGAGCGGACCACCCCCATGACCCTCGATATGTTCAAGACGTGTTTGAAGACCCCCTTCTTTAGAATTTCTGTCTAACTGACATTAGCCATTAGGTTTTGTAAATCTAGAAATTGAAACTCGCTTGTGTTCTGTTCTGAGGCCCTCACTCGTGATGATCAGTCTTGTCACCTTGTCCTGTCACATTTGTTCCCAAAAATCCCCCAAATTATACTCACTCAGGTTTTGGATGCTGATCCACCTGACAGATGTATCATTACAATCAAATACGTATCAAGTAAGTGGAACTTTTTTCCTTAAAAGTTTTCATTATTTTTTAAGGCCAAAGCTAATATAATTAAGCAATGAGTTCCATAATGAAACCCACCCTGTACTGAAGAATTCCCCACCCTTAAAATAAATATAGAAACTTTCTGCATGACTTAAATTGACTACTTATAATATAATATAATACTAATAATACTAATAATAATAATAATAATGCATTTTATTTGTTTTAAATAAATAAATGCACAGAAAAGGATCAAACAAATAATATGCACACCTTAATATTGTGTCAATCTTATAGGCTGAGAGCCGTCACTGCAGCTTTTAGAGTTTTCAGTGTTTTCATCTTTTCCGACGTTCTTGTCTGCAAGTCCTCAGCAGTGGCGTTAAGGGTTGGGACATCAGACACTTTAACCTCCATTCTATTGCCCCTTACCCCTTAATTAATTGAGGGGCTGGGGGCAATAGAATAGTATCCTAATTTTAGTAATATACAATAATAACAGCATAAAGCGCCCAATTACAGATAGAAGGTGCGAGGGGAAACCCCAAACACCACAGTTCTCGGATGTGATACATTCAACAAATGAACGCGAAACGTTAAGGGGGATCCCAGCAAAAGACGACCTGTCGAATTTTTTTATAATCATTTTTTTAATCCACAAACAGAACTGCGTGACATCTGCAAATCCCAAAAGTCCGTCGGAGACATTGAAACTGCCGCAGAGTCGAGCAGGCGCCCACTGCTAACACCTGATCGTACCGTCTGAGCAAACGTCATCACCACGTCACAAAATATCAACAACAATATTTGATGAAGTAGGCCTAAGTAAAAAAAATGACCGCACTTGAATGTTACGCCACGAGTATCTTTTCTAACTTGTTTAAAAAACAACAAAGTGCTGACTTTGCTAATTACAAAGAGCAGACAAACTGGAAAAAATGAATGTTGTTAACAGTATGTGTGCACTGGACCTTCGTAATTCAAAGATTTTAAATGTGTTAATGGAAATGAGAAGTCCAGTAAAAAGTGACCTCATATAAAAATGGCAATTGCTATGGAAGAAGAAGAAGAAGAAGAAGGTAGTTGATTGTTAATTTACTTCGTAACTTTATATTACAAGCAGTTTATGATAGCAGAGGATAGGAAAACAAATATATTTATTGGTTCATCTACCCCTGACTATGTTTGAACGTAGAGGAGAGGGGGTCCTGGGCTTGAACCCTTGTGCAAAACTTCCCACAGGTTTTCTGAAGGAACCAAGGGAAAAACTTAGGAGTAATCTAAACCTGAACAGGCACAACACAAAATGAACAAGCGGTGTGAGAGAACGCAGCTGGCGTATCGGCATTATGAATGATTTATACATAAAAAGAGAGAGAGACACGGATATATATATATATATATATATATATATATATATATATATATATATATATATATATATATATATCTATATATATAATATATATATAGATAGATAGATAGATAGATAGATAGATAGATAGATAGATAGATAGATTATTCTATCGCTGTTTTGTTTGCTCGGATTACCTTTCATTTCAGGCAGCTCCCTTTGTATTTTTTATAAAGGTTCAGTGTTGTGTTGCCCTTTGGCGGTATATTTTAAAGTGTTTTTGGAACTTATTGAGATATATGAGCTTTGGGACCCCCCACTCAATTGTGTACAGTAACAGTGTAGCATCCAACACCATTAAAGTGAGCCTAATCTCGCAAAACCTATTGTATATGGAAGAGGAGGATAAACTTTAGATATGTGAAAGGCACTATATGATAGATAGATAGATAGATAGATAGATGTGAAAGGCACTATAATAGATAGATAGATAGATAGATAGATAGAAAGGTGCTATATAATAGTTAGATAGATTAGATAGATAGATAGAAAGGTGCTATATAATAGTTAGATAGATAGATAGATAGATAGATAGATAGATAGATAGATAGATAGATAGATAGATAGATAGATATGAAAGGCACTATATAATAGATAGATAGAGAGCGACAGAGACACGGACACAATGCGCGGTGCCAAAGAGTCAAAGTCTACTTATCAGCCGTCAGAGCGCAGCGGCCAAGTCAGAAAGGTAGGGTGGGGGAGAAAAACACGAACTGCGCGCTCATGTAAAACTCCGGTCACGCGCCGTTATAGTTCCGAATGTTCCGAAAAGAAAAATAAATCAATACAGCATAGCGCTACTATTATTCTTAGTTTTCATTTTAACATTTTACTGATTTTAGTCAATAAAACGAATATTAAACAAAAAAAGAAAGAAAGAAAGACCTTCCATATTCTTCCAAGTTATTAATCTTTATGGACGTTCTCCTAATCTGAGCTAATGGAAGGTATCGCTGTTGTGACCCCATTTCGTTCTGCCGTGCTGCCCCCACGCTAGTGACCCCCTGATCAGCCTGTTCGTCGCTAGCCGGTAAGAACGGTAATTTCGCCCACTTGGGTTTCTTACCCGTTGGATGTCGAAGTCCGGCAGCTGCGGGTCCGCGGTGCGGACAGGCGACACGCAAAGAAGAACAGTGGCGACAGCGGCCAGCAGAAACATTTTCATAGTGCTCAGCGAACGGTGAATGACATGCAGGCGCTGTCGGACTCGCGCTTTTTAACCCCGGGGGGCTGGGTGGGGTGAGGCTGAGGCCGGTCCGGGGCAGATTGAAGAGCAGCAGGGTGGCAGTCGTCCAAGGGGCTGCTGGAATTGGACACTGGGGGTGGGCGTCACTGTATACACAAAAGATCGCGGCCGCCGGGCACACAAATCGAAATCTCGTCTCATCCAGAATGTGCGACAGACGGGGTTTGTCCACCGGTTGCTTTATCAAAGGGCTGCCGGTCAGTCAATAAACTTCTTTTCATGTCCTTTTTTGTATTCCAGGTGGGGTGAAGAGATCTACTTAAATACACGGGAGCCTGCTAATTTAATGAGATGATTCAATTGAAGTCCTTATCTCATCGTGACCTGGCAGTCACCGAAACACTGGACAGTTCATGTTAAAAAGTGAGACGCTTATCGGCTGACCAGGTGACAAAGCCCCTCTTCCTCTCTAGATGACAGACTGACCCCCCTTTTTCGTCATCTTTCAAGCTTAGCAAGCAGTGAGATGCAGTGGTTAAGGGCTTAGACCTCCAACCCCGTGGTCGTGGGTTCAAATCCCATGCACTACTGACACTGTGTGACCCTGAGCAAGTCACTTCACCTGCTTGCGCTCCAATTTAAAAAGAAATGTAACCAAATGTATCATAAATGTTGTATATCACCTTGGATAAAGGCGTCAGCCAAATAATTGCATGTGAACTAATTCTACATTATTAGGGCTTAGGACGCTATGGGAGTTCCATACTGAAGAACATGGGTGCAAATTAAGACAAAGCATATCGGTGAAGAAACAATGAAGTATTGCTTTATACAAATAATTATTCATTAATGACTTTTATATGGCACTTTTCTAACCTACTCAGTCTTCTTTACATACACAGTGGAGAACAACTTCAAACACCAGCAATGTGAACCACACACCTGGATGATGCAACAGCTGCCATTCTCGTGCCAGTACGCTTGCCACACATTGAGGTGAAAGTTAGTCAGTGCAAGACAGTGGATGATTAGGGGGTTAAACTGACCAGGTCATCAGTGGGCAGGACGTCGGGGGATGCCCGGGGATCTTTGATGACTGCAGAGAGTCAGAACTTCACTTGTATGCCTTGTCTGAAGGATGGTGCCAGTTTACTCAGCAGTGTGTTCCCTGTCAGTGCACTGTGGCATTGGGGTCCATACACGGACCACTGGGTAAGCATCCCCTGATGACCACTATGACCAAAGCTGCTTCTAGATGGCTTCCCATCTAAGTACTGGCTGGGATTTAGGTGGCAGACCCTTGTTGAAGTGCCAGTGGTGTGGCAGCAGGCAGGGGAGAAACAAATGAAGTTAATTAAGTAGCTGAAAAGAAGTTCTAACTGAAATACAGGACCAATTAGGCTATCAGCAAACCAAACATGCTCAATCCACATCTTAATAAAAGGATGTTTTTTTGTCCATCCAGTTGCTATATCTATGTCATTCCAACAGATGGTGTATCACAAACATTTGTAGCTTCTGCCTTGCACCCTGTGTTGGCTGGGATTGGCTCCAGCAGACCCCCGTGACCCCGTGTTAGGATATAGAGGGTTGCATAATGACTGACTAACATGAAAATTAATTGCATTTGTCACTCCAACAGATAGCACAAAACACAAACATTAACACTGCTTTTACAAATCCCATAGCAACTGGCATATAAAAGAGACATATGCATGGCATTTGTCATTCCAACAGGTGGTGTATCACAAACATTTGTAGTAATAAACTGAATTGCATTTTTTATTCTGATGGCACGCAACAAAAACATTAACACTGCTTTTTTGAATCCTATAATAAATGGCATATAACAGAGAAATATGCATCGCATTGCTCATGCCAACAGATATGGCACCACAAACATTTGTAGTAATGCATTTTATTACTATACATGATCCTGGCGCACCATCTGTTTGAATGAGAAACACAATGCATTTTATTATAACACACACTACAAAATACATTCCATTAGATGGTGCACTGCAAACGTTATTTATGTTGATTACTTTGACTGCAGCCCACCTTAAACGGGCAGCACCGCTAGTCAAGATAATAAAACCCCTGAGTTTAGCTTGACTGAAGTTGTCCTTCCGCATTCATAAGCAAATGTGAACCTGAAAATATGAGGATGCACGGCCTCCTAGAGTGACCCACCAATCTCTTAACTCCAGGTGAGTTCTCACTAGAGTGTTACAAGACTTTCTTTAATTTGAATTCCACACATTTGCTATATAATGTACTGTAAGTGACAGAAAAAAAATAAAATGACAAATAAAATCTTTTGATATCTGCTTGCACGGGGCTTGGTGACTCAAAACATGTCGCACAAAGGGCGAGTGCTAAACCTTCTTCACTACTCGCAGTGGCTTTTCCTACTGTTATCGTGCTAACATTTTGTCTTTTCTATGTTTTTTTTTCATGTCATAACACTTTTTGTTACTGAAAACACTTTTGGCTCGTCTTTCCAGGGATATGGTAACAGTACAGCACAAGACCGCAAGAATGGATGGCGGCCATCAGTCAGGATTGGGCCCAGAAGTTGATTGACAGCCTGCCAGGGGAAATTGCAGAGGTCTTGAAAAAGGAAGAAGGGCCAACACTGCAAATAGTAAACTTCATGTCACTGTCAATAAAAGCCTTTTAAACTTGTGAACTTCTTGTAATTCTACTTCAGCCACAATACAATACAATACAATTTATTTTTGTATAGCCCAAAAATCACACAAGAAGTGCCGCATTGGGCTTTAACAGGCCCTCCCTCTTGGCAGCCCCCCAGCCTTGACTCTCTAAGAAGACAATGAAAAAACTCCCAAAAAAACCCTTGTAGGGAAAAAATGGAAGAAACCTCTGGAAAGGCAGTTCAAAGAGAGACCCCTTACCAGGTAGGTTGGGCATGCAGTGGGTGTCAAAAAAAGGGGGTCAGTACAATACAATACAATACACAGAACAGAACAAATCCTCAATACAGAATGAAAATAGAAATATTAGAAGTACGGAGTAGAATTTAACAATAGATGGTATCCCATAATAGGATTTGGATTTGTTTAGAGTCCTGCAGACCTCATTCATCAAGCTGCCTCCCCCAATTGGCCATTCCACAGCTGGGCCAGCCAATCTGATGAAAGGACCCCTCTACCCCACGATTCCAGCGATCCTCCATCAGATATGACTTTACCTTAGGCAAGCAAAACAACTTGGCAGGTGGGCCGTGGGCACCGAGTGCCACATTTGAGTACCGAGAAGAGAAACAGAATAGGTGAGGGTTAGTATCCAATTCTAACTCTCATGTTACTTATGTTTTAGTGCTAATGACTAATAACAGAGATGCAGTCTGCGCAGTTAATCAGCAGCTCTAGTCAGGGTGTGCTAAACTGAAGTTGTGAGTCTTCAGCAGGGATTTAAAAGCTGAGACCGAAGGGACATCTCTTATAGTAACAGGCAGACCACTACACAGTTTAGGGGGGTCCTGTAACTAAAAGCTCGACCTCCTACTGTTATTTTATTAACCCTTGGAATCATAAGCAGACCAGCATCTTGAGATCTTAATGTGCGCTCTGATTTGTAAGTCATGATAAGTTCAGCCGGACTTCGGCCATTTAATGCTTTGTGTTATGTTAAAAGGAAGATTTTGAAATCTGCCCTCAACTTAACTGGGAGCCAGTGTAAGGATTTAAGAACTGGAGTTATCAATCAATAGGATGCCAATCAGGTGTGAGTGGGCACCCTGTGTTATTAAAGAACAGATCTATCAAAGTCTGCTCTTCACAACACATGTTTGTCGAAGTGTATCATGGCACGAACAAAGGAGATTTCTGAGGACCTCACAAAAAGAGTTGTTGATGCTCATCAGGCTGGAAAAGGTTACCAAACCATCTCTAAAGAGTTTGGACTCCACCAATCCACAGTCAGACAGATTGAGTACAAATGGAGGAAGTTCATAACCATTGTTACCCTCCCCAGGAGTGGTCGACCAACAAAGATCACTCCAAGAGCAAGGCACACGTGTAATAGTCGGCGAGGTCACAAAGGACCCCAGGGTAACTTCTAAGCACCTGAAGGCCTCTCTCACATTGACTAATGTTCATGTTCATGAGTCCACCATCAGAAGAACACTGAACAACAATGGTGTGCATGGCAGGGTTGCCAGGAGAAAGCCACATTGCTGCTCGTCTGCAGTTTGCTAAAGATCACGTAGACAAACCAGAAGGCTAATGTTTTGTGGACGGATGAGACCGAAATAGAACTTTTTGGTTTAAATGAAAAGCGTTATGTTTGGAGAAAGGAAAACACTGCATTCCAGCATAAGGACCTTATCTGTGAAACATGCTGGTGGTAGTATCATGGTTTGGGCCTGGTTTGCTGCATCTGGGCCAGGACGGCTTGCATTCATTGATGGAACAATGAATTCTGAATTATATCAGAATTCTAAAGGAAAATGTCAGGACATCAGTCCATGAACTGAATCTCAAGAGAAGGTGGGTCATGCAGCAAGACCCTAAGCACACAAGTCGTTCTACCAAAGAATGGTTAAAGAAGAATAAAGTGAATGTTCTGGAATGGCCAAGTCAAAGTCCTGACCTTAATCCAATCGAAATGTTGTGGAAGGACCTGAAGAGAGCAGTTCATGTGAGGAAACCCACCAACATCCCAGAGTTGAAGCTGTTCTGTACGGAGGAATGGGCTGAAATTCCTCCAAGCTGGTGTGCAGGAATGAGCAAAAGTTACCGGAAACGTTTAGTAAGGGGGGTCACAGCAGATACTGAAAGCAAAGGTTCACATACTTTTTGCCACTCACAAATATTTAATATTCCATCATTTTCCTCAATAAATAAATGACCACGTATAATATTTTTGTCTCATTTATTTAACTGGTTTCTCTTTATCTACTTTTAGGACTTGAGTGAAAATCTGATGATGTTTTAGGTCCTATTTATGTAGAAATATTGAAAACTAGCCAACCCGCGGCGTAATCGCCGAATAATCAGGCCGGTTTTTTAATAATTTTTAAGCACAGGGAGAAAATTTAACATTTGAAAAATCGGTAATGTAATAAATCAGCAAGAAAAGCAACATTGTAACAATGCACGGAACGAACCAACACACAATCGTCCGTGCGGCGTAGCGAGGTGGGAGGGCGGTGTGTACAAAGTGCAGGAGTATCTAAGAAGACGCACGTTTGTCGTGGATGCGAATTGCTGTATGTATGTTTGCTATGGTCACGCGGTCGTACGTCATAACCGAAAACTCGTTTTTTAAAGACTGCTCACTTCATTGTGTTTTAACCTCAGTTATAAAGGAATGTTTTAATGATCCCATGGGATACCCCTCGCAATCCGTTTTACACGCTGCATATGGCGACTCACCTCCGCCATATGAACAGTCAACGTGTGGGAGGGGGGTGTGTACAAAGGGTAGGGAGCGTATGAGTCACGCTTAGTGGCAATTCCACGGTTTGCAGCCCGAATGGGGTTCAACGGCTTACCCATGCCGGGTAGACACACGCTCAATCATCTCATGCATAACTATTTATTGAATGCTAAACACTTCTGGAAAGACACGGTTGTCTAAAACGGGTTAGTGTGAGAGTACAACAGTATGTGAATGAAAAGATGGAACTCTGGAGAGAGCAAAATACAACACAATAGTGAACCCGCGGCATAACAAACGCCGCATAATTATTTATTGATGGTTGAACACTTCTGGAAAGACACAGGGACACCCCTCGCAAACTGTTCTACATGCCGCATACAGCGAATCACATCCGCGACAAACTGTTCTACACGCTGCATACAGCGAATCACATCCGCGACAAACTGTTCTACACGCCGCATACAGCGAATCACATCGCGACAAACAAACTGTTCTACAGGCCGCATACAGCGAATCACATCCGCGACAAACTGTTCTACACGCCGCATACAGCGAATCACATCGCGACAAACAAACTGTTCTACATGCCGCATACAGCGAATCACATCGCGACAAACAAACTGTTCTACACGCCGCATACAGCGAATCACATCCGCGACAAACAAACTGTTCTACACGCCGCGCCAGCGAATCACATCCGCGACAAACAAACTGTTCTACACGCCGCATACAGCGAATCACATCCGCGACAAACAAACTGTTCTACACGCCGCATACAGCGAATCACATCCGCGACAAACAAACTGTTCTACACGCCGCATACAGCGAATCACATCCGCGACATGATTTTTCCTAGATGGTCCTGTCGCGTCCACCCTCGCACTCGAAGCATACACACCGCCTGCTCATGTGTCCGCTCGCAAAAGAAACTCACGGAGAGCCGCCCACCAGCTGCCTATGTGTGTGCCTCTGTCTGTCTCTGGCGCAGCTTTCTCTCGCGCTGCCTCTGTGTGAACCGGTCAGGCACAGAGAAGGTCAGCTGCTGACAGAGCGTCTCGACTGTTGCAGGGCCTGCATTGGTGAAGCAGGTGAGACGGTAAAGAAACAGAGGGACAGGGTTTTTAAAGACTGATTCCTTCATTGTGCTTTAACCTCAGGTTTAAAGGATTGCTTTAAGGATCCCATGGGATACCCCTCACAATCCGTTTCACATGCTGCATATGGCGATTCACCTCCGCGAGAAACACGCCTCTATGAACAGTCAACGTAGCTCGGAGGTGCATGACATGCGCATGACATTAACCTGACCTGCACGGCATGTGGCCTCTACAACAGACGAACATAAATGACGCCATTTTTTCTGTGTCGTCGCGTCTGAGTTGGTGGGCGTGGCCCTGCGAATTGTCGTCGTATCCAATGGTCTTGGAGTTGGTGGGCGTGGCTCCTTCCTGTGTGGCCATAGGTGTCTCACTTGTCGGCTTAGTGAATCCGCTTTTCATGGTTGTCTTGCCTTAGTGAATTATATATATAGATTCTAAAGGGTTCACAAACTTTCAAGCACAGCTGTATGTGTTCGTATTTTCTTGTTCTTGTAATAATTCTTGCAGCAGCATTTTGGATTAACTGGAGGCTAAATAAAGAACAGTTTGAACATCCAGTGAACATCGCATTGCAGTAGTCAATCCTACTAGAGATAAATGCAGGAATTAATTTCTCAGAATCCTGTTTATTTAGAAAGCACCTTAATTTCCCAACATTTTTAAGATGGAAGAAACCTGATTTGGAGAACTTTGTCATATGCGCTTTAAATGACCTGCTAGAGTCAAAGAGAACTCTGAGATTGCTGGCTGATTCAGTGAAATTAATGGGGATTCCAATAAGTAACATTTCTGTTTTGTGTTTAAAGACAAGTCGTTCTCATCGATCCACTCCTTTAATTCACTAACACAACTAATTAAAGACAACATCGGAGAAACTTCATTTGATCTGAAAGAAAAGTATAACTGGGTGTCATCTGCATACGAGTGAAAATTAACGTGATGTTATCTAATGAGAGATCACAGTGGAAGCCTGTCAAGTGAACACAGTGACAGTCCCAGTCCTGAGCCCTGCGGGACACCATATTGAACTTCTGTGTATAATGATGGAGTCCTGTCAGCACATTTCTGTACATATTGGAATCGATTTGATAAATAAGAACTAAACCGGGCGAGCATGTGGCCTGTAAGCCCAACATCGTTTTCTAGCCTGTGCAGTAAAATAGGATGGTCACTGGTGTCAAACGCCGCACTTAAGTCTAACAACATCATTACAGTGGAGTTTCCTTCATCAGAGGATATCAGAATGTCATGTTATTGCCGTTTCTGTACTATGACCAGTGCGGAAACCAGACTGGAATTTCTCAAATAAATTGTAATGTCTAAGGTGTGACTGAAGCTGATTGGCGACTACTTTTTCTAGTATTTTAGAGAGAAATGGTAAATTTGAAATAGGCCTATAGTTATTTAGTATGTGTGGGTCTCGGTCTGACTTTTTAAGTAATGGTTTAATGACTGACACTTTAAGTGCATCAGGTACTGTGCCATGCAATATTGAACGATCGATAATGTTTAGAAAAGGCATCCATTGCACTTTTTACTAGTTTTGTTGGCACTGGATCAGGGAACAAGTAGTGGGTTTCAATTTAGAACATAAAGTTAAGACTTCCTGCTCAGTTACAGGATTAAAATTACTAAAGTGCTGAATGCAATGTAAGACAGGGCCTGCTAAGCTAGTATTTGGTTTGTACTGTGATGCTGAGATCTGGGATCTTATATTTTAAATTTTGTCATTGAAGAAGTTCATAAAGTCTGCACTGCTAATAAAGTCTGTACAGCGAGTGAGAAAATCAGCGCAAAATATCATTGGAACAGCAGCCCTGGCACCAGAGGCCATCTTTAAGAGCAGAGTTCTCAGGAGAGCCCTTAACATCATTAAGGACACAACCTGAACTGTCCATACCGCGACCATCAGGGAGATGTTCAAAGAGCACAGCAGTGAGGACATCAAGGTCTGAAGGTGGCAGTGTTCACCCTTATGCCATCAGGCTTACCATCCACTGCCCCTCCCCTGGGCACAGCCAGGCAGTGCTTCTCTGGAGGATGAGGGCCATCTTGAGACCAAATACCTACAGAGCTTACTGTACACTGAACCATTTCTTACTTTGGTTTGTTTTTGCATTTCTTTTTCACTCGAGTGTTTCTAGTTCATTGTTGTGTGTGAGACCAACAGTTCAGAGTAACAGGGAGTGTGGAAGAAAGGTGAAGATGAGTGTCGGGAGTGATTGGTGACAGACGGGTATCAGTAAGAGTGACATGGAAGGTCTACAGGATGGTAGGGAGACCAGCTATGCTATATGGGCAGGACACGGTGGCACAGGAGACAGAGCTGGAGGTGGCAGAGTTAAAGATGTTGGGGGTGACGAGGATGGACAGGATTAGAAATGAGGACATTAGAGGGTCAGCTCAGGTGGGACGGGTGGGAGACAAAGTCAGAGAGGCGAGATTGCAGTGGTTTGGACATGTGCAGAGGAGAGAGAAGGGTGCTAAGGATAGAGCTGCCTGGTAAGAGGAGAAGAAGAAGGCCTAAGAGAAGGTTTATGGATGTGCTGAGGTGATGGGTGTGACAGAGCAAGATGACGAGGACATGAAGATATGAAAAGAAGATGATCTGCTGTGGCAACCCCTAATGGGAGCAGCTAAAAGAAAAAGAAGGAGTATAATATAAAATGCCAAGTGTGTGTCACTTTGGTTGTCTCCGTCATTATAAAAGATAGATAGATAGATAGATAGATAGATAGATAGATAGATAGATAGATAGATAGATAGATACTTTATTAATCCCAAGGGGAAATTACCATACTCCAGCAGCAGCATACTGATAATAACAATATTAAATTAAAGAGTGATAACAATGCAGGTATAACAGACAATAACTTTGAATAATGTTAACGTTTACCCCCCCGGGTGGAATTAAAGAGTCGCATAGTGTGGGGTCTCCTCAGTCTGTCAGTGGAGCAGGATGGTGACAGCAGTCTGTCTCTGAAGCTGCTCCTCTGTCTGGAGATGATCCTGTTCAGTGAATTCTCCATGATTGACAGGAGTCTGCTCAGCGCCCGTCGCTCTGCCACGGATGTCAAACTGTCCAGCTCTGTGCCTACAATAGAGCCTGCCTTCCTCACCAGTTTGTCCAGGCGTGAGGCATCCCTCTTCTTTATGCTGCCTCCCCAGCACACCACCGGGTAGAAGAGGGTGCTCGCCACAACCGTCTGATAGAACATCTGCAGCATCTTATTGCAGATGTTGAAGGACGCCAGCCTTCTAAGGAAGTATAGATGGCACATCACACACATTTTTAGTAATAAAATACATTGCATTTGTCATTCCAACAGCTGGTGCATCACAAACATTAACACCGCTTTGATGATTCCTTACCAAATGGCCCATAACAGAGACGTACGCTGAGGTCTACGTGGATTACTTTGATTTCAGCCATGGTTTCATTCATACTTACGATGTTCCAGAGAATCTGTTATTGCATTCTGAGCCTGCAGTTGGTGAAGGGCGCTATACCCAAATTATTTGTATTGTACAGTAAATTACTCAGAGGCACTTCACGCTAACACAGACACATTTAACAAATAATCTCTTAATACGTTTTGACCTTCCACCCACACCCAACGCTTTCCAAAAGGTAGAAATCTGAAACTGCGGGGTCTCATACAGCAGTGTAGATGGAGAAAACAAAAGATTTTTGAAAATGCGGACATCATGAAGTCAGGAATGGACTCCAGTTTTGTCGTCAAAATGCTCCTCGTGGTCTCATCTTTACTGGGGGAAAAGAAAGTTCTCTGCATCTGCAAACACATTTTGTGCCTTTAAACGCTGGAATATTGCACCATATTTATTCTGGAGGGACGCCCAGTCTGTATCTTTCTTGTCTGTAACCTATCAATGCTGTGGAACATCAAATGCCAAGTGTGGTCGGGGCACTTAATCCTCCTGGTGCCCTCAGATGTGGCCCTCCTGGGCTCCACTCCACTAAGGCGGTTGATGCTTTATGTTACACGTCGGTGAGGACGTCTGGTCACACTGTGGTTAAAAAGAGGACTGGGGGAGGAGTCAAGTCCACCATGTGACAAAAGCCAGCAATCCAATTGGCTGTCCAGTGGAGCTCCTGCGTCTCCTTTGTGTCTCTCTCTCCCTTTAGTCATTTGCACGGCCCATAAACTTCCCTCTTGGCACACAAACTGTGAAAGCCCAACAGGAAAGATTTACACAACTTTTCAGTTTCTTAATATGATCTAAGAACACAAATGTTAACATTCTGAAAGAAAAATTGGTTTTTCTAAAGTGTCCTTGTGCTTCATTACAAAGCCGACTGTAAGTAAGGGGTTGCCATCATTTATTTATTTTTTATTTAAATATCACTTACTTCACTTGGGTTGACATTTATTAATTTTCAAGTTAGCGTCACACTGAAAATATCATTAGTCGTGTTCATTTCTTTTATCAGTATCTTTACTAAACTTGTATTATACGTTCTAAGCATTAGTAGTTGCACACACAGTATGATCCATAAAGGCCCATTTTTGAAACAGCAGGCTGCCTGAAGTTTCCTCCATTAAGCGCCTTTAGCTGCGTTAATTTGGAGACTGAAATGCAAAGACTTTTTATAAAACTGACTGTCCTTCAATGGCGCCGCTCACCGTGCACAACAACTCAAGTCAAGTAAAGACGCTCCTGTCACGAGTGATGCCATCGCTTCAGCTCTGACACAAACTCCCATAGTGTGTGGGCCACCCAACAGGCCTCAATCACAAACTCTGGCCTTGCAGAGGACTTCATCAATGGGAAATATGGAAAACGTAACAGGTGTCAAATGTATGAACAGACAGAAAACGGAGCTCAACGCCCTTCACAAAGTCCACTTACAGTAAACATAATGTGCGCCATCTTCAAAAGCCCAAGGAGCCCACCATGAAACGAGAGTCCAACGTGTAAACTGGAAGTAGTGGCCCACCACTCTTCCACATTTCAGCTTTCTTTTCCATTCATTTCTACTCTGCCACTGAATACCAGAAGAAGATCTCTCAAGGCCTGCAGAGCAGCAAACGGGCCTCTAAAGGAAAGACTTACACAACTTTGCAGTTCCTTAATATGATCTAAAAACACAAATGTGAACATTCTGAAACAAAAATGGTGTCTCCTAATGTGTCCCTGTTAGTGTGGATTAAGGCTTATGCTTCTTTACAAAGCAGACTGTAAGTAAGAGGTTGCTGTCATTGTCTTTTCTGTGGTTAAGAAGCGTTAAATTGAGTGGAGTGAGGCCCATTCTGATTTACTGCTGAACAGGATGAAGAGTCAAACTGGATTAGAATTTGGATTAGGGTGCTGAGTAAAGACCAACATGGTCTACAGAGCGGCTTCAACCACAAATTTCACACCCCCAATATAAAACAGCTTCTGAAGGGAAATACACAAAACAATGGCCTCCAGCACTATTATCAGAGCCTGGTGCAATTCAGTGTTAGAAGATGCGTCAAAAACCACCTCCTACTTGATGTGACCTCACTAATAGGCCTCACGTCAGTCTACGGAAATGCTCCTCAATTTGCTCCAGAGACCTTCCTTTAGTTTCAGGAATGAAGAGGATGGTGAAAAGGACACTGAGGAGGCAGAATGCAGAAAACATCCAGAAGGTCCCTGAACTGCTCAGGAGGCCCTGAAGAAGACAGAAAAAAGAACAGAAGACTAAATAAGACCAAAAGTAAGACATATGACAAGCGACTCGTGGTTACAATCAGGAATGGATATCAACTGGGAAAGAGAGATTTGAACTGGAAGTCAAAGTACACCATATGGGGAAAAAGCTTGTTACTAGGAAAAGAAAATCAGAACACATCACACCAGTCTTAGCGTCACTACACTGGTTACCTGTGTCATTCAGAATTGACTTTAAAATTCTGCTTATGGCTTATAAAGCCTTAAATAATCTGCCCCATCTTATATATCGGAATGTCTGACACCTTATATTCCAAATCGTAACCTCAGATCCTCAAATGAGTGTCTCCTTAGAATTCCAAGAACAAAACTTAAAAGAAGTGGTGAGGCGGGCAGGCTGGCCTTCTGCTGTTATGCACCTAAAATCTGGAATAGCCTGCCAATAGGAATTCGCCAGGCTGATACAGTAGAGCACTTTAAAACACTGCTGAAAACACATGACTTTAACATGGCCTTTTATAACTTCATTTTAATCGTAATTTAACTTAATCCTGATACTCTGTATGTTCAATTCATCATAACAACTATTCATGGTGGCTCTAAAATCGGTACTGACCCCTACTCTCTTTTCTGTTTCTTTTTCCGGTTTCTTTGTGGTGGTGGCCTCGCCACCTCCACCTACTCAAAAGCTTCATGATGCTCCAACAATGATGGACGGATTAAAAGGAAGAAGTCTACGTGACCATCATCATCATCAAGCCTTTCCGTGAGAATCCTAAATCCAAAGAGGACTGTTTCATTTATGTTAGGTAGAATGCCCAGAGGGACTGGGCGGTCTCATGGTCTGGAATCCCTACAGATCTTATTTTTTCTCCAGCCGTCTGGAGTTTTTGTTTTCTGTCCCCTGGCCATTGAACCTTACTCTTATTCGATGTTAATGTTGATTTATTTTGTTTTATAATTATGTCTTTCATTTTTCTATTCTTTAATATGTAAAGCACTTTGAGCTACTGTTTGTATGAAAATGTGCTATATAAATAAATGTTGTTGTTGTTGTTGTTGTGGACACCTGAGCACCACACCTACATGAGCTTGTTGGATACCAACAATCCAAAACCAATGGGCATTAACCTCCTTGGTGTTACATTTTTTGGCTTGAAAAATTACATATTTATTAAATCTGATCTGCAAAGACCTAAACGTACAAAATCAGAAGTGCAGAAAGTATAATAATCCATCCATCCATCCATTTTCTAACCCGCTGAATCGAATAGGGTCACGGGGTCTGCTGGAGCCAATCCCAGCCAACACAGGGCACAAGGCAGGAACCAATCCTGGGCAGGGTGCCAACCCACCGCAGAGTATAATAATGATATAAATAATAATAATGAACAATAATAAAAGTAATGCCAATACCGTATATACTATCAAAATGTGTCATCTGTGTGGTATATCTTGAAGCTCGGTGAAATACGCCATCCAACGGCACCGTCACAATAGCAGTGTGATTCCTTGTGGATTTTCTTTCCAGACTGATTAGCTTTTGAACAGCACACTGCACACGTGCGATTGACACAAGCGTCACTTTCGATTCCCAGAATCACTTTCGATTTCACTGTCCGTCTCAGTTTCACTGCCTGAGGACAGATTCACTTCGTCTTCACTGCTCCTATCACTGTCAAGAGCGTACAACGCCTGGGCCGCTGAAAAACGTTTCTTATGAGACGCCATTATGAGGCAAGGACAAGCTGTGTCTGCACCGTTGCCCGGGTAACACACGAGCCTGTCACTTACACAAGACATGCCCATACTGTTTCCTGAACAACGCACTTTTACAGCCCGACTAATCCTTGCGTTTAACGCTTACATGAGATGCATCTACACAGATGTCGACTAATCCGCAGGTCTAATGCTTACGCAAGACATGTTTATTCAGTCGCCGACTAATCCTCAGGTCTAATGCTTACACGAGACGTGTCTATACAGTTGCCGACTAATCCTCAGGTCTAATGCTTACACGAGACGCGACTATACAGTTGCCTAGTGATGCTCGGGTCTAACGCTAAGGAGGTTAACATGGAGTTGGCTCCCTATTGCGGCTGTATCGGCCTCCACTTTTCTGGAAAGGCTTTCCACGTGATTTATGTGGAATTTTGTGCCCATTCAGCCAAAAGGGCATCTGTAAGGTCAGCTTTTGATGTAGGACGAGACGACTGGGCTCGCAATCAGTGCTACATTAGACTATTGGCTGTCAGAAAAGGGGCAACTAAGACTGCACTAGAAAGTTGGCACTCAGGCGGTAAATCTGACATGGGAAGAAACACACACTCCTTTAAACTAATGTGGTCCAGCAATGAGGTCAGCAACAATGGTTGACATATCTGACAAACCCAAGAACTAGATGTCACGTAATGTGACAATGGCTTTACAGAAAGGAGAAAGACCAGAACATCAAGAAATCCAGTTCAGCTTCTGTAGGGAGTGAAGATGGGGGAGTATTTGGGGATTTTCAACCAGCACAATTTCACCATCTTCTAAATATCTGCTGCTCGCTTCAACTGTTAATTTCTTTACTAACACTTCAGTTCTCAATAATCAGTTTACTTACCATCACATCATGGAACTCTTTGGTCACTAAAAAGGCACAGCCCCAGTTGGTCAAAACGCATGCCCCACTAGAGAAGCCACGGGTTCTAGTTGAGAAGATCTCGGACATCACCAGCCAAGGTGTAGGACCCCAGCCAATTGCAAAGCCTGAAAAAGAACAGTAAACGTTACTCCATAAATTCCCCCAAGAGGGGGAAGAAAAAAAAACGAAAGGATAAAAGGTCTTTCAGGTGATTGGGGAGTTTTGTGCTCAAGTTGATGGTGTTCTGATTTCTGACCTCAGTACTACCAAAAAGGGCCCGAAACCTCCTTTATAGGCCCAAGGCCTGCTGTCGCGTAGGGCCTGAGGCCTACAAAATCATTCAAAAGGAGAGAGTAACTGATAAAACCAACGACCAAATAAACAAAACATTAATTAATTAAAGGACAGAAAATGAAAAAAAAACCTAATACTGCAAACCAATCTGAAATTAAGAACATATTCAAATAAGATTTCCAAAGATACAAATAAAATAAAAAATAATCACAATTTCCAAAGCAAAATTTTTAAATTATCAAAGAATTCAGAATAGCAAATATACTTAAATTAAGAGAAAGAAAACAAAATATATAAACCAATAATTACCAAAAAAAAACTACATTAAATAAAAGAGAAAACCAAGAAACAGAAAGCAGCTGAAAATCAAAAGATCTAAATCAAAAACTGTCAAAAGACCAAGAAAGTTGAAAAGTAAGGGAATTGGAGGAAACGAGAGCTGAAAATCTAACACCTCAGCAATGGACTTAAGACAGTAAATAGAATTTAAAAAGACCACCTCGAGTCACACTTCCAGACCCCAGAGAGCAGGGCATTATAGGTAATAACAGAAAATATGAACAAAGAACAAAAAGGGAGCAGGAGAAAGTGATAAAATTTCCAAAAATGAAAAACCCTAAAACATAAAGGGACAATCCTAACAAACTGCTGTACCTTGGTGTGGCATGAAGACTTGGGCCTGGCTGGCATTGCCGCCCCTGCTGCAGAATAAAAGGAAGTTTCAGGCTCCTAACATCTCTAATCAGGTCTCTCACCTTCACAATGGCTGTTCCAGTACTTCACTCATTAAAAAGAAACACGCAGAACGAAGTGGAACTCATTGCCATCCGAGCTTAGAAATATTGACTCATTCTCACTTTTCAAATCTAAACTTAAACATCCTCTGTTTAAGACTGCTTTTTCTCTTTGATTATAATTGCTCTGCCTGATTTTAATTTTTGTATTTTTTTTAGTTTTGTTTATAATGTGTGTTTTATCTATTGTGTGTTTAGAAAGGTGCCTACGAGAAAATTACAACCCTCTAGACGAGAACAGGCCATTCAGCCCAACAAAGCTCACCAGTCCTATCCACTTATTTCTTCCAATAAAACATCAAATCGAATGTACTATCATTAAGTGTAGTTAAGTACCCACATACAGGTATTAATACGCACAAACAAAATCCATTTTAATAACCATGATGGTGAAAGCAAGGGGCATACAATTTGCAGCAAACTGACAATGTAAATCAAAAACGGATAAGATGGTGGCATAAAGTTAGTACTAGGGTTCAAATTATGGTCACTGCTGGCGTGGAGTCTGCATGTTCACCCCGTGGGCACATGAAAGTTTCTTCCAAAATTGCACTAACTGTCAAATCTTACTTAAATCCACAGGAGTCTGTACTGTAAATTCATAAGAGGGCCCTGTAATTGGACTGGCAGGTTTGGTTACTGCATTGTGCCAGGGATAGCCTGGACAGAATCTGACACCTGAACACCAGTATTGGATAAGTGTGCAAAGACATGGGTGGATCAAACACAAGTTCCAGGTGCCGTCTGGCAAACTCTCTGCTTCACTAAAAGTTGATGATCTCATGTGTGTATCAATTCCTCATATGAAGAAACCTTAACAAGTTCCAAACTCCGTCTCTGGATTCTTCCACATTTTAAAGTAAAAACTGGGATCCATTACATAAATTTTCTTCCTAGTCTGAAATAAGCCAGGAGCCGCCGCCAGGACTGGCAGCCTTTCCAGTAGCTCTGTGTTTTCTTTGCTGGAGTATGTGAATTTCCCCTTGGGATTAATAAAGTATCTGTCTACTGTATCTATCTATCTATCTATCTATTATATAGTGTCTTTCATATCTATCTATCTATCTATCTATCTATCAAAATACTGCAATTGTGATGCCTCATAATTTCCATTTGAGGAGTTGAACCTTTTCAATTGAAGCAAACTCTCTTCAAAGAGGACCTCTCAGTTCTGAACCAGCCTGGTTGATCTTCTCTGCACTGTCTCTGGTGCTCCATCATTCAGACCAACACTACACTCAGTATTAAGGGTGAGGCCTCACTAGTGAGCTACATAGCTTAAGCGTAATCTCCCTGGTCTTTCACTCTGCATACTGTGGGCACCAAATAACCAAACGTTCTCTTAGCCTTCTCGACCACTTCTGAACACTGCCTAGATGTAGATATCGACAAGTCCATTACGACACCCTGCTCCTTCTCATATGGTATGGTATGTATACTCAACTTTGGACCTTTCCACTGTGTGTTCAAATCCCACATCGTTACTACGTGTAATACTTCACATTTACTTACATTAAATTTTACTTTTCCTAAATCTGCCCAATCCTGTATTCTGTCCTCGTCACCCTGTAACAATTCAGCCTGACTCTTCCCCACTTGCCCTTCCTCCTACTTTAGTCATGGTAAAGTGTAAGGCCTTATCAAAAAAAAAAGAGCACCTTCAAAAAACATTTGCTATTGCTTTCCTTGCAATCTAAATTTCAAACTGGAACAGAAATAAATGAACTGCTATGTATGATGCATCAAGTGCCTACAGCAAAAAGCCAAAACCGTATTCAAAAAAAATAAGTGCAATAAACACGAGAAAAGCTTTGCATCCTAGCATTTCATTTATTTGACTTGGTCTGTATGGTTATGTGCAGAATTTCACACTCAACTAAATCATTTCACTTTACACTGAATTCTGCAAATGGTACGACGTGTCAATTCAACTGCTCTAATTTTCACGTTTCTGCAATAACAGCATGTTTCTTTAAAATGAAATAAATTTTTCAGCATGACATCTGTCCATTCTGTTTTGTTACATAACATCAAAGAAAGTTTGACCAATGACTGAATTCCATTTATTCATTTGGGTAACACTTTACATTAAGTGTCCATAATTACACTGTAACTACTATGCAATTACCTGTATAAGTATAGTGTAACTATGAGTTATTACTCCGTACTTACTGTGTAATACAAAGTAATACTATAGTTAATTACTCAGTTGTCATTATTATTCCATAGTGCATATAATTACAATGTAACAATTTATCACCGATCCAAAAACAAGTGCTAACCCTAACCCTAATCCTAACCTGTGCTGGTTGGGATTGGCTCCAGCGGACCCCCGTGACCCTGTGTTAGGATATACTGGGTTGGACGATGGATGGATGTATGTATGAGGAGTTGTGTTACCCAATGGAAATAAGGAATTCAAATTTTTTCTCAGCCATTGCTATAAACAATGCGGAGTAAGTGACATATAAAAAATGTCATTATTGGGTGGATTACTCCTTTGGTGTGTTGAATGTCCAGTGTAAGATGTAAAATAAAGATCATAAAACGAACAGATCATACATACTGTGGCAGACGACCAGGGACCTTGGCCCATCGGGACGCCTGGAGAAGGGAAGAAGGCCTCCTGGATTACATCAGGGTCACGGATGGAGAGCTTGGAAGCTCAATCCTGTTGGGGTTCGTGGCCACCGCCTGGAAGGCGCCTGGACAATCCCAGAGCCCTGGATGGCAGCACTTCCACCACACCAGGAAGTGCTTCAGGAAGTTCATCTGGGAGCACCTGGTGCAACATAAAAGGGGCCGCCTCACTCCATTCAAGGAGCCGGAGTCGGGTGGAAGAGTTCAGAGCTTGCAAGGAGTGGAGTAGAGGCGGCAATAGAGAGAGAAGACGAGAAAAGACTGTGAGCTGTACTGGTGCTGTGTGCAGGAGCAGAAATTAAACGAGAGTGTTCTCGGAATTCTGGCTGTCTCAGTGTCTGTCTGTGTCCGGGCTTCTTTCATTATACCAACGTGACATTTCTCTTTCTCGTTATACAGTTGTTAACCTAACAATTCTTGTTTAGCGGTTTCACCAGGCCACACACCTGCAATGAACACAGCCATGCTGGCCAAAGCCAGCCAGGCCAGTTGGTTCTCTGGTGGTTGCACTGTAGGACTTGAATCGGCAAGGAGTGCAATTTTGTCAATGGACGCATTTTTTGAATTCTCCATGCCAATTTTGAAATAGACACCAAATGCTGCTGTGCTTCCAGCCATCGTTAACCCTATAAACAGAGAGAAATAAAGAAACATTATTTTTGACATGACCAAGTTGTAAATAAAAAAAAAAATAAATAAATAAAAGTCAGAGTGGCCTTTTATGGAGAAACATGAGCATACCATACCCGAGATGATTAGCAGTATTCTTCGGCCTGCTCTGTCAATGATTAGAGCAGCTAGTGCTGTGAAGACTACCTGGATGGAGGCGACTATCACTGTGGCCGCACTGCTGTTCTGCAGAAAACAATTTGGACCATAAATCCACTACACTCCGTACTTATACTTCCTCCTCCAAGTCAACATCAGTTTATTCTTCTTAACTAACACTATAAGCATGCTATACACAGCGGCATGGCCAGAGTTTGTGCCGCTCGGGACGGGGCGGTGCTTCAATTTGCCGCCCTACAACATATCTGAATATGTTAACCTATTTAAATAGAAAATTAAAATGACATATATAGAAAAATTAAGATACATTTTGCATAGATTTATTCATATATAGACAAACAGCAATCATTGTTCACATATAATTATTTATAAGCATCAACTAGACAAGAAAATATTATACACACACCGATAAGCCGTGTTCTAAATAGTATAATTACGCTGCGAAAACCAGAACCAGTGTAGTGTACAAGTGATAGGTGGGGTATAGAAAAGCATCCCCCCCTTTAACATATTCCCATTTTTTTGCTTTACAGCCTTAAATGTGAACACACAAACGGATATTTTTTCCAACTTTACTTACTCAATGCCATCTCTAACATCCAAGTGAAAGATATCACAGCTACAGTTAAGAAGAATTTAAAAAAATAAAAAACAAGAAATCCTGAGATAAATTCATTTTCCGATGTAGAACCCTCGTCATCATCCGAGATCACCTCTGCGATTGCGGGTCTTTATGTGAAAACAGCAGTGTCAGATCGGGGTGGGTGTGAACGTAACTGGGAGAATAAAACTGAATAAAAAAAAAAACAATGCTAACCTTTACAAGTACCATACATTTACACCGGGTGTTACAGACTCAAATCTAACGTATGTTCCTATTCTAAAACAGTAAGAATAAGAGCAGTTCACGTCTCAAAACGGAGTTGAGTGGGATCGAACTTGTGACCCTTTGATTACCAGTCAGGAGCTCTTACCGTTACGCCACCAAAGCATTCGGGTAAAAGACGTGTAAATGTCGCACCCTAACACCGGTTGTTTTGCTGCAGTTAAATTCTTGAATAAAAGTGCACTTATTCTGTTATATTTGTACCTTTTGTGAAAGTGTTTATTTGATATTTGGACTTCAGGCTTCACGCATTATATGCTTCATGTCTACATTTTGTCAATTATTACTAAAACATGAAAAACATTTCTGTTTTAACAATGTGTAAATTGTTGTAGACACGGAACACACATGAGATGCATGTGTTCCAAATAACGATACACTATTTACTCTAGGCTATACAACTCTAAGCAACTGACAAGCAGGTTAAAAGACTTGAGATGAGAAAACTTTGTGCAGCGGTGGGTGGATGTGAGAGCAGGCTGCTTGCTGCTTATCGACACATTTAAAAGACAAAAGATGCTGACAGAAAGGTGCAAAGGGATTTAAGGTGGGGCAGATTTATGTGTTTTCTCGTAGGTTTTGGTAATTGTAGTGTTAAGGTGCAAGAGCAGACCAATTAATAATGAAAAGGATAATGTAGAAGATAAGAGACCTTACAGTATATCTGTGTAGGCAGAACAATATGATTTGAATAAGACAGCATGATAGGAATACCTTCATATTAGCTTCCTCGAAAATAGTCTCTGCATAAAACATAATGGCATTGATCCCAGAGAGTTGCTGAAAGAACATCAGGAGGACGCCAATGATAAATGGCTTGTAGACTACTGGGTCTTTAAAGTCTTCTAACCGGAGTCCGTTTGTCTAAAACAGAAAATGGACAAATCATTAATAACTTAACGCACACCTAAAATAACAGATCAAAGCACATGTAAAAAGTAACGCCATACCTGAAAATTAGAAGGATGTCAGTTAGACTTGGCTGAGCTGCTCATTTCATTGAGCCTCAACATTTCTGCATGTGGCCTTGTCCAAATTAGAAGGAAGTGCGATAAACTAACCTCTGTGTACATAACTTGTCTCATTCAAAGACAGTTTGACTGGATATGGAGAGAAACGTCTAACGCTAATCCTTACTCTATAGAGTCATTGAGAGTATAAAGAGATTAAATAGAGAAATAGCTCACCTGTTCAGTGGAACAGGCCTCAATCTGCCTGCATTCCCATTCAGGGTCGTAGTCTGGTCCTCTGAGAAACCTCAAGGCTTTAATAGCCTCAGATTGTCTGTTTTTCGCTAGGAGGAACCTGGGCGTTTCTGGCATGAAACACATGAGAATCAGCATCACGGCTGGTGGCACCGAGCAGGCCACAGCCAACCAGCGCCAGTGTAGGCCCAAACCTAGAAGAGCACAGCAGCATTAGATTAACATTTGTACACTTCTCTAATTTACCTTGACAAAGACAATTCTGATTTATTAACCACAATAAATGAAATAAGCATTACAGTAGGACATATGTTTTGGGATTCTCACATACTGGAATCTTAACCGGAATAAAATTTTTGGAATCACAAAAATCTCTAACTCTCTTCCTGCTCTGTTCAGAGTGATGCCCAGTGGGACATCAGTGCTTCCTGAATAATCTAGTGTGGTATCAAATTCACTTTAGGAGAAAGTGTCCAAACCTTCCTAAAAATGTTGTGTGTCATTAATGAATGAATGAGTGAAGCATGATGAAGCTCTGCTAAACTTTAGGACATCTCACCTTCTCTAATTTGATCTTCTCTTCCAATGGGTTGGGGAGTGGATTTTGAATTTCATTCACAGTCATATGAAAAAGTTTGGGAACTCCTCTTAATTCTTTGGATTTTTGTTTATCATTGACTGAGCTTGCAAAGCAGCAACTTCCTTTTAATACAGTTGTACCCTGAGATACGAGTTTAATTCGTTCCGTGACCGAGCTCGCAAGTCAAAATGCTCGTATCTCAAATCAATTTTCCCCATTGAAATTAACTGAAATGAGATTAATTCGTGCCAGCCCCCAAAAAACCACCCCAATTTTTTGTTAAATGTTTTCAACATAAGAAAAATGTATTTATAATGAACAAATATTGTATGCAAACAAAATAAAACCTAATACATAAAAGAGAATCTAAAGAAATAAACAGATGTTGGCGAAGTCAATTAGCGTATTGTAATGTTTTTTTCTTTCACTTCACTTTTGCTTAACTTAATTTTCTTCTTCACTAGTTTTTTTCTTTTTTGCCACACTTTTGTCACTTTCATTCTCAAGGCGTTTCAATAGAGACCTGGCTTTGTTTAGTCCTCCCCTTTAGATGGTTTTTGAAATGAGTTAGGGAAGTGTCGTTAAATAGCGCCGCTGCATGACCAGTTGTAACTTTTTCAGGGCGTTTCTTTTCTTTAAAGTTCGAAACTTTTTCCCACATTGCAAACACTTACTTTATCTCACTTTAAGAAATAACCTCCTCCGCGATACCAATCTCCTGCAGAACCTCCGTATGTCGCATCGTCTGTAGTTCCGTCAACTTGTCCATCGTCAGTTCCTCGGAATGTGTGGCGACAAGCTATTTGATGGCTCGTATTTAGAATTTTGGCTTGGAACTCAAGGCAAAAAATCGACTTTGTGACGGCTCATATCTCAAAAAACTCGTATGTTGGGGCACTCGTATCTCAAGGTACCACTGTATATGACATGCCTTATGGAATCAATAGTATTTCAGCAGTGACATTAAGTTTATTGGTTTAATAGAAAATATGCATCATAACAAAATTAGACAGGTGCATAAATTTGGGCACCCCAACAGAGATATGACATCAATACTTAGTTGAACCTCCTTTTGCTCCTTTGAGCCTCTCGACGCTGTCCTATAGCCATTGACGAATGTCTGGAGGTATTGTTGACCATTCTTCCATACCAAATCTCTCCAGTTCAGTTCAATTTGATGGACAGCCTGCTTCAAATCATCCCATAAATTTTCCATGATATTCAAGTCAGGGGACTGTGACGGCCATTCCAGAACATTGTACTTCTCCCTCTGCATGAATGCCTTTGTAGATTTCCAACTGTGTTTTGGGTCATTGTCTTGTTGGAATATCCAACCCCTGCATAACTTCAACTTTGTGACTGATGCTTGAACATTATACTTAAGAATTTGTTGATATTGGGTTGAATTCATCCGACCTTCGACTTTAACAAGGGCCCCAGTCCCTGAACTTGCCACACAGCCCCACAGCATGATGGGACCTCCACCAAATTGGACAGTAGGTAGCAGGTGTTTTTCTTCCACCATGCAAAGCGCATTTTGTTATGACCACATAACTCAATTTCTGTTTCATCAGTCCAAAGCACTTTGTTCCAAAATGAATCTGGCTTGTCTAAATGAGCATTTGCATACAACAAGCGACTCTGTTTGTGCCATGAGTGCAGAAAGGGCTTCTTTCTCATCACCCTGCCATACAGATGTTCTTTGAGCAAATTGCACTGAATTGTAGAACGATGTACAGATACACCATCTGCAGCGAGAGGTTCTTGCAGGTCTGTGGAGGTGATCTGTGGGTTGTCTGTATCCATTCTCACAATCCTGCTCATATGCCGCTCCTGTATTTCTCTTGGCCTGCCAGACCTGCTGAGTTGGTTTAACAGCAACTGTGCCTGTGGCCTTCCATGTCCTGATTCCATTCCTTACAGTTGAAACTGTCAGTTTAAACCTCTGAGATGACTTTTTGTAGCCTTCCCCTAAACCAGGAGACTCAACAATCTTTGTTTTCAGATCTTTGGAGAGTCGCTTTGAGGATCCCATGCTGTCTGTCACTCTTCAGAGGAGAGTCAAAGGGAAGGAAGCACAACTTGCAATTGACCACCTTAAATACCTTCGACCACTCATGATTGGACACTCCTGTCTAATGAAGTTCAAGGCTTAACGAGCTCATCCAGCCAAGTAATCAGCATTGAGCAGCGACAGGGCATTCAAATCAGCTCAATGACAAGGGGACCCACATTTTTGCACAGCCAGTTTTTTTTCACATTTGATTTAATTTCATACAACTAAATACTGTTTCACGAAAAATCCTTGTTCGGAAAACACCGCAGTACTCCTAGGAAATGAAAGACATACCACTGTTATCTTTACTGTTGAAAGGACAGTCAATTATTATGCAGGCTGAGAGGGGTTCACAAACATTTTGATATGACTGCAAATCAGATGCATCATTGCATGGCAGCATCCTGTCGTGGGGGAGTTTCTCTGCCACAGGGCCTGGAGCTCTCATTAGGGTAGAAGGAAAAATGGATGGGGCTTAAGGAAAACCTGCTACCCTCTGCCAGAAAGGTGAAGATGGGCAGAATGTTCACCTTTCGATACGACAACGACCCGAGCACACAGAAAAATTGACCGCACAGTGGCTGAAAGAGAAAAAAGTGAATGTCCTTGTGTGGCCCAGTCAGAGCCCAGACCTAAATCCCATTGAAAATATGTGGAAAGATTTAGAGATAGCAGACCCCCAATGCTCACCATCCAATTTGACCGAATTTGAACAGTTAAACTGTAAAGTAGAGTTAGGGGCAAATATTACTCAATCTAGATGGGCAAAGCTGGTAGAGAAAAATCCCAACAGACTCAAGGCAGTCATTAAAGAAAAAGGGGGTTCAATAAAATGACGCTGACATTGGGAGGGGTGATCCTTTTGTTAATCTCAGTAGGTCTTGTTTTTGATTTTTTATCATTTTTCTGAACTGTAGCTGTGATGTCTTTCACTTGGATGTTAAGAGGTGGCATTGAGTAAGTAAAGCTGGGAAGAAATATTGGCTTGTGTGTGTTTTCATTTAAGACTGTAAAGCAAAAATAATGGGAATGTTTCGAAGGGGGGATTCTTTTTTATACCCACTGTAACACACAGATAGGTGACCCATTTGAAAGAAATTTTAACTGCTTGCAAGCTACTAAGGGTTAAAAGCTGTTTTATTATAGCGGCAGGTCATTCATACAGGCGTCTGTCATGGTTTACGTAAGTTTCGCCCCAGCACATTTCACTCCCTCTATACTTCGCCCCCCATGATATTTCTCCCCCACCCCAGTAATTTCTAATACCCACACGGTCCGTGTACTTTTTGGTATTTGAAATTTTATTTTAGAAGCAAAAACAAAAAAACGAAAATGAAAGGAATTTTCAGATTTAGATTTTTGATTAAAGAATAAAATGAGGGAAAATAAGGTATTTTTTAATTCTGTGGTAAAAAAATAGCCTGCGGTGGGTTGGCACCCTGCCCAGGATTGGTTCCTGCCTTGTGCCCTGTGTTGGCTGGGATTGGCTCCAGCAGACCCCCGTGACCCTGTATTCGGATTCAGCTGGTTACAAAATGGCTGGCTGGCTGGTAAAAAATAGCAGTCATAATCTTAAAATGACACATACTTTTCTGGATTTGTTTGTGATTCAAATAATGAAAGTGTAATAGCTGAAAAACAACAAAACAGACGCATTTTCGTTGTCTGAAACCGGAGGTGGTACTTCTGTGCGATTTTTGACGACACGTGCGAACAGTCCTCCTCACAACACATCGATCGACGGCCTTCAAGTTACACTGCATGGCATCAGCAGAGGATGGACCATTACGTTGTTTTCCAGAACAGTAAAAGAGCGACACTCCGGGACGAGGACATGACTGCAGAAAAACTGAGAAAAGAGTTGCATCTTTCCGGTAAAAACACAAGCTTCGCAAACTTTGCTTCATTGATGTAGCAGTTCTTTTATGAACGTTATTGTTGTTACTTAATGTGAAACAGCTAACATTTGGTGATTTCATTTACTAACATTAAGTCTGGCAGTTTTTAGAGTGCTAGCAATTTGAATGGTAGTAAACGTTTCGAGTATTAACAGTGTGCACAAGTGTAACACGTTAGGAGAGCAACGTGATTTACAGAAAGTTTTCTTAACATGTGTTACACTTGTCAATGAGCAACCATTCACACATTTAGACGTATTCAAATTGCTAGCCCTATAAAAATTTCCAGACTTAGTGTTAGTAAATGAAATCACCAAATGTTAGCTGTTTCACAGTAAGTAATAACAGTAACATTCATAAAAGAACTGCTACATCAATGAAGCAAAGTCTGCAAAGCTTGTATTTTTACCGGAAAGATGCAACTCGGTTTTTCTGCAGTCATGTCCTCGTCCCGCAGTGTCACTCTTTTACTGTTCTGAAAAACAACGTGATGGTCCATCCTCTGCTGATGCCATGCAGTGTAACTTGAAGGCCGTCGATCGAGGTGTTGTGAGGAGGACTGTTCGCAGGTGTCGTCAAAAATCGCGCAGAAGAAGAAGTACCTCCGGTTTCAGACAACGATAATGCGTCTGTTTTGTTGTTTTTCAGCTATTACACTTTCATTATTTGAATCACAAACAAATCCAGAAAAGTGTGTGTAATTCTAAATTTATGTCTGCTATTTGTTACCACAGAATTAAAAAATACCTTATTTTCCCTCATTTTATTCTTTAATCAAAAATCTAAATCTGAAAATTCCTTTCATTTTTGTTTTTTCGTTTTTGCTTCTAAAATGACATTTCAATTACCAAAAAGTACACGGACCTTTTTAGTTCTATGGTAACAAATAGCAGGTCATAAACTTAAATTGACACACTTTTCTGGATTTATCTGTGATGAAATAATGAAAGTGTAAAAGCTCAAAAACAACAAAACAGACGCATTTTCGTTGTCTGAAACCGCAGGCGGTAACTTCTTCTTCTTCATCGCGATTTTGGAGGACACGTGCAAACAGCCCCCCCTCCTCACAACACATCGACCGACGGCCTTCAAGTTACACTGCATGGCATCAGCAGAGGAAGGACCAAAAGAGTGACACTCCGGGACGAGGACATGACTGCAGAAAAACTGAGTCGCATCTTTCAGGTAAAAATACAAGCTTTGCAAACTTGGCTTCATTGATGTAGCAGATCTTTTATGAACGTTATTGTTGTTACTTACAGCTAACATTTGGTGATTACATTTACTAACACTATAAGTCTGGCAATTTTGATAGTTCGCATGTGTCCTCAAAAATCACGCAGAAGAAGAAGAAGAAGTTACCACCTCCGGTTTCAGACAACGAAAATGCGTCGGTTTTGTTGTTTTTATTTTGTTGTATCACAAATAAATCCAGAAAAGTATGTGTCATTTTAAGTTTATCACTGCTATTTGTTACCATAGAATTAAAAAAAATACCTTATTTTCCCTCATTGTATTCTTTAATCAAAAATCAAAATCTGAAAATTTGTTTCATTTTTGTTTCTTCGTTTTCGCTTCTAAAATGAAATTTCGAATACCAAAAAGTACACGGACCCCACACCCAGACATTTTGAGTATTGGAAGATTCTAGAAAAAATAAAGTGAATAATCATTCTCAGCGTTATCATCATCTATCAATTTTCTTTTACCTCTAAGTGACAAAACTCTTTCTGCCATAGTGAAATTTTATAAAGTTGATTTTAGGTTTAGTCACGATACAAAAATAACGCTTTCAGTGAGAAAGTAATAAACGATGCTGTGAGTGGTGACGCAACAGGTTTGATATTGCGCTGTATGCAAGGTGGTGATGGCCACGCACCGCCGATAATCAGGTGGCGAAAACTGTAAACGCATATCTTGAAACGGCCGTAGTGCTGGCAAAAAAACCCCAAAAAAATGCACAAAATCCAGTACAATCGTACAATACTATATCACATAACACGGATTAAATTTGAAATACAATACTAACCTTTTATGGAGGCAATCACGCATACTATTTTCAGTGGAACACGTTGACCTGTGAGTCGTATAAAAACGCTAACTGAGTGAACTTTATTATTTTCAATGTTGGGTAAGGTTTAATAAATTTTTTATTGCAATTATAGATATGTACATAAATATCAGGGCAAAATAGAGGTGGCGAAAATTTCCGGGGACGATTTGTGTTGGGGGAGAAATGTGGGGGGTAACTTATCCGGATGCCGTCCGTCATAAGACAGGTTGCAGTAAGCTGACCGAGGGTAACTTCCATAGGAACGTGTCTGTTAGACACACGAAAGATGACCTTTCCTTCTTTGGGGCCCCCTTTGATACGCACAGAAAAAAGAAACGCTTGGCCGATTTGCGTGATATAAGATGAAATGCTTAGATGCTGCTTCATAAGTAAAGGAGGAGGGAGGAAAATGAATATTAAAAGCCGAATGAAACAGGGGAACTTTGCTCTTCTGCTTTGCAAAGCGTGAATCCATGTACTCATCAAAGTCAAGTCAAGGTGGGGGACATGCACTGGTCCAGCACATTGCCGCACCCACTACAAGACAAAACAATTTGGGATCCCGGTTGGCAACCCCCCAGGCAGACACGTGGTCCAATCCCACCCTTCGGAAATGACCCTCTATCTGCCGCAGCCAGGTGTTACGTGGGCGACCCCTTGGCCTGGTCCAGACATTCAGGTCCCAAACAATGAGGATCTTACGAGCCGGATCCCCCTCGGGGAAACGCGCCACATGGCTGTAGTGCCGTAACTGACGCTCCCTCACAATGCAGGTCATGTGCCTCATTCGGGACTCCATGAGCAATACAAAGCCAAACCAATGGTACCCAAGGATTTTCCGGAGAGACACAGTACCAAAGGAGTCCAGTCTTCGTCTCAGGTCACTGGATAGCGTCCATGTCTCGCAAACAGGAAACACCAGGACCGTAAAGACTTGGACCTTCGTCCTTTTGCAGAGATATCGGGAGTGCCACACACCCCTTTCCAGCGACCTCATGACCTCCCCATACTCTCTCAATCCGTCTACTGACTTCATAGGAAGAGTCACCAGAGTCACATGAATGTCACTGCCGAGGTAAGTAAACCTCTCGATGAGGTCGACACTCTCTCTGCAAACAGACACACAGCTGATGGCCGTGCCCAAGAGGTCATTAAAGGCCTGGATGTTGGTTTTTATCAGGACATTCACAAGCCCAGACACTCAGACCCCTCGCTCAACTCCCCGATCAGAGCCTCCATTGACTCTGCGAAGATCACTTTGCTGACGATGCTGTGATGCACTCGTCTGTGAATGAATAAAAGCCGATTGACTGAACTATTCCTGTCTTCCTCGGGAGTTACTTCCACACCCACAACCAGAGCTTTAGAAGGTGGCACACTGTTAGGCAGCCAGCCTGCCATCTTTTTATGCCCCTTTATTTTAATATCCAAGAGAGTTGGTTTGCCACCTTAGGCTTGTGCTACGTGTAATCTTAAGAACGGCAGCACTTAAAACCATTTTGTACAAAGGACATTAATTACCTGACACATAGGCTCCCATGATGCCGGTAACCACCATCAGCTGCACACAGGATCCCAGCATTCCTCGGACTTTAGAATGAGACATTTCAGAGATGTAAAGCTACAGGGAGCCAAAAGCAGAAGATTAGAAGATGCGCATAACACAAGAAAACAGCTAAAGCAACAGGTGAGGGCTCTTTCTTGCAAAGCACTATATACAGTTCAGACTGCCTGACAGATTCATAGCCCTGTTCTTTCACAAAGTGGCGGTGAATTAACACTGTTTTTGTCCCCCACTTCTTTCCGTAAGATCCTCTGCTAGTTTACTCAAGTTCAGTTCTACTGTATGGTCTCAGCCCATACCATCTATTGGCACGGACAACACAGAGTCTGTCTTGCAGCTATGGAGGCCTGCAGTGGAGGCACAATGAAGAAACAAAAGTCTTACCGGTACAACCAAGGAAGTGACACCACTGGCCAATCCAGTAAGCACCCTGCCCAAGTAGAGCATCCAGATGTTTTGGGCAGCAATGATAACAGTGAAGCCAAATATGAAGGGCAGGGAGCACATCATCAGAGTCAACTTGCGTCCAATCTTATCGACCACCCAGCCGCCAATAATTCCTCCCAGGGCTGCCCCTAAAGTGACAATTGACTGATTGGGGGTTGGACAGAAAAAAAAGAGAGAGACAAAAAGAAACACAATAAAAAAAATTACATGTGGACACTGGAAAGGAACACCAAGTCAAATATTAAGAGGGAATTTCAACATCACTGCCAACTTGCTAGTGTTCCAGCCTTCATCAAAGATGGTGGGACTGCGACACAAGGAGTAGAAAACACACACACAGTTTGAGGCTGAATTCTGAAAGGTTGCTGGGAGTTTCAGGAGCAGAATTTCACCTTGGTGAACATAAGGCCCACCAAGACCGGGGAGGAGAGAGAAGAGAAAGGCCTCTCTGAACTGAATTGAAATTGAAGGCAGAGGCATGTAGGATGTTATACACGGGGTGGAAACAGACCTCCTCGAACACCAGAGCACCATTTACAGGTGCATCTCAATAAATTAGGACTAGGGGGGCTTCGCTTCCTTTCCTCACCTGCCAGTGGCCGCCTCTCCGAAACCCCTCTTGAATGGCGATACAATGGGAAACAAATACATTTTTTTTAACTCCTCTTTGCTCAATTAGCTGCTGCTGCCCTAACATTTGATCTGCAATTCGTTTGCCTACAAGCGCCAGAGGTAGGCGCTGTTGTGAAGAGGGGGGCTGAATGCACCTCAAAAGAGACGTGGCCGATCCTCCGAAACCTCTCTTCAATGGTGATACATTGTGAAACAAGTAACGGCTGTTTTTGTCGCCTCCTCTTTGCTTGAGAAGCTGTTGGCTTGCTGCTACTGCGTGATCTGCATTTCGTGCGGAGCTTCGAATGTTTAAAAGACTGTACACCACCTGAATATTCAATCTCTTTTCGCTGTTCTGTTATTCCCCATCCCGAATAATATTTTCAGATTGTCTGCGGTAATGCAATCTTTACTCTCTTTTTGGAGACTTTCGAATTTTCTTACTTCCATTATCTCTAACCTGCTCTGCATGTGTATCACGGGACTTGCTTCGAAAGGTTGTAAGTATGACGTGACTTGTCAGTCTCGCAGGACGTGAAATTGTCTCTCTGTCTCACTTTAAAAGATAACGTCTCGTCGCCAGGAAAAAATTAATAGAGAGATATCATTGAAAAGTTAATTTATTTCAGTAATTAAATTAAAAAAGTGAAACTCATATATTATATAGATTCATTACACACAGAGGGATATATATATTTGTCTGATATACCTGCATTTTTATCACTCTTTAATTTAATATTGTTCTTTATCAGTATGCTGTTGCTGGAGTGTGTGAATTTCCCCTTGGGATTAATAAAGTATCTATCTATCTATCTATTTCAAGTGCTTATTTCTTTTCATTTTGCTGATTATTGCTGAATGACAACCTGGAGCCAAAGTGGCCATGCAGGAATGAAGTTGGGGACCCCTGTTATACAGTATATACACATACACACATATATATACAGTATACCTGTGTACACACACACACACACACACATACACTTTGTCACACATTAGAACTTTAGAACACTCTAGACAAGAACAGGCCATTCAGCCCAACAAAGCTCACCAGTCCTCTCCACTTATTTCTTTCAAGAAAACATCAAGTCGAGTTTTTAAAGTCCCTAACGTCTTACTGTCTATCACATTACTTGGTCGCTTATTCCAAGTGTCTATCGTTCTTTGTGTAAAGAAAAAACTTCCTAATGTTTCTGCGAAATGTACCCTTCACAAGTTTCCAGCTGTGTGCCCGTGTTCTTGATGAACTCATTTTAAAATCACAGTCTCGATCCACTGTACTAATTCCCTTCATAATTTTAATCACTTCAATCAGGTCACCTCTTAATCCTCTTTTGCTTAAACTGTAAAGGCTCAGCTCTTTTAATCTTTCCTGATCACTCATTTCTGTAGCCCTGAATCAGGCTAGTCGCTCTTCTCTGGACCTTCTTTAGTGCTGTTATGTCCTTTTTGTAGCCTGGAGACCAAAACTGCACACAGGACTCCAGATGAGGCCTCACCAGTGTGTTATAAAGCCTGAGCAGAACCTCTTGTGACTTTTACTCCACACATCAAGGCGCTATATAACCTGACAATCTGTTAGCCTTCTTAATGGCTTCTGAACACTGTCAGGAAGTCGATAGCTTAGAGTCCACTACGACTCCTAAATCCTTCCCATAAGGTGGACTTTTGATTTTTCGACCGCCCATTGTGTATTCAAACCTAACATTTTTACTTCCTATGTGTAATACTTTACATTTCCTGACATTAAATTTCATTGTCCACAAATCTGCCCAATTCTGTATGCTATCCAAGTCCTTCTGTGATGATATAATAGATTCCAAATTATCTGCTAATCCACCTGTCTTGGTATCTTCTGCAAACTTAACCAGCTTGTTACTTATATTCCTATCTAAATCATTTATATATATATTAAAATAGCAGCGGCCCTGCACTGCCCCCTGCTGGTCACCACTCTTAACATCGGCCAGTTCTGATGAGGTTCCTCACACCATCACCCTCTGCTTCCTGTGTCTGAGCCAATTCTGCACCCATCTAAAAACATCACCCTGAACTCCCACTTCTTTTAATTTGATGCCCAACCTCTCATGTGGCACCTTATCAAATACTTTCTGAAAGTCCAGATAAATAATCTCATCTGCTCCACTTTGATCGTATGCTTTTGTTGCCTCCTCATAGAATTCCAACATGTTAGTAAAACACGACCTACCTCTTCTGAACCCGTGGTAGATCAGGGACAGTGTTGGGGCTCCGCAACACAACAGCTGCTGAGGGGTCACCCTGTGCCTTTATATTTGGCTCAGTGGCTTTTGATTTATATTTTTTGCTTCTCTTTCTTTGCTGTCTTCCTAGATTTAATTTTTTTATATACTTTTTCAAACTTTTAAAAAAACATTTTTGTTGTTTTTTTACGGCCAGAGGTTTTTACAGTTTCCTCTCCCCTTTTTGGAATTTTGTGGTTTTGGTTCCTTTGAATATTATTTGATTCTTTCTCCTTTCGTGGTTGTGTAGGCCAAAGCCTATCTCTAGAGTTTGGAGAAGGCTAAATATGAACTGCAGGCCTCTCTGTGGAACACTTGATGCCTAATTTTGGATGCAAGCCTCAGTCTTGAGTTTCAGAACCTTTAGAATCAGAAAAATAGTAAAGCAACAATGGGAAAAAGTCCAAATCACTTGAATAATGAAGGCATCACCCTTAAATTAAGAACTACTGCAATCACATAATAATAACATAAATACAGTTAGTCCCCAGGTTACGGCCATCTGACGTATGACTTACGAACGGGGCCGCCGTTCAGTAACTCAGTAACTGCTGCTCCGTCATCTTCGGCCTGGGGACGCTGCAAGCGGAGGCTGGAGGGGGGTGATTTTGCTGCTTGCGCAGTGTAGTGTCCCTTGTGTGGCTCCTGGTAGCAAGCAGTGACCCGTGGTCCATAGTCACCGGGGCCACAGCTATCACTCGTGTGCAGGACGGAGTCTTGATGGGGCGGTTCACTGCCCACCCACTACTCCGTCGCAGCTACTGTTCCTGACTGGACGCAGGCTGGATGGAGCAGAGGGGCGTTTCACTGCCCACCCACCACATACGGCTGCCCGGTTAGTTCTTGGTGGGCAGCTGGTGATGCTGCAAGCGGTGACCTGTATGTGGCTGAACGGATGCCATTGAGGGTGAACGGGGCAGCGGGAGGTAGCATTGTAGTGTGCATCAGGTGGCTGCCTGTTGAATGGGGGCGGTGGTGGACGATTCACTACCCGCCTTTGGTCGCACCGTGTTCGTTCTCGGTGGGCAGACACTGCAGGCAGCATACTGTAGTGGAGGTGACTGTGTGGTGGGCTGGTGATGAACTGCCCCTCGCCGCCCCATTCATTCTCAATAGCAAGCCTGCTTGTATTGTTACGCACATAGCAGGAAGTTGTCCCTCGTTCAGTTCATTAGACGTGTTGACGACGGGTGCCTTCCTGCTGTGATCGCAGGTACAGTGCTGTGCAGAAGAGCTCATCTTAACCTTTTGTCTTCGCCCTTCAAAAAGCCTCTGAAACACAAATCTGATGCAAGTGCTGGTGACACAGTAAAGAAGAGAAAAACCATCACCATTGAAAATAAAGTAGAAATAATAAAACGGTCAGAGAGAGGAGAAACTCCATCATTCATTGGCAGGGCACTTGGTTACAGTCGGTCAACAATAGCATTTATTAACATAATGTACCTGTTCTGACTTATATACAAATTCAACTCAAGTACAAACCTACAGTCCCTATCTTGTACGTAACCTGGGGACTGCCTGTATATAAAAAAACACTTTTTGAAAACCATGCTTATATTAAGTTAAAAAGTGTACTAAAAAGTAAAAAATAAGTCTCTCATACATCACTCGTAAAATAAAAGGTGGGCGCTTTTGCTAAGATTTTAAGAAGTGTTTTTTGAATGTTGATTGATGAAAAGCGCCCACACTTTTATTTTACGAGTGATGTATGAGAGACTTATTTTTTACTTTTTAGTCCACTTTTTAACTTAATATAAGCATTTTTATATATATATTATTTTCAACTTTTTAGTCTGGTTTGTTTTAGTATAATTTTGTAATTAATATTTTAACACTTCCTTTAATATTTCTATCCGTTGCTAGCGCCATCTATTGGCTAAATCTTGAACTATTCTTCATATGAAAATTTCATTTCTTAATTAACATGGATTAATTGACCAATTAGTGAAACTGATTATTGATCCATGTAATTGTCATCAGAAGTGAGTAAGTGTGCAAAATGTCAAGTTATTTGGACAATAAGAAGTGGGTTAAATATCGATTACAAGATTTGTACCAGACAACAAACAGGGGAAGTTAAAATAAGCCTGGTAATAATAATAATAATAATAATAATAATAAAGTAGAGAAGAACAGAAGCATTTTAATTCCAGCACTAAGCCCAATAGTGAGAAATCCATAAAACCAACCAGGGTGGTCCCCTTATGTGTAACGTATTTAATATAAACTCACCCCAAACCATGAGGCTGCGTTGGCATCAAGCTGAAGGTTTGGATTATCAATCCTTTTAAGGTCCGGGATGGCTGGAGAGCTGTACCCAAGGACAAAGCCAAAACTAAGAGGGCCCAGGACAGCTGCAAAAGTGGCCAGGTACAAGTTTTTATTTTGAATTTTGCTAAAAAGAAGATAAAGAGAGAAACAAAAAAAATGAGTAGCTGAGCACCAAAATCCGTCGCTAAAGAAAGTGCCATCTTTTGAGAAAGAGAAGGATGTTGCCACCCTGAATTTTTCAATGTGTTTGTTCTGTTTTAAAAAATGCAATGACCAGCGGACTAGGGTGACAGAGGGCCTTTGTCCTTCTTTTGTAGGTCTAATAAGAGACAAAAGGCTTCTGTTGCACTAGTCAGCTGATTATTACATATTTTAAAACAGAATAAACACATTGAAAAATTCAGGGTGGCAACGACATTCTCTTTCACAAAAGATGGCACTTTGACAACCCAACTGCTCATAGGACTGGTAAATTAGCCGACAGTTAGGTTAGAATATTTAAATTAAAAATCAGCAAACATTCTTATATATTTAAAAGTAAGTTCAGAAGTTTCCATACACTTGGGGTAAATTTTTTAAAATCTCACTTTATAAGCCCTCCACAGATTCGATACAAACACACTTTAAATTTGGCATTTCGTTTAAGACATCTGCTTTGTTCACAGAGCTCAGAGTATTTCACTTTTTAATCGACTGTATCACAATTCCAGGGGGCCACATGTTTGCAGACACTTGGCCCATATTTGGTCACATTGTCTTGTCATTGTGTAACCTGAGCCAAACGTTTTGGGTCGCCATCCAAAAGCTTCTTACAATGCGTTACGGAGCTGGTGTAACTGGGGCAGGCTCGTAGCCCTCCTTGCCCGCACACGCTTTTTCAGTTCAATCAGACGGAGGTCAGGGCTTAGTAATGGCCACTCCAATACCTTGTACCAGTGGTACCTCTGGTCAGGACCGTAATTCGTTCAAAAACTCTGGACGCGACCTGAACGTAATCAAGCACTTTGAGCTACATTATTTGTATGAAAATGTGCTATTTACAGTGCATCCGGAAAGTATTCACAGCGCTTCATCACTTTTTCCACATTTTGTTATGTTACAGCCTTATTCCAAAATAGATTAAATTCATTTTTTTCCTCAGAATTCTACACACAACACCCCATAATGACAACGGGAAAAAAAGTTTACTTGAAGGTTTTGCAAATTTATTAAAAATACAAAAATTGAGAAATCCCATGTCCATAAGTATTCACAGCCTGTGCTCAATACTTTGTCGATGCACCTTTGGCAGCAATTCCAGCCTCAAGTCTTTTTGAAGATGATGCCACAAGCTTGGCACACCTATCCTTGGCCAGTTTCGCCCATTCCTCTTTGCAGCACCTCTCAAGCTCCATCAGGTTGGATGGGAAGTGTCGGTGCACAGCCATTTTAAGATCTCTCCAGAGATGTTCAATCAGATTCAAGTCTGGGCCACTCAAGGACATTCACAGAGTTGTCCTGAAGCCACTCCTTTGATATCTTGGCTGTGTGCTGAGGGTCGTTGTCCTGCTGAAAGATGAACCGTCGCCCCAGTCTGAGGTCAAGAGCGCTCTGGAGCAGGCTTTCATCCAGGATGTCTCTGTACATTGCTGCAGTCATCTTTCCCTTTATCCTGACTAGTCTCCCAGTTCCATCCCCACAGCATGATGCTGCCACCACCATGCTTCACTGTAGAGATGGTATTGGCTTGGTGATGAGCGGTGCCTAGTTTCCTCCAAACGCGACGCCTGCCATTCACACCAAAGAGTTCAATCTTTGTCTCATCAGACCAGAGAATTTTGTTTCTCGTTGTCTGAGAGTCCTTCAGGTGCCTTTTGGCAAACTCCAGATGGGCTGCCATGTGCCTTTTACTAAGGAGTGGCTTCCGTCTGGCCAATCTCCCATACAGGCCTGATTGGTAGATTGCTGCAGAGATGGTTGTCCTTCTGGAAGGTTCTCCTCTCTCCACAGAGGACCTCTGGAGCTCTGACAGAGTGACCATCGGGTTCTTGGTCACCTCCCTGACTAAGGCCCTTCTCCCCCGATTGCTCAGTTTAGATGGCCGGCCAGCTCTAGGAAGAGTCCTGGTGTTTTCAAACTTCTTCCACTTACGGATGATGGAGGCCACTGTGCTCATTGGGACCTTCAAAGCAGCAGACATTTTTCTGTAACCTTCCCCAGATTTGTGCCTCGAGACAATCCTGTCTCGGAGGTCTACAGACAATTCCTTTGACTTCATGCTTGGTTTGTGCTCTGACATCAACTGTCAACTGTGGGACCTTCTATAGACAGGTGTGTGCCTTTCCAAATCATGTCCAGTCAACTGAATTGACCACAGGTGGACTCCAATGAAACATCTCAAGGATGATCAGGGGAAACAGGATGCACCTGAGCTCAATTTGGAGCTTCATGGCAAAGGCATGGACATGTGCTTTCTCAGTTTATTTATTTTTAATAAATTTGCAAAAACCTCAAGTAAACTTTTTTCATGTTGTCATTATGGGGTGTTGTGTGTAGAATTCTGAGGAAAAAAATGAATTGAATCCATTTTGGAATAAGGCTGTAACATAACAAAATGTGGAAAAAGTGATGAAGCGATGTGAATACTTTCCGGATGCACTGTAAATAAATGTTGTTGTTGATTTGGTCGCGACCCAAACACAATTTCCCCATAAGATTGTATGTAAATACAATTAATTCGTTCCAGACCGTGTAAACAGTATGTAAATGTATATATATATATTTTTAAGTACAAAAATAGTTAATTATACCATAGAATGAACAGCTTAATAGTAAACTAAATATAAAAACATTGAAGAACACCGAGAAACCCTTGAACACAGAGATAACTAACATTTTAAGACTTTGTGTGAGCCCCTTACGAGCCGCTCGCTGTAAGCACTTTTTTTAATGAGTTTTAAGCACAGGGAAAATAATTAAATGCCACTTCTCTTGCAAAACTTTTCAAACCATCAATCAACCACTGGCTTTAAATGCCTCACCTTTGCCACTCGAAGAAGGATTTTTTTTTCAGCAAATCACCATGAATCTTCCTGTCTTTCTCGATATGATCGCCTCGCTTACGTTATCCCCCTGCAAGTTGCTTCTCGTTCAGCCACACTAGCAACAGTTTTTCCAGCTCTTCCAGCACTTGAAGCCTCTGCTTGTTTAACGTTGTAACTCTTTTGGCAGCATCAGCTGCTTTGTTAGGCCCTGTATACGCAAACAAAAGAAAATGGAAATCGGAGAATGGGAAATCACTGGCGCTTACGAACACACGTAGGGAAACTGGCCGCCAGTGTTTTTGTTCGCCACGAGAGCGTGTGGCCGTGAACGGATGCAAAATTTTGGCAAACGTTTTTGGTCATAACCCGATTTGTACGTGTTCTGAAACGTTTGTGACCAGAGGTCCTGCTGCACTTGTTGTCTTTAAGCCATTGTGGGGTCCTTGTCCATTTGGAAGACCCATCTGTTGACAGAGCTTCACCTTCCTTGCTGAGCTCTTGAGATGTGGCTGCAGTGCCCCTCCATCATTTTCCTTCCTCCTGATGCCATTTATTTTGTGAAGTGCACCAGTTCCTCTTGTAGCCCTATGGCCCTTGGCATGCAGGCCTCACCCTTTTGTCCTCCAAACATAACGATGGTCATTAAGGCCAAAAAGTTCAATCTTGGATTCATCAGACCAGAGGCCATTTCTCCAGAAGGTCAGATCATTGCAAACTGCAGTGTGGCTTTCTGATGGCAGCTCTGGAGCAGTGGCTTCTTCCTTGCTGAGTAGTCCTTCACGTTATGTCGATATCGGACTCGTTTTACTGTGGATATCGATGCTTGTCTACTTGACGTTTTGGAATTAACTTGCACTTTATGCGCCAAAGTCTGTTCTCCGCTAGTAGACAGAATGTGTCTCCTCCCTGAGCCATATGATGGCTAGGTGGTCCCATGCTGTCTCTACTTGCATATTATTGTTTGTACAGATGAATGTGGAAACTTCAGATATTTACTAATTGTTCCCAAGGATGAAGCAGATTTGGGGAGGTCCACCATTTTTTTTTTTTTTTTTTTGAGGTCTCGGCTGATTTCTTCTGATTTTCCATTACGTTATGGAAAGAAGCAGTGAGTTTGATGGTCGGCCTTAACATCCATCCACATGTTGACTCCAATGAGGATAACTGACTATCAGAAGCTCATTGCCTAAAGGCTTGACGTCATTTTCTGGAATTTTCCAAACTGTTTATAAAGTCAGTGTCTGTAAACTTGTCACCCAGCGGAATTGTGTTATCTATACTAATAAAAGGCAAAGCCCTCACTCACTCACTCACTCACTCACTGACTCATCACTAATTCTCCAACTTGCCGTGTAGGTAGAAGGCTGAAATTTGGCAGGCTTATTCCTTACAGCTTACTTACAAAAGTTGGGCAGGTTTCATTTCGAAATTCTACGCATAAGGGTCATAACTGGAAGCTATTTTTCCTCCATATAATGTAATGGAGTCTTGAGTTGGAGATGGTCGTGGGGGGGCGGAGTTTCGTGTGACATCATCACGCCTCCTACGTAAGTACGTAGAGCACAAGGAAGAACTCCAAACAGCGATGAGCACAAAACGCCATTTCACAATTGAGAAGGCAGAAAAACATTATGAAGCAAATGATGCATACAAGCATATTCATAAGTACAGCTACTGCGGAAACAAAGCACGGCGTGAACCGTAAGTTTATATTAAATTAAGTTCATAGACAGGCTGCCACTAGCGTTTGTAATTTAGTGCCTGCCCATATAAGGCCGTCCATCAGCGGCAATCCAATACAAACACTGCCGGTAAATGTTCACGGGTGAAGGACTGCGCTTATGCAGAGGAAGATGAGATGGTCAGGGTGGTGTTTGGCACAAACTCATTGAAACTGCGAGAGAAACTTTTAAGTGCCGGGTCTTAGCTGACATTACACAAGATGGCACCAGTACAGCTGGGAACCTTCGATGCAAGAACACCAAGCGGCTCACGTGAACTGACGTATTACACAGATAAAAAGCAACAGTTCCAAAGAGTGCAGAACAAAAACCGAATTACACAATTGAGAAGGCAGCAAAAAATATGAAGCGTCTTATACATACAATCATATTCATAAGTGCAGCTACTGCGGAAACAAAGCACACGGTGGAAAAAGTGAATGTCCTGCTAAAGGAAGACTGTAAAAAAAAACCCGTGCATGCAGTTTGTCACATCACAGATAAAAGGAAGACGAGCTGTTTATTGATGCAGTAAGGAACTAATCGATGAATGAAACCTCTTATCTTTACAACGATTGACAAACACGGAATGTAACTTGAACACAACACATCCTCCAAATACGAGCCTGATTGAAAGAAATAATGATAATCAAATCCTTGATGACAGCAACATTCAATAACACTCACAAAACAATTACTGTATATTGACAATCATGTTACGTTATTTTTAAAATGTTCCCTTTTCTTTTTCATAACTTCTACTTCTCCACTGCGATACACGGGTATATATATAAATGTATATATACCCCGATCTACAATACATACTTTAGCATAGACAAGCCACACGCTGTGGCGCAATTGTAGAGTCTTCGCCTCTAACGCCGACATTCGAGGTTCGATTCCCGAGAGGGGATGTACTGACTATGTACGCTACCGATTCATTTTACCTTCGCATCTCCTTGGTTTGGGACGTATGAAAAAATATTCGGTTAACGCAGAATCATGTTACGTTATTTTTAAAATGTTTGCTTTTCTTTTTCATAACTTCTTTAACACACTACTTCTCCGCTGCGAAGCGCGGGTATTCTGCTAGTAATCAATAAAAAGTGAAATACTCCGAGGTCTGTGAAGATTGTTGGTAAAAAATGGCTTTGGCCCTGCACAAAGTAGACATCTTAAAAACGACATGCTAGATGTATTGTTTGTTTGTATCACATCTTTGGGGGGCTAATAAAGCGAGCTTTAAAGAATTCACCCCAAGTGCATGGAAACGTCTGACTTCAGCTGTACGTGTTACGTGTCCCTTTATGCTTTTATAGGCTGCATTACCATTAATGCTTACTGTGCGTCTGCAAAGCATCACCAGCTTGTGACTGCTGCTTAAAAGAAATGCGTGAAAACAGCGGCCTTTGTAGGAACATGAGCCCTGGACACCAAGTCTGTCACCGAAACACGAAACTCCATGAGGACAAACAGACATTGGCAATAATGAACCTGTGAAGCCAAGACATTGTGATATATGGTCGGCCATTCATCCCGGCCAATACCCCCAGGCCGCCAGATGAAGCCCTGCCTACAGCATGGAGGTGACCCGAATTCCTGCAGGGCATCATGGACATTGGAGTTTTCTGCTGGATAACGTCGGGGCTGCCAGGGGATGCTGCAGGGAGGCCCAGAGACTTGTATTTGCCCTACAGCCTGGAAGTACGTCTTAGTCACATGGACAGAGGAAATGACGTGCTTCCATGGTTGAAGAAGAGTTTTTACCTGACCCAGAAGTGCTGGATAATCAAATGGACTGTGGGCTCAGAAGCACTTCCGGGTCATGGACTATAAAGGACTCTGGGAAATTCCAGACAGACGAGCCGAGTTGGGAGGAAGGGAACAGCGCGTCTGGGAGAGGAGGATTGATTATTGTGTATCGTTTATTGTTTATTGATTTATGAGTATTGTGGAGTGGAGGGTGCTTTGTGCATTGTATAGTTCAAATAAATTGAATTACAGTAATCCCACCTCGATCGTGGGGGTTGCGTTCCAGACCCACCAAAGATAGGTGAAAATCCGCAAAGTAGAAACCATATGTTTGCACGGTTATTTTTATATATTTTAAGCCCTTAGAAACTCTCCCACACTGTTTATAAATATTCCCCGCCGAGCTATACAGCATAATCTCTTTGTATTCTCTTCGATATTAGGTAAGATTCATTGAAATTATGTATGTAGACACACTGTTTATATACAGTAAAATCTAAATATTATTTTAAAGATATCGAGCATCTCCGATATCACATATGTTACAGCCATTACGATAGACAGGCCACCAGCAATAAATACGTACAATACAAGAAAAATAGTATACAGTAAATGTGTGTGTACAGCGACACTAAACGTACGTACATGTACTAAGTACTGTAAGTAGAAAATTAATTATGGTTACTCACCAACAATGACACGACGACTTGTCCGATAACAATGAGGTTAGTTTTACTGCACAACAACGGAGAGCGTTACAGCTCTTCTAAAGGAGCCTCTTCAGGCGATTGTGTAGCACTGCCGTTGTTCTTCTTCAATCCAAATCCCTAAAGCAGATTCCATCAGGACTACTTCCTTATTACGTCCACTTACAACTCGTTTTGCACCCTGGTTAAAAGGACACTGCGGCCGTAGATCTTATATTCATTTCCTACTTTTTAAATAAAAAGAATCGTAGCCTCATTGATGCTGTAATGGCGTCCTACAGCGGTGTAGATTTTCCCTTCCTTCAACAAATGCAAAACGTTTACCTTTTCAAGCAGATCGTTTTGGAGCCTTAATGAAGGGCTTGACTACGCACAAAGATGACACAAAAGAGCACAAACGTCAACTCTTTACACAGCGAAACACGACTTCCTGGTTAACACTGCATTCAGTGCACAGGAACTTAACTGCGTGCTCTGATTGGTTAGCTTCTCAGTCATCCGCCAATAGCGTCCCTTGTATGAAATCAACTGGGCAAACCAACTGAGGAAGCATGTGCAGGAAGTAAAAAGACCCATTGTCCGCAGAACCCGCGAAGCAGCGAAAAATCCGCGTTATATATTTAGTTATGCTTACATATAAAATCCGCGATAGAGTGAAGCCGCGAAAGTCGAAGCGCGATATAGCGAGGGATTACTGTATTGGACTTTTACCCGGTGTCTGATCTGAGGGTTCAAGGGGACGACAGCGCCCCCTATCTGTCACAACATGTTCACTTATAATTACTGAAACAGGTTATTAAAAAAGCAGTCATTGTTGTATGTTTTTTATCTCTTCCTGAAATCCTCAGTTTTTGTGTATTTGTCACAATGGATGGCCTCTACCCTTAAGACAAAACTGAACATTAGAGAGAGGGACCTGAATGTCACCGCCATGCGTACGTTTACTGAGGTGAACCCTTGGATGCATTGCAAACAATGTTGTGAAGCGGGCGTACGCAAAAAGAGACCCTGACAGACGAATAAAACACGTGTCTAACATTTTTTGGGGCATGGTGAAGGGAAAGAAACACTTGACAAAAGAACCATTTCAGTGAAATAGTTGAGCTGACCCTCTAATGTCCTCATTTCTAATCCTGTTCATTCTCGTCACCCCCTATGCAAATCTCAGCATCTTTAACTGTGCCACCTCCAGCTCTGCCTCCTGTGCCACCGTCTACAGCCCATATAACACAGCGGGTCTCACTACCGTCCTGTAGACCTTCCCTGTCACTCTTGCTGATACCCGCCTGTCACCAAGCACTCCTGACACTCTTCTCCACTAAAACTCCACCCTGCCTGCACTCTCTTCTTCACTTCTCTTCCACACTCCCCATTACTCTGTACTGTTGACCCCAAGTATTTAAACTCCTCCACCTTCGCCAACTCTACTCCCCTCATCCTCACCGTTCCACTGACCTCCCTCTCATTCACACACATGGATTCTGTCTTGGTGGTCCTACTGACCTTCATTCCTCTCCTCTCATATCTCCACCTCTCCAGGGTCTCCTCAACCTGCAGATCACAATGTCATCAGCAGACATCACAGTCCACGGGGACTCCTGTCTAATCTCGTCTGTCAGCCTGTCCATCACCATTGCAAACAGAACAAAATCATTTTATGCAATGAAAAACTCTAACGCAACATGAAACATAATTTACATTCAAATTATTACATTTTAATAATATTTTTAAATATGGTTAATTACCCGCTGTAATGTAAAATAGTAAATTGTACATCCATATGAGAGCGGCAGAACCACAAAGCGGCTAGTGCATAGTGCTGGCCTGGGGGTTGGCGAGCAAAGCAAGAAGGGGGCAAAACCCCCTAGTATCTACATATATATATATATATATATATATAAAATTGAAAAGTTTCAGTCTGGTTTCCGCTCTGGCCATAGCACCGAAACAGCCCTGGTCAGGGTCACCAATGATCTTCTGATGACAGCAGATACTGGTTCTCCTTCTTTACTCATCCTCCTTGACCTGACAGCTGCTTTCGACACAACAGACCACAACATTCTTCTTCACCGCCTGAAATACACCATTGGACTCTCTGGAAATGTTCACAATTGGTTCACATCTTACCTGACCGGCAGAACTGAGCATGTCGCCCTGGGCAGTGCAAAATCTCATACCCACAACGTCACCTGTGGTGTCCCACAGGGCTCTGTGCTAGGCCCCATCCTTTTCACCATCTACATGCTCCCTCTTGGAAATGTCATTAGCAGACATGGTTTATCTTTTCATTGCTATGCTGATGACGCTCAGCTTTACCTCAGGACTACCCCCACCTCCTCTACTGCTCCTCTGCCAATATCTACATTGACTACCTGCCTGGAGGAGATAGAGGCGTGGAGGAGGCTCAATTTTCTTCAGCTAAACAGTTCAAAACAGAAGCCATCTTAGTTGGCACATCACACCATCTCTGCTCTTCTACCATCGCCAGTATCACTTTTGCTGGCCAAAACATTCCCCTTTCCACATCTGTCACCAATTTGGATATTAAAATGGACCCTCAATTCACCTTTGATGCCCACATCAAACACCTCTGTAAGTCTTCCTTCTACCACCTCAAGAACATCGCTAAACTCCGACCAACTCTCACCCTGGCAGATGCAGAGAAGCTCGTCCATGCCTCTGTCTCCTCCAGGCTGGATTACTGTAATGCGCTCCTCATCGGGATTCCTGGCAAGAGTATTCAGAGACTCCAGTATATTCAGAATTGCGCTGCCAGGATCCTGATGAGGGTGCGAAAGCCTGACCATATCACCCCAATCCTGAAAACCCTTCACTGGCTCCCTGTCCCACTCAGAATTGAGTTCAAGGTCGTTCTCCTCACCCATCAGTGCACCTATGGACATGCCCCCCTTTACTTACAGGAACTCCTTACGCCTCATACCTCCTGCTCTGTACACACTAACACTCTCCAAGTCCCTAGAACCAATCTTCACAGTATGGCTGACAGGGCTTTTCATCTGTGGCTCCGAGACCGTGGAAAGTCCTCCCTGACTACCTGAGAGCCCCTCAGTCGAGTGATGGTTTTAAACGGAATCTAAAAACTTTAACAAATTTTGTTAAAGTGTAAACAGATTTTCTTGTTTTATTATTTTTGTTTTTACTCTGTAGCACTTTGAGATTTCTAAAATATGGAGAGCAATATAAATAAAATGTATTATTATTATTATTATTATAAATAAAAGTCAAATCCCACTGACTCACTCATCACAAAATTTCCAGAACCATGTGGACTTGAAATTTGGAATGTAGCTTACCCTTGGCCCATAGGTGTTCACTAAAAAACGGTTTTAAAAATTTTGTGGTCCAAGCGCGAAATTTCTTATAGTTTTTTAGACCCATTTGTATGTCTGTCCGCTTTTCATGAGAGAACTACTTCATGGATTTAGATCAGTTTTTTTTTTTCTATAATTTGATTGAACATTCCGGTTGATTTTGCGACTTCTCTCTTTGTGTTAAGAATCAGAGTTCGCTTGCAGGAGCGATATATTCGCACTAAAGAGAGCTGGGCGTGGACCCCCTCACTGTCCTGTTGCACTAACACGTGGGTGAAGCTACGGGGGATGACTAGAATATAAACTGCTCAAAAAAATTAAAGGAACACTTTGAAAACACATCAGATCTCAATGGGAAGAAGAAATCCTCGTGGATATCTATACTGATATAGACTGGGTAATGTGTTAAGAACGAAAGGATGCCAAATCGTTTGATGCAAATGAAAATGATCAACCTGCAGAGCCCTGAATTCAAAGACGCCCCAAAAATCAGAGTGAAAAAATGATGTGGCAGGCTAGTCCATTTTGCCCAAATTGAATTGCAGCAACTCCAAATTGTACGCAGCACTTTGTATGGCCCCTGTGTTCTTGTATACATGCCTGACAACATCGGTGCATGCTTCTAATGAGATGACAGATGGTGTTGTGGGGGATCTCCTCCCAGATCTGGACCAGGGCATCACTGAGCTCCTGGACAGTCTGAGGTGCAACCTGGTGGCATTGGATGGACCAAACCATAATGTCCCAGAGGTGTTCTATTGGATTTAGGTCAGGAAAGTGTGGTGGCCAGTCAATGGTATCAATTCCTTCATCCTCCAGGAACTGCCTGCATACTCTCACCACATGAGGCCAGGAATTGTCGTGCACCAGGAGCCACTGTACCAGCATAGGGTCTGACAATGGGTCCAAGGATTTCATCCTGATACCTAATGGCAGCCAAGGTGCCTTTGTCAAGCCTGTAGCGGTCTGTGTGACCCTCCATGGATATGCCTCACCAGACAATCATTAACCCACCACCAAACTGCTCATGCTGAATGATGTTACAGGCAGCATAATGTTCTCCATGGCTTCTCCAGACCCTTTCACTTCTGTCTGCTCAGGGTGAACCTGCTCTCATCTGTAAAAGCACAGGGCACCAGTGGTGCATCTGCCAATTCTGGTATTCTATGGCGAATGCCAATCGAGCTGCATGCTGCTGGGCAGTGAGCTCAGGGCCCATTAGAGGACATGGGGCCCTTGGGTCACCCTCATGAAGTCTTTCTGGTTGTTTGGTCAGAGACATTCACACCAGTGGCCTGCTGGAGGTCATTTTGTAGGGCTCTGGCAGTGCTCATCCTGTTCCTCCTTGCCCAAAGGAGCAGATACTGGTCCTGCTGATGGGTTATGGACCTTCTATGGCCCTCTCCAGCTCTCCTAGAGTAACTGCTTGTCTCCTAGAATCTCCTCCATGCCCTTGAGACTGTGCAGGGAGACACAGCAAACCTTCTGGCAATGACACGTATTGATGTGCCATCCTGGAGAAGTTGGACTACCTGTGCAACCTCTGTAGGGTCCAGGTATCGCCTCATGCTACCAGTAGTGACACTGACTGTAGCCAAATGCAAAACTAGTGAAGAAACAGTCAGAAAAGATGAGGAGGGAAAAATGTCAGTGGCCTCCACCTGTTAAACCATTCCTGTTTTGGGGGTCATCTCATTGTTGCCCCTCTAGTGCATCTGTTGTTAATTTCATTAACACCACAGCAGCTGAAACTGATTAACAACCCCCTGTGCTACTTAACTGACCAGATTAACATCCCATAAGTTTCATTGACTTTATGCTATACTCTGATTAAAAAGTGGTCCTTTAATTCTTTTGAGCAGTATATATTGTGGTCGATAGGGGGCGCTCTCGCTCCCTTGAACCCCTGTCCACGACTCCAGACACCAGGTAAAAGTCCTCAAATCGACTTTATTTAATCTCCACAGTGTACAAAGCACACTCTCCACCACTATACTCATAAATCACAATAATAATCACTAAGAAACAATCCTCCAGCTCCCAGACGCGTTGCCACCCTTCCACCCAGCTCAGCTCGCCTGGGAGCTGCCACAGTCCTTTTATATTCCCTGACCCGGAAGTGTTCCCAATCCGCAGTCCATGTGATTCTCAATCACTTCCGGGTCAGGTACAAGTCCTTTCTTTTCACCCCAGAAGCCCGTCGCTCTTCCTATGACGAACATCCGGGTCATAGGGCACGAAGAAGTCTTTGTTCCTCCCTGCAGCTCCCTCTTGCGGCCCCCGAGGTATCCAGCAGGGTCTTGTACGAAAACTCCATGTCCCATGACTCCCTGCTGGTCTTCGGGGCACCTCCGTACTGCAGGGAGGGCTCCATCTGGCGGCCTGGGGGTATTGGCCGGGATGATAAGCCGGCCACATATCACAATATATATATATATATATATATATATATATATATATATATATATATATATATATATATAAGTAGCATCTTCTAGAATTTACATATACAAACACATATTGGAATGTATTAAAATATTTGAATCAAGGCCCTTTCTAGTTCTGTTATTTGTCTCACTAAGAAATAATAAAAGTTAAAGCAAAGGCACAGCACGAGGTGCTAATTAAAATTTCCTCACAAATACCCCAAAGTTAAATATGCAAAGCTGTTGTTGTCTGCAGCTCAAAGTCGCTCGGCTCAGGACGCCCATCAGGACGTGCACTTCTGCTTCTCGGGCTCACACGAGCCTCTCGCTGGTCTCTGTTCAGCTCATCTCCCGATTACTTATTTTTATCTTGCTTTTCGTAACTCTAGCTGGTGCCTTTAAAGAAGTGAATGATCCCCTTGATGCCTGATCTTTACTGGACCCGAGCACCCAAGCCAGTCATCACGGCACGTGGTACAAACACCTGACTGAGCAGAGCCACACGTGCCCAGGCTCTTTCTAGCAAAGACTTTATGTAGGCAAGCAAATTATTGTAAAGTTGTGAGAGTTTAAACAATGACACTTTTACTTCTGCTTTTTTATTTTGTTCTGTTTTTTATTGTCCTGAGAAAGAGAAGAATCCCATCATAAAGGGTGCACTGGGTCTGAAAACCAAGACATAAGCATTTTTATCTTTCTCCTTTTTTACGTTTTTTTTAAAGCAAGAAAAAAATAAAACACAAGTCAACGGAGGACAAACTAAGGGTTTTAACCCGGAGCAGCCAACCGTGTAATTAAGTCTCACAATTTCTGGCTCATTTCTTCATATCTCGCACAAATGATCAAATGTGGCCTTTAGTCACGTGCTGCTCTTTCTCGCGACTCAACTGCCGTCTGCTCTCCTTTAGTTCAAGTGCGGCCTCCCAGGACGTTTGGGTTTCTCTACCTTATCCTGGTCAGCAGGAACACACAAAAGAGCCGCTGTTGTACTTGGTGTGGCCGATAAGGGGGCGCTCCAGCCACCCAACCTGACACAGACAGACGCAGGAGGCATAACTTCAAAACACACGCGATTTATTATTTCTTTTTCGCTTGTGGGGAAATGTTTACTCGTTTCCCACTAAGCACAGCACAGCACAGCACAATTCAATACTTCTTCTCTTTTCTCCGGAAAGCTCCGTCTCGCTCCTCTCGACTCTGGCTCAACGAGTAGTGGCTGCTGGCCCCTTATATACGGCACCCGAAAGTGCTTCAGGTGCCCGTTGCCCTGTTTCCGGCAGCACTTCCGGGTGTGGCACAAGAACCATCCAGGAGTACTGAGCAGTTGCTGCAGCACCCCCTGGCGGCGCCCATGGATCCCGACAGGGTGGCACCAAACTCCAACTCCCATGGAGCCCTGGGGGTGGGAGTCCCAGGCATTGCTACAAATTGCTACAACTCAAGGGGGCTGCCACATGGTTGCACATTTGACTCACATGCACCTTGCTATATATTATGTGTATTTATGTTTTTTGTCGTGGATTCTTCGTTGTCCTGTGTTCTATGTAGCACCATGGTCCTGGAGGAACGTTGTTTCGCTTCACTGTATGCTGTACTACTGTATATAGATGAAATGACAATAAATACTCTTGAATCTAGCGCTCAGGCGAAGGTAATGCTCTGGCCACGCTTGCTCCCCAGGTCCTCCCAGCGTGGAGGTGTCCCGGTCAGGCAAGGGCCTGGGCCGTCTGCCACACAGGTGCAACTTCTTCTGCCTTGACTAAGTATGAGCTAAGGGAGCTTACCATTAGGACACTGCAGTAATGGATGCTGAAAAATGGGCCGTGGAGTCGGTAGATAAATGCTCCGACTCCGACTCTTCAGTTTCTAAATCTACCGACTCCTCTGTATGTATAAACTATGCTAATGTATTTTCTACATCCATTGAAGGAAAGGAAGGCAACATACATGTCATTTCACCACAGAACTACTGGCTAGGAAGCCAACACTCTGCTATAACGCCAGATTAAAGACAAACACAATTGTTTAGCGGCCGCAGATTGCGGGTGTCCACATGGACGGGCAGATCCAGCTTGCCGAAAATCTCGACCACCGCCCCCATCCAAAGTAATGTGATGCCTCTGTCTGCTGCAGTGGCCGTCTCCTCTGTCAGCCAGCCGGAAGTTTAGTGCATTGTGTCACTCACCGGCCAGCTGATCAGCAGGACGAGCCTCTGCTGGAGACAGGTAGGGATATCTGTGTTCTCGGCTCCTTCACTAGCGCATAGCGAAGGGGAGCTGAGAACACACCAGATGATTTTTCAGGCGTTTGACGCGTGATGACTCGTTGAACGGCCGAAAAATCGGCAGTGCATCTGTAAATGTATGGGGGGCTTTAGGCTAGGTTCACAGTTCCCTGTCACAGTGGAACACGACACAATGGAAAGCGGTGCCGCACCTTACCTGTGCATTACATCCCATAAAGTGATGCATACAGTCAATGAAAAGCATGCTTCATGGTTACTTGACATGTTCGTTTTGTGGTAACATTATGCACTGCATGCATTGGGCTTTATTCTTACAGCAGAGAAGTAGTTCATTATGACTGTTTGTGAATTGGGACATTTCAACTTTCTTTTTTAATTCCCATTTAAATTTAGTAGGAGTCGGAGTCGGTTAACTTTTTGCCGACTCTGACTCCAGGTATCCAAAATTGTCTCCGACTCCGACTCCACAGCCCTGCTGAAAATGGAGATCTGCACTCATATGTGGATAATAAATTAGAAATCAGCCATTTCAACAGTAATATCCATTTTCATTCAACCTTAGTAATGTCTTTACCTTTTTAAAAAACAATTTAATATCCATCCATCCTTCCATTTTCCAACCCGCTATATCCTAACTACAGGGTCATGGGGGTCTGCTGGAGCCAATCCCAGCCAACACAGGGCACAAGGCAGGAAACAAACCCCGGACAGGGCGCCAGCCCACCACAGGGCATACACACACACACACATCCACACACCAGGGACAATTTAGAATCGCCAATGCACCTCACCTGCATGTCTTTGGACTGTGGGAGGAAACCCACGCAGACACAGGGAGAACATGCAAACTCCATGCAGGGAGGACCCGGGCAGCTACCCACTGCGCCACCGTGCCGCCACCAATTAAATATATTGATTTAAAAAAAATATATAATTTTTAATAAAAAAAATAGGTTACGCCAAACTTTCGAACACTACCTTAAGTGTGCCCATTTTGCTTAGGCATCCCAAACATGCATTGTCCTCCAAAATGGGACAAAGTCACATTTATCCTTGGTTTGCCCCTCTGCTCCGCAAATTTAAAATTACAAATGAAATGATTCAAACGTACGTTTCCGCAATGTTGGACTATGCTTCTCTTCTGTGCAGGGTGACCAATCAAGGAATGAGATGTTGTAATGAGCAACATCCAATCAGGGAAGGGCCACATAAAAGCTGCAAACCAATCGGAGCGCAATCAGAGGCTGCATTTTCAAAACTGTACGTGTTCACCCATCCATACTTGGGAGTTTGTGTTTTCAGAAGTATATACAGATCAAAAGTCTCCGTTTTCAGGGGTTAAACACACCAGCGTAGTGTGGAGAAGAGGAGACAATGGAGACTAAAGAGTGTGTTTTTAAATGGACACGCATAGTAGGAATGTGGATGTGGCTTTAACCAGCTTTTTGTTTATATGCGTATCCACCTTCATTAAAAATGCTAAAGGATTTATCATTGGCCATTATGGCACTCCGGCCATGTGGTGCGTTTCCCAGAGGGTGATCCAGCTCGTAAGATCCTCATTGTTGGGGACCCAAGTGGCTGGACCAGGCCAAGGGGACATCACGTAACACCTGGCTGCAGCAGATAGAGGGTCATTTTCGGAAGGTGGGACTGGATCGCATGTCTGCCTGGGGGAGTTTCCAACCGGGATCACGAGTTGTTTCTTGTAGTAGTGGGTGCGGCAAGGCACTGTACCAGTACATGCTCCACAGCTTGACTTGACTTGACAGCCACCACTCTTAACATCTCACACCCTAATATTCTGCTTCCTGCAGCCATGTACACACCACACCCTCAACTACCATTTCTATTTGTTTGATGCCCAGCCTCTCATGTGGGACCGTAACTAATACATCATGCATTGATGATTAATAAAAAGTTGACCACATAAATAGGGATGAGTATCAGACTTGTTAGAAACACCACAGACCCCAAGCATCAGTCTGCCTTGCAAGTCACCACACGCTTTTTGGACGTCTTTGTCGTGAAATAGAAACTGGACAGGACGGCCGTTGACTCTCCAGTCATATAAACTACCACTGCCATCCACACATCGATTTATTCATCTTTGAACCTGTTCTATTTTGGCTGGATAATCCCCAAAAACTCGCTTTCAAAGCAGAACCTTCTACGACCTGCGGTTATAACTCACTCGAAGTGATGTTCCTCCGTCGAGGTGTCTCCAGAAGTCGCATTCACTTCACGATCCGCCGGGCTCAGCAGAGGCTTCGTCTCCTCCGAGGCGTCCATAACGGCACAGCTTATTAAATCTCGCTGCGATGCTCTCTGGCTATCATGCGTATGAAGCGACTCTTACGTCCTTAGGCCCGGCTTTATCTTTTAATGAAGACAGTCCCGAAACACATCTATAGCAGCGATTGGTCACCTGACGGGACTCAGTGAGTGACAGCGACGCATCTCATAAGATCAAGCGCGCGCTCACATGACGTGCCCAGAGCAGCGTTTGGTAGCAAAGTAGACTGGAACTTGTAGTCATTCGTAAGGCTACAAAGAATGCGCTGAGGAAACGTTTATCTGTATTCGGTCGACTTCAGTTCTGAATCCTTCAACTGCACAACGGAAGTTCTGCAGAATGAATTGTGCGGTGACGGGCAAATCCGGAAAAACAACTTTAAAGCGTAGTGAGCGCGTATGCTTCAATGCGACGCTACAGCACGTGACCACAGAGCATCATGGGAGTTGAAGTCTTCTCGGATTGCTCTACGGTGCCCTCAAATAAACCGCACTTTCTTGGACTATGTCGTCACTGGATGAGGAGGAATAGTTCAAACAAAAATAAATAAATATATATAAAAGTACTGTGCAATTTAATAATAACCAAATAACAACCACAAGAATTTTAAATATACATAAGTACATGTGTCACGGGATATATATTTTTGTTGTTTACTTCTGCTTTATATATTGAATTCTTTCTTGTGACACTGCAAAAACATGAAATAAGCCCTGAACTGAAAACTATCACTTTCACAAGTTGAAAAGGCGGGCCCTAAGAAGTACAGTTATTTGACTAGCTTTTGCCGCAAACTGACACATTTACAGCAGGGCCTTCAGATGCACATGTGATTCCTAATGGTGAATTTGGAGTTTTGTGGATTAAGGAGCAGCTCCACATTATGATTCTGCCCAGCTTTACCTTGCACTCGTATCCAGTTACAATGTTGAGCGTAAGCATGAGCCACAGCAAGCAAAGCATATACAGTATGTCCACTCTGTAGATACGATTCGCCAATCAAAAAACAGTATTTACTAGAGCCCGCCTCCTCAACCTCTTTTCCGAAAACGTTTTCACTTTGACCTTATGAGTTATTGATTGTAGATTGATGGGAAGAAATTACAAATGTGTTTAAAATCAAATATACAACACAATAAAGTGTGCAGAAAGTGAAGAGGTCTGAAGACTTTCTGAGTCCACTGTACCTAATCCATGTGATTCGTAAAAATGAGGATGACTGCTCCAAAATGGTGAGATGTAAAAGTTCACACACATTTTAAACTTCACCCCCAAAAAAATCAACCAAAGGGTCATTTAGATGGGCTCTGCCTTGAAACCCCAAAACGGAAAAAGCTGAGCTTTTCCCTACACACACCTGAGCAAAGGTAAACTGAAAACGCAGCAGGGTCCATTGGCCTGATACAGGCAAGCAGAGCCAGGTACAGACAAAATGTCTCATACGCTAAAAATGTTTACTCGACAAGAAACTGCATTGAGCATATCACGGAAAATTGGAAAAATGAGATTGTGACAATGTACAGTACAACTAAACGCTTTAGACCAGGGGTGGGCAAAGTCATTCCTGGAGGGCCGCAGTGGGTGCAGGTTTTTGTTCCAACCCAATTACTTAATCAGAAGTACTTATTGCTCAAGTAACACTTCTTCATTTTAGTTGTCTCGCTCATTAAGATTTTGAACCCGTATTGCCTATTTTAGTCTTAAAAAGCTGTATTCTTGGTTTTTAATTGCTCCTTATTAGCAATAAGATGCAAATGACAAAAGAAACTAGCATTTCTCCATTTAACTTGTTTCCATTTACACCTGTGTGTATTTAATGTGCACTATTTGGTTTAATTAAATACTTAGAAGGAAAGTGAAGAGAAAAAAGTAAAGGACTAAGAAATACTCCTCAATTTTAGACTATAAATAATTTGTACAATATCCTTAGAAAGGATAAAAAATCTAGCGTATGAGAATGACCTGACTTGGCAGATTTAAAGCATTAACAAGTCATGAAATTAAATTATTGGCAAGGATTATTTTCTAATTAAGCAACTCGGTTGGAACAAAAACCTGCAGCCACTGCGGCCCTCCAGGACTGTCTTTGCCCACCCCTGCTTTAGACGGTAATCAAATTTATGACTTGTTTAGTTTCTGCAAAGCAGCGACATCTACTGGGGAGATGGCGGCAGTGCAACACCTTAATTAACTGAAGAAATACCATTGGAAATAAACAATCATCCATCCATCCAGGCAGGAAACAAACCCCGAGCAGGGCGCCAACCCACCGCAGGGCACACACACACCAAGCACACACTAGGGACAATTTAGAATCGCCAATGCACCTAACCTGCATGTATTTGGACTGTGGGAGGAAACCGGAGTACCCGGAGGAAACCCACGCAGACACTGGGAGAACATGCAAACTCCAAGCTGGGAGACCCCGACAAGCGAACCCGGGTCTCCTAACTGCGAGGCAGCAGCCCTGTGTTGGCTGGGATTGACTCCAGCAGACCCCCGTGACCCTGTAGTTAGGATATAGCGGGTTGAATAATGGATCCATCCATCCATCCACCCACCACCCATTTTCCATGATACATATAACAAGTACATCAATGGATCCTTCAGCTCTACTGGGAATTTTGAACTAACTGTACTCTCTTGAGCATAAACGAAAAACTTAAAACTCTCAATTTAATGTGCCCATCCAGCTTCAAGTTAATCAGCCATAGTGGGAAGACTGACAACACCCGTAGTTAGTTTGCATATCCTCTCAACGTTCCCCAACACCATAAAGATGTACATGAGGGGGTATATAGACGCCATTCAAATCTCTAAACTGAACTTTAAAATAAAGTTCTTGTGAGGTGTGAACTTGCACAACAGTGGCAGCAGCACCGACTACTGTGCCACCAAGTCACATGCATCAAGTACACCAATGGCTCCATCAGTTACACTACACACTTTAACAAACTGAACATTTATTCATCTCGTGAGGATAACTGAAAAACTCCCAATCTAATGTGTCCCTTCAGACTTGGGTGGCTCTTTCATTGTGGGACAAATGACAACATCTACCTGTCTGTCTGTCTGTCACAGCCTGTAAGGAGTGTGCATGTTCTCTCCGTGTTCTCTTACCAACTAAAGGACGCAAAATACCTTTTCAACGGACTGAACTTTCTTTATTCTCTTAAGCATAGAGAAAAAAAAAAAAACCTGAAACCCCCGATCTTCTATGTGCATCCAGCTTCAGATGACACTTTCATAGTAGGACGAATGACAATGTCTACCTGTCTGTCACAGCCTGTAAGGCGTTTTCACGTTCCTAAATCTGTCCGCGATGGGTTTAATGGCTCCCGTTCAAATATCTGAATCGTCCATTCATGTTTGAATGTGCTTTCCCAATGACTGGCTCCCCCCATCCACGCTCCTTGACTGGATCACGAGAGCGGCCGGACAGCGGACTTTGGGACGGCGGTGTCCCGTCTGCATTGCGATCGCGAACGCGCGCGCGCTCCGAGGTTCCCGCTCGCTGCTCTCCTTTGCGTTTCCAGTTGAGAAGCTCGCGCGCGGCAAGTGGATACCTGGCACTCCGGGCGCGCTCCCAACTTGAAGCGGAAGAAAAAGGCAAACCCCCCGAAACGACTGGAAGCGCGTATACCCCACTCGCTTCTCCGTCAGCCCCCCACACTTCATTTCCTTGTGCCGGTTTCCTGTCTACAGCTGGCGGCAGCTTGAGATGCGCGCGGAGGGAGAGGCTGCAGCGGCGGCGCTCTCCGAAATGCTTCCGTGTGACACGCTGTAATTGGCGGACTCTGACGTGAAAAGAAGCTGGACCAAGATCGCTGCGTGGACGTTGTACTGAAGCGGAGCAGACCATCTTCAAGTGTTTCTCTCGCCCCACCAACACGCACTTTTGCTGTTTTGTTTGTGTCGGACGATTGGGCCTGCGTCGTCCGAGCCGGTCCCCGGTCTCGAGTTGTGCGTAGCAGCGGAGTCGGGCGGAGGCCAAATCGGGAGCACCAGCCTATCCAACTTCAGACTTGTTACATTTTTTTGTTTTATTCAGTTTTAAAAACTTGGCAACGCATTTTTTAATGACAGCGACCCTTTTATTCACTCTTCATTTTTACTCCGCGCTTGTATCAGCAGTGCCCGGCCTGCTTCCTTGGATTTCTTGTGTTTTTGTGCAGTTTAACTTGGCGGACGCCCCGTGAAGGCAGTGGCGGAGATTCTCGTTTTCCTTTATTTTTTGATTTTCGCAAGTTGTCGAATGTCGCCGTGTAAAACCACACCTGGTTCCTCATCCCTGCATCTCCAAAGAGCCGCCTGTGGGAAATGGTGAGTAGCCTTTAATATCGGGGGGACTGAGGGGTAAGGGTGGCATTGGGGTAGTGGGTGGCTAAAGGAGGGTGACGTGCGTTTAAGCGGTGGAGACAAAGGTCAACTTTACCATCTTTAATGAGGTTATCCGAATTACCGACAGCTTTCACACATTGTGCCCACCAAATGCCAAGTGCGGTGCACCTTTTGTGTCTACTGTTGCTAGGAGTCGTGGATTACATGTTTGTGTCTTATATCTTGTTTATGCATTTATGGCACACCTTGTAGGGAAACGGCCGTCTGTCTTCTATACCTGTTTTATCCTGAGCCTGGCTGTGGGGATGCTGGAGCCAATCCCAGCAAGCATTGGGTGCATGGCAGGAACAATCCCTGGATGGGGTGCCAGTCCATCACAGGGATGAACACACACACACACTCTCTATAGGGCCAGTTTAGCTTTGCCAATTCATCCACCCTGCATGCGTGAAACGCGTTCATTACCATACAGTACCGTACCATTTTATAAGCCCACTTAATCTTAAATAGTGTTGTGAGGGGCTCGAACCTGTCCAATTAAGCGTAGGGTGCAAGGAAGAAACAACTCTTGGATGGGGTGCCAGTCTGACACAAGTTACACACACACACACACACACACACTCTCTTAGGCCAATTTAGCACAATAGAGTCCAGCTGCAGGCGAGACGGTCTGAAGCCTTGGACAAATTCATTGACCTGAGACATTCTGAGTCCCATAAGCTGACGCCCCTGTTAGGGGGCATCTCTTTGGACTTCGCCCACTTTTCAGGAGCCACTCCCCTGTTTTGCAATTGTACTGACTCCTACGTTACACACCCCTCATGTCCATTTCAGTTCCTTTTAGCTCAGTGTTTCCCAACCTCGGTCCTGGGGGTCCAATGTGACTGCAGGGTTTTGTTCCAACCAGATTCCTAATCTGTGACAACACCTGGTAGCGCTGATCTCATTTCATCAACTGGTATTCTTTTGCTTTTATTCGATATTCAGAAAAGCACAGCAGCATGATTTTTACATTTATAAGACATTTAGAAATATTTGTGCTTTTGCTATCGATGTAAATGCTTAACTCTCTTTTGTTGATTTCCTTATATTTTGCCTTTCTCTGTGCAGTTTCTCCCCTTTGTTGTATCTTATTAATGACAATTAAAATTGAGCAGAGCAGACGTGCTGGCAAACAACAGGGAATAATCAAAGGCTGTAAGTACTTTAGCATCAAACACACTAATTAGTAAATAATGGATTAATTAAACAGAACACTTAGAAAAGTAGAATGAAAATCAAGATGAAAATATTGTTAAACAGAAAAAAATACATTATTCCCATATAACTGCTTGGTACATTTTAATTATATCCATCCATCCATTATCCATCCATCCATTTTCTAACCCGCTGAATCCGAAGACAGGGTCACGGGGGTCTGCTGGAGCCAATTCCAGCCAACACAGGGCACAAGGCAGGAACCAATCCTGGGCAGGGTGCCAACCCACTGCAGGACACACACAAACACACCCACAAACACACCCGGGCCAATTTAGAATCGCCAATCCACCTAACCCGCATGTCTTTGGATTGTGGGAGGAAATTGGAGCGCCCGGAGGAAACCCACGCAGACACGGGAGAACATGCAAACTCCACGCAGGGAGGACCCGGGAAGCGAACCCGGGTCTCCTAATTGCGAGGCAGCACCACTACCCACTGCGCCACCATGCCGCCCCCATTTTAATTATACACTAGCTGATTACCCAGTGGCTTCGCTCACTGAGTGCAAGGGAAAAAAATAAAATGTAGTATATAAATTATTAAACAGTAAAACATTAACATGTAAGAAGTAACGATACATTGAGCAGTACTGGAGTGTCTGTCACAGCCTGTAAGAAGTTTTCACGTTCCTAAATCTGTCCACGATGGGTTTAATGGCTCCCGTTCAAATATCTGAATCGTCCATTCACGTTTGAATGTGCTTTCCCAATGACTGGCTCCCCCCATCCACGCTCCTTGACTGGATCACGAGAGCGGCCGGACAGCGGACTTTGGGACGCCGGTGTCCCATCTGCATTGCGATCTTAGATGTAAACCCTCCATCTTCTTAAAATAATTCATCACAAAAGCAACCTTGAATGTTGTGGGGTTTTAGTGACCTGAAATCACCATAAGGGACAGTAAGTAGTCGTGCAGAACAATTTACAAAGAGAGTTTTGCTTCGATGGCGCCGATTACACTCATTCGCAAAGATTTCCACTCTCCCAGGAGCCGAGGGGGACTCGAAGTGTCACAAAAGGAGCGAGAAGAGAGGACGCTGCCCGAAACTGCAAAGCTCTCGACCCGGCGGAGCAGCCCGACATTCTGCGCCTCCGAGCGTCCACTTTGTTCTCACGACCCCTTGCTGCTGAAGGCGGTGTCGTCTTCACATTGTTTACAGATCCGGTACGGTTAAAAAGTAGAAAGACGCAAAGCTGTTTTCTTCATCTCTTCTACTATCAAATACTGCCAATTAAAAAAAAAAAAAAAAGGTTATAATGTAGCAGTTTCTGTGACAGTCACGTGGGCGAATAAATAAAACTTCTCTGTGGGCCGGGAGAGGGCGAGGCGGGGTGCACTTCTATGGGATAGATCGGCGTGTTTGTGTTTATTTCTTTTCAATATCAGTAGAATAACTCTTACACAAATAATAACAATTCGTAAAGACGATATAAAAATGGCGTCCACAAACTAAGTGATTAGTTCCTGTATTATAATATGTTCTGTGGTCATACGTAATTTCCGTTTCTAACGTGAAAAGAATTTATATTTATATCTCCATCCATTATCGAACCAGCCATATCCTAACTACAGGGTCACGGGAGTATGCCAGAGCTAAACCCGGCCAACACAGGGCGCAAGGCAGGAAACAAACCCTGGCCAGGGTGCCAGCCCACCACAGTGTGTGTGTGTGTGTGTATATGTGTGGCAGAAAAGTAATGAGACTGATTTTTTATTTACCAAAGTTTTTCTTTTTTTCAAACCTCAATGTTATCCCCTTCAAAGTAGTTCCCTTGGGCAGCTACACACCGATGGAGACGTTGTTCCCACTGTTGGTAGCAGCGCTGGAAGTCTTCAACCGGTATGGTCTTCAGCATGTCCGTTACACTCTTTTGGATGTTTTCTAAAGTCCCAAAATGACGTCCTTTGAGGACATTTTTCAGTTTAGGAAAAAGGAAAAAGTTACACGGACTGAGGTCAGGTGAATAAGGGGGCTGGGGAACCACAGGAATGCCTTTTGAGGTCAGAAATTCTGTTATGGAGAGGGCAGTGTGACATGGGGCGTTGTCATGATGGAGCATCCATTTGTCTGCAATGTCTGGTCTCACGCCAATGACCCTTTTTCTGAGCCTTTCAAGGACGTCTTTATAAAAAACTTGGTTGACAGTTTGTCCTGGAGGAACAAATTCTTTGTGGACGATTCCCCTTTCGTCAAAAAAACAAATCAGCATTGATTTGATCTTCGATTTGCTCATTCGAGCTTTCTTTGGTCGAGGAGAGTTTGCAGTGTGCCACTCCTGACTTTGCCTCTTGGTCTCAGGACCTGTGATCACACGACTAAAGAAATCTTTCTCATTAGCGATTCTGTCAAGAAGATCAAGACATTTGTTTTTTCGATTGTCCTTCTGCTCAATTGTGAGGTTTTTCGGCACCATTTTGGCACAGACCTTTCGCATGTGCAAATGTTCAGTCAAAATTTGATGAATGGTAAATCTGTTCAAATTTAATTGTTCACTCAACATTCTTAATGTTAAACGACGGTCTGATCTCACAAGAGTGTTAACACGTTCGATGTTGTCTTTGGTTTTCGAAGTTGAAGGCCTCCCTGAAAAACTTGAGCTCTGGATAAAGAATGTTCCCCATAGGCCTCTTTTAACTTTTCAAACATCACACTTGCCGATTCTCCAAGCTTAACACAAAATTTAATGGCACAACGTTGCTCCAAATTCCGCTGTTCCATTTTGCGTGACGCACAATCAAAAACACAACTTCGCTAATAGCAGTCACAAAAATCACGTAGTTAACGGAAGGAGTTGAAACTCGCACTGAGCTATGGGAGGGTACTGATACACGTGCTCTGTCAAGGACAACAGCGCAGCGTTGCTAGATCGCTTGCAGTGTTGCCAGTCTCATTACTTTTCTGCCACACCTCGTGGGCCATAGAAGGTCCATAACCCATCAGCAGGACCAGTATCTGCTCCTTTGGGCAAGGAGGAACAGGATGAGCACTGCCAGAGCCCTACAAAATGACCTCCAGCAGGCCACTGGTTTGAATGTCTCTGACCAAACAACCAGAAAGACTTCATGAGGGTGACCCAAGGGCCCCATGTCCTCTAATGGGCCCTGAGCTCACTGCCCAGCAGCATGCAGCTCGATTGGCATTCGCCATAGAATACCAGAATTGGCAGATGCACCACTGGTGCCCTGTGCTTTTTACAGATGAGAGCAGGTTCACCCTGAGCACGTGACAGAAGTGAAAGGGTCTGGAGAAGCCATGGAGAACATTATGCTGCCTGTAACATCATTCAGCATGAGCAGTTTGGTGGTGGGTTAATGATTGTCTGGTGAGGCATATCCATGGAGGGTCACACAGAGCGCTACAGGCTTGACAAAGGCACCTTAGCTGCCATTAGGTATCAGGATGAAATCCTTGGACCCATTGTCAGACCCTACACTGGTACAGTGGCTCCTGGTGCACGACAATTCCTGGCCTCATGTGGTGAGAGTATGCAGGCAGTTCCTGGAGGATGAAGGAATTGATACCATTGACTGGCCACCACACTTTCCTGACCTAAATCCAATAGAACACCTCTGGGACATTATGGTTTGGTCCATCCAATGCCACCAGGTTGCACCTCAGACTGTCCAGGAGCTCAGTGATGCCCTGGTCCAGATCTGGGAGGAGATCCCCCACAACACCATCTGTCATCTCATTAGAAGCAGGCACCGATGTTGTCAGGCATGTATACGAGAACACAGGGGCCATACAAAGTGCTGCGTACAATTTGGAGTTGCTGCAGTTCAATTTGGGCAAAATGGACTAGCCTGCCACATAATGTCTTCACTCTGATTTTTGGGGCGTCTTTGAATTCAGGGCTCTGTAGGTTGATCATTTTCATTTCCATCAAACGATGTGGCATCCTTTCGTTCCTAACACATTACCCAGTCTATATCAGTATAGATATCCACGAGGATTTCTATTAAGTGTTCCTTTAATTCTTTTGAGCAGTTTATATATATATATATATATATATATATATATATATATATATATATAGATTCCTTACTTTTTTAACCCTGTTTACTAAGAATTCGAAAAACAAATGACATCACTTTTTAAATTTTCAGGTGAAGCGTTACATTTGCATCCATACGACGTATAACTGCCCGTGATTGAATTTTGTTTCTTTCTCTCTATTAAATAAAAAGACTTCTTCGAGTGTTTGGTTCTAAGGGGAAACTGTAAACATTTTAATACGAATGGCATATCAAGATCTCCTTTGTTGTCTAATGTTATCCACAGAAGATGTGACAGACTTCAGTTCAGTTCTTATAAATTTTAACGTTGTCCTCACTTCAAGTTACCACTTAAAGAAGACTTATTATGTCCAAATCTTATTTAAGAATTTCATCCTGAAGGGTTATCAATAAAAGAAATGAGTACATGGGCAATCCTAGCACCGAGAAATGATGAAGTGAAACAAATCAACTCCAAAAATGTCGATCGGTTACACGGTAGATTGGTTAAATGCATATGAATAGACTCTGCTGAAACCGTTGGTGGTGATGAACAGAAGATGAAAACATCAACTTGCAATATTACGAAGAATATCTACAACCGTAAACACTGTTAAGTCTTCCTCCACACAAACTACTGCAGAAAGAAGATTGTATCCAAGAAGGTAATGTAGTAAATCTCCAGAGGATAACATTAGAATTTGAAAAAGTAATTTTATTTAAACGAGATAAAGGAATGAAATTCAATCACAGGCAGTGATATGTTGTGTTGTCATGATGAATGTCCAAACACAGAATCAAAATTCAACGTGATATTGACAAAAATTTCATTGAAAAAATTCTTTTTACTGAAGTTTTACAGTAAAAGTGTAAGTTTAAAAAGTATTTGCGTGTTAATTTCAAAGCCAAACAGAATGAAATCATATTACACAACAAATAACTCTTAACACAACATGAAACCTAATTTTCTTTCAAATTATTACGTTTTACTATTTTTTACTACAGTTAATTGCTCACTGTAATGTAATATAGTTAGTTCTAGTATGCATATGTAACAGTTCCCATGAAAGTAATCTGTTTAAATTGTACATCAGCATCCCCATACGCGGGCAGCAGAGCCGCAAAAAGACTAGCGTGTAGCACCAGCCTGGGGGTTGGCGAGCGAAGCGAGCAGGGGGACAAAGCCCCCTAGTATTACAAAAAAGAGAAACCGGTTGATACCAAACATCCACCTAAACACAGCAGGTAAGGTATGTCTGGTGTCCTCCACTCTGTCTTCACTATCACTTGATTCAAGTATTGGTTGGGTTTCAGTTTGTTCTAAAATTGGCTTTCCATGCCATTGTGTGGTTTGACTGATGGCTCTGGCCTGCTCATGAATATTAACGAGTTACCCTAGTGTTTCAAAACACACAGACATATTCATGATTTTGTTTATTTATTTGGCCACATGGTGTCATTTTATCCACTAGATGGCAGCAGACTGCTGTCCCTGAGTGTCATGTGGGCTTAACCTGAGAGATGTTCTGGTTAACACCAAGGAGGTTAACCACTGCTCCACACCATCTGCAGTATTTGTGTTCAGACGAGTCAATATTGATTTATGCAGTAGACTTTTAATGTTCTGATTTTTGACTTGTCTAATATATATATATATAATATACACTAGGAGGCTCTGCCCCCGCTCACATTGCTTGCCAACCCCTGTGTCTGCTTAATCAGATATACAATTTTAAAAGCGTTTTTTTTTTTTCTCTGGAATCATTGCTTTAACTGTTGCGGGACCACAGATTCTCATAGGGTTGGGTCCATTATTGTGTAAATCTACGTTTTGTGCATTGAATGATGCGAAGGTGAAAAGACTTTGTTTTCTGCTCTTTGCCTTTTATTTCTGACCTCACTTTGTCCTGCTATTTTTTCAATTACACCTGGTTCTGATGATTAATTGCCTTTTGCTTGCGCTAATGCCGTCTTTATTATCTTGTTTTTATACTATAGCGACTGACGTAATAAAGTGTCACAAAAGTTGTACTTGAACAATCGCTGACTTCATAACCCCAAACACAACTTTCTAGCACCCTCTCCAATCCCTCCACCCCCGGGTCTCGTACCCCCTTACCACATCAATCAGTACCCTGCTATCAGTCTTCTGTGCTGTACTCCGTCCTCCATCAATTGGACCTAACAGTGACTTAAAACAAAAAAAGGCTTCAGCTTGACTGGGACGCTACAATACTTTGGAATTTTACTGCTTTCATATTCTGTACCTTTCTCTGCATGTGTATCACGTCCTCATTTGTTTGAGTCTTTCAAATTCCACTGTTTTCATAATCTCTTATCTGCCTTTTTTTCTCTCCCACGTTTCTGGGTCTCTTTTCTCCGCGCTGTTCTTTCTTCTTTGTTGAAAGCACAGGATCTGTGTGTGCGCTGCTGCTGGCTGTGCTCTTATTTGATGATAAGGGCATGTCTTGCAAGAATCTCATGTTCCACGTCCCCGCGAGACGGCCCTGGGACAATCTCTTGGCACCAAGTCTCATGTTTACAGTCCCCGTGAGACGCTCCGTGGCCAGTCTTTTTTTGTCTCGCGGGTCTTTTAAATGTCTTCCGAGAAGATCACGTATCGTCACCTTGGAAATTTCCATCCATCCATCCTCTTCCGTTTATCCGAGATCGGGTCGCGTGGGCAGCAGCTTAAGCAGAGATGCCCAGACTTCCCTATTCTGGAAATTTCCTTTCCAGGATTTGTAAATATACAGACGACCCTTGATATACGACCGGCCTGACATGCGAACAACTTGATTTATGACCAAAATTTTTGTTTTGATTTACGACCAACATCTTGCGTTATGACTCGAATGCCGTCACGTGTATCCGCCTGTGCGATTGTAAACAAACAGCCGAGAGCGGTTGTAAGCGTCAGTTGGAGCCCAGATACATGTGTTTGTGGACGTAATTTTGGTCAGTGCAGTGATTTATCTATATATTTAATTCACTAAGACCATGGCAAGCAAGACTCATAATTGCTACGAAAGGAAGAGAAGGTAACAAAGGTAAAAAAATCGATTGTTAAGGGGTGTTAGCTAGTGGGCTGGTGCGGCACATGATGAAGTCATCAGGCTGAGTCACCACTGGCTTGCTTTGGAGTGTATTATTACTTCACAACACGACCAGCTTTGGACTGAGTGCTCGACTACTGTCATTATTAACTTCAGAAACAGTGATCACAATCGAAATGAAGAAGGAAATTGTGCGGAAATATGAGAGTGGTGTTCGTGTGACCGATCTCGCTAATATGTACAGCATGTCGAAATCCACCATCTCAGCAATTTTACAGAGAAAAGATTTGCATAAGGAGGCTCCTTCTAAACAATAACCACCTTCCGTTTCATTCTCCTCCTCCTCCTCCCTTCCTGCAGCCCAAAGATGTCAAATTAAATGGTGAGTACAGTGTGAAATTGTTGTTTCTGGTAGGCTAGGCACTTTTTATAACTTTTTGGTTAGTACAGTAGAAAAATGATTGGTGTTTTGGTAAATTACGCACATTATACAACCCTTTTTTATTATGAAAAGGTTAAGTAAGTGTTGTGGGAGGTTCGGAGTGCATTATGGGTATTTCCATTATTTCTTTTGGGAAAAATAGTCTTGACTTACAATGAACTTGAGTTACAACCAGCCCTCGAGAACGAATTGAGTTCATAAGTCAAGGGTGTGTGTGTGTGTGTGTGTGTGTGTATATATATATATATATATATATATATATATATATACATACAGTATATATATATATACACACACACAATTGACAATGACAATGTAATTGTTTGGTCATTGTCATGAGTGTTGCTGGCATACATATATATATAGATAGATAGATATACACACACATATAAACATATATACATATATATACACACACACATATATGTATGTATATGTATATATAATATATACAGTATATACACACATATACATCCACATATATATATATACATATAGCAAAATACCCGCGCACATATTGATTTTTTATATGTTTGCTTTTCTGTCACGCTCTCTCTATCTCTCTGACATTCTCTGCTCTGACGGCGCCCTTTGAAGAGAAGATATGTTTGCATTTGTTTAATTGTGAGAAAGAACTGCCATCTCTGTCTTGTCATGGAGCACAGTTTAAACTTTGGACTAAAGGGTGTTATTTCATGTCTAGAGGGCTCTAATAATGTTAACAGTGTGGGAGAGTTTATAAGGGATTAAAATATATAAAAATAACCGTACAAACATATGGTTCCTACTCCTCAGATTTTCATCTATCACGGGGGGTTCTGGAACGCAACCACCGCGATCGAGGAGGGATTTATATATATATATATATATACATACACACACACACAGAGAGACATATTCAATTTAAATTCTTTCTAGCCTGAATGATATTTTAGTTCAGTGGTCTCCAACTCTGGTCCCGGAGGGCCGCAGTGGCTGCAGGGTTTTCATTCTAACCCTTTTCTTAATTGGTGACCAGTGTTTGGAACTCATTTTCCTTTCATTTTAATTGACTTGTTTTTTAGGATTTGTTGCTCCGAATTGCTTCATTTCTTTCCTTAAGTAGCACCCAAACAGAAATGAAATGTGAAGTGAGGGAGCCAACAGAAGACCAGCTAAGTCAGGGCCTCAAACTCCAAGCAGTTGCTTAATTTGGAGCCGATTCTTGTTGTTAATTAAACCCATTCTTTAATTCAGTGGCTTGTTGCTGCTGTCATTGTGCAGTGGCAGACATTTCTAAAATTGTTGATTTTCTCTTTTCTAAGAGCACAATGTAAAAATATTTGGGTACTTCAGCAGATCAGCATTCCTGAGACTTTCATGTTTCTTTATGTTCAGATATTTTATGATGGACACAGTTTGCTGGTCCTGTTTTGGCTCATTTTGTATCTCATTATTGTTTGGCTGCTAATTAAGGAAAAAGAAACAATTAAGGGGTCTGAGTGTTCACTTAAAATTAATTCAAAAGAAGTTAGTTAGCAGTAAAAACAGGTCACTAATTAAGAAAAGTGTTAAAATGAAAACCTACAGCCACTGCGGCCCTCCAGGACCAGAGTTTGAGACCACTGTTTTAGTTGTTCAAGCCTTGTTGTTCAATCTGGTTTCTGAACTTCTCACAGAACAGATACAGCCCTGGTCAGAGTCACCTATGACCTCCTGATGGCTGCTGACCAGGGCTCTCCATCATTCCTTATCCTCCTGGACCTCACAGCTGCATTTGAAACGGTAGATTATAATATTCTCCTTCATCGTTTTCACAATAAAATTGGACCTTCTGGCATTGCTTTGGAGTGGTTCGAGTCCTGTCTTACAAGATAGGGCTGAGTATGTGGCCTTGGGGAGTGTTAAATCTCACACCCACTCTGTCACCTGTGGGGTCCCACAAGGAACAGTCCTTGGGCCGACCCTTTTTAATATCTATATGCTACCCCTGGGTCACATCATCCACAAGCGTGGTGTTTCATTCCATTGCTATGCCGATGATATGCAGCTCTGTGTGAGATTGGATTCGACTTCTCTTACACCTCCATCAACTCTTTCCTCTTGCTTGGATGAGATTGAGGCCTGGATGTCCAAGAACTTCCTCAAGCTGAACAGCACTAAAACTGAAACTCTTTTAATTGGCAACCCCCCATCAACTTCGTTCTTCTGTAAATTGTATTTCCTTTTCTGACCGTACCATTACCCTATCCCCTTCTGTTACAAATCTGGGTGTCAAGTTAGACTCCCATCTGTCATTTGATACACATGTCCATCACCTTTGTAAAATTGCATTCCTTCATCTCCGAAACCTAGCCAAACTCCGTCCCTACCTCTCCCTCTGTGATGCTGAAAAACTGCTTCATGCCTTTGTGTCATCCAGGCTGGATTATTGTAATGCACTCCTCATCGGGATCCCCAGCAAAAGCCTTCAAAAGCTCCAACAAATAGTGCTGCAAGAATCCTGATGAGGGTGTAGAAATATGAACACATCTCACGTATCGAATACAAACTCTGTCAGCTCACTCACCAGTGTATCCATGGAAATGCTCCACAATATCTGAAGGAACTCCTCTAATACTACAATCCACTGCAAGAAATCTCCGTTTTGCAAATACCTACCGCCTTCGCCCCCCTGTGACCAAACTTCATACAATGGGTGACCGAGCTTTTGCAGCCGCTGCTCCACGGCTCTGGAATGATCTACCAGAGAGCATAAGGTGGAGATTGTTGAGGAGTACAAGTATCTAGGGGTGCATATGAGCAGTAAGCTAGACTGGTCCAGGAACTCGCTGGCTGTATGCAAGAAGGGTCAAAGTAGGCTGTATTTCCTACGCAAGCTCAGATCTTTTAGTGTCAGCAGCACTATGTGGTGGATGTTCTATAACAACGTGGCATGCTGGGCGAGCAGCATGAAAGTGGCAGACATCAGGAGACTAAAGAAACTAATTCAGAAGGCTGCCTCTGTGGTAGGAGAGAAACTGGACAGCTTGGAAGCTGCGGCAGATCAGAGAATGTTGTCTAGGCTTCAGTCTGTTCTTGAAAATGCTAATCGGCCACTTTTATAGTGCTGTGGTTGGACAAACGAGCGTCTTCAGCAGTAGACTGACCAGCATCAAGTGCTCCACTGAATGTCACAGAAAATCCTTCCTCCCCTCAGCCATCAGACTCTAGAACTCCTTTTCCGGTCACTCACCCACACTTTTTAAGTTATTACCCTCTTTCTTTATTGGTACTTGAAATGTGCAACATACTATCTGTTCTTGTGCAGTAAATTGTCTTCTCTTCACATGAGTTTGTTCCCAGATTGTGCAATATTAACTTAAGATGCAGCACTCTGTACTTTAGTTTGATACTTACATTTATTATACTTTATTATATTTACATGATTACTTTTATATGTGCTCTTAGTGTAGCATGTCTCTTGTCTGTTGTTAAGTTGTAACATAAGTAATTTCCTTTGGGATTAATAAAGTTTTCTGATTCTGATAAGAACACAGCAGACTGTGGGCTGTTTAAAAAAAAAGTGGCTAAAGACTTTTCTATTTAGGAAAGCTTATTAATGAAAATGCTACAATTATCTCTGTTGTTTTATCTCTGTTTTTATCTTGCCTTGCCTTTTTTTTTAACGTAGCACTTTGAGATTTACTGCGAATGTAAAGTGACCTATAAATAAAATGCATTATTATTATTATTATTATTATTACACAATACCCAGGTACATTACACAGTATTGACAAAAGAAATAAAACAAGTACAACTTGGCTTGCATTATTATCCAGTAGTATAGAAACAGTATTCACACATTTGAACATAATGGTCCTGATCTGACTTTTTAAAGCCAAAGTATCTCCAGACAACAGACAAAGGCTCCTGTTTTCGGCAAAAGTTCTTCTGTGTCATCATGTTCAACTTTATCGTCTGCTACAGCTTCAGTTTCAGAATGTTCTCTGTCCATTTTCACCACTCACTACCTCCACTAACGCATGTACCCCGTTGCATGCGTGTTTAGCGGTGCAGCAGTGAAAAAGGTCCCCCCCTTAAACAGTTTCCCGCTGCGCCACTTTCCGAACGTTGTTTAGGCTATTTAAACTGGTGTTCTGTTATAAGAAAAATCCATATCATAACAAAAATAAAGAACGGTTTTTGGTATGAACCGGTATACCGCTCAGCACTAATGTCTGCCATGTTTGAGACTCCACTAAACAACAGTCTGCATGCACCACTACTGCAGAGGTAGCTAGGGAGGTTGACTGATATCTCGGTGGGATTTTACAATTATCTTTCCTTTCCTTTTAATTATTCTCATGGTTAACGGTTAGGAGGATGTCCTCATATCAGCAGGGTTACCATTGTTTTTAATCACTTTTATACCAGTTTTTGTCTAATTGTGAATTTATAGAGGCCAGTGGACCCTTGACTTATGAACTCAATTTGTTCTCGAGGGCTCGTTGTAACTGAAGTTGGTTGTAAGTCAAGACTATTTTTCCCATAAGAAATAATGGAAGTACCCATAATGCGTTCCAAACTTCCCATAGCAACACTTACTTAACCTTTTCATAATAAAAAGTGTTGTATAATGTGCATAATTTACCAAAACCACCAATAATTTTTCTACTGTACTAACCAAAAAGTTATAAAAAGTGCCTAGCCTACCAGTAACACCAATTTCATACTGTACTCGCCATTTAAGTTGACATCTTTGGCTTGCAGGAAGGGAGGAGGAGAATGAAATGAAAGGTGGTTATTGTTTGGAAGGAGCTTCCTTATACAAATCTTTTCTTTGTAAAATTGTAGAGATGGTGGATTTCGAAATGCTGTACATATTACCGAGATCGGTCACACGAACGCCACTCTCATATTTCCGCACAATTTCCTTCTTCGTTTCGATTGTGATTGCTTTCTTTACCTTCATTACCTTCTCTTCCTTCTTTAGCAATTATCGAAATGAATTATATAAATCGCCGCACTGACCGAAATTACATTCACAAACACATGCATCTGGGCTCCGACTGACACTTACGAACGCTCTCGGCTGTTTGTTTACAATCGCACAAACGGAATTCACGTGATCGCATTCGGGTTGTAACGTAAGACGTTGGTCGTAATTCAAAACAAAAATTTTGGTCATAAACCAAGTTGTTTGTATGTCAGGTGGGTCGACTGTATTTTTATAATGGATTTACATTGATAATATTATCTGCCATGGTCACAGGATCATGAGGCTCTTTGGAGATGATCTTGTAACCTCTACCTTGACCATGCTTGGCTATTAGCTTCTTCCTTTTCTCCTCAGACAATGTTTTGTTCTTCATTGTCTCGTCTGTGCTCGGTGTGATTCACACAGTGACACAGCACAGAGGAGTCAGGTCTTTGCTCCATTCAGATAGACCGAGTGACTGATTAGTGGTCCAGATTTTACTGCTTGCAATGTTGATACTATGCAATTATGTCTCCTAAGGGCTCCCAGTAATTTTGTCCATGCTATTTTCTTTATAACTAACTGAAATACCCAGTGTTGCCCGGGAGGAAAATAAAGTGTTTTTTTTTTTAATCGTTTGAGAAAAATATAATTTATAAACTTTAAAAACAAAAAATTAATTAACAAACAATGAAGACTCACAAATGTGCTTGTCTTACAGTCTTGTATGTATGTTATCATCTAGTTGACGCTCGGAACCGGCCAACTCAATTTCATTTCAAAAGCAACAGGCGGGCACGGTGGTGGCACTCAAACATAAAGAATGCTGGCAATCACCTCCAGTTCGCCCACTGGTGGTCGTTCCGAGTATCAACTGGATGATAACGTGCATACAAGAACGCAAGATCACCCCCCCAGTCCTACCTGAAGGGGGTGGGTTAAAGCTGATTTCACCCTGCAGTATTTTTAGCCGACCAATGAGAAACATGAGTACCAAGTTTCATGAAAATCGCTCCAGCCGTTCGGAAGTGATGCTGGAACATAAATACATACACACACACACACATTAACCCCTACGGAGAGTAGCCGAAAGAAGAAGATGATATGTAGATACGCTACTGTAGCCGTCTGTTTGTCTGTCCAGGATTTTAAATCACCTGTAGTTCGCAAACCGTTTGAACTATTGACCTGAAATTTGGTACACGTATACTACGTGACGTCTACTATCCGCTTTCGGGGTGGTGATTGACCTACAAGGTTGTTCCTCTTTTTATTTTTATTTTATTTTATTGTGAAATCAACTCTCGGCAGCGCGCAGCAGGGCGGCTGTGTGGCGCATGGATATGGGCGCCGTTCTCATTCCCTACCACTTTTGCCGTCACTTCCTCTACCTCTTCATATCATAAGTCACTAGCCAACCCGCGGTGTATCATACGCCGCATAATCAGGCCATTTTTTTTAATGATTTTTAAGCACAGGGAGAAAATTAACATTTGAAAAATCAGTAATGTAATAAATCAGCAAGAAAAGCAACATTGTAACAATGCACGGAACGAACCAACACACAATCGTCCGTGACTGAAAACTGTTGGATCGCCATCCCTCCTTCTCCTGCCAGATGGAGGGATGGGGGTGCATGGCGCGATGTGTGGATTGGGAGGAGAGGAGAAAGACGTGCATTCAGCTCCCTCCGTCATGCTAATCTGCTGATTTTTCGTTCAGTATTCACTGCCTGCTCATGTGCCTGTGACTGACGTAGACGTTTCATTGCTCTGTGCGGTTTTGGCTGCTTTTCAATATATAATCCACCAAGACACCCGACCACGGTAGTAGCGAGGTGGGAGGGGAGTGTGCACAAAGGGTAGGGACGTAATCAGTGGGAGCGTATGAGTCGCACTTAGTGGGAATTCCACGGTTTGTAGTCCGAATGGGGTTCAACGGCTTACCCACGCCTAGACACACGCTCAATGTCATGCATAATTATTTATTGAATGCTAAACACTTCTGGAAAGACACGGATGTCTAAAACGGGTTGGTGTGAGAATACAACAGTAAGTGAATGAAAAGATGGAACTCTGGAGAGAGCAAAATACAACACAATAGTGAACCCGCGGCATAACAAACGCCGCATAATTATTTATTGATGCTTGAACACTTCTGTAAAGACACAGTTGTCTAAAAAGGGAGGGTTTGAGGATACAAGAGAAAGAGAATGAAAAGATGGAACTCTGGAGAGATTAACATATAATTGTCCATGAGTGAAGAATACACATGTTTGTCGCGGATGCGCATTGCTGTATGTAGCGTGTAAAACAATTCGCTATGGTGCACGCGGTCGTGCGTCGTAACCGAAAAACTCGTTTTTTAAAAGACTGCTAACTTCATTGTGCTTCAACCTCAGCGGTAAAGGATTGTTTTAAGGATCCCATGGGATACCCCTTTGCAAACCGTTTTACATGCTGCATATGGCGACTCACTTCCGCGAGAAACATGCCTCTATGAACAGTCAAGGTGGCTCGGAGGTACATGAGGTCTCCACGACAGACGAATATAAATGACACCGTTCCTTCTGTGTCGTCGCGTCCGAGTTGGTGGGCGTGGCTCTGCGAGTTGTCGTCGAATCCAATGGTCTTGGAGTTGCAGGGCGTGGCTCCTCCCTGCGTGCGCCATAGGTGTCTTACTTGTCGGCGGCTTAGTGAATCCACGCCCCTTCCGGTGTGCTTTCCATGGGTGTCTTGCCTTAGTGAATTATATATATATAGATTCTTGAGGCAGACTGAAGACTTAAGTGCCAGCTTAAGTGAAAAATGAAGGAAAATGTACTAAGTAATTGCAACACAAACACTGACTTAACAGTTTTAATGTGAAAAGATGCCGATGAAAGAAGAGAAGAAACGGGCTACTAGGGTGGAGAAAAGAAGAGCCACTCGGGAAGCAGCAAGCGCATCAACATCTGAGGAAATGAATGGTAAACGTACAAAGAAAGAGGATGAGAACTAGGAATGCTCAAGTCAAGTGGATTCACTACACATTATCGTTAGAGGCAGTGCGCCATTACTGGTTTTTCTGATAACTAGGGGGCCATGTCCCCCCTGCTCGCTTTGCTCCCAACCCCTAAACAGCACCAGTGCTATGCGCCTTTGGGAGGAGGGGGCTGAACGCACCCCAAGGAGACGCGGCCGCTCCTCTGAAACCCCCTCTTAAACAGTGATACAATGGGAAACAAATAACAGTTGTTTTTTTAATGTCCTCTTTGCTCGATCATCTGCTGGCTTGCTGCTGCTGCTTCTGCCGTGCCGCGTGATCTGCATTTCGTGCGGCGCTTAAAAGTCTGTATAGCAGCTGTCCTTTTTTCTGACTACCTTGTCTCTCTTGTCCCCCAGACATTCTCAAACACTATGCAGTCTCTTTTCGCTGTTCCGTTATTTCACCAAGTAATATTTTCAGTTTGTTTGTGCTCTTTACTCTCATTTTTTTGAGACTTTCGAATGTTCCTACCTCCATTATCTTTAACCTGCTCTGCATGTTTATCACGGGAAGGTTGTAAGTATGACGTGACTTGTCTGTCTCGCAGGACATGAAAGTGTCTCTCTGTGTCTCTTCCAAAGATCACGTATCGTCACAAGATATATTTTTTTTTTTTTTTTAATAATAGAGCGATACACTATATGACCAGAAATATATGGACACCCCTCCAAATGACCAAATTCAGGTGTTTTATTGTTAACCGGCGTATCAGATCAGCTCACAGCCATACATACCCCCCTGTTATATCTACAGACTCCACATTAATGCCTGTGGTTTTACAATGGAATGTCCAACAAGCTTCTAAAGGAGTTATGGTCAGGTGTCCATAAACGTTTGGCCATGCAATGTTTGTTTGGTCCTAAGTCAAAAGCAAATTGTCTTCGCTGTAGAATAAAGCATGGAGGATGCCAGTTACTTTTGTCTGTTTTATAGAAAAGTGTATTTTTAAAATTGGTAATCTACATGTATTACAAAAGTATCACAAGCACACGAGACAGTAAGTATTGTATTTCACCAAGCATTAAAATGTAAGAGATAGGATTAAAAAGACTCATGCCTACATATTTTTATGATTCTGTATAAGCTTGAAACCATCAATACTTCAAAAGCCAAAGGTTAAACATGCAGGGTGGGCCCCTACTTTTAGAGAGGGAATGTGAACTTTCGAACTCTACATATTGGTGGCGAGTGCTGAGCTAGTAGGGAGTAAGGATAGGCCTTGTCAGCCAGACATGATGGACAGAGAAATATTGGTGGAATCAATTAGGGGCAGGAATAGAGCAGTTGTATGTTAGGAGTCAGATGAGGATGAACAACGGCTTGTATGATAAGAACTGTGTTAAATGTAGAGGAGCTGCCTATGACTGGGCACTCATGGCATCTGAAGTGAGTCTGTATGTGCGCCGTACAGTAAATCTGATTGATTCTGGTGCCTGTCCTGCGACTCTTGAGTGCCTTTTTTGGGGCTGAGGGTGCCCACGCCAGTCTGCGTCTACAGTCTCAACATATTTAATAGAAAATTGTGATTTTTTTTTTAATAGTAATAGAAGGGGTTTGTTTCTTGCCTTGCGCCCTGTGTTGGGTGGGACTGGCTCCAGCAGACCCCCGTGACCCTGTAGTTAGGTTATAGCGGGTTGGATAATGGATTGATGGATAGATAATAGAAGGGCTCCAATACTTTTGGCAGCAAGTGTTTATTAAACTTACAGAAACATTCTCACAATAACCAGCAGATGGCACTAAGTAGCTGCTCAAGGCGTGGTGTTCTGGTTTCTAAATGTGCCTCAGGTGCGCGTTGAGTAGTTTTGAGTTCCTGTGAACTTTCGTAACATTTTTAGGGAGTTCCTAAATTTGTTAAATTTTCTGTGTAGAATAGATTAGTTGACTAACACTATATGCAAAAACTAAAGCGCAAGGGAGAGCTCCTTGTGTGGAGAGCTCCTTGTGTGTGTGTGTATTTATGTTTTTAGTGTGGAGAGAGAATTTGAAGAATTCGGTTACTAAAGATGTGAGTACACTGTTCAGAACCGAGGCCCAATCCACGGTTGGCTCTTTTGGCTTCAGCTGTCCATGAGCCTGAAGGGGATCACGGGGGTAAGTTGATAAAAGAATGCTTTCAAAAAGGGTACAAATGTTTGTTTTTATCCAGGCTGATGGGGTAAATAAAAGACACAGGCCAGAGGGTGCTCAGCCTCAACTTGCAAGATAGCAACAAGCATTTATTATTTTATATGTTGTATTTTCAGTTTCCGGTCCAGATTAACATAATATTTCAGTGTCCTGCTCCTTTGTTCACAATGAAATCCTTATAAAAGTTATAACAGTATGCACAGTATCTCTACTGCTGCTACTACTAAATTATTGTGTCTGTGTGTTGACAAGATGAAACTTTTATGGAAAACCTTGGACTTGTCAGTTTCTTTGCCATTAGCCCTTCATGCCTGGATGCTCTTTTGTCTTTACAACACTTGCAAGATGTTAAGGCTCATCCTATTTGTGAACATCTCCTGCTTTTCTTACATCCTACTGCACAACTGAATTGAGGAAGGACCAAAACAGTGAGACTTGGCATTTGTTGTTTTCATCACCCTGCTTTCCACTGGCGTGTATCCACTCTAGTGCTAGATTGTTACTAAAATTTTGAATTCGGTATTAGTAGCACCTTTTGAAGCTCGATACCAGTTTTAAAATGTTCCCAAAGCCAATAACGGATAACTCCTCACCCCAAAGTCTCACAGCAACCCGGCAGTTGTGTTGGGCAGAAGTCAGGTTATTTGGACGATCATTTATTTTTCAACAGGACAATGACCCCAAACACACCTCCAGGCTGTGTAAGGGCTATTTGACCAAGAAGAAGAGTTATGGAGTGCTGGAAATGGTCAGGAAAATAAAGAAAACACATTGAATGAGGAGGTGTGGCCAAACGTTTGGCCTGTACTGTATGTATGTATGTATATATATATATATATATATATATATATATTGTGGTCCCCGGCCGGGACGCCCAGGAGGAGGAGAGGAGGGCTTGTGCCTCCTCCAGACCGAGAGGGGGCATTCATCCTGGTTATATTGGGGACCAGCCCTGTAGGGACCCGTGGTCGCCGCCAGGCGGCGCCCCGATGCCGGTTTACCCCGTGTGGTCTTTGGCCGGGTAAGGAGCCCGGCCGGGACGCCTTGGAAGACAGGAGGAGGGCGTGTGCCTCCTCCAGACCGAGAGAGGGCGTCCGTCTTGGTTAGATACGTGACCTCGGGTAGGGGGCTTGGAAGCCCAGCCCTGTAGGGACCCGTGGCCACTGGCAGGCGGCGCCCTAGTGCCTATTTGTCCCTGGAGCCTGGCACTTCTGCCACACCAGGAAGTGCCGGGGGGAAGACGACCGGGGAGACACGGACGGCTACCGGGTGCGCAGCCGGCACTTCCGACACACAGGGGTGTGGCCAACGTTAAGTGCCGGGAAGCAGCTGGAGCCCATCCGGGTTCCCATAAAAGGGGCCGCCTCCCCCCAGTCAGTGGTGGATGTCGGGAGGAAGCAGACAGAGCTGGAGAGAGAGGACGGGAGGCGGCCAGGAAGGCACAGAGACTGTGGGCCTGGACATTGGGGAAATCGGTGCAAGAAGGCACTGGGGGTTTTGTGAGTGCACGTACCTTTGGATAATTGTAAATAGTGAATAAACGGTGTGTTGGGTGCAAAATATGTTGTCCGTCTGTGTGTGTCCGGGCCAGCATTCACAATATATATATATATATGGCAAAGTCCCTTGGTAAATTGAGATAGCAGGGAAGAGCAGGGAGTGGGGTGAGTGTTGGGTGTTCGACAGTTACTGTTGCGTTAATAAGTGACAATGTGTGAAGTGCTTGAAAAGTCTCGAATTATTTCTGCTACCAAAATTGAAGAAATGGCTGTTCCATATACCGCACAACCCTAATCCGCTCACTTTATTTGTAATTTAAAGAAATAAAAAAGAGGGTCGTTCCAGATGTGGAAATAGGAACACTTTGTTAGATAGTGAGCCTACAGTGTCTTGCGAAAGTGAAGCGTACTTGATTTTGGCATTAACAATTAATATACCACTGACAGACACCCTGCCCTTCTTGTCATGAATTAAGGATTCATTATTATTATTTTGAGCCTCATTGTCGATTTTAAAAGTTTTTTTTACTTTCTTATATACAAAGTAAAGTATTGTAATTGTCCAAAAATTTGAACTCAAGATTCTCAACGTTTTGGAACTCCCCGAGTCCGAAAATACCATTTTTGGAATTATGTCTGTGTGTGTGTAAACATGATAACTTTCACTTAGGTCAACCAAATTTTGCATACAAGTATTAGGTACAAATGTAGATTTCTGTCAACCTTTGGCATATTTCCGCTAACCAGAAGTGGTACTTTTTTATTCATACAGCTGCAGAGTCTGAATTATTCAACTTTACTTTTATAATAATTGTTCAATATGTTATTACTGTGATTTGATTTGTTATTGATGGTTCTTTAATGTACATGATGTAAAAATATAATCCTGCTCTTGCAATTTACTCCTCAAATATCCACCCCCATATCTGAGTATATGAGAAAGTCTGGGGAGACCACTTCCAATTTTTATTGCTTCTTGTTGTTTTTAATTCTCCTGGTGCCATTTTCAGTGACCATTGAATGACCGATTCAAGAGCTCAATCTTATGTGCATTTGACTGCGATTCACTGTCACTTACAAGAAGATTTTACATAATACATGATCTCTTAGCTCCTTTGACCGGACATTACTAGTCAGGCCGAGATCTAGACTTGAGCTCAGAGCGGGCCGTGCCTTTGCAGCAGATTCCCCTAAGCCTTGGAATAGTCTCCCCCTAACGTCGGTCACTTTTAAATCAAGTCTAACAGCCTCTCTTTTGGACTTTTTAGACTTGCATGTGAGTACTGTTTTTTTTTTTTTTTTAATTTGTTTGTGTTTTGTTGTATTTATGGAGCTTGTATAGCACTTCAGTCAGCTTCTAATGTACAAATAAAACCTGACTTGACTTGTCTTGAACACTTAACAATATTTTAGCCAAAATGTTTGTGTTTGGGGCACTATGTGTGTCCAACCGGCCACCTGCAATGTGGATTACGTAGTTTTGTCCCCAACACTCTACTGGAGCCCTTGTACCAGTAATTTGATTTTCCATTCTCCTTGAAATGATGAGATTTCATTGGCCATCACTACAAACAGCGCAGGGTGCATAACAGGTTAAAAGTGTCCTCCGTATCCCTAATCTCTATTATTATGTGCATATGGGGATATTAATATTTATGAGAGTTATGTGTACATGATTGATGGTTTAAGTCAGGTTTTAATAACCCTGTTGCCTAAACCTAATCTCCCTCTTGGGACAATAAAAATTGAAATGAAAAAGTGATTGATGTCCTTGGACTGTTTAGCATGAGTTGCAACATGCCAGTGGATCATTTGTCTGGTAAAGTGGTTTTTAAAGTGCTTTGTTTATCAGCTGTGTGCTGCTTTATTCTAGTGATATGCCATTTAACTGGCGTGTGATTAGGACTAGCAAAGTTTCAGCTTTAAATAAGCGCTTGGTTTTTAACTGGATACTTTTTTTATGCACAGGTTTTATGCCAAGTCCACATAAAAAAAATATTGAACTCATTCCTGATTTCCTTTATTATTGAAAACTAGCTGTCCCCCGTGGCTCTGCCAGCGTATTAATGAAACAGGACAGTGAGGATGGCCCCGCCTGGCTCTCTACTCCTGACGTCACGCTTCCCCCCTCCCCTCGGCCCAGAGCCTCTGTCTCGGATTAGCGCGAATATATCACTCCTGTAAGCGAACTCTGATTCTTAGCGCGATGAGAAAGTCGCAAAATCAATGGAATATTTAAGCAAATTATAATCTACCTTTCAAATTTCAAGTCCCAAGTCCTCATGGTTCAGGAGATTTTGTGATGAGTAAGTCAGTGGGATTTGGCTTTTATTTATATACAGTGGGTACGGAAAGTGTTCAGACCCCCTTCAGTTTTTCACTCTTATTATATTGCAGCCATTTGCTAAAATCATTTAAATTAATTTTCCCTCATTAATGTACACACAGCATCCCATATTGACAGACAAAAAAAAGAATTTTTGAAATTGTTGCAGATTTATTAAAAAAGAAAAACTGAAATATCACATGGTCCTAAGTATTCAGACCCTTTGAACCCTCAGTATTTAGTAGAAGCCCCCTTTTGAGCTCATACAGCCAGGAGTCTTCTTGGGAAAGATGCAATAAGTTTTTCACACCTGGATTTGGGGATCCTGTGCCATTCCTCCTTGCAGATCCTCTCCAGTTCTGTCAGGCTGGATGGTAAACGTTGGTGGACGGCCATTTTAGGTCTCTCCAGAGATGCTCAATTGGGTTTAAGTCAGGGCTCTGGCTGGGCCATTCAAGAACAGTCACAGAGTTGTTGTGAAGCCACTCCTTCGTTATTTTAGCTGTGTGCTTAGGGTCATCGTCTTGTTGGAAGGTAAACCTTCGGCCAGTCTGAGGTCCTTAGCACTCTGGAGAAGGTTTTTGTCCAGGATATCCCTGTACTTGTCCGCATTCATCTTTCCCTCGATTGCAACCAGTCGTGCTGTCCCTGCAGCTGAAAAACACAAGTGATGAGCAGTGCCTGGTTGTCTCCACACATACCACTTAGAAAGTTCTCATCAGACCAGAGAATTTTATTTCTCACCATCTCAGAGTTCTTCAGGTGTCTTTTAGCAAACTCCAAGATAGAACTTTTTGGCCTTAATTCTAAGCGGTATGTGTGGAGACAACCAGGCACTGCTCATCACTTGTCCAATACAGTCCCACAGTGAAGCATGGCGGTGGCAGCATCATGCTGTGGGGGTGTTTTTCAGCTGCAGGGACAGCACGACTGGTTGCAATCGAGGGAAAGATGAATGCGCCAAGTACAGAGATATCCTGACAAAAACCTTCTCCAGAGTGCTAAGGACCTCAGACTGGGCCAAGGTTTACCTTCCAACAAGACAATGACCCTAAGCACACAGCTAAAATAACGAAGGAGTGGCTTCACAACAACTCTGTGACTGTTCTTGAATGGCCCAGCCAGAGCCCTGACTTAAACCCAATGGAGCATCTCTGGAGAGACCTAAAAATGGCTGTCCACCAACGCTACCATCCAACCTGACAGAACTGGAGAGGATCTGCAAGGAGGAATGGCAGAGGATCCCCAAATCCAGGTGTGAAAAACTTGTTGCATCTTTCCCAAGAAGACTCTGGCTGTATGAGCTCAAAGGGGCTTCTACTAAATACTGAGCAAAGGGTCTGAATACTTAGGACCATGTGATATTTCAGTTTTTCTTTTTTAATAAATCTGCAATAATTTCAAAAATTATTTTTTTTGTCTGTCAATATGGGGTGCTGTGTGTACATTAATGAGGGAAAAAATTAATTTAAATGATTTTAGCAAATGGCTACAATATAACAAAGAGTGAAAAATTGAAGGGGGTCTGAATCATACCCACTGTGTGTGTGTGTGTATATATATATATATATATATATATATATATATATATTATATACACACACAGTACTGTGCAAAGGTCTTAGGCAGGTGTGAAAAAATGCTGTAAACAAAGAATGCTTTCAGAAATATAAATAATGATTATTTATTTTTATCAATTTACAAAATGCAAAGTGAGCGAACAAAAGAAAAATCTAAACCAAATCAATATTTGGTGTTACTACCTTTTGCCTTCAAACCAGCATCAGTTCTTATAGGTACACTTGCACAAAGTCAGGGATTTTGTAGGATTATAGTCAGGTGTGTGATCAACCAATTATATCAAACAGGTGCTAATGATCATCAATGTCACACGTAGGTTGAAACACATTCATTAACTGACTCTGAAACAGCTGTGTAGGAGGCTTGAAATTGGGTGAGGAACAGTCAAACTCTGCTACCAAGGTGAGGTTGTGGAAGACAGTTTCATGTCATGGCAAGATTGAGCACAGCAACAAGACACGAGGTAGTTATACTGCATCAGCAAGGTCTCTCCCAGACAAAGATTTCAAAGCAGACTGGGGTTTCAAGATCTGCTGTTCAAGCTCTTTTGGAGAAGCACAAAGAAACGGGCAACGTTGAGGATCGTAGACGCAGTGGTCAGCCAAGGAAACTTAGTGCAGCAGATGAAAAACACATCAAGCTTATTACCCTTGGAAATCGGAAGTTATCCAGCAGTGCCATCAGCTCAGAACTGGCAGAAACCAGTGGGACCAAGGTACACCATTCTACTGTCCGGAGAAGTCTGGCCAGAAGTGGTCCTCATGGAGGAGTTGCAGCCAAAAAGCCATACCTCTGACATGGAAACAAGGCCAAGCGACTCAAGTATGCACGGAAACATAGGAACTGGGGTGCAGAAAAATGGCAGCAGGTGCTTTGGACTGATGAGTCAAAATTTGAAATATTTGGCTGTAGCAGAAGGCAGTTTGTTCGTTGAAAGGCTGGAGAGCGGTACAGTAATGAGTGTCTGCAGGCAACAGTGAAGCATGATGGAGGTTCATTGAACGTTTGGGGCTGCATTTCTGCAAGTGGAATTGGAGATTTGGTCAGGAATAATGGTGTTCTCATTGCTGAGAAATACAGGCAGATACTTATCCATCAGGGAGACAGCCGTATGATTGGCCCCAAATTTATTCTGCAGCAGGACAACGACCCCAAACATACACCCAAAGTCATTAAGAACTATCTTCAGTGTAATGAAGAACAAGAAGTCCTGGAAGTGATGGTATGGCCCCCACAGAGCCATGATCTCAACATCATCGAGTGTGTCTGGGATTACATGAAGAGACAGAACGATGTGAGGAAGCCTACATCCACAGAAGATCTGTAGTTAGTTCTCCAAGATGTTTGGAACAACCTACCAGCCGAGTTCCTTCAAAAACTGTGTGCAAGTGTACCTAGAAGAATTGATGCTGTTTTGAAGGCAAAGGGTCAAATATTTATTTGATTTAGATTTCTCTTTTGTTCATTCATTGCATTTTGTTGATTGATGAAAATAAATGATTAACACTTCAATTTTTTAAAGAATTCTTTGTTTACAGCATTTTTTTCACACATGCCTAAAACTTTTGCACAGTACTGTATATTATATTATAGAGAGAGAGAGAGAGAGAGAGAGATAGCATTCGTAGTCCTGATTTGATTATATGGGTGGTTACCTACCAGGTAACGCATGTGGTTGGTCTGCCAGTCGGCAAGCATCCACCACAGGCCCTCTCAGTTGCGAAGTAGACACTCTCTCTCTCTCTCTCTCTCTCTCTCTCTCTCTCTCTCTCTCTCTCTCTCTCTCTCTCTCTCTCTCTCTCTCTCTCTCTCTCTCTCTCTCTCTCTCTCTCTCTCTCTCTCTCTCTCTCTCTCTCTCTCTCTCTCTCTATATATATATATATATATATATATATATATATATATATATATATATATATATATATATATATATATATATTTTGGCACTGATTTATTTCAGGTTTCCAAATTAAATGTAGTATTTGATAAAGTCATCTCTATTCATTTATTTTTGTATAGCACTCTTCACTGAGCACAGGCACAGATTACTGTGATGAGTTTGCAGGTAAAATGCTATCATAAACTCTTAATAAGGATCGTGTTTGAGACATTGCAATTCATATTGCATTTCAGGCCTCCCAAAGCAATGTTTCCACAATATGACATTTTCTGTAAAGTTTAATTTAACTTATTAGACAGTCATAAATGAAAGCACCACAAAATAAATTAAATCGGTGGGCAGCACACAGCTGAAGTGCGGTGCCAGCTCTCACTCAGTACTACCAATAGTTTATAAGAACTGCATCACAATTACATCAGAGTTACAGTCTTGAAATTATGATATTGACTTGGTACCAAAGTATTGGTGGTATAAAACCTGTGATGGAAGTTGTATTGGTGGGCTCGTCTATTGGTAGCCCATAATATCACGTGTCCAGTGAAATCTGTATGTGCTCTTCAGCACCATGATTAGTGCAAAGAAGTAACTGACCTCGAAATGCCTGCTTCCTTTGTAAATGCCCATTAATTGTCAGCTGTCTCATGCACACAAGCCCACTAATACAACTTCCATCACAGGTTTTATGCCACATCCACAAGAAAGCATTCACTTCATTCCAGATTTCCTTTATTATTGAAAATTTTGACACTGACTTATTGCAGGATTCCAACTAAAATCTAATATTTGATAAAGCCCACTGAATTTAGTTTATTTTTGTATAGCACTCTTCATTGAGAACAGGCACAGATTGCTGTGGTGAGTTCTCGGGTAAACTGCTATCATAAACTCTAATAGGAGCAGGCATGAGACAATGGAAGTATCCCACAACTGCAAAAAAGTACTGGGTCTCAAAATGTCCGTTTCCCTTCTGAACACCCAGTAATTGTCAGCTGTCTTATGCACACGAGCCCAAATATGACTTCCGTCACAGATGGGCGTGACTGAGTTGCTGGGATTGTGAAACTGCATGATCGGCAGACACGGGTATATGTCCTGACTGGCCCTTAACTTGCCAGGATTAAGTAAATGAAATCTGTATGGTAAAAATAAATTGGAAATCTATTTAAGAAATTTGTCCTCAACTAGGACTTTGAGTCAGGAACCAGGCAGGAGGAAACTCAATCATTGTGTCTTTAACTTCTCATCTTGAAGAAGAAGCACCCTGTTACAGCCGTCTGCTAAGGGACGGTACCCTGAGTAAAGGTTTTCAGCAAATGGTCACAGAATAAGGACAGGGTCATTGTTATAAGTAACAATTTGCATTACGGTGCTGAATTACTCTGATTGGTACAACAGCTTACATACCCAAATGAAAGTCTAGTTTCTACTGCATTCTTCTCCTTAAATATCTCTTAAGTTCAGTTGTTATCTCTCTATTATAAAAGAAAATCTTGAGATGAGACTTTTGTCAAGAAACTTTTTCAAGTCCCCCACTCCTTTCCACCATTTCCGGTTCACAGCCCACGCCTGCGTTCCTCTCACCTCTCATTCATTTGAATACTTTTGTCAGACACAGTTCCTGCACTCTCAGCTCTCATTAATTTTTACATTTTCCTCACTTTGTTCCCTAATTAAGATGTATTATGTCCAAATCTTATTGAAGAATTTCATCCCGAAGGGTTATCAACAGAAGAAATTAGTACACAAGCAATCCTAGCACCAAGAAACGATTAAGTCAAACAATTAACATGAAAATTGTCGATCAGTTACAGGACAAATTGGTTAAATGCATATCAGTAGACTTATGCTGAAACAGTTGGTGGTGATGGTTTGGAAGATGAAAACATCAACTTAATGTAAACACCGTCTGGTCTTCCACCGGCTGAATTACTGTTGAAAGAAGGATGTAATGTTGTTGTGTAATTTATGTCTGAGTGATAGGCTATGCCATAGGACAAGATGAGTTGTATTCAAAATTGGTCGAACAATTTTGATATGTCAAATTTTGACAGGCGACAAGAAAGATAATGTAGTACATCGTCAGGGAATAACGTGAGACACCAAAGGAGATCTTGATTTGCCATTCGTATTAAAATGTTTGGAGTTTCCTGTTTTAATAGCTTTTGCTATGACAACTAACAAATCACAGGTAGAAACATTAGAAAAAGTCGGTCTATTTATTAGAGAAAAAGAAACAATATTCACTCACGGGCCGTTATACGTTGCGTTGTTACGATAAAAGTCCAAACACAGAATCAAAATTCAGTGTGATATTAATAAAAAGTTAACTCCAAATATTGTTTTTACTGAAGTTTTATGTTTTTAGTGTAAGTTTAAAAAGTATTTGCGTGTTAATTTCAAAGCCAAATAGAACGAAAATGGTACAATAAAATACCTCTAACGCAACATGAAACATAATTTTCTTTCAAATCACTACGTTTTACTATTTTTTAATATGGTTAAATTACTCTCTGTAATGTAACATAGTTAGTTCTATTATGCATATGTAACAATTCCAATGAAAATAACAAATGTGTTTAAATTGTACAAATGCTTCCCCACACGCGAGCGGCAGAGCCGTGAAGTGGCTAGCATGTAGCGCCCGCATGGGGCTTGGCAAGCGAAGCGAGTAACAGGCTTTATTTTTTTATTTTTTTATTTTATGATAAGTTGTCCTGTGCAAATGACACTTGGCACTTCTTAAACCACCTGGGGCATTTTCTCTGTTTACCCAACTATTTCATTACTTTCTTCATGCTATTTCCAAGACAAATGCTGTGTATTTTTTTTTTTTTTTTTAATGTGTACCGCATTCAAGACACTTCATTTACAGAAAGCTATATTACCCCTTGGTGGTTTCACATCTGCCACTGAAAATTTGCTGGAAGAGTCGTTTATTGTGATGGGAGTTTAAAACTGTCTGGAGTTTTCCATTCAGTGTGGCCTCTGCTCTGTGGAAGTCCACACCTAGATATTTTCACAAGACTTTGTTAATTTGGCCTAACCCCAGTACTCTCTTCTCTCTTATCATTTTGATCTGCTAAACCTGATTATTATTTTTCATGTTATATTATGCTGTGCTGTTCCTGTTTAACTGATTTTGCCCTCAGCCAGCTCAAATGGACAGTCCACTTTTAAGTGTTGCATGCCGATGTGAACCAAGGATGTTAAACAGCAGCACCTGGTGTATCAACGGTAGTCGTGTGTTTGTCTTGGGTGTGATTTTTTTTTTTTTTTTTTTAATTCTTCATTAATTTGTAAATTACTTTATAATGGATATTATTGGTTAAATTGAACAGCAATTACTCATATACTGTAAGTCAGTGTTAACCAAAGTTAAGAAGCGTTTGTGTGTAGAAGTGAAGAATTGAATTACACGCTTGTTTGGAAGCTGTGTTTGCTTGATGTAATGCATGTCACCGTGTCAAATAAAAGTTTAACAAATGACAAAATAAGAATAAAATAAAATAGGAGTAGCCTAGTCCCACCTTTTCTCACCCAAGCCTTCACGTTATCTTAACATTGAATATGTGTTATTTTTTTTTTTAATTTTGAATTAATTTTCTTTCGAAACAAAACTCAACAGAGATCACCTCAGTGACACAAATGAAAATAACATGGCAGGTACAACAGTCTGCTTCAACAGCACTGCATGAAGCTCAGCCACCCGTGTCACATTTTGAGCTTCATTTCCAGGAGTCAGTCCAGGTAATATGATTCACCAAACTGGTGCCATGCAGCAGCTGTATTCCATGTTGCACCCAGTCATGCTGGGATAGTCACAAAAATGGATAAGCAAGTTAAAAAGTGAATGCGTGTTTTTTTAACAAAACATGATAGCAGCCGACAGCTCAGTCATGGGCAAACAGCCACAAGTATGATATTCTGTTCCAAAGACACGCCATGAAACTCGGCACTCCACCGCTACCCGACTCTACGACTACAGAGTCCTGTCTAAAGTGGTTTTTCGTATTGAATAAAATGGTAAGTAAAATGAAAAGGTTGAGTACAGGTCCAGCATGTTTGCTTTAGGATTACATTAATGAGTTCTAGGGTTGTCAGAATTATCGAAATATTGATAAGCATCGATTTTAACATTTTAAAATGACTTCTGTACTCGTTTTTCGTAGTATCGATTCTATGGTGTACGTTATGAATGCACTTCCAATTCACTCTGACTTTTGACAGATGAGCCCCGTAAGCTATCAGTCGGCACGGATGGAGGTGCAGCCGCCTTTCTAACAGGTGTAAATAAGATGTAACTTCAACACCATCTTCACCAGCATGCTTATCAGGGGCAGCCAAGGTGGTATAGGAAAATGGATTCTTAAAACTAGTAATCTCTACGTATTAGAAAAATATTATAAGCACATGACGAAAGTAGAAACTATACTTTACTAAGCATTAAGATGCAGGAGTTAGAATTAAAAAAAGAGTTATGCGTACTTATTTTTTATTATTCTGTATGAGCTAGAAACCACCAATTGTTCATTAAGCCAAAGGTTAGATGTGCAGGATTGGCCCCTTCTTTTAGAGAAGGAATGTGAACTTTACAACTCTAACTATTGGTGGTTGAGTGCTGAGTTAGTAGGGAGTAAGGATAGGCCTTGTCAGACAGACATGATGGACAGAGATGGGTTTGACACCCCCCTCAGCTAAGAAGTATTGGTGGAATCGATTAGAGGCAGGAATAGAGCAGTGGAATGTTAGGTTGGTTACAGTTTAAAGTATTGCGATACTTCTCTTTCTGTACAAATGACTAACAAACAGGATTACAGAATACACAACTAATCAGTAGCTCTAGTCAGGGTATGCTAGACAGTAAGTCTTTAGCAGGGGTTTAAAAGCGGAGACTGAAGCGTTATCTCTTATATTGTATTAGTGGACAGATCATTCCACGGCTTAGGGACCCTGTAACTATAAACTCAACACTGTTATTTTATTAATCCTTAGGATCTTAAGTAAAGAGGCATCTTGATCGGTGTCTCTTTTGGCTCTCATGCTTTATAAGACCAGACAGGTTTTCTTGTTTCCACTGCACTGCGTCCACACTAGCTGCTATCACCTCAGGGTTAGGGGTAGGTAAAGGTTGAGGGAAATTGGGTAGGTTGCTTTATTTTTTTATTTGATAAACTTTATTAGTCTCCGAGGGGAAATTGTCTGTCTTTTTGCATGACGTTTGGTCAAAGTGGACAGTCAGCCATTGTTCAGCACCAGGTTTCATGTTAAGGACCTTGTTCAAGGGTTAAGGTTAACCAAGTTGTTTAAAAAAGTTTCTAATTTGCATCTAGTGTAGAAGAACTAGTGTGTCAGTGGAAGATTACATTTGGAACTTAATGGTTCGAAAGATGCAAATATGTTAACGGTGCAGAGATTTGAGAATGTCCCGGTCCTTAGCGTCTTCCATCATTTGAATACTGTAGGAGTTAAAGAAGGCAATTATCTTGTAGATTGTCTCTGCCTTAAAATGTGTCCTCCTGTGGTTCGATACCCTTAGAAAATGGTGAATCAATGGGTTCCTTAGTGAACTGCGCAAAAATGATTTTCTGTTCCAGATTTTTAATCATCTTTTTTATTTTATTTCATACCTGTGGCTCCACCCACGTAGTAGTGAAACAGGACAAACTTTCAAAATCAATAAATGATTAGCTAAGCAGAGACGAGGTACACTCTAAAACATGGTCAGAGGTGGACCGACTTGAATGGAGGCTAGCACGTGAGTAAGGAGGATTCCGCCCGGCTCCCCACACCTGACGTCGTGCTTCCCCCTCCCCTCGGCCCGCAGCCTCTGTCTCGGATTAGTGTAAATATATCGCTCCTGCAAGCAAACTATGATACTTAGCGTGATGAGAGAAGTCACAAAATCAACTGGGATGTTCCAGCAAATTCTAGGAAAAAACCCAATCTAAATCCATTAAGTGATTCTCTTGTGAAAGTGGACAGACAGACATATGTTGGATTTTATATAAATATACTAGCCGTCCCCCAATGCTTTGCCGTGTAGTAGTGAAATAGGACAGTGAGGAGGGCCCTGCCCAGCTCCCTACTCCTGATGTCATGCTTCCCCCTCCCCTCGGCCCGCAGCCTCTGTCTCGGATTAGCACGAATATATCACTCCTGCAAGCGAATTTAGTGCAACAAGAGAGGTCGCAAAATCAACCAGAATGTTCAAGCAAATTCTAGAAAAAAACCTGATCTAAATCCATTAAGTAGTTCTCTCGTGAAAAGCAGACAGACGGACGTTGGATTTTATATACAGTTGTGCTTGAAAGTTTGTGAACCTTTTAGAATTTTCGATATTTCTGCATAAATATGGCCTAAAACATCATCAGATTTTCACTCAAGTCCTAAAAGTAGATAAAGAGAAACCAGTTAAATAAATGAGACAAAAATATTATACTTGGTCATTTATTTATTGAGGAAAATGATCGAATATTACATATTTATGAATGGCAAAAGTATGTAAACCTTTGCTTTCAGTTTCTGGTGTGACCACCCAATAACTGAATCTAAACGTTTCCGGTAACTTTTGCTCATTCCTGCACACCAGCTTGGAGGAATTTTGCCCATTCCTCCATATAGAACATCTTCAACTCCGGGATGTTGGTGGGTTTCCTCCCATGAACTACTCGCTTCAGGTCCTTCCACAACATTTCGATTGGATTAAGGTCAGGACTTTGACTTGGCCATTCCAAAACATTAACTTAATTCTTCTGAAACCATTCTTTGGTAGAACGACTTGTGTGCTTAGGGTCGTTGTCCTGCTGCATGACCCACCTTCTCTTGAGATTCAGTTCATGGACAGATGGCCTGACATTTTCCTTTAGAATTCTCTGATATCATTCAGAATGCATTGTTCCTGGCCCAGATGCAGCACAACAGGTCCAAACCATGATACTACCACCACCATGTTTCACAGATGGGATAAGGTTCTTATTCTGGAATGCAGTGTTTTCCTTTCTCCAAACATAACGCTTTTCATTTAAACCAAAAAGTTCTATTTTGGTCTCATCCGTCCACAAAACATTCTTCAAATAGCCTTCTGGTTTGTCCACGTGATCTTTAGCAAACTGCAGACGAGCAGCAATGTTTTTTTTTGGAGAGCACTGCCATGCACACCATTGTTGTTCAGTGTTCTCCTGATGGTGGACTCATGAACATGAACATTAGCCAATGTGAGAGAGGCCTTCAGATGCTTAGAAGTTACCCTGGGGTCCTTTGTGACCTCGCTGACTATTACACGCCTTGCTCTTGGACTGATCTTTGTTGGTCGACCACTCCTGGGGAGGGTAACAGTGGTCTTGAATTTCCTCCATTTGTACACAATCTGTCTGACTGTGGATTGGTGGAGTCCAAACTCTTTAGAGATGGTTTGGTAACCTTTTCCAGCCTGATGAGCATCAATAACTCTTTTTGTGAGGTCCTCAGAAATCTCCTTTGTTTGTGCCATGATACACTTCCACAAACATGTGTTGTGAAGAGCAGACTTTGATAGATCCTGTTCTTTAAATAACACAGGGTGCCCACTCACACTTGATTGGCATCCCATTGATTGAAAACACTGGACACCTGACACCTCACCTTCAAACTAACTGATCATCCTAGAGGTTCACATACTTTTGCCACTCACAAATATGTAATATTCGATCATTTTCCTCAATAAATAAATGACCAAGTATAATATTTTTGTCTCATTTGTTTAACTGGTTTCTCTTTATCTACTTTTAGGACTTGAGTGAAAATCTGATGATGTTTTAGGTCATATTTATGCAGAAATATCGAAAATTCTAAAGGGTTCACAAACTTTCAAGCACAACTGTATATAGAGATGTCTAATTACAAAGTTAATAATACTTGGTGGAGTTTTAATGCAAGTTACTCCAAGCAGCACAGTGGTGCACAGTTGGGCTGGAGGGAGTTAAAGGCCTGTAAGCTGGAGTGGTCGACACTCTGCAACCCACACCTTCTCCTTTAGTGTGCCTGATGGTCTCTCTGCTAAGTTACACACTAATTGTTGTTTATAATGCATTTATAATAATGTTTTGAAGGGGACAAAGGTGAAGAGGGGATCCATGCAGGGGTGGACTGGTTTCAGTGTGAGATCAGAAATACGGAGGATACACATTTGTAAAATTGTTGGTCTCTTCCTCTATCATTACATTTGTTCTCTTTCTTGTCCTGCAGGTAAACCTTCTTATGACCTTATGGATAAAAAGAACTTTGAAGCATGGCTTGAATCCGTTTCTGTGTCCTTTCTCACCCTGACAGACCCCCAGAAGAATGAGACTCTGGACCACCTGATTGGCTTGAGCGGGGCTGTCCAACTGCGGCACCTGTCCAACAACTTGGAGACGTTACTCAAGAGGGACTTTCTCAAACTACTGCCCCTGGAGTTGACCTTCTACTTGCTCAAGTGGCTTGACCCCAAGACCTTACTCACATGCTGCCTGGTCTGCAAGCAGTGGAACAAAGTCATAAGTGCCTGTACAGAGGTGTGGCAGGCAGCCTGCCGGCAGCTGGGCTGGCAGATTGATGACTCCATACAGAGTGCCCGTCACTGGAAGATGGTCTACCTGAAGGCCAAGCTGCGCATGAAGCAGCTGAAGGAGCAGGAGGCTTTTGAGACTTCCTCTTTGATTGGTCACAGTGCCAGGGTGTATGCACTCTTCTATAAGGATGGCCTGCTTTGCACTGGTAAGCCAGCAATGTCTACAGCAGGGGTCTGCTACTCCAGTCCTAGAGGGCCCCAGTGGCTGCAAGTGTTCATTCTAACTCTTTTCTTAATTTGTGACCAGTTTTTGCTGCTAATTAACTATTTTCCTTTATTTAAATTGACTCTGACCGCTGAATTGATTTTTTTTTTCCTTAAACCGCACTTAAACATAAATTTGATGTGAAGTGAGCCAACAGATGACCAACTAAGTTGGGGCCTCCAACTCCAACTGACTTCAGTTTCTTAATTTGAAGCCAATTCTCGTTGCTAATTAAACCCTTCATTTAATTCCATGGCACTCCAAAACTGTTGATTTTCTTTTTTTAAGAGTACTGTCAAAAAGTTTTGTGGACCTGAACAGATCAACATTACTGAGGCCATCACCTTTCTTTATTTTCTCTTATGGTGTGATGGACGCAGGTGGTTGTTTATGTGTTGGTACATTTTGTGTCATAATATTGTTTGGTTGCTATTTAAGGGAACAAAGAAATAATTAAGGTGCATCAGTTAACATTAAGGCAAAGAGTTAATTAGCAGCAAAATCTGGTAACAAATTAAGAAAAATGAATGAATGGGAAAAATATATACAGTGTATAAAAACATACTTTTTAAAAACCACTCTTAAGTTAAAAAGTATACTAAAAAGTAAAATAAATAAGTCTCTCATACATCACTTGTAAAATAAAAGCGTGGTGCTAGGATTTTATTGATTGAAGAAAAGCGCCCACACTTTTATTTTACAAGTGATGTATGAGAGACTTATTTTTTTTACTTTTTAGTACACTTTTTAACTTAAGTGTGGTTTTTAAAAGTATATATATATATATATATATATATACTTTTTTTTTTCAACTTTTTAGTCTTGGGTTTGTTTTAGTATAATTTTTTAATCAATATTTTAACACTTCCTTTAATATTTCTATCCATTACTACCGCCATTTTTTGGTGAAATCTTGAACTATTCTACATATCAAAACTTCATTTCTTAATTAACATGGATTAATTGATCAAATAGTGAAACTGATTCATGTATTATCATCAGAAGTGAGTAAGTGTGCAAAATTTCAAGTCATTTGGACAATAGGAAGTGGGTTAAATATCGATTACAAGATTTGTATTAGACAACAAATAGGGGAAGTTAAAATAAACCTGGTAAAATGAATGGGTTAGAATGAAGACCTGCAGCCACTGTAGCTCTCCAGAACCGGAGTTGGAGACCCCCTGGTCTACAGGGAAGTAAACGAGCATTCCGAGTTCTGTTAGGCTGAGCAGTGCTTGTCACTCTCGTAACTTATACCTCAGATTAAACCGTCCCAATTCTAATTTGAGAAAATGAGCAGGAGTGCCACTGCGTTCAACTGCTTTTGTTATTGTGTACACAGGAAAGAACTTTAGTCCTTTATTAAGTTAAATGGCAATGTTTGCATATTGCTTTATAATATTAAATGAATATACCAATTCAATTCAACCTCCAATAGACTGTGCACTAATATATAGACAAACGTTTAATATAACTGAAATAACTAGCAAATGGCTCTTACACAAGCGTTTGTGTGGATTGTTCAATAAATCACTTCCGGAAAATGTCCTCGTAAATGAAAATGGAACGCACTTAGACATGCACAGACATTTGACTCAGACGGGACACGTGGTCCCAGTTTTCAGTGATTGTGGAAGCCCTAACTGTGGTTTTCTACTAATATGTAGGTGTGAAAATTAAATAAATACCGCACCCAAAAATGAATTCTTTTTTATATGTTACTTACTTCCTTACCAACTTGTAGTGGTGGCTAAGAAAAATTCTTGATCTCATGATTTCATGGAGAAAAGATGTAACAAAAAATCAAATTAAACGGGACCCAGCAGTGACCAACTCTGGGCAGCAGCAAACGATGTGAAAAATATCCATCCATCCATCCATTATCCAACCAGCTATATCCTAACTACAGGGTCATGGGGGTCTGCTGGAGCCAATCCCAGCCAACACAGGGCACAAGGCAGGAAACAAACCCCAAGCAGGGCGCCAACCCACCGCAGATGTTAAAAATATCCTCAGGAAAATAAACAAAACTTGTACTCCTTTAAATTAAGTTACGAATTACCATCTGTTTTTAAGATAATTTGAATAGATGTGTATTAATATTATTATTATTTTTGTTCCTTTTTATCTTGTCCCAGTTCTTTGTGGGGTCAACATGTTTGATCAACCTTCTCCAAACAGCTCGGTCCTGCACCTTCTCGCCAGTCTATTGCTCTTTCCTTCAGATCTTCATTCACTTTATCTATCCACCTCGGTTTTGACCTCCCTCGCTTTCTCTGCCCCTTGTCCATCACGCTTTAGCCCACATATTTCTTGTCTCTCTTCATCCCATGCCCATACACCAACATACTTTCCTGTACTTTCTTAGATATCTCTCCCCCAATAATAATAATATTACTATTAAACCTGGGCGTTCGCCCCCTGCTCACTCCGCTTGCCAACCCCAAACATATATATGTAGGTTTTAAAATAAGTCCGATTTAAAGCGTGACATAAAAACGTGACACATAATCATTGCACTTTTAGGCTTAGGATTTTATAAATAGAGTAGATGAATATTTAGATACTTTGCTTTGAGTAAACAGAAATAATTTAAAGCAAGGGTCTTATATGACAATATCCAAGGGCCCTTAGATGGCAAGATCTGGTCATGAGCAGGCCCTTTTCAAATTCAATTACATTTTCAAAAGGCGCTTTTCGACTGCATAGTACGGCACGACACGGTTCAGTTCAGCTCACTTTTGGGGGGTTTTCCACTGGGAACAGTACCTGGTACCTGGTCCTTTTTTTAGTACCACCTCAGCCGAGGTTCCAAGCGCGCCAAACCGTTACCAAAACGTGACGTGTAAACTCTGCTGGTCACTGATAGGCCGGAGAAAATCGTCATTACTGCGTCACTGAACTTGCGACACGAGACACAACAGACCCGCTAGATTTTTAGCACAGCCAGCGAAGGTTCGGACGCACCATTTTGTTTTAACCAAAAATGGCTGTTTCGTGGTCTATTGGGGCGACGCGGAATAAAAAAAGTTTTTCAGGAGGTCGCTAAGCTCTTGGGCGCACATGGCTACCATCGGACTTACAAACAGTGTATGGACAAGTTAAAAAATGCAGTGGAAAAGCGCCATATAACGACACGTGAATAATCCCGCCCACTCTAAAGTGGTACTAAACTGCAGTCGAAACGCAAACCGAGCCGAACCAAGGTGAGCTGTACTGAACCGTGCTGTGCCGTACTATGCAGTGGAAAAGCGCCATTAGATCCTCTATTTGTAAGTTCATAAACCACATTTTGTTTCCTTTTCAGTTTTAAGTGTAGTGACCTGCCATTAGGTGAGTGAATGGTGTCCTGCTCCTCGATGTATGATTGCTGCCGGTTTCTATTACTTTTGATTTTCCTGGATCTTAACTGATCAGGCCTGATCTACGAAGTATCCCATCCATCTATCATCAACCCTGTGTATTCCATTTGGGGGTCATGGGTCGCTGGGGTCAAGGCAGGAGTCAACCCTAGACTGGGCTCTGCTACACTGTGATGTCGCATTCTCACATTTACTCGTATGGAGCGACTTTAGAAGTGTCAGTTGACCTAACCAATGCACCCTTTTTTTTTAATGTGAGCAGGAACACCAGAGTATGCATCATGCAAGCACAGGTGAACGGTCAAAGTCCAGCCAACAGTGTCACCTTTAGAAAATTCAAAGTAATCGCAGAACATCACATTAACGTACTTTGGTAAACTGTGCTTTGTTTGGCTTAAGAGGTCCTTTCTTTGAAGCCGCTTTATCTGAACAAAGTGGGGTGTGACTTTCAAGCCCTACTTTTGCTTATTCAACGATAATGTAAAAATGCAGCTGTCGAAGACACAAAGCCTAAAGTAAACATGACTCTGGCTGCCTGTGCTACTGCTGAAAGCACAGCTAGCAAGTTCTCGGTGTGAGGACTGAAGAACTGCCACGTGTCAAGTTCATGCATTTTTCCTTTCTTTTCAGCACCTCCAAATGAAAGGTCTTAACTATTGACCATGAAAAAAATCGTGTGACGTTCAGCTGTTTGATTGCTGGTTTTTCCCTTTGTGACTTTGTTTTTCTTTGGATTTTTGTTTCTCATTGGCTGAGCTTTCAAAGTAGCAGCTTCCTTTAAATATCTGACATGCCTTATGGACACAGTCGTATTTCAGCAGTGACATTAAGTTTATTGGATTAACAGAAAATATGCATCATAACAAAATTAGACCGGTGCATAAATGTGGGCCCCCCAACAGAGATATGACATCAATACTTAGTTGAGTCTCCTTTTGCTCCTTTGAGCCTCTCGACGCTGTCCTCCTATAGCCTGTGATGAGTGTCTGGATTCTGGATGGAGGTATTTCTGACCATTCTTCATACAAGATCTCTCCAGTTCAGTTCAATTTGATGGACAGCCTGCTTCAAATCATCCCATAGATTTTCAATGATATTCAAGTCAGGGGACTGTGACGGCCATTCCAGAACATTGTACTTCTCCCTCTGCATGAATGCCTTTGTAGATTTCCAACTGTGTTTTGGGTTATTGACTTGTTGGAATATCCAACCCCTGCTTAACTTCAACTTTGTGACTGATGCTTGAACATTATCATGGAGAATTTGTAGATATTGGGTTGAATTCATCCGACCCTCAACTTTAACAAGGGCCCCAGTCCCTGAACTCGCCACACAGCCCCACAGCATGATGGGACCTCCACCAAATCTGACAGGAGGTAGCAGGTGTTTTTCTTCTGCCATGCAAAGCGCTTTTTGTTATGACCAAATAATTCAATTTTTCTCTCATCAGTCCAAAGCACTTTGTTCCCAAATTAATCTGGCTTGTCTGAATGAGCATTGGCATACAACAAGCGACTCTGTTTGTGACGTGAGTGCAGAAAGGGCTTCTCTCTCATCACCCTGCCATACAGATGTTCAGAATTGTAGAGCGATGTACAGATACACCATCTGCAGTGAGATGTCCTTGGAGGTGATCTGTGGTTGTCTGTCACCATTCTCACAATCCTGCTCATATGCCGCTCCTGTATTTTTCTTGGCCTGCCAGACCTGCTGGGTTTAACAGCAACTGTGCCTGTGGCCTTCCATTTCCTGATTCCATTCCTTACAGTTGACACTGACAGTTTAAACCTCTGAGATGGCTTTTTGTAGCCTTCCCCTAAACCAGGAGACTCAACAATCTTTGTTTTCAGATCTTTTGAGAGTTGCTTTGAGGATCCCATGTTGTCAGTCACTCTTTAGAGGAGAGTCAAAGGGAAGGAAGCACAACTTGAGATTGCCCACCTTAAATACCTTTTACCACTCATGACTGGACACTCCTGTCTATGAAGTTCAAGGCTTAACGAGCTCATCATACCAAGTAATCAGCATTGTGCAGTGACAGGCATTCAAATCAGCACAATGACAAGGGGACCCACATTTGTGCACAGCCAATTTTTCACATTTGATTTAATTTCATACATAAATACTGCTTCACGAAAAATGTTTGTTCAGAAAACACCGCAGTAGATGTTCCTAGGAAATGAAAGACATACCACTGTTATCTTTACTGTTGAAAGGAGAGTCAGTTATTGTGCAGGCTCAGAGGGGTTCGCAAACTTTTTCATATGACTGTATATATGAGATTGTGGCTAATTGGTGGAGTGGTGTTCATTGGAAGATAGATAGATAGATACTTTATTAATCCCAAGGGCAAATTCACATACTCCAGCAGCAGCATAATGATTAAAAAGCAATATTGAATTAAAGAGTGGTAAAAATGCAGTGCAAGGTGGAGAGTGCGAGGCAGGTATAACGTACTATAATCTTGTGTAGTGTTAACGTTCCCGCATGGTTGGAACTGAAGAGTCACATAGTGTGGGGTCTCCTCAGTCTGTCAGTGGAGCAGGACGGTGACAGCAGTCTGTCGCTGAAGCTGCTCCTCTGTCTGGAGATGATCCTGTTCAGTGGACTCTCCATGATTGACAGGAGTCTACTCAGCGCCTGTCGCTCTGCCACAGATGTCAAACTTTACTCCTACAATAGAGCCTGCCTTCCTCACCAGTTTGTCCCTCTTCTTTATGCTGCCTCCCCAGCACACCACCTCGTAAAAGAGGGCGCTCGCCACAACCGTCTGATAGAACATCTGCAGCATCTTATTACAGATGTTGAATGACGCCAGCCTTCTAATGAAGTATAGTCGGCTCTGTCCTCTCTTACACTGAGCATCAGTATTGGCAGTCCAGTCCAGTTTATCATCCAGCTGCACTCCCAGGTATTTATAGGTCTGCACCCTCTGCACAGTCACCTCTGATGATCATGAGGTCCATGAGGGGCCTGGGCCTCCTAAAATCCACCACCAGCTCCTTGGTTTTGCTGGTGTTCAGGTGTAGGTGTTTTGAGTCGCACCATTTAACAAAGTCCTTGATTAGGTTCCTATACTCCTCCTCCTGCCCACTCCTGATGCAGCCCACCATAGCAGTGTCGTCAGTGAATTTTTGCACGTGGCAGGACTCAGAGTTGTATTGGAAGTCCAATGTATGTTGGCTAAACAGGACCAGAGAAAGTCCAGTCACCTGCGGCACTCCTGTGCTGCTGACCACAATGTCAGAGCTGCAGTTCCCAAGACGTACATACTGAGGTCTGTCTGTAAGATAATCTCCACAGTCCATGGCACCAGTCTACTCCCATCTCTGTAAGGTTTTTTTTTGAAGTGCATTGTCTGTAAGATAGGCCACTCATGTAGTCAGCTGGTCACTCAGTCTGTTAGTCCACATTGAATTGAAGTGTATTGAATTTAAGCATAAGTTTGAATTCCCATTCTCTCCATAGACATATATATTGCCCAGTCGAAACGATATGTCCGCACATCTGCCACATTGCGAGTGGCAAAAGTGCCATTTAAACTAATAGAGGTAGACATGGAAACCAGGTTTTCTGATGAAAAAACAATAACGTTTAAAACAGTATCGTTTACATACAACAGATTTTGGCAAATCGTTTAAATGCAATTATTTATATCCATTTATACACTAATAATGACAATTATTATTATTATTAAATAATTCACTCCATATAAATAGCATTTCTCGGACTGCCTTCTTAAATCTCCGAAACATTTCTAGACTTCGTCCTGTTGTTACTCAACACAGTACTGAAGTATCGGTTAATGCCTGAGTCACCTCACGTGTAGATTACTGTAATGCTATTCTATCTGGCATCCCACAAAAACGTATCCATCGCTTACAACTTCTTCAAAATTCCGCTGCCAGGATACTAACCTGCTGTTCTAAATCCACTGAACACATCACACCGATTCTCTCTCGACTTCACTGGCTCCCTGTTAACTACAGAATGCAATACACAATACCGCTCTCAATATTTGAAGCTCTCCACAGTCTCACTCCTCTACACCTCACTGATCTCCTCCAGACTTGCACTCCTCTCGCTCACTCAGATCCTGTAATTTGAGAGTATTCAGTCTGGCAATATGGTGCAGCCTTAGTTTGTGAAGACAGACACAACTAAAGACATGAGCATGAAATGATGGTTGTCGCTTTCAAACTGTGTTTCCTCGATGTGCTCCTTCATCTGAACCAATCTCAGCCCGAACAAACTGATTGATCAAAGATACGCTGACAGCTTGCCCTAATGTTGACTGTCGGATAACACGCTCAGCTACTTTGACCACCTTGACTGGACCCTCAGAAGGAATCATCACACCTCCTTTGTTGTTTAACGTGAACTTGTGGTAGCTTTGATCATATGATGCCGATACAGCGTCTGTTACCAAACTAGCACGGCACACGTCACAGGACAGCTTTCTCAAAATCCCGTCTAAGGGCTACCTGACCTCCCACTGCTTCCTGAGGTGGATTTCTTTGGGAAACCTTCAAAGTTTGAGAAATGTTAACAGCTAACAACAATCTACATAGTTAGTGACTAACGTTTAGCCAAAACGTTGTCTGGAGGCTCACTTGAGCACATAAATGCATAGCTTTGCTTACTTAGCCTGACGTAGCTAAAGTTAAGATTATAAAACAGGATTTTCTAATGGCCAATATAACCAAAATAATTGTTCAGCCTTACCTATGAAATGTAATCCCCCGGGATCTGCTTTGGAGCGTCCAGCGGTTTGTAGAATCCCAAGCAGCACATGTTGTCTTAATCCATTACTTCACTCCACAGCAGTGCCACTCGCAATATGGCGGGCGACGTTGACGTACGATGCTGCTGGTCATGCGGCATCTAGTAATTCTATGTCTGTGATTCTGTCCGCTCCTGTTGGGTCTTGAAATTACCCATAAGCTCAGTGACCCTCAGATCTTTTATGCTGTGGCCATTACTGTTATAAAGTGTGCTGCCACCGGAAGATCAATAATGTTCTGATTAACATGAAATCTATGCAAGTTCATTCGCTGGCGCACAGTCTGACCAGTTTCTCCTACTTACAGTCCAGTGTTGGGGCTCCTTATGCACCACATTATGGACCACATTTACAGGAAAGAGGCCATCCTGCAGCCAAAATGTAGACAAATGGGATTGTGTTGATGCTTGTCAAGGTTGTCACGTGCATTCACTCCCTTCCCGTGCATGATGTTGGACTGCTCTCTTTATCTCTTGTGTGCATTTAAGGAGGTTGTTCTTGTTTGTTATAATAAAGTTCTATCCATCATTGTTCATTTGATCCATCTGTCATTCAATTTATCGTTCATTTATTTGTTCTATTACTCTGTTTGTTCATTCTGTCTCTCAGTCTCTCTCTATCTATCATTTGATCGATTTATTAATCAAACTGTCGTTCTATCAGTCAGTCATGAGGTGTAGCATGCAGCGGTCCAGTGCCGCTAAGATTCACACCGACGTGGCCTAGGAGTCAGATGCATATCACTCAGTGGCACACTTAGCTCAAGCTCCTCGCCCTGCACTGCGTTTTCAACAGACATGACTTCTGTGTTGGGTGCAAGTGATAACGGACTAGAAGGGAACTTGTAAAAAGCCTGTCTCCTATCCGGCTTGCCAAATTCTGTAGCTGTCTGGCGCCGCTAAGATTCACACCGTCGAGAAGAAGGTGATTTATTTATTTTTATGGTGGATATTCCAGGGATGCCCCTAGCCTTGGCCTGACCTGCATGCACTCGCAAACAGAGACAAAAACGAAGCAAAGTGGTAATCAAACAGCAAATAAAGAATGTCAGTCAGTCAGTCATTGTCCAACCTGCTATATCCTAACACAGGGTCACGGGGGTCTGCTAGAGCCAATCCCAGCCAGCACAGGGTGCAAGGCAGGAAGAAATCCCGGGCAGGGCGCCAACCCACCGCAGGGCACACACACACACCAAGCACGCACTAGGGACAATGTAGGATCACCAATGCACCTAATGTGCATGTCCTTGGACTGTGGGAGGAAACCAGAGCACCCGGAGGATACCCACGCAGACACGGGGAGAACATGCAAACTCCACGCAGTGAGGACCCAGGAAGCAGACCCAAATCTCCTTACTGTGAGGCAGCAGCGCTACCACTGCTCCACCGTGCCGCCCAATAAAGAATGTAATAAAAAAAACGATACCACCCCTGTTCCCCTTATGGCAATTATACATTAAATTACAACAAAGCACCAACAAAACACACACAGTAAAGTCCATGAAAAACAGCAACGGATGAAATGTAATGATGAAGATAGATAGTCCAGAGATCCGCATGTTGAATGGGAATGTAAAGATAGTCCTTCCGGTAGTTCCTGAAATGGTGAAGACGGGTGGACAAGTTCAGGAGCGCTGCTTTCTTTGCAGGATGGCCATGAATCCACTTACAGTCCTCATGTACACAGGGAGAAGGCAGACAATCCAGACCCCAAACATGAAACGATCGAGGACAAAACGAATAAGTACAGGTAACCCAACAGAAGGCAGAAAGACAGACAGGAACTTGAAACACAAATTCCAAAAACATCTTTTTCTTTTGGTGACCGGCCCCGTTTTTAAAAGCCGCACCTTTAACCCCAACAGCTGCTGCACCCTCTGCCGAAAACCAATCAGGGCCACTGCAGGGACTGCTGGGAGTTGCAGTTTCAAATTTTAGTATCACCGCTACCAGCATAGTAGTCGAAGGGGGTTATGTATAATAGATATGACATCACGAGTGAGGCCTCATCTTGAGTACTGTGTGCAGTTTTGGTCTCCATATTACAAAGTTAACATAGCAGTGCTTGATAAAGCCCAGAGAAGATCTACGAGACTCATTGAAGGACCGCAATGAGGAGAAACTGAAGGAGGTGAACCTTTGTAGGCAAATAGGAGATTAGGTGGTAAATGACACACAAATGTTGGTAAAGTTTTTCTTCATACAGAAGATCATAGACGTGCAGTAAATTAAGTGTGGTGGACTGTAAGACTTTAGAGATCTTCAGAATTGGACTTGAAGTTATTCTGGAGAAATTAGATGAGCAGGATTGAGAAACGTCGTTGTGCTGAATGGCCTGTTCTTGTCAAAACTGAAATCAACAGAGCCTAAATTACACCTGCATTAAATAGTAATTGCAGCTTTGTTACTTCACAGTGCCGTATTTATATTGTTGATTTGAAGTGGTGTGAGAAGATTGAATTAACTGTTTTCTTTTCCAATTCATTTTAGGCTCTGATGATTTATCTGCCAAACTCTGGGATGTCTGTACGGGGCAGTGTATTTATGGAATACAGACGCACACCTGTGCAGCGGTGAAGTTTGATGAACAAAAGCTGGTAACGGGATCATTTGACAACACGATAGCTTGCTGGGAATGGAGCTCAGGGGCCAAAATTCAGCACTTCCGGGGCCACACGGGTGCAGGTAACGTGACCTCCAGCTGTCATGGAGAATCCACTCATCCTGGGGGTTTGAAGGGCTTTCTAGTCGTAATTGAACTGAACCATTTTAGACTTGGCCGCAGTGACTTTGGTGCACTTAAACCCAGCAGTGCAAGGTCTACCGGTGGAGCTTGAGACAGTCAGCTAGTACGGGGAGTCCCAAACCCGGTCCTGGGGACCCCCTCGAACAACAACAATATTTATTTCTATAGCACGTTTTCATACAAATGAAAAAATATAAAAATAAAATTAGGCAATACTAATTAACATAGAATAAAAGTAAGGTCCAATGGCCAGTTAGGGCAGACAAAACAAAAAAAAAAAACAAAATCTGCAGGGGTCCAAAGGCCACAAGAAACTGGCCATTCTACTTGACATAAAAGATCTCAATCAGGCTTTCAGGCTTCATGTGCAAGAATTAGATGATGACGGCCATGTGGACCTCTGGCCTTCAATCCATTAATGGAGGGACTGCCCAGTGCTTTGATCAGGTGGTGGGGACGCAGACCGCCAGCACAGAAAACCGGGAAAAGAACAGCAGAGAAATTAGGAGTTGATACAGATTTCGGAGCCACAATTAAAAAATAATAATTCAATGCATATACAGAATATCAGGGTTACGCTGAAATGAAGCTATAAGAAAGCCAAGTTAACATAACGGATTGTTGACAGTTTTTTAAAGTGCTCCGCCGTATTAGCCTGGCGAATTTCTATCGGTAAACTCGTATTCCAGATTTGAGGTGCATTTTTAGCACAAACACACCTTCTTTGTCGTTAGCCTGGCCTTCCAGATGAGGGCCACAATATCCATTCATCCATTATCCAACCCGCTATATCCTAACTACAGGGTCACGGGGGTCTGCTGGAGCCAATCCCAGCCAACACAGGACACAATTCAGGAAACAAACCCTGGGCAGGGCGCACACACACCGAGCACACACTAGGGACAATTTAGAATCGCCAATGCACCTAACCTGCACAATATGTATGATTTAATTTGTATTAGCAGTTACAACTTACAGCTGCTTGTTTAGTTGGTTTTGTTATTTATAGACTATTGTTGGCAATAAAATGTTTCAATACAAATTTACACCATTTGTGAAACAATGCATCGTTTCTTTAAATGGAAAATGTTTAGTTTAAATAAAAGTGGCACTGTTTGCTTAAAAAAAAAAAATTGACAAGTTCATTTAAACAACGGAAAAAAAAACACCCGCCATCAGTACTTTTTTTGTTGGTTATTCTGATAAGAAGAATAGCTTACTGACACACCATATCTTACTTCTGTTTGAAATTGTCCACTTCAAGCCAGTGTCAATACAGAGGTGACCCTTAAAGAATCAACCAGAGATGTGAAAGGACTTCAAGTGGAGTCTTACTTGTGCTTCTCGTGAGTCTTCTGTGTCGACTATTAATGATTGCCTTCTCTTTTCTCTTTCTCTTGGTTGGCAGTCTTCAGCATCGACTATAATGATGAACTTGACACCTTAGTCAGCGGCTCTGCAGATTTTACTGTGAAAGTGTGGTCGTTGTCTGCAGGCACCTGCCTCAACACTCTGACAGGGCACACTGAGTGGGTGACCAAGGTAAATATCGAATAATTCACAGACAGAATGCTACCAGGCACACATGCCTTGAGATACAAATTGAGGTCCTATGGAGGTCTTCAGTCCTACAGAAAGATCACGAAGCTGCGATAAAAGACAACAAAGCAGATATTCACTAAATACTTCGGCAACAGCAGCCCAGCTTAAAAGTGGTAGCTTTGAAATTCATCATAGGAGTCCTTTTCAAGGAGAACTGGTTCATATGTCCCTAAAGTCACGTGTTTTAATTATGTCAAGCGGGAAGATTGACTCATCAGAATGACAACACAGAGGATACCACTCTAATGCAGTGATCCCCCATTTCAGTTAGCAAAAGACACCTGATATTTCAGAAATGTCACATAATTTGAGATTGACGAGTGGTGCCGAGAGCTTTTCTTGTGTTAAATCTTTTAAATACACATTTTTTACACAAGCCCTGACTTACCGATTACGTAAAGTGTTCTAAAATTTGCAACAATAACACACTACTTTTGTGTTTCTTTTCAGGTCATTTTACAGAAGAGTCAAGTGGAATCAGTTATGCACAGTCCAGGAGATTACATTTTATTAAGCGCTGATAAATATAAAATTAAGGTACACCCATTTTTTTTGCTAAATGTAAGGTTTTCTAAGGTGAAGGATATATTTTTAATAAGTAGAGGTCTCGATACATTTTTTTTTTTGTACTGCCATTCTCTTCTTACATTTCAAAGATCAGCAGTCAAATGAGCAAAGGTCATTTCCAGTTGTGATAACAACATTCTCTAATTACAGTACAATCCCTATTAACCGGCCACCTTGGGACTGGACCAATGGCCGGTTGCCGTTTTGGCCGGTTAATCAGACGCATACCTATTTTCATGTACAAAAATATTTCTAAGGTATGTACTGTACCTCTTTGACGTTCCTGAACAAACCATATCTACAGGGCTTCATCCACGATTTCGCACACGGGTTTTTTTCTCGTACAACGACTGGCTAGTGTGGTGTAGCGGGTCCACAGCTCAAGTCAAAAAGGCCACTTTTTAAATAAATAATCGCCGCACACGCGGCTTAGCAAGTATGTGTGGCCGATAGGTTCCCGGGAAATTCGTGATGCGGGTGATCCTAGCTTAAGTGCACAGGTGAAGAGTCGTCCGCTTCCATAATTGTTCCCAGGAGCTGCTAATTGCCATATCTGATCCACGTCCCGTGATAAATAGAAGGCGGTGGCTATGGGGAGAACAGGAAAGAACGGGAGGTTTAAATGGAGAGGAAAGCCGGTGCAGGGGAGCGGGCAGATTCGATGGAGCAAAGGCAGACAGCTGGCTGTTTGGCCGACACTCAGTGGGGCTGAAGAAAGCGGTCGCTCCAGCTGAGCGATCATGGAGCTGCAGTGACCACTATTGAAGACGACTGGCAGTCGTGGAGGCTTTGGGCTGGTTTAGCCCCAGCGTGAGAACTCTGCAGCTGCTTGAATAAATGAGTATGTGTTTAGGTAAAGTACCACTTCTGGTTGATGGATTTGGCCCAAAAGTTGATAGAAAGTTGACATTTTGTACAATAATACTTGTATGCAAAATTTGGTTCATCTTGGTGAAAGCGTGCTCAAGTTATCGTGTTTACACACACAGTCTGATTTATTCAACTTTACTTTTCTAATAATTGTTCAATACATCATTAATTTGATTTGTTGTTGATGGTTCTTTAATGTACGTAATATAAAAATATAATCCTTGCCTTGTGGTTTACTCCTCAAATATCCATCCTCATATCTGAGTATACGAGAAAGTCGAGGGGGGGACCACTCACGATTTTTTTTTCTTTTTTATATTGTAAAATTGCTCTTGCCGTATCCATTATTGACATGTGTGACTCCTAGGAGAAGGCTGTCCACAAGACCCCACACTATTGTTTTAATTGTAACTTACCCATTGAATCTGCTTCTCCAGTACAGAAGCCTTTGTTGGCAGTATGAGTGCAGGGAGCAGCGCCGCACAAGGTGCCATTCCTCTGCAGAGCACTCAAACACTCTCTTACACTAGCCGTTTAGTGTCATGTGGGTTAACCATTCAGACTCCACAAAGAAGGCATCCCAGCCACACACTAAACCAAGACACAACTGCTATGAAGTGGCAGAGCTGTACATGTTGGCATCATGCAACACACTTGCAGTGTCCTAGAATGAGAACAGTAAGAGCTTTAGTGACTAAATTCCACATTGCAGAGCGAGAAGCAAAAAATAACGACAACTGCTAAAGTAAGACTCAAGTAATTAAGCAAAGGCCTTATAGCTGCTAATAAGAAGTACACATAAGAAATGTATAGAATGCATGTAACTGGGATTCTTTCCAGAAGGCGACTTGATAAAGATGTTTAGCCTGAGTCTGTTGACATATTTAAGGTTTTCTGAAGCCTTTTGGTTTTAACATATCACAGAGTGGCTTCTTCTAAGTGTGACTATGATGAGTAATGTTTCCTTTTCTGTTCCTTGTTTCGTAGATCTGGCCAATTGGCAGAGAAATCAACTGCAAATGTCTGAAGACCCTTTCCGTCTCTGAAGACCGCAGTGTGTGTTTGCAGCCGAGATTGCAGTTCGATGGGCGGTACATCGTTTGTAGTTCTGATATTGGACTGTACCAGTGGGACTTTGCCAGCTACGACATTCTCAGGTAACCACCCATGACCAAAAGGGTTGTCCAATCAGCCAAAAGTGAAAGATTGAGTATTCATGTTAAAGATGCATATGCAAAAGTATTTGAATATTGGTTAAATATTTGAGGTGACACATGTATCTTTGTATAATATTTTTTCCATTTATGTTAATAGTTTTACACCTATGTTTATGTTTCATGTACTGTTGCTTAAAATACATAAATCAAAACTCCCATGAATGTGACACTTCAAAACAAAGCCCGTCACAAAAACTGGATTCTCTGTGTACACAAAGTGGGGAGCTCAGAGAGAACGTTTACTCGGAAACATTTCTCACTGCCTGTAGCACACATAATAAACCCAGGCAGAATCATCATGATTGCACACATTAAACACTGTCATTAATATATATTTTTTCCCCCAGCTAAGCCTCTTTTTGATCCTAAATGTGAGTGTCCATCTACGTTATATACTGCTCATAAAAATTAAAGGAACACTTTGAAAACACATCAGATCTCAATGGGGAAAAAAAATCCTGCTGGCTGTCTCTACTGATATGGACTGATGTGGTGATGTGTGAGTAACAAAAGGATGGAAATGAAAATGATCAACCGACAGAGGGACACCCCGAAAATCAAAGGGAAAAAATGAGGCAGTGGCAGGCAAGCGAGTCTTATTATGATGAAATTTCATTGCAGCAACTCCAAATCGTACTCAGTAGTTTGTATGCCCCCACGTGCTTGTATGCCTGCCTGACAAGGTCCTAATGAGACGACAGATGGTGTCCTGGGGGATATCCTCCCAGATTTGGACCAGGGCATCCCTGAGCTCCTGGACAGTCTGAGGCGTCAGATGGACTGAAACATAATCATATTTTTAGGAAGTCACTGTGCACTGGAGAGATTCCAAAGGACTGGAAAATGGCAAATATCATCCCATTATATAAAAAGGGTGACCGGGCAGATCCAAGCAACTACAGGCCAGTAAGCTTAACATGCATCACAGAAAAAGGAATGGAAGGAATTATTAAGGATAAGATTGAGCAACACATGGCAAAGACAGGAGTTATTCTGAACAGTCAGTGTGGGTTTAGAAGAGGAAGGTCGTGTTTTACTAACATGTTGGAATTCTATGAGGTTGCAACAAAAGCATACGATCAAAGTGGAGAAGATGATATTATTTATCTTGACTTTCAGAAAGCATTTGATAAGGTGCCACATGAGAGGTTTGGCATCAAATTAAAAGAAGTGGCAGTTCAGGGTGATATTTTTAGATGGGTGCAGAATTGGCTCAGACACAGGAAGCAGAGGGTGATGGTGTGAGGAACCTCATCAGAACTGGCCGATGTTAAGAGTGGTGACCAGCAGGGGTCATTGCTAGGGCCGCTGCTATTTTTAATATCTATAAATGATTTAGATAGGAATATAAGTAACAAACTGGTGAAGTTTGCAGGTGGATTAGCAGATAATTTGGAATCCGTTATATCATCACAGAAGGACTTGGGCAGCATACAGGATTGGGCAGATTTGTGGACGATGAAATTTAATGTCAGTAAATGTAAAGAATTACACATAGGAAGTAAAAATATTAGGTTTGAATACACAATGGGCGGTCGGAAAATCGAGAATACACCTTATGACAAGGATTTAGGAGTCATAGTGGACGCTAAGCTATCAACTTCCCAACAGTGTTCAGAAGCCATTAAGAAGGCTAACAGAATGTTAGGTTATATAGCGCCTTGATGTGTGGAGTACAAGTCCAAGGAAGTTCTGCTCAACCTTTATAACACACTGGTGAGGCCTCATCTGGACTCCTGTGTGTGGAGTTTTGGTCTCCAGGCTACAAAAAGGACATAGCAGCACTAAAGAAGGTCCAGAGAAGAGCGACTAGGCTGATTCAGAGCTACAGGGGTTGAATTATGAGGAAAGATTAAAAGAGCTGAGCCTTTACAGTTTAAGCAAAAGAAGATTAAGAGGTGACATGATTGAAGTGTTTAAAATTATGAAGGGAATTAGTACAGTGGATCGAAGCTTGTATTTTAAAATGAGTTCATCAAGAACACGGGGACACAGTTGGAAACTTGTTAAGGGTAAATTTCGCACAAACATTAGGAAGTTTTTCTTTACACAAAGAACGATAGACGCTTGGAATAAGCGACCAAGTAGTGTGGTAGACAGTAAGACGTTGGGACTTTCAAAACTCGACTTGATGTTTTCTTGAAGGAAACAAGTGGAGAGGACTGGCGAGCTTTGTTGGGCTGAATGGCCTGTTCTCGTCTAGATTGTTCTAATGTTCTGATAATGTCCCACCCAGAGGTGTTAGATTGAGGTCAGGCAAGTGAGTGGGGGGGCCAGTCAATGGTTTCAATTCCTTCATCCTCCAGGAACTGCCTGCATAGTCTCGCCACTTGAGGCCAGGCATTGTCATGCACTAGGAGGAACCCAGGAGCCCACTGCACCAGCATACGGTCTGACAATGCCTCTAAGGATTTCATCTCGATACCTAATGGCAGTCCAGGTGTCGTTGTCTAGCCTGACCCAATCCCAGGACCTTCTATGAGGGGCCCTGTCCAGCTCTCCTACAGTAACTGCCTGTGTCCTGGAATCTCCTCCATGTCCTTGAGACTGTGCTGGGAGACACAGCAAACCTTCTGGCAATCGGAGGCACGTTTTGATGTGCCAGCCATCTTGGAGAAGTTGGACTACCTGTGCCAGCTCTGTAGGGTCCACGTATGGCCTCAAGCTACCAGTAGTGACACTGACCGTAGCAAAATGTAAAACGAGTAACAAAACAGATGAGGTGGGAAAAATGTCAGTGGCCTCCCTCCACCTGTTAACCCATTCATTCCTGTTTTGGGGGTCGTCTCAGTGTTGCCCCTCCAGTGCACCAAAGTGGCTGAAACTGATGAACAAGCCCCTCTGCTACTGAACTGAGCAAATCAACAGCTCACAAGTGTCACTGACTTGATGTTATAAAGATGATTAATGATTAAAAAGGATGCCTTTAATTTTTTTGAGCCGTTTACGTATTGAGGCACTGCGAGTCTGTATTTGCCTCATGTAAAACTATGATGTTAACCAACAGTACAGAACAAGAGGCGTAGGCAGCAGATGTGAACAGTGCACAAAATGATTTGATTCTGTGCAGCGTGGTGAGGCACCAGTTGAGTGTCACCTCTGACGTCACTTTCCGAGGCATTTGTTGCGTGTACGTCTGACTTGCATTTCATTTTTCATTTCAATAAATGGCGTTTGCAACAGCACTGTAATACAGTAAGTGAAATTTGAAATGGATCAAATGGTGAAAGAACTATTCCAGTTACAGCCCATTGAATGTCACTTAGGGGGGAGATGCTGAAGGCCTGAGTGAGGGTCCTGGAAGGCCAGTGTGACCACTTCTTCACCATTAATAAAATTTAGTTTTTTTATTTACATCAGGTTGAATGATTTTACTGACACTGATTTTTACTTGGCTTATATTTTGGGTACATCTGGAAATCTGAAGTTAATCAATGAAAGTAAAAGTGTCCCTTTCTCTGCGGGTACTCAATCTAATTGCCTAGGAGGCTCTTCAGAATAAACGTACACGGGCTGTAGATGGGATTTGGAGCTTTCTGTGAGTCTGAACGATGAATTGGGGCCACCCCAGGACCCTAACATGAGAAACCACTGAGTCTGCAGATAGAAACCTTGATTGTATTAAAGCAGCTCATTTTCTGTTTTGTGACTTCCTGCCTGAGACCCTGTGCTTTGATTCTTTCATTTTGATTTTTGGCTTATGAACTTTGCACAATTTTTGACATTTTTCCTGATCCATTTATAAAAAATCTGCTTTATTTCTCTTTGTGTCAGAACAGGAATGAGACTGTCACCTTCTTCTTCTTCTTCTTCTTCTTTTCTCTCAGCTGCTCGCCACAGTGGACCATCTTGTTCCTTCTCTTCCTGCCCTCGTCATCTTGTGACATTCACCACATCCATAAACCTCCTCTTAGGCCTTCCTCTTGTCCTCTCACCTGGCAGCTCTATCCTTAGCACCCTCATCTCTCCTCTGCACATGTCCAAACCACTGCAATCTCGCCTCTCTGACTTTGTCTCCCACCCGTCCCACCTGAGCTGACCCTCTAATGTCCTCATTTCTAATCCTGTCCATCCTCGTCACACCCAATGCAAATGTTAGCCTCTTTAATTCTGTCCCCTGTGCCACCGTCTCCAGCCCATATAACATAGATATCCTCACTACCATCCTGTAGACCTTCCCTGTCACTCTTGCTGTCACAAGTCACCCCTGACACTCTTCTCCACCCCTTCCACCCTGCCTGCACTCTCTTCTTCACTTCCCCTCTTCACTCTGTACTGTAAGCTCCTCCGCCTTCGCCAGCTCCACTCCTCTGACCTCCACACACACGTATTCTGTCCTGGTGGTCCTGCTGACCTTCATTCCTCTCCAGGTTCTCCTCCAGCTGCTCCCGACTCTCACTACAGATCACAACGTCATCAGCAGACATCACAGTCCACGGGGACTCCTGTCTGATCTCGTCTGCCAGTCTGTCCATCAACGTTGCAAATAATTAAGGGCTCACCAATTATGAAGTTTCTTTGAGTAAAAGCCTGCAGCCATGGGGGTCCCGAGGACAGGACTTGAAAATGTATGACTTTGCACCTTTAGGCTGTTTGTTGCAGTTCCTCGTAAGGTGGAGACTCGGTCCGTTTCACTTTATTTGTGTTTACGGTGCCTTTCACAAAGCACAGCGTAGTACTAGTAGAACACTACAAGTCTAGTAAGAGTGTAAAAGTGTAAAAACAGGCAAAAAACCCTGAGAGGTCAAAGGTCCGAGACCCGCAGTATGCCTCTGTTTAAATGACGTGTGCCTCTCCTTCTGTTTCAGGGTTATAAAGATGCTGGACTCGGCCAACCTGTCCTTGCTAAGTTTTGGAGAAGTCTTTGCTTTGTTGTTTGACACTCACTATTTATACATAATGGACCTGAGGACAGAAAGGATCACCGGCCGCTGGCCTCTGCCGGCCTACAGGAAGTCCAAAAGAGGCTCGAGCTTTCTGGCCGGAGACACGGCCTGGCTGAATGGACTGGATGGTCAGAATGACGCTGGCCTCGTCTTCGCCACAAGCATGCCTGACCACAGCATCCACTTAGTGTTATGGAAAGAGAACGGCTAAACGAGGGGGCCGCTTTTTGGAGCCGACACCCACCCCGGCGTGCACGCACACACCAATACATTCACACACACAGGTGGATACCCTTAGTGAGAACTGGTGCTGCTGCTTCTTCTAAAACTCTTGTCATGGAACCAAGGCTCTGCATGTACCAAAGGTTTGCACCCGACTACCGTGTCATCCAGCACACAGAGTCACACGCCGAAGGCAGCCAGCGAGGGGGGGGTTAAGCGGTCATCTCGCTCTGGTGGTCATCTCGCTCAGTATTCATCAAATCACATCCATGGGGTTGCAGGGAACAACGCTGAGGATTTGGGAGGTTCACTTCAACAAAATGTTAAAAGAACAATAAAATTACAATTTGAACTTTATTTCTTTTTGTTCTGCACCCCAACAGATCTGTGTGAGCTGCCACTCCCCTCTGTCCTGACGCCGCTGTTTATTTATTTTTCTTTAAGAGGTATAAACATGAATGACATGACTCAGTATTAAAACATTTTATACTTACAAATACATCTGAAGGAATGTCCTGTGTTTATTTTAGCATATCGGGGTGTCAGCCTCCAGTCCTGGGGGGGCACCAGGTTTGACAACAGAGGAGGTGATCCAGTAGATGTGCCCTTGGCTTCAGATAGATAGATACTTTATTAATCCCAAGGGTTGTTGTACCGTGTTAGCCATTATGAATGTAGAGAAAAGCCAAGCAAAATGACACCTTTTATTGGCTAACTAAAAAGATTACAATATGCAAGCTTTCGAGGCAACTCAGGATTACATCTCGCCTGAAGAAGGGGCCTGAGTTGCCTCGAAAGCTTGCATATTGTAATCTTTTTAGTTAGCCAATTTAAGGGTTCAATTTGCTTGGCTTTTCTCTTAATCCCAAGGGGAAATTCACATAATCCCGCAGCAATATACTGATACAAAGAAACAATATTAAATAGTAATAAAAATAAAAAAGCAGACAATAATTTTGAGTAATGTTAGCATTTACTCCCCCGGGGAATTGAAGAGTCGCATAGTGTGGGGTCTCCTCAGTCTGTCAGTGGATCAGGACAGTGACAAAGTCTGTCACTGAAGCTGCTCCTCTGTCTGGAGATGATCCTGTTCAGTGGATGCAGTGGACTCTTCATGATTGACAGGAGTTTGCTCAGCGCCCGTCACTCTGCCACGGATGTCAAACTGTCTTACTTTACTCCTACAATAGAGCCTGCCTTCTTAACAAGTTTGTCCAGGCGTGAGGCGTCTTTCATCTTTATGCTGCCACCCCAGCACACCACCACGTAGATGAGGGCGCTCGCCACAACCGTCTGGTAGACCATCTGCAGCATCTTATTGCAGATGTTGAAGGATGCCAACCTTCTCAGAGAGTATAGTCGGCTCTGACCTTTCTTACACAGAGCATCAGTATTGGCAGTCCAGTCCAATTTGTCATCCAGCTGCACTCCCAGATATTTAAAGGTCTGCACCCTCTGCACAGTCACCTCTGATGATCACAGGGTCCATGAGGGGACATTGAATTGCTTCAGTTACATTGAAGGATAGATAGACATGAAAGGCACTATAAAATATATTAATAGATTTGAAAGGCACTGTATAATAAATTTAGATAAGACATAAAAGGCACTATATACTAGAGAGAGATGTGAAAAGCACTGCATAATGATTAATATAAAGATTAGATTAGTTACTTTAGTAATCCCAAGGGGAAATTCTCTATATAATAAATATAGATATTTATGAAAGGCACTATATAATTTACAGATTTGAAAGGCATTATATAATAGATAAATTTAGATAAGACATGAAAGGCACAATATACTAGAGAGAGATGGGGGGGAAAAGCACTATATAATGATAAATATGAAGATTAGATTAGATTAAATACTTTAGTAATCCCAAGGGGAAATTCTAAATATAATAAAATACAGATATTTATGAAAGGCACTATATAATACATAGATGGGTAGAGCAATAGATGATTCTTTATCTGTCCCTAAAACTAAAGTTTGAATTTTACAAAAGCTCCATAAATATATATACACTCACCTAAAGGATTATTAGGAACACCTGTTCAATTTCTCATTAACGCAATTATCTAATCAACCAATCACATGGCAGTTGCTTCAGTGCATTTAGGGGTGTGGTCCTGGTCAAGACAATCTCCTGAACTCCAAACTGAATGTCAGAATGGCAAAGAAAGGGGATTTAAGCAATTTGGAGCGTGGCATGGTTGTTGGTGCCAGACAGGCTGGTCTGAGTATTTCACAATCTGCTCAGTTACTGGGATTTTCACGCACAACCATTTCTAGGGTTTACAAAGACTGGTGTGAAAAGGGAAAAACATCCAGTATGCGGCAGTCCTGTGGGCGAAAATGCCTTGTTGATGCTAGAGGTCAGAGGAGAATGAATGGGCCGACTGATTCAAGCTGATAGAAGAGCAACTTTGACTGAAATAACCACTCGTTACAACCGAGGTATGCAGCAAAGCATTTGTGAAGCCACAACACGCACAACCTTGAGGCGGATGGGCTACAACAGCAGAAGACCCCACCGGGTACCACTCATCTCCACTACAAATAGGAAAAAGAGGCTACAATTTGCACGAGCTCACCAAAATTGGACAGTTGAAGACTGGAAAAATGTCGCCTGGTCTGATGAGTCTCGATTTCTGTTGAGACATTCAAATGGTGGAGTCAGAATTTGGCGTAAACTGAATGAGAACATGGATCCATCATGCCTTGTTACCACTGTGCAGGCTGGTGGTGGTGTAATGGTGTGGGGGATGTTTTCTTGGCACACTTTAGGCCCCTTAGTGCCAATTAGGCATCGTTTAAATGCCACGGGCTACCTGAGCATTGTTTCTGACCATGTCCATCTCTTCATGACCACCATGTACCCATCCTCTGATGGCTACTTCCAGCAGGATAATGCACCATGTCACAAAGCTCGAATCATTTCAAATTGGTTTCTTGAACATGACAATGAGTTCACTGTACTAAAATGGCCCCCACAGTCACCAGATCTCAACCCAATAGAGCATCTTTGGGATGTGGTGGAACGGAGCTTCGTGCCCTGGATGTGCATCCCACAAATCTCCATCAACTGCAAGATGCTATCCTATCAATATGGGCCAACATTTGTAAAGAATGCTTTCAGCACCTTGTTGAATCAATGCCATGTAGAATGAAGGCAGTTCTGAAGGTCAAACACCGTATTAGTATGGTGGTCCTAATAGTCCTTTAGGTGAGTGTATATATATATGTATATATATTTATTTATGCACATACTATAATAAAAACAATCAAAAGCCCAACCCCTCAAATAAAAGACACATAAGAAAGTACAGAGCTGCTTCTGTCAATGGCAGCGTCCAGGAAGATGTCTGGAATGGACTGAGCCGAGCTACTGGACTCAAGCCGTCAGGGGCTCCGGTGTTTGCGGGTGATGTGGGCAAAGCTAACAAACACCCTTTACCAATTTTTGAAAGGATTTTCTGTCCCAATGTCACCTTCTTCCTATGTCCAGTCTCCCCACACCATCCCTACCACATCAACTGGAAGGACCAGCGACGTGTCCCCCTCTCCCCATCAGTGTGACTGTCCATATTTATGTTAAAATGTGCAACATGGGGTTTTGGGACAAGTGACATTGCACACATTTAATTGGCTGCATTGTCCCGATGACGAGTGACTTTGGTCAGAGCGTTTGATCTTTGAAGTATCACCACACTTGTTCTTTTCTCAGGTTGTAAACTTATTTGGTAATCCTTAGTCCTCTGGCGTCCATCCATTTCCAAGTAATTACTAATTAATTTAAACAGGTTCTCTGGCGTCTACTTATTTCCCATTCCCAGATCACCAACTAATTAATAAAGAAGCCGAGAGGAATGGACAATACAAGAAGAACAGGATGATTGCAATGCCCGTAATTAAAGTCCTGTAAATTCAATTCATCTGGTTCATCTTGGCAAGATATTTCTAATTTAATGTGAACAAACTCCAGGACAGATATCGTAGATCCGACTTGTTCTTCCAGCACATCACACAGATGATCGATTGGATTGACATTTTTGGAATTTGGTTGCCAAGTCAACACTATGAACTCTTTGTCATCTTCCTCCTGATCAGTTTTGGCAGTGTGGCAGGGTACGTGATCCTGCTGAAAGAGGCCACTGCCATCAGGGAATGCCTGTGCCATGAGATGGTTGGGGGTGGGGGTGGTTGCCAGGATCCAAGTTTTCCCAGAAGAACATCACACTGCCTTCGCCAGCTTGTCATCTTTCAATTAGTCCATCCTGCTGCCAGCTCCTCCCTGACACACACACACACACACACTGCCTTCCACAACATCTTAAAAAAATTGTGACTCGTCAGACCAAGCCACCTCCTTCCATTGTTTCCTGGTCCAGTTCATGTGTCCATTGTAGGGGCTTTCTGCAGTGGTCAGGGGTCAGCATGGGCATTCTGTCCGGCCTGCGACTACACAGCCGAACACCTGACACCTTCCTCTCATGGCCAGCATTAACGTTTTTCAGCGATTTGTGCTACAGTGGTTCTTCGGTGGGATCGGACCAGACGGGCATCCTTGAGCCTTGGGCACCCAGGACCCTGTCACCAGTTCACCTTCCTTGGACCACTTTTGATAGTTGCTAACCAGCGCATATCGGGGACAACCTAAGCATCCTGCCGTCCTGGAGATGCTCAGTCCTAGACGGGTCGCCTTCACACGATGGGCCTCGTCAAAGTGACTCACATCCTTGTGCTTGGCCAACGCGTCACCTTCAAGAAATGACTGGTCACCTGGTGCCTCAGATCTCCCACCCCTGGACAGGTGCCATTAGAACAAGATGATCGATGAGATTCACTTGTTTAAATAGTGTGGCTGATCGCTGTGTGTGTGTGTGTGTGTGTGTGTGTGTGTGTGTAATATACACGAGGGACATTCAAAAAGTTTCCACACTGCTATGTTTTCATTGGAAGTGGTGAAGGCGTGAGGAGCAGCCATTGGTTAAGTCTGAGAGTGTCATGTGACTGGGAAAATGGCATCGCAAGGGAAGGTGACTAAGCAGAAAAGTGATGTCATTTGTTTTTGGAATTCTTAGTAAACAGAGTTAAAAAAGTAAGGAATCTTTTTGAAAGCCCCCCTCGTGTGTATATATATATATATATATAGGGTGGGCCATTTATATGGATACACCTTAATAAAATGGGAATGGTTGGTGATATTAACTTCCTGTTTGTGGCACATTAGTATATGTGAGGGGGAAAACTTTTCAAGATGGGTGGTGACCATGGTGGCCATTTTGAAGTCGGCCATTTTGGATCCAACTTTTGTTTTTCAATAGGAAGAGGGTCATGTGACACATCAAACTTATTGGGAATTTCACAAGAAAAACAATGGTGTGCTTGGTTTTAACGTAACTTTATTCTTTCATGAGTTATTTACAAGTTTCTGACCACTTATAAAATGTGCTCAATGTGCTGCCCATTGTGTTGGATTGTCTTCTCCCACTCTTCACACACTGATAGCAACACCGCAGGAGAAATGCTAGCACAGGCTTCCAGTATCCGTAGTTTCAGGTGCTGCACATCTCGTATCTTCACAGCATAGACAATTGCCTTCAGATGACCCCAAAGATAAAAGTCTAAGGGGGTCAGATCGGGAGACCTTGGGGGCTATTCAACTGGCCCACAACGATCAATCCACTTTCCAGGAAACTGTTCATCTAGGAATGCTCGGACCTGACACCCATAATGTGGTGGTGCACCATCTTGCTGGAAAAACTCAGGGAACGTGCCAGCTTCAGTGCATAAAGAGGGAAACACATCATCATGTAGCAATTTCACGTATCCAGTGGCCTTGAGGTTTCCATTGATGAAGAATGGCCCCACTATCTTTGTACCCCATATACCACACCATACCATCAATTTTTTGTTCCAACAGTCTTGGAGGGATCTATCCAATGTGGGTTAGTGTCAGACCAATAGCGGTGGTTTTGTTTGTTAACTTCACCATTCACATAAAAGTTTGCCTCATCACTGAACAAAATCTTCTGCGTAAACTGAGGGTCCTGTTCCAATTTTAGTTTTGCCCATTCTGCAAATTCAGTGCGCCGATCTGGGTCATCCTCGTTGAGATGCTGCAGTAGCTGGAGTTTGTAAGGGTGCCATTTGTGAGTAGCTAATATCCGCCGAGGGATGTTCGACTAATGCCACTCTCCAGTGACATGCGGCGAGTGCTACGCTGTGGGCTCTTGCTGAATGAAGCTAGGACAGCCACTGATGTTTCTTCATTAGTGACAGTTTTCATGCATCCACATTTTGGCAAATCCAACACTGAACCAGTTTCACGAAACTTAGCAAGCAGTTTGCTAACTGTAGCATGGGAGATGGGTGGTCTCGTAGGGTGTCTTACATTGAAATCTGCTGTAATGACCCGGTTACTGCGTTCACCAGACATCAACACAATTTCTATCCGATCCTCACGTGTTAACCTCTGCGACATGTCAATTGCTGTACACAAAGAGAAACTTGTAAATAACTCATGAAAGAATAAAGTTACGTTAAAACCAAGCACACCATTGTTTTTCTTGTGAAATTCCCAATAAGTTTGATGTGTCACATGACCCTCTTCCTATTGAAAAACAAAAGTTGGATCCAAAATGGCCGACTTCAAATGGCCACCATGGTCACCACCCATCTTGAAAAGTTTCGCCCCTCACATATACTAATGTGCCACAAACAGGAAGTTAATATCACCAACCATTCCCATTTTATTAAGGTGTATCCATATAAATGGCCCACCCTGTATATATATATACACACATATATATCTGTGGTGGGCTGGCACCCTGCCCAGGGTTTGTTTCCTGCCTTGTGCCCTGTGTTGGCTGGGATTGGCCCTGGCAGACCCACATGACCCTGTGGTTGGGGTATAGCGGGTTGGATAATGGATGAATGGATGGATATAATATATATATATATATATATATATATATATATATATATATATATATACATATATATATATATATATATATATATATATAGTGGGTATAGAAAAGAATCCCCCCTTCGAAATATTCCCATTTTATTTGCTTTACAGCCTTACATGTAAACACACAAACTGATATTTTTTCCAGCTTTACTTCCTCAATGCCATCTCAAACATCCAAGTGGAAGACATCACATCTACAGTTCAGAAGAATTTAAAAAAATCAAAAACAAGAAATCCTGAGATTAACAAAAGGAAACCTAAACTCAGTCAGGTGTCAGTGCCCACCATCCCCATGGCAGTTACGGTCTTCCTCCCTCCTGTGCTCAGTTGTACTGAGTGTGATTAGTGAAGCTGTTCCTGGTCCATTCATTCCCTTCCTTGGTAGAACAACTGACAGCCAACAACTGACTGTGGGTGGCACGCCACTTTCAGAAGATCTCAGGGACAGAGTTATGGACGGACATCAGGCAGGAGATGGAGACCAAAACATCTTGAAGGCATTATTAATGCCAAGGAGCTCAGTGAAGGCCATCATAAAGAAGTGTTTGGTGCTACTAGGACCCTCCAAACTGGATGGAAGAGCAAAGAGGAAACTGGGAAGAGAGGCTAACAAGAGGCCAATGGCCACTGTGAAGGAATTACAGGATTTTGTGGCAACGAGCAGTCATTAATGGTGTGCACGTGACAACAATTTGACAAGCGCTCCACCATTGTGCCTTGTTCAGGAGGGTCGCACTTCTCAAGAAAGGCCACATGAAGGCTCTTTTGAGCTTTCCCAGAATGCACCTTGAAGATTCTGAAGCCAAGTGGATGAAAAAGGTCTGATGGTCAGATGAGTCCAAAATCAAACTCTTTGGCCTCAACACCAAACGGTGCACCAATGCAGCGCACCATCCACAACACGCCATACCTACAGTAAAGCATGGTGGGGGCAGCATCCTGTTGTTGGGGGGCTTGGGGCTCTCGTTATGGGAGAAGGAAAAATGGAGGGGGCAAAATACCATCAAATTCTGGAGGGCTACCCTCTGCCAGAAAGTTGAAGATGGGCTGAATGTTCACCTTTCAACACGCGAACAACCCGACGCACAGAGGAAAACGGACCACCCAGTGGCTGAATGTCCTGGTGTGGCCAGTCAGAGCCCAGAGCTAAATCACAGTGAAAATCTGTGGAGAGGTCTGAAGATAGCAGACCACCAACACTCACCAGCCAATGTGACTGAACTTGAGCAGCTAAACTGTAAAGAAAAGTGGGGGGCAAATATTGAGTGGGCTCAGTCTGGGTGTGTAAAGCTGATAGAGAAGAATCAACAGACTCAAGGCTGTCATTAAAGCAAAAGGGGGTCAACAAAATGACACTGACATGGGGGTCCTTTATTAATCTCAGCAGGTCTTGTTTTGATGTTTTATCACTTTTCTGAACTGTAGCTGTGATGTCTTTCTCTTGGATGTTAGAGATGGCATTGAGGAAGTAAAGCTGGGAAGAAATATTAAGTTTGTGTGTCTTCATTTAAGGCTGTAAAGCAAAAAAATGGGAATATTTTGAAGGGGGGATACTTTTCTTCTCCCCGTGCCTGCGTGGGTTTCCTCCCACAGTCCAAAGAATTGCAGGTTAGGTGTATTGGCGATCCTAAAATGTCTCTAGTGTGTGTGTGTGTGCCCTGAGGTGGGCTGGCGCCCTGCCCTGTGGGTTTGTTTCCTGCCTTGTGCCCTGTGTTGTCTGGTATTGGCTCCAGCAGACCCCTGTGACCCTGTAGTTAGGATATAGTGGGTTGGATAATGGATGGATGGATTCTTTTCTGTACCCACTATATATATATATATATATATGCAAAAGTCTGATCACAATCTGATATTTGGGTGGAAACCCAAATTAATTTTTTTTCCATTTTTCACAACCTTTGTCATTATACAGCATTGGTCACCTCTTGTTATCTCGATTGCGTTTTTTATTTTTCTTTTCTCAGGTCTTCCCTATAAAGCACATGAGGTTACGTAAATATCATCTAAAGAGAATTTGGCAGTTCGGGTGGAGACTGAGGAGCAGAGAGTGGGCTGTGACCGCCTGTCCCTCCTGGAAGTGACGCTGTGACACACAACTTGCTGGCGTCTCGTGGTGGCAGCGGCAACCAAAATTGATAAAAACGAACCCCTCGAAAATGAAAAGATGATTTCAAAAGGAATGCCCTCCCCTGTGCCCTTCGTGAACCGGCCCCTGTCAGAGCAGTGATGGTTATATAGCGCCTTTCATGCGTTTATTCCTCCTCTGGGAATGGAATCCCCTGAAACAGCAACATTTATTTCTATCGCATGTTTTTTCTTACAAATGGCGCAGCTCAAAGTGCTTCACAAGATGAAGAAAGGAAAATAAGATTAGGCAACGCAAAGTAGCAAAGAGTAAATAAAGTAAGGACTGAAGAAACAAACAAAAAAATAACTCCATAGGGCTTGAAAAAAAAAATCTGCAAGGGTCCCAAGACCACAAGACCAATCACCCACCCACCCCCACTGGGCACCGTGACGAGGACGCAAAGAGCTGGTGGCCGTGACGCCGCTGATGCCAGCTCACTGAACAATGGCGCCATAGCTCTGAGTGTTTAGCCGGTTTTGCTCCAACTCGCTGACCGGACCACCAGCCATTAGCAACACGTGATGCCCGCCACGGCCCAAACGGCATTTCAGATGTGAAGGCACACGGCTAAACGTCGGGAGGAAGAATGAAAATAAGAGTCAGAAATGTGAAGAGAGACGTGACAAAGGGACGGTGTGTTTGCTGAACGTTATCAAGGTGCAGGCCCGCCGCTCGCTTGTGTCCCTTTTGTGACTGTTCAAACACAGGTGACGCCGAGGGGACACGACTCGACATTCCACCTTGACAGGTTTATCTCGGTTGACTTTTGAGTCCTGCAGGCTGCATTTGATTGATGATCAGCCACCTTGTGAGCTTATAAGGGTCTTCCGGACTCGCTGCAAGATGTTTGTGTCACTCCTTGTGCCGTGACTTCTGGAATGCCCAACGTCTCAAAATAATGACAGTCGGCCGTGCGGCTCTCCGATCCCACAGTGGAAGGCCCAGAGCCAAACTCGAGATGCAGTCCAACGGTCTTCACATTCAAGCAAGACGAAGTCTTCATAGTCGAGAGACGGCAGAACTTTGGGAGCCTTCAAAACTCAGCTTGATGTTATTTGGAGGAAATTAGGTGACACTGACGAGCTTTGTTTGGCCAAATGGCCGATTCTCATCAAAATTATTGCAACATTCAGAGTAAGGATAAGTTGGTCAAATAAGGAGAATTTGTGGGGTCAGTTCATCCATTTTCCAAATGCGCTTTGTTTTGTATACCAGCGGACTCAGACCCTTAACTTCCTGCACACTTTATTGTGTTCCATCATCATTGCCTATCGATCTGCACTCAACGGCCTCAAATGACAAAGTGAAGATGCGTCTTCAGATCTTCAGAAAGGCTTGTAGATTTACCAGACCAAACTGAACTCTTCCCTTACTAAAAGTATTCAGACCCTCGAGTGTGGCACTCCACATTGTGCTCTGGTGTCTCCTGTTGGCTTTAATTCTCCTTAGGAAGCTTCCAGAACTTGCTGGGGGTCCACCTGTGACCAACTGATCTGACTGGACGTCATTTAGAAAGGCCCATCTGTACCTGTGTAGAGGAAGTCCCACAATTCACACTGCATGTCAGGACCAAAAGAGAGCCGTGAAGTCTCTGTAGACATCTGTGGTCAAATTACGGTGAGGGGATCAGACTATCTCTAAAGCTTTGAGTGTCCCCAGGATCACAGTGGCCTTGACAGAGAGACGAAAGGCACTATATGATAGATAGATAGATGGATATGAAAGGCACTATATAATAGATAGATGCAGAGAGATGAAAGGCACTATATGATAGATAGATGGATATGAAAGGCACTATATAATAGATAGATAGATAGATAGATAGATAGATAGATAGATAGATATGAAAGGCACTATATGATAGATAGATAGATAGATATGAAAGGCACTATATGATAGATAGATAGATAGATAGATATGAAAGGCACTATATAATAGATAGATAGATAGATAGATAGATAGATAGATAGATAGATATGAAAGGCACTATATAATAGATAGATAGATAGATATGAAAGGCACTATATAATAGATAGATGGATGGATATGAAAGGCACTATATAATAGATAGATAGATAGATATGAAAGGCACTATATGATAGATAGATAGACAGATAGATAGATAGATAGATAGATAGATATGAAAGGCACTATATAATAGATAGATAGATAGATATGAAAGGCACTATATAATAGATAGATAGATGGATATGAAAGGCACTATATAATAGATAGATGGATGGATATGAAAGGCACTATATGATAGATAGATAGATGGATATGAAAGGCAATATATGATAGATAGATAGATAGATAGATAGATAGATAGATAGATATGAAAGGCACTATATAATAGATAGATAGATAGATGGATGGATATGAAAGGCACTATATAATAGATAGATAGATAGATATGAAAGGCACTATATGATAGATAGATAGATAGATAGATAGATAGATATGAAAGGCACTATATAATAGATAGATAGATGGATATGAAAGGCACTATATAATAGATAGATAGATAGATAGATAGATAGATAGATAGATAGATAGATAGATATGAAAGGCACTATATAATAGATAGATAGATAGATAGATAGATATGAAAGGCACTATATAATAGATAGATAGATAGATATGAAAGGCACTATATAATAGATAGATAGATAGATATGAAAGGCACTATATAATAGATAGATAGATGGATATGAAAGGCACTATATAATAGATAGATAGATAGATAGATAGATAGATAGATATATAATAAATAGATATATGAAAGGCACTATATAATAGATAGATAGATAGATAGATATGAAAGGCACTATATAATAAATAGATAGATGGATATGAAAGGCACTATATAATAGATAGATAGATAGATAGATAGATGGATATGAAAGGCACTATATAATAGATAGATAGATAGAGTGAAAGGCACTATATAATAGATAGATAGATAGATAGATATTTATTTTTTTATTTTTAAAATGACCTTTATTATGAACAATAACAAAATATACACAGCCATAAGACAAACAGTCCCAATATTCAAGATAAACAAAGGTATATATCAGACAACCACCACTGCCCCCCCTTTACACTCCTCCTACTCCGCACATTAATTAAAGCATATTGTTGAAGCCCACCAATGCTTTTCATTCCCAGTTGATCACCAGTTTGCCCCCCTCCACAGCACACAGTACCTGTCGTGTCCCCCACATGTCGCTGAACATTTCTAAATTGTTTGTTAGTTTATGGTACATGAATTCAAGTTTCAATCGACTTTTAATTAAAACTTTGAACAGCAGCAGAGCGTCGGTCCCCATGAGGTTTTTCTCTTTATTCCTCCTTGTTTTTAGGATTGCCAACTTGGCCTGTCCTAAGAGGAAATTCCCAAGAACAGACTTATTCCTATTTTTTGATTATAGTTAATACCAAATACACAACAAATTTTTTGAAAACTTAAACCAAAACCACTAAGAATACAATCCAAGAACATAAACAACCTCAGCGGTTCACAGTGTATGAAGAGATCAAAGATGGTCTCCCTCGTGTCACAGAACAGGCACTGGTCAGTCTCTGAAGCTGTAATCGTATAAAGAAATGAGTTTGTGGCTAAGGCCGAGTGTGTTATCCTCCACTGCAGATCCCCAAGTCTTTTCTGTAACGGGAGTTTATAAAAAGCTCTCCATGAAGGTGTGATGTTCTCTCAGACCTGCAGTTCTTTCCTCCACTGTGTATCTGGCAACTCTTTCAGTTGATTATAAAATGTCACTTTGACACACAGTTTATAAAGTTCTTTTTTGTTAAACAGTTCAAAGTCTTCTCACCAGAGTCCCAAATCTGAGAAGTTGTCCAGGTCTGTCAGTGTGGTCAGTGACGTGTGGTCTTACAATGATGGTGGGTGATGTCATCTCTGCCTCAGGTGTCCCCTCACCTGTGAAGTACTCGTCACACAGTGAACTCGCTCCTGACCTCCGCAGTGCTGTTTGTACTTGACTGAAAAAATGTCAACCAGGCGTACTGATCTGATCCCCAGGACTGTCGCTAGGTGGGCAGGGGTGTGCCAGCACCTCATGTTTGTATCAAATAAATGTCTTATTTTCAAAATTCTTTTGTTTAACAGAATTGATACGAATGAGTCAGAAAACAATAACGGACAGTCTAAAACAGGATTCCAGACTAAAGGTTCTTCCAAGAACCAAAAATACTTTCCAGATTTAGCCTGGTCCTCCTGAACTTTCTGTGCCAAACCTGAAGTGCAGATTTATAAAATTCCGGCAGGTCAGACCCAACAACGCTGGCAGAGTGTAATAAAAATAATGTTCCGCAAAATTTAAGCTCCTTACCCCACGAAATAAGGTAAAGGCCAGCTGTCTCCATGGCAGGTGCTCAGGGCCGTATAAGAGCCGATGTAAAGTCTGTAACCTAAAGGCCTCCATCTTGCTCACCAAGTCAATGAGTCCCTGACCGCCCTCTTCTACAGGCAGATACAGGACACTGCGCTTCACCCAATGTAGGCCATCCCAAAAGAAATCTAAAAGTATTGCCTGGATGTTCTTGATGACGGATATTGGGGGTCTATACACTGTAACTTATGCCAGAACATGGAGGCTATTAAGTTATTAATAATGAGGACCCTGCCTCGACAGGAGATCTCCTTTTGAAGGTATTTCCATTTCTTCAGTCTGGCTTGAACTTTTTCCCCAGTCTGCCCAGTTTTCTCAGCTACTCCTCCTTGTCCTAAAAACACCCCCAGGTATCTGAAGACTCTCCTGTTCCACTTAAGGCCACCAGGTAGGCCCGGTGGGTCTCCATCCCTCCAGTTGCCAATTAAAAATGCGGTACTTTTGTCCCAGTTAATTTTTGCCGATGACAGTTTTTCAAATTCATCCAGGCAATGCTTCAGCTCCGTGATGTCTCCATGATGACAGATGAACACGGTTAAATCATCCGCATACGCGACCACCTTGAGCTGTAAATTCGGGCACTGAGGGATGTTCAGACCTTGAAGGCGGATGTGAAGTTGTTGTAGTAGCGGCTCGATGGAGAGCGAGAAGAGCATACCGGACAGAGAGCAGCCCTGACGTATCCCTCTGGTAACCTTGAAGGGGGCGGTTAGTGTTCCATTGAGTTTCACGACACTAAACACGTTGTGATATAAAAGTCCAATGTGTTTAATGAATGAAGGTCCAAAGCCAAAGGCCTTCAGCACTGCTAAAAGGTAATTGTGGTCCACCCTGTCAAACGCCTTCTCCTGATCCAGTGATAAAAGACCAGCATCAAACCCAAAGAGCCTGGCAGCATCAATCACATCCCGAACCAGGAAGATGTTGTCCAGAATGCACCTGTTGGGGACACAGTATGTCTGCTCGGGGTTCACGATACACGCCATGACTCTTCCTAACCGGTTAGCCAGGGCCTTGGAGAAGATTTTGTAATCCGCACACAGCAGGCTTACTGGGCCCAGTTCTTTAGCTCCGTGAGGTCTCCTTTCTTTGGGAGTAGTGTGATAACCGCCCTGCGACAGGAAAGGGGCAGTTCACCCACTCGCAGACTTTCACAGAAAACCTCTGCCAGATCAGCCAAGGTGACACCAAAAGCTTTAAAAACTCAACAGGCAAACCGTCAATTCCTGGGACTTCCCAATGTTCAGCCCATTCAACGCTGTGGTCAACTCATCTAGAGAGATCGTAGTTTCCATGAAGTCTTCTCTCCATCTGGAACCTGAGGTAAGTCCTGGAGAAAACTGACGACTCTAAAGGTACCTCTTCAATGTCCGCAGAAAACAGTCGCTGGTAAAACTGGTGTGCCCAGGATCGAAGGGCTTCAGGCTCCAGCAGGTTTGACCTTTGTCATTTTTAAACAGTTGATGGTCTTACTTTGGCCAATTGTTTTTCCAGTTTAAAAAATTGTGTGGGAGCGTCCATCTGGGTGAGCGACTGCATTCTCGAGCGGACGAGTGGCCGTTGACTCTCTTGTCTATAAGGTCCATCAATAATTGTTTCTTAGTTTTGAGGGACTCAAAAGTGCTGCCGTCAAAGTTATTACATAAAACTGAATGAAGTTCCTCAATATCCTTCTCCAGTTCAGAAATGGCCGCATTCACATTCCTGGTGGTCTGCTTGACACAATACGCGCATCTCAGTTTTTGAGCAATCCCACCATTGCCTCAGTGAAGAGAAGGTCTTCTTTTTGTATCTCCATTGTGTCCAGAAGTATTTGAAACAGTTGATGAAGTGGGGGTCTTTCAGTAGATTATTATTAAAGTGCCAGTAGGATTTAACAGAAGGAGCAGAGAGAAAAGAGATTTGAAGGGAAACAAGACAGTGATCAGATAAACTAGTTGGAAGAATGGAGCAGTTAGCTATGAGGTTCCTGTGATGTTTCTGGATGTAAATTCTGTCAAGTCGAGCCATAGACAGCAGCCCAGCTGAGCCCTTCACCCACGTATACTGCCGGACCCCCGGATGAAAATCCCTTCAAATATCAAGGAGATTATTATTGGTGACCACAGACCTCAGTGATTGGACGGACCCCGGGTGCGGTTCTAGCCCATTCCTGTCCAGCTGCGCATTTTCTGTGCAGTTAAAGTCGCCCCCAACAAACACCAGCTCATCATCGTCACATGTCCTCAGCTCATCATCGTCACATGTCCCCAGCTCATCATCGTCACATGTCCCCAGCTCATCATCGTCAAATGTCCCCAGGAGATCATTTAAAACTGAGAAGCAGTGAGTTCTCTCAGTCCCCACATTTTGGGTGTACACGTTAACAAACAGCCACTTCTTCTCCCCCAGCTGTGTTTCTACCTTCAGCAGCCTCCCCAGGATTAGCTCAATACAAACCGCACTGTCAGGTACAAAACTTTTAGAAAATAGGATGGCAACACCTGCACTGAGGTTTGAGCCATGACTAAGATGTGCCACCCCTGGCCACTCTCTGTGCCAGTCAGACTGATTAGCCTCGTCAGTATGGGTCTCCTGAAGGAAGGCCACGTTAATTCTTTTTTGCGCTAAGTGCTCAAATAGCGCCGTTCTTTTTACTATCTCTCTGCAGCCGTTTATATTGAAAGAGCACAGGGAATAAACAGGCATTGTAAAAGAAAATAAGGTGGCGGTCAACAACACTACATTAACCCAAGAAACGGGGAATCGCTTTAAAAACGCCATCATGATTGCGCTTCTAGGGAACGTTTCACTTTGCTGATAATGTTCTTTAATCGGACTCTCTCTTTGGAGGTCATACCTAATTCAGCAGCCCGCCGCCGCACTTGCTTCGCCGAGCTTAGAAACTGATGGAGATCAGGAAAGTGTTCGACTATACTGACCCCCCGCTTCCCTTCTAAAAACTCTAAAAAGCGCAAAATGCTTTCTGTGCTGTAAGCCTCGCGTAAGCTCGAGTGAGATGACAGATCAACTCTTATCGACGGGTCGGATTCATTGCCGTCCTCCCCTCCTTCCTCTCTCACTTTGATTTCAGTGCCGTCTGTCTGCTGCTGATCACTAGCGGCGGCCTCTGCACTTTCAGTCTTCGTGCTCTTCTTGGCGCGTCCACCACTGGTTGTTTGCTCTTTTCTTTTTCTGGTTACCTGCTTAACATAACCGTATTCACTGTTTCCATCTTCCACGATCATTTCTCCATCGGCCCCCGTCTCATGCGTAACTTCATCAGTCAAAGACTGCACAGCCAGCGCGCTCTCCTCCGCCCTCCCTTGAGAAGACGCGGCGTTCGAGCTCGTCTCCGGAGCGGCAGTACTTTCGGCGGGTGTCTTGTGGAGATGCGCAGCAGACTCATCTTTACAACATTTAGCCCCTGGTGCTACTTTAGATAGTTCCTTCTCCTCTTCTTCATGGCCGACTTCAGCCTTCTTATTCTCAGTTATTCCACAAATCTGCCCGGCAGTTTTCGCTTCGTCCGTATCAGCCATCTGATCTTTTCCTATCGCAGGCTCTCCGCTGGATACTTCCGGCTCACCTGCTTCATGTGCCGGGCCTGCTGTGATACTTTGTACCACTGTTATTTCACCCTGATCTTCAGCCTCTTCCTCAGAATCATAACTCTGATCTTCCATTTCTGAGTCACTAATCACCGACTCATTCTCTTCATTGTCCGAAGTGCTATTACGGGGCTCTCTGTGTTCACCAGACGGTCCCGGTATATCCGAGCTGATTGTCATCTCACCCCACTTACACTGACTCGCTTTGTGACCTGTCTGACCACACCTAAAGCATTTCATCAGTTCTGTAGAGATAAAAACAATATATTCATAACCCTCTACTTTAAATTTTAGGGCTACATCAAGCTCTTCGCGCGAGTTATTTAATACCATGTACATCTGTCTCCGGAAAGACACGACATGCTTCAAATCTGGAGAACGGCAGCCAAGCGGTATCATTACTAAGTCCGATATTACTTCATCATATCTGCGAAGTTCACTAAGTGAAACCTCATTTTTCAAAAAAGGTGGTACATTTGAAATGATAACTCGTTTAGCAGGAGTCGATAAAGGCAGCACCGGGACTAGCGAGCCGTTTATCACCAGGCCCTCCTGCAATAGAGTATGCACCATAGCTTCGTTGCTCAAAAACACTACAACAGTTTTGTTCATGCGGGAAGCTGACTTCACATTCTTACAGCCAACTCTTTTTGCCACCTCAACAACACACGCCTCAACAGAGACCATCGGGTCCACAACCACCTTAATTCCGTTTTTTCTGGAAAGGTGTTCAAAATGTCGCGGGTTAAGCCCTGGAGGCCTTGCTCGGGACGCGCCCATGGCGGCAAGCTGCAGCCGCGTCCGACTATTACAACAACCACTGACAATAAACAATACACTTTCAAATAAATGGCAACTCAGTAAAAAAAACTTTATACATGAAACTGATAGTAAAGAAAGATAGAAAAAGAAAATGAGAAATACTCACAGAAACCCAAACGAACGGAGTGGACCTGCGACCAACAACCACGCCCACCCAGACCAGAGTAATCAACAGATTCCACAGACAGAAAGGATAGATAGATAGATATGAAAGGCACTATATGATAGATAGATAGATATGAAAGGCACTATATAATAGATAGATAGATAGATATGAAAGGTGCTATATAATAGATAGATAGATAGATAGATAGATAGATAGATAGATAGATAGATAGATGTGAAAGGCACTATATGATAGATAGATAGATAGATAGATAGATAGATAGATAGATAGATAGATATGAAAGGCACTATATAATAGATAGATAGATAGATAGATAGATAGATAGATATGAAAGACGCTATATGATAGATAGATAGATAGATAGATAGATAGATAGATAGATAGATAGATAGATAGATAGATAGATAGTGTCACAGGAGGCTGGGGGTCAGACCCAGCTGGGATGCCTGGAAGGACTGGGAGATGGTCTTTATGTCCCCTGGGCCATGAGGGGGAACCGCCCTGGATGTTGAGGAGACCATGGGGCACGGGGATGGAGCAAGGAGGCTCAAGCCCAATGGAGCCCGTGGCCACTGGCAGGGGGCGCCCCGAGCATCGTGAAGCCTGGGAGAGCAACACTTCCGCCAAACATGGGAAGGTGGGGGAAGATCCTTCCAGTGACACCAGGAGTGCTTCAGGTGCAAGGGCAGCACTTCTGCCACACCAGGGAGTGCTGCTGAAAGAGTCTCATCAGGCACCTGGAGCACATCCGGGTGGAAATTGAAGGGGCCACCTCACTCCAATCAGACAGCTAGAGTCAAGAGCTGGAGCAGGACAAAGCTCCAGTGGCTGCAGGAAAGGCGGCCCACTGACAGGAAGAGAGAGGCCTGTGGAGGGTGATTGGGGGCACTGTGTGTTGTTCGGGAATTCTTTAATAAACGTGGCTTTGGACAAAGTGCCGGTGTTAGCCTGATGGTGTTCGGACGCGCTCTCACAATAGATAGATAGATACTGTATAGAAAGGCACTACATAATAGATACATAGATAGATATGAAAGGTGCTATATAATAAATAGATCGGCCGTTACTTGTCACGAGCGGGAGATGCAGAAGTATTCAGGAGACCAATAAATATGGCCCCGTGGGTGAAGCAGCACGTAAGCGCAGGACTAGCAGCGTTTGAATGCTTTGGCAAGCGAGTAACGAGGGAACCCGGGGGACGCAGGCTCAGTGTGAAGCAGTTTAACTCGGGCAGCTTTTGGCCGCTCCACTTAACCGTCATTAAAAGAATTCTTCTGAATTCAGAAAACCGAGGTGGAAGAGAACGAGTAAGAGGAGGAGGCGGAGCTAAAGGGGTCTTTGAGTCTCCTCGCCCAATCACGCACGGCACGGTGAGGCGGTTTCTTTGCAGGTGTGTAGATCTGCGATTCTAACAAATTAAAGCTGCCGCCCGTCTGGTGCGCTTCAAATCTGCAATGGCTGATTGCCGAGTTTAATTCATGGTTGACGCACTCGGAATCTTTTCTAAGTTTTTGTTTAAAGTGTAATTTTCGAGGCCGCACCAGCGGTCGGAAGAAACTACAAAAGTCCGCTATGATGGTGCGTGAGGCGCATCTCTTCATTTCGTTTGGCCCGCAGGTGGCTGGCCGCTTTTCAAAGGTAAGGTTGAAGGTGTCCGAGGGTGATTTTTTGTTTGTTTTTTTTTCTGTGCGGTTTAGGGTCCTGAAACTGACCAGTGAAAATCCCCTTAAAGTGTTGAACACATGGAGGGTTAAATATTGACCCTCAAATAACGGACGGGCCAAGACCCTTAATCCGAAAACTGCTTCAGGGTCTCCCCACAACTGCTGACCCCGCGCAGTGCACCTCAAAGGTCCTGCTGAAAGACCACTCCCCACCAGGGATCAGTATAGGGTACATGTACAGAAATCAAATACTCCGTTCATTTACCTATTGGCGAGAAAGAGCGACCCCCCTTATATCGCAGTGGAGCCGGTGGTCGTCCTAGCTTTTAGTCCTTGGATAAATTCGAATGTCCTCCGAGAGTAACGCACGTTGTCCATTGCAGAAGCGAAGGAGGAGGAGGAGGACGTTGGCGGCATCCGCTGATGGGCTGCTATTCTAATCAAAAATGAACGACCGGGGTTGTTTATTAAATTTAAGTGAATACAACTTAAACTGTTCTTGTTTGATATTACGTCGGTTTTTCAAGTAATTCTCGTATCCCTCGTTAACACAACTGTCTTTATCCACCTTTTTATGTTAAACTTGCTCAAAATCAGTACTTGAATGACAGGGTGTCCGTTTTCACCGTTTACAATTACGTTGTTTGATGCACGCCGCTCTTCAGCTCCATTGTGGGAGCGCCATTTGCTAAGAGGGTTCTCGTCGTTGGCCATTGGCGCTTGTGATGTTGTAGCTCATTGGTGTCTCCCGGGACCCTGCTCTGGAATGACGGGTTTGGAAAAAGGATGGGTGGTCCGTCAGTCGTTTTCTAACCTAGCAATGCCAGAATGGGGTTTAATTGTTTGGAGTGTGTGCTGGAGCCCCTCCTAGCTAGCATAGGACACAAGCCTGGACTGGACACCAGTTCATCATGGGGTGTACACACACACACCCAGGCCAATTTAGGTTTGCCAATGCACTTAACCTGTCTATCTTTAGACAATGGAAGGAAACCCGAGCACCAGCAGGGAGACCACAAGGGGGGCTTGCTAATCCAGTAGTCACACAATGAAATTGCCAAGGAGCAGCCCACCTCTTGGGTTAACGGTGCACTGTTTGCACACCACGTCGGGATTTTAATACTCGCCGTCTGCACGCCAAGGTAGATAGCGAGATCTTTCGTGTGGCATGAAACGACTGGGTGTCTGCGCACTTTCCATAATTTAAGCAAGTTCAACTGTCAAAGTCAATTGGTGGGACCTGTGGGGGTCTTAAACAGGCTGTGACCAGAATTGAGGGTCAGTCATTTGGGAGGTTTAAAGCTGGGCAGCAACTAAGACCTTCTTGCGCTCCGTCCACCTTTCCACTTTTCTTTTGAAGTGAATAAAATCTCCGGTTGGCGTTTTCACATCGACTACCAAAGTACGTCTGCCAGCATGAAAACCACTGACGGTGTAACTGGTGTCGCTTTTTGCCTGCGTTGGGCTGGCGCACAGAAGAGGACGTTTCCTCCATGCTTGACATTCATTAGCAAAAACACAAGTATAGGGTGGTCCCGATCTAATTAATTTTCATTACGCTATAACTTAAGTTTATTACATAGAAAATCACCAGAAAAATCCTGGACCATTGAGAAGTGTGCGAACTGATGACATATAGAATCGTCTTCGCGCCGAACTGGAATCGTCTCCATATAAATCAGTCATCCAGACGATCTGGATCTGCATAATTAGATCTGGACCATCCTGTTGATTGTGTGTTTTGTTTGGACTGCTGATGAGATGGACTTGTCATTGAAACGCACGAGTAACAACATTTTCTCAGCCACTTTGCTTGCGGTGAGCAAGCGTCCAATCGGTGAAGGGTCACGTGATACCCACGAGCCAATCGGTGCGCGATTAGAGTCTGCGTTTCTGTCCATTTGACACGCAGCCTCGAGCCGGGAGGGCATCTTCAAGTGAAAATGTGGAGGTGTGGACGTCGCCTTAGAAGGGAAGAGCCGTCTGTCAAGTGAAGATCGCGTGATGTCCCGTTTGTCTCATTGGTTTACCGTATTTATGTTTTTAACATCAAGTATGTATTGTGGTGCTTACATTTTTCCCGTCTCTGTTCCCAACCCCAATTATTCCCGTATCGATTACCTGCTCGGCTAGTTTAGGCCGTTCATTTGTGTTTGATGCCCTATAGACGCACATCATTATTGTCATTTGGTTGAATAACACACTGACATACAGTCGTGGCCACTTTATTAGGTACACCTTGCTAGTACCTGGTTGGACCCCCTTTCGCCTTCAGAACTGCCGTAATTCTTTCATGGCAAAGATTCAACAAGATGCTGGAAACCTTCCTCTGGGATTTTGGTCCACATGGACATGATGATGGCATCACTCGGTTGCTGCAGATTTGCCGAATCTCCTGTTCCAGCACATTCAAAGGTGCTTTATGGGATTGAGATCTGGGGCCTCCTGCATCAGGCCGTGTGGAGAATTCACACTAAAACATGGCGTACGGACAAAAGCAGAAATATGCGTATGCACAAAAAATATCCAGATGCATAAATCTGTGTGTTTGCCAACTTCCATGTTGGCAAAAACATTTTATGTATAAAGTATACTCGGGGTGTGTGTGTGTAGATATAGAGAGACTGGTGGGTTGGCACCCTGCCTGGGATTGGTTTCTGCCTTGTGCCCTGTGTTGGCTGGGATTGGCTCCAGCAGACCCCTGTGTTCGGGTTCAGTGGGTTGTAAAATGGATATATACAGGTGTGTGTGTATGTATGTATGTGTGAGATATATATATAATCATATAGTGCCTTTCACGTATCTATCTCTCTCTCTTTTATCTATCTATCTATCTAGAGAGAGATATATAGATATATCTCTATATATATATATATGCGCGCTTTTCCACTGCATAGTACAGCTCACCTTGGTTCGGTTTGCGTTTCGACTGCAGTTTAGTACCGCTTTAGAGTGGGCGGGATTATTCACGTGTCGTTATAGTTGCTCCGCTCTACTGCCGTGACATCATCGTAAACGCCACAAACAAACACACAACAATGGAGCATATCGACGAATGGTGTTCTTCTCCTACTCCTGTAGTCGCTCTTCATTTTTTTTAAACTTGTCCCTACACTGTTTGTGATGGTAGCCGTGTGCGCCCAAGAGCTTAGCGACCTCCTGAAAAACTTTTTCATTCCGCGTCGCCCCATCCATCCGGCTACCAACGAGAGAACGCCTGTACTTCCTCAATAGACCACGAAACAGCCATTTTTGGTTAAAACAAAATGGTGCGTCCGAACTTTCGCTGGCTGTGCTAAAAATCTAGCGGGTCTGTTGTGTCTCGTTTTGCAAGTTCAGTGACGCAGTAATGACGATTTTCTCCGGCCAATCAGTGACCAGCAGAGTTTACACGTCACGTTTTGGTAACGGTTCGGCGCGCTTGGAACCTCGGCTGAGGTGGTACTAAAAAAAGGACCAGGTACTGTTCCCAGTGGAAAACCCCCCAAAAGTGAGCTGAACTGTGTCATGCCGTACTATGCAGTGGAAAAGTGCCGTGTGTGTGTGTGTGTATGTATATATGTGTGTATATATATATATATATATATATATATATATAATAGAGAGATGGAACACAATCCAGTCCGTGCATTCAAAACAGTCCTGGAGTGCTGAAAGAGCTCCCTCTGGCCAGGTTTGTATCTGCGTTGTGGACGGTTTGCTGCTAGTTAGCAGTGGTCTGTATGCAGGAGTTGACATAACGGAGAGATGGTCCGAATTTCCAAGGTCGGGGTGGGGAGTTGCCTTGAATGCCTGTTTGAAGTTTGTGTAAACCCGGCCCAACGCGTTTACTCCTCGGGTTGCAAAGACAACATGTTAATAAAAAATGTGACTGCACATTTTTAGGTTGGCTTGATTAAAATCTCCAGCAATTATATAAACGCAGCCCGGGTTTGCAGTTTGCTTTGCACTGACGGACTGATATAGTGTGTGGCTAGCGCTGCCTTTGGGATGCACACGGCTGTAATGCCAACAGCTGTAAATTCCCTTGGCAGGTAGAATGGCCGGCATTTCAGTGTCAAACTCTAACTCCTCAGAGCAGTGGCTCAACACATTTGTGTGCCAGTTGTTGTTTGTGTGTGTTTCATACACCACCTCACCAAGATTTTCCACTGAGAGCATGAATCCTATCTGCTCGAAAGTTTGTTAGCCCGTCCAACATCAGAAACAGTGGAGTTCAGCCATGACTTGGTAACGTTGAATGCACAACAGTCTTTCACCTCACATTTTGTGGTTAAATCCACTCCTAGGCAGTCCGTTTTGTTTTCTGGCGAGCGGACGTTAGACAGCAGAATAGATGGAGGCGCTGGTCTGTGTGGATTAGCCTTCAGTCTAGCGGCGATACCTGCCCAAGTGCCACCCTTGTGGGTTCTTCCACACCACTCGTGTTGCTCCCCTGGGCGGCCGGTGATGGCAGGTGGTACCGCTGCTGTGCAGGCCTCTGGGTCTTGCTGCCATAATATTCCCAGTCCACGTAAAGTTTGGGGATCTAAAGCCAGCAAATCGCTCGATAACGTACTGCAGAGCTTCTCAACCTTTACGTATTTGCGACCCGAGTTTTCATAACCGTTTTAATCGCATCCCCCTAACGTTTTTTTGAAAGGAGCCCACTAATACTAATTTGTTCTTTTTTTAATTAATGATATTTCATAGATGCATATTTTATTATACCTACTTTATCAACATTTAACTCTATATTTATTTTTCTAGTATCCGAATGTAGTTTAAGTTCATTTGTTTTGGTTTCAATAGATGGATTTTTCATATTTTTGATTCCTCCTTTTTTTTTTTTCTTCACATCTTCGTGCCCCCTTTTCTTTCTTCGCGCCCCCCACCACACAGTTTGAGAACTACTGACGTACTGGAATGATCAGATGCACGAAGTTTGAGTAAAGTGGATCGATTTGTAGGTAATTTTCGTGAAAAAACATAACGGGGAAGACCTCCCATTTAATGAAAAACGCACATTGTTAGCAAGTGGCCGCTGCCAGCTCCAGGTTCAATGGTTACAGTTGGATCTCTCTTTGTAAGTTTCAACTGGTCCAGAATTCAGCTGCCCACCCACATCATTACTAGAACCCCCTCGTATTCACCACATCACTCCCGTCTTGTAGCAGCTTCACTGGCTTCCAGTTAAGTTTTTCGTATTCAATTCAACTTTTAAGGCCCTCCATAACCTCGCCCCTCCATATCTGTCTGACCTCCTCCATGTTGCCATTCCCGCCCGTCCCCTATGTTTTGTCTCGGTAGAGTATTATATTGCTCTACTTTCCCCTTTTGTATTATTAATAAGCAGCCTTTCTCGGAATGCCTAATCTCAGACTTGCCACTGTTTATAAGGTACAGGGTGAGGCAGAAAGGATGGACGTTTTTTACAAAATTCTTACAAAGAAATTTATTGAAAGATTTGAGTTCATATTGAAATAGCATTTGACAATTTGTAGGGATGGAAATGCAGGTCTAAATGCAGAATACGCCCTCCTGAACGATTACTGAGGCCAAGTTCAGAAGAATGCTTCCGAGCAGATCGACTTGGACTGCGCAGCAGGGCTACTCGTACGCTTTCCACATTTTAGGGTATGCGTGCCGTTCGTGTAGCCCCCGGCGGTCTTTTGTTCATTAGTGTATCTCGTGTACGAAGCACTTTAACCCAACGTAGGATAGTGTTACGAGTGGGAACAGCTTTATATCTGTGGATAATGAAATGGCAACAAAACTCACACTAAACTGCGGTAATAGATTGATTGATCTTGACAAAACAGTCGTACGCAAAAACGCGGTGTTCCATCGTCCATGGTTCCCTGGCTTCAACTAAAAAGAACATAAAAAAATGCTAAGACTTCACGAACCTAACGCCACCCTACCGCACATCTGTCACTCCACCTAGTGGTGAGCTCTAGCCATTTCAAAGACGTCCGTCCTTTCTGCCTCACCCTGTATTATAATACTAGGCTGACCCGCCTTTTAAGTTGACCACTTCTTAAGGCAGTTCAATATGCAGATCAATTTGATATTTTAGACAAACTCATTACTTTGGTCATATTGCATTTGAGCGGTATTACTTTAATACTCGTAGTTTCTGTTATTTTTGTGATGAAATTTAAACTTTTTTTCTATATTGCGGTCGCCCTTTTGAACCCCCCTGATATTTACTACGCGGTGAGGCATTTGTACTCCATCAACATTATTTCCAGAGACATCATTTTGTCTAATTTTCCAGCGCATCGCGCACAAAAGCAAGGGAACGATGGGAGCACCAGAACTCTGCTCACATCATGTCGCTTCGTACCGCAAGTAGTAAGTCTGTGATAAGCAGAATACCGCTACGCTTTCCACTCACGGGACGGAAGGACAATCGGACAATCCTGACCGCTTTTATATAGTAAGAAAGAAGAAGAAGAAGAAGATATTGCACAGTAGAAAATCATCTTTTACCTGGAAAAACGAAACTACAAATCCCATCATGCATTGCAAAATGGACAGGCCGTGTGTCAAACTCTGCACCTGTGTGAAGAGGACAATCCCGGCCGCTTTTATATAGAAGGATGTAACTTCTGCCCGCCTTCCCTTCTACATGTATAACCTCAGGCAATTAGGTGTAGTAAAAGACAAGCAAGAGTTAAATTACAATTTAAACAATGTATTATTGGTAATATTCATAAATAATAATATGCAAAATACATTTGAATATTGGCAACCATACAACCTGATTAAATGATGATGTGTAGTTTCAGGTGGCACACAAGTTCTTTAAAAATGTCTCGAGTTCATTTGTGGTCAGCTTTCAGCCACATGTCTGTTTCAATATGGCTGCCGAGCTGTCCTCTCCATTGTGTTGTCCTTTTCAGTTCATCAGTTTAGTAAGAGAGAGAGAGAGAGGGTGAGAGAGAGGGTGAGGTTGAGTAACAGATTTATAGATGTTCTGTCCAACCCCTACAGCCAATAGGGTGTCATGGTACTTAAAGGCCTCTGAGACAAGCCAATTCCAAACAGCCATACTTCAGACCAATGGGGGGGTAGAACATCTGAACACCTGCCACCTAAACCTCCACCACCACCACCAAAATAGTATGTTGAGTTAAAGCTTGGCAGTTAAGTAGTTTGGCTTTCTTGTGGGGGTTGAAAGACTTTAGAGAAACATTAGATAGATACTTTATTAATCCCAAGGGGAAATTCACATTCCACATAAAAGAAAGTGGTAGAAGTGATCTGTGAAATAGAGAAAAATAGAGATAAAAAGATAGTCATATACGGAGCTGCTGGAAAGGCTGTCACTCGGATGCGGCACCAGAAATAGATTACCTAACCATTAGCCAAACTTGTTTCAGGCACCACCAAATCCTGCTGTAAAATTCAAAGAGACTCAGTCTGTTGTAAACATGAATGCTTCTCACTAATAGAACAATAAAAAAATTACTTTGCTTTGCCTAAATAAAGACATGCAAAATATTTATCAACTTGTATGCAAAATTTCCCTTCACAACACCCTCCAATCCTCTTCCTCCACCCACTTGCCTGTCCCCTTCGTCCGTCTTACCACTATGGGGGGCACAGCATTCAGTAGTTCTGCTCCCCAGCTCTGGGACTCGCTACCATCTGAGCTTAGAAATATTGAATCATTTTCACTTTTCAAATCTAAACTTAAACTCCTTTGTTTAAGATAACTTTTTATATTTGATTACAATTGCTCTGATTTTAATTCTTGTGTTTTTAGTTTTGTTCATAATCTGTGTTTTTGTCTATTTGGTGTCCTTGAGTGTTTAGAAAGGCGCCTACTAATAAATAAAATGTAGTAGTATTTGTAGTAATAACTAGCCGGCATACGGCGGTGTAAGAATAGGAACAGAAAACGGTGAGAAAGGAATTCAGAAATCAAGAAGAGAGAAATACTTCTTGAAGGACGCAGTTGTGAATCGGTGTTTTGCTGGAGACGACAGATAATGAGTCGAAAGATCTAACCCTAGAAAAAGCCGCGTGCAAGTGACCGTGGCTGAAGACTGGTTGTTGTCTGCAAAGATTTGCATTAATCTACGTTTGTCCTTGGGACTTGTTGATAGTCATGGAGAAGGGGAGTCTGAGTGGGAATTGTGTGCGTTTAAATTTAAAAGGGAGATTGGTGTCATAAGGAAGGAGAGAGATTCTGGGAATGAAGACTGTTTCAGAATTTTGGAAAGCGATCAGTTTGCACTCAATAATCTCTCTCTCTCTCTCTCTCTCTCTCTCTCTCTCTCTCTCTCTCTCTCTCTCTCTCTCTCTCTCTCTCTCTCTCTCTCTCTCTCTCTCTCTCTCTCTCTCTCTCTCTCTCTTCTAGTTTGTCCTTCTTCCCTCACACGCAGCCCACACGGCATTTCTCGATTCCTATTCCTCCGCTTCCAAACCCGTCCCCACGCTGGCTGTGGCCTCCCATACACCCCCACGCCGCTTTTCTTGTTTCCTATTCCTCCTTTGGACTCCTGCATTCCCCGCTCCACTCTCATAACCCAATTGGTGTCATGTCACCACCTAAGTGAAAGGGCTAGATATAGGGTGGTGATGTGACATGACCGGGTTTGAAGTGGAAGCACAACAGACCAGAAGAGAAATATATATCCGGTAATCAGATGCCTAAAACTAATAAACAATATATGATTAATTTCAGTGTATTTGATAAAGCCGCGTCAGGGATATGGATCTAAAAAAGAAAGGGAAACCACACTGGAACAGTAGCACTGCTTTCACGCTGGGTGCTGCCAGTTTGCAAGACCGAGCTGAGAACTTGCGTACGCCAGGGTTTGAGTTTTTGAGTTGGCGTGACGCGAAGTTTAGTTTTTATACTTCGCGATGTGAGTGTGGAAACGGGAGTACACAACATTTTTGTGCATACGCACCATTTATACTTTTGGCCCCTGGTGGCTGTGTGGAGGCCAGTTGAGTCCAGTGAACTCCTTGTCATGTTTAAGAAACCAGTTGGAGATGATCTGACCACTTTGACAAAGCGGGTTATTCTGCTGGAAGGAGCTATCAGAAGGTGGGCACACTGTGGTCATGAAGGGATGGACATGGTCAGCAACAACACTCGGGTAGGCTGGGGCATTTAAACGATACACAGTTGGTAGTAAGGAGCTCAAAGTACGACAAGAAAATACCCCCCCATTACAACACCAGCTTGAAGCGTTCATACAAGGCAGGGGGGATCCAGGCTTTCATGTTGTTGGTAACACATTCTGACCCGAACACCCAAATGTCGCAGCACAAATCGAGATTCGTCAGCCAAGGTGACATTTTTTCCAATCTTCTGTTGTCCACTTTTGGTAAGTCCGTGTGACTTGTTGCCTCAGTCGCCTGTTCTTAGCTGTCACCCGGGGTGGTGGTCTCCTGCTGCTGTAGCCCCCCATCTGCTTTAAGGTTCGACATGTTGTGCGTTCAGAGCTGCTCTTCTGCATACCTCGCTTGTAACGAGTGCTTAGTTGAGTTCTTGTTGCCTTTCAATCAGCTCAGATCAGTCTGGCCAGGCTCCTCTGGCATAAGAGATGTGCCCCTCAACTGGGTATTTTCCCTTTTTCGGACCACTCTCTGTAAACCATAGAGGTGGCTGTGTGTGAAAATCCCAGCAGATCGGCAGTTTCTGAAATACTCTGACCAGTCCATCTGGCCACCTTCAAAGTCCCTTCAGTTGCCTTTCTTCCACCATTTGAACCTCGGCAGGTGGTCTTGAAAATTATCTACAGGCTGAAATGCATTGAGCTGCTACCATGTGATTGGCTGATGAGATATTTGTGTTAATAAGCAGTTGATCAGGTGTACCTAATAAAGTGGCCAGTGGGTGTATTTTGTAGGTTGGCGCTCCCCCATTTCCGTGGAGTTGCCCAGTGGGTGCCGTCCAGTCTCGACTTACTGGGGTTTAGCGATGCCTTGGTGTTTTGTGGCCGTGTTGCGTATTCCACCTCGAAGTTCTTCACTGTCTGATGATTGTTTTCCCACCTCCTGATGCTTTTCTAGACCCCCAGTCAAGTCCTTCTCATGGAGTCTATGGCTCAATATGCACGTTAATACTTTGAATTTAACAATATGGTGCCCGTTGAAGCGGTCCTGGACCCCGTGGAGCCATCTTTTTAGATAAGTGGATTAAAGATGCAAACCACCCAGACCTGCTGGTGTCTCGGCAATGGAGAACTTAAACGGGCCCACCGGTTATGATCCCCAAAATGGTGAGGGAAGGTCCTACTGTGGAGGCGTTTTTTCTTCTTGCTGTTAATTTCTTCTCCCTCATTTTATGTTACAGGCTCCATGGACCCCGTGAAGGAGCAGTCAAGCAAACCCCTGCAAGGTGCATAGTGCTGGTGATCGACATGTCCCGGCCGTCATTCCAGCGGCGGCTCTGTGCGGTTTTTGTTCTTGCCTTTTTATTTACTCTTATTATTTTCTTTCAAACTGAATGGCACCTGCCGAGCTTCATATGGGCAAAAAGGCAACCCGCCAAGTATCTGCTGTTTTCATCGTATTACGACGATCGAGAAAACCTCAACGGGCAGATGAAGGGCAGGGCTGCGATTCGACTGATTGCACTTGCGGATGGTGACCACTGGTTGAATGAAGGAGATCGACTTTTATGCCACGTGTGGTGTGGGAGTGGAATGCGTTCCACTGAGGCCCGCCCATCCGCCTTCAACTCTCTGCCCATATGGCGTTATGGACTGGCACACTTCCTCTGCAGGCACCCGTGTGATTCTTCTAACTTCACCTGGGTGAAGGTGGGTCGAAGTCATGAGGACCCCTCGTCTGCAGTCGCCCTGAAACTCCTCAACACCAGGCGACGCCGACCCCCACAGCCCCGGGTCGGACTCACCGTCTGCGTTCCCACTCTCTCCAAGAATTTCAACAACGTCTCTGAGCTCGTCCAGTCTTTGGAGATGTTCAGACTGCTGGGGGCCGAGAAGGTGATCCTTTACAAAGATGGCTGCTCACACAAAATCCAGAAGGTACTGGACTTCTACTCCAGGGAAGGGTTTCTGAAAGTTTTCAACCTGACTGGAGATTCGTTCCTCATCCCATCCAACAAGTGGGATTACCCAAAGCTGCAGCAGGGCTTCCCTGACTTAAAGTTGGTTGTGGCGCTCAACGACTGCCTCTACAGGACCATGTACTCCAACAGGTTTGTGGTGGTCCACGGTTTGGATAAACTGTTCCTGCCAAGCACTTCTAAGAATTGGAGCGATCTCGTGTCCTCCCTCAGATCTGCATACCCCGAAGGGGACATTTTCAGCTTTCTGACCAATCCCCTCACGATGAGCGGCTTCTATGGGATTGTGAACCCCCAAGTCATCGTCCAGGTAGCTGACAATTCGGCCTTGGAGCACCGCGGGAAGTGGGTGGACCTGCGGGGTGAAGTCTTTACGTGCGACAACCGGGATTTGCTCCAGCGGCTTCAGGAGGATGAGAGGCTCGATTATTACAATCTCTCCCTGTTGGAGAACGTGAAAAAAGTCCTGAAGAAAGGTGAGTTACGGCGAGGAATTGGGAATCCAACCCACGCTTTGTGGAAATGAAGCCTCCACTTGGCGCCTCGCGGTCACTGCTTGTTGTATTTGTTACTTAATAAATGGAGTTAAGCAGCTGCTGTTCGTTCCTTCCTTCCTTCCTTTTAGCTCCTCGATTATCTGTTTGGGTGGCGTGTTTACACTGCTAGGCTGACGCCCGATTCCACTTTAGTTTGGTTTGTTTTTTTTTTTTCTCTCCTCTGCCCTCCCCGATTTCCGGTTTTTGGTGTAAATACTCTAAACCGGTGGTCTTGAAGTTGGTCCTGGGGGCCCACACTGGCTTCAGGCGTTTACTTCAACCAGACTCCTAATCACTGATCTCAATTAATTACCTGGAATTTGTCTCTTCTCTTATTCTACATTACAAAAGCATGATTGTTACATTTGTAAGACATTTTGAAATATTTCTGCTTTTGCTAGAGATTGAAATGCTTAACTCTATTTTGTTGGTTCTATTTTGCCCTTTTTTTTTCTGTGCAGTTTCTCCCCCTTCGTTTTTATCTGATTACTGACCATTTAAAAATGACAGCCAGGCAAACACGGAATCATGAAAGGCTGCAACTGCTTAAGGGTTAGACCCACAAATTAGAAAATAATGGATTTATATTGTGTTTATAACTGCTTAGTACATTATATTTTATATATGTGTATGTGTGCGTACTCTTTGCATTATTTGACAGTAAACTATGTAACACACACTATATATTATATATAGTGTGTGTTACATAGTTTACTGTCAAATAATGCAAAGAGTATGCGACGCGTGTTTCACTCTTATTTACTGTAGGCTCATCTGGTGTACACACTCCACTGCATCCCCTCACGGGGATCGGGCGTCAGGCGAAACCCCTTTAAGCTGCCCCACCAGGTAACTCATGTAGTTGCCAGGTAACCACCCATACAATTGGATCATGATTCAGACTGAGTATATCTAATATATATATATTTTATAGAGAGAGATACTTGATTAATCCCCAAGGGGAAATTCACATACTCCAGCAGCAACCTACTGATAAAAAAAACAATATTCAATTAAAGAGTGATGATAATGCTGTAATGGAAGATGACGGAGGGGGAATAAAGAGTGCAGATGGGCGTTGGTCGCTTCAGTGCAAAACCAGCTGTGAGGATTTGTTTTTCGAAAATAGCCAGGAATGTTCAAAAGATACAGCCAAGGCTATGTAAGGAGTTGTTTTTCACTTCAAGGGGCCTCCTTGCACGCAACGCTTATTATTGTGCGTCTTCTGGTACTAGGCACCGTCTCGGTCAAGGCCAAGTAGAGGAAAAACAACACCGTGTCCCGTGGAAGGGTGTGTACTGAAACTGATCACTTCTGTATGCACTGCTTGCACGTAAGCCGCTTTTTGGGCAATGACACTCAATTAGCATATAAGGGAAGGTTCCGCCCTCAGCTTCTTTGGAAGCTCAACCGTGGGGAAAGTGCCCACCGCCTGGTATTTGGGACCAGGTACACAAGTTGATCCTCTGACGAGACTGACATGCGGGCTCCCTCAGTCTACTGGTCTAGGATGATGGCTCTGGGTCTTTTGATATTACTGTAAGCATATATTTGTTTCTATAATCTATTGTTACTGCATTATACTATTCATATGTATTTATATGTTATAATTGAATAAGTAAATTTTACTAAAGTATCGGACCTCTTCTCTATGATTTTTGCCCACTTACTCTAAAGAACCCCTTGAACCATTTTCCCAATTAAAACAAATGCAGTTCAAATTAAAAAAAAAAAAAAAGTGTGTGTGTGTGTGTGTATATATGTGTATATACACTCACCTAAAGGATTATTCAGAGGAGAATGAATGGGCCGACTGATTCAAGCTGATAGAAGAGCAACTTTGACTGAAATAACCACACGTTACAACCGAGGTATGCAGCAAAGCATTTGTGAAGCCACAACACGCACAACCTTGAGGCGGATGGGCTACAACAGCAGAAGACCCCACCGGGTACCACTCATCTCCACTACAAATAGGAACAAGAGGCTACAATTTGCATGAGCTCACCAAAATTGGACAGTTGAAGACTGGAAAAATGTCGCCTGGTCTGATGAGTCTCGATTTCTGTTGAGACATTCAAATGGTAGAGTCAGAATTTGAGAACATGGATCCATCATGCCTTGTTACCACTGTGCAGGCTGGTGGTGGTGGTGGTGTAATGGTGTGGGGGATGTTTTCTTGACACACTTTAGGCCCCTTAGTGCCAATTGGGCATCGTTTAAATGCCACGGGCTACCTGAGCATTGTTTCTGACCATGTCCATCCCTTCATGACCACCATGTACCCATCCTCTGATGGCTACTTCCAGCAGGATAATGCACCATGTCACAAAGCTCGAATCATTTCAAATTGGTTTCTTGAACATGACAATGAGTTCACTGTACTAAAATGGCCCCCACAGTCACCAGATCTCAACCCAATAGAGCATCTTTGGGATGTGGTGGAACGGGAGCTTCGTGCCCTGGATGTGCATCCCACAAATCTCCATCAACTGCAAGATGCTATCCTATCAATATGGGCCAACATTTCTAAAAATGCTTTCAGCACCTTGTTGAATCAATGCCACGTAGAATTAAGGCAGTTCTGAAGGCGAAAGGGGGTCAAACACCGTATTAGTATGGTGCTCCTAATAATCCTTCAGGTGAGTGTAGATAGAGTGAGTAAGCGGAGTACCGTGTGAGGGTTTTATTACGCATTATAGTGCAAGTGAGAAGGGTAAGGAGCAATGTGAAGGTAGACTGTGTTTCAGGGGTATTCCCAGGGGCGTCTGTGTCCTCTTGGGGTGCGATTACCCCTCCAGCTTACAACGTATTTACACCAAAAAAAAAGGTTACAGGATATATCAAAACCTTAATCATTATTTCCAATTATTTCTTATTGAAAAGTCGTCTGGCACGAGGAGGAAGAAAGGAGTTTGTGGTGCGATTTGTGTGGGTTTTCAAAGCGACTCTCCGTCCTGATTTACTGAACTTTAGTTCTCCGTGTAATGGATGTCTGTCATCAGCTGAGATTTCCAGTTTCTTGAACGTCACCTGCCCTCTGAGACACACACACACACACACACACACACACGCCAGTCAAATCCTCTCCATCAGCCCCAATAACTTTAGCTGCACACTTCGTATTCTGCTGGAGCCGTTTTGAGTTTTGGTTTGTCAAACAATGAAAGTGATGACCGACTGCGATGAAAGGACAACATGAGGTCCTTGTCTACTTGAAATAGTTTGAGTTTATGGAGGAGAAATAAGCGCTGGTTGCATTTAGAGAATTATTGTATTTGTATTCTGCTTGTCCTGCCTTGCGCCCTGTGTTGGCTGGGATTGGCTCCAGCAGACCCCCGTGACCCTGCAGTTAGGATATTGCGGGTTGGATAATGGATGGTTGGATGTATTCCGGTTGAGTCTGTTATCTAGGTAAGTTCCTAAGTATTTCTATTCAGTCACCATTTCTACCTCCTCTCCCAGAACTACAATGGGTGAACATACAGATTTCTATCTCTTAAAATCAAATCTCATTTCTTTTGTCTTTTTTACATTCGGAGTGAGAGACCAGTTTACTGTCCAGTCCACCTGATTTACATGGTGGTTTTCATCCTATGAGCCTGGTGTCGTCGGCATACTTGATGATGGAGCGGCGGTCACTGTTCTGTCTCGGGTCACTTGTGTACTCCAGCATTTGTCAAGTATTTGCGACTCGAATTTTCATAACCGTTTTAATTGTGCCCCCGTTCTAAACGTTTATTTTGAAACCCTAATAAATTTTATTCTGCTGATACACCGCTACAAGTTTTATTATACCTGATTAACGTTTATCGACATTTATCTATTTCTCTAGTATCGGAATGTACTTTAAGTTCATTTGCTTTGGTTTCAATAGATGTATTTTTCATATTTTCGATTCTTGTTTTCCTTTTTTTTCCACATCTTCGTGCCGCCCTGTTACTTTGTGCCCCCCTCCTCACATTTTGAGAACTGCCGCTATAGTCAAAGAGGCTCGAAATAGTGAGAATAGACCAATTCAATTCACCCTCCTATAGACTGGGCACTAATATACTGTATAGACAAATGTTTAATAAAACTGAAATAACTAGCAAATGGCTCTTACAAGCTTACTGAAAGAAATACGAGATGTCAAGGATGAAAAGTCCCAGGGCGGCATTGATTTAGCAATCGATGTTCATAAAATGCTATTAAGTGACAAGCGGATGAAAACTGGGCACGCGTGTCTTTGTTTGTTTGCTCTTCCATCGTTGCTGTTCGCCTTCTGACGTCGCTTTTAGACGAGACCTGTTTATTCTACAACACGTGATCGGTAGATATGTCAATACCAGATAGTCAGATACTTTAATCTATTTGAGGATGTTCGTTTATTTTTTTTCTTTTTAAAACAATAAAGTTTCTAATGTTTCAACAACCTCCTGTCTCAAGAGGGCATCTCCTTCTGTTCACAGGTTGTAAAGAAATTGGGCACAACTTGAACTGTCATCCTTTCTCAAGCTGTAAACCAATCTAGTCCTGGTGCCTTTCCCTTCACAGGTGATAAAATCGTCAATACAGCGTGAGGCGTCTCCTGAATGCCCGTGCAGTTCAAACAGATGGCACTGATATTGGTACAAGTCAGGAAAACTGACTGTCTCTGATGTTAACTGTCCATGCTAGTGACCTGCAGTATATTGAAGTTCATCTGTTGTTTTGTCGTGAGCAAAATTAACAGATTTTGTACCCCACAACACAGCTGGCCAGCAGAACTGCCGGTGTACACAATAAACAGTAATGGCGATAAGACGCCCCCTGCAGACGTCCTGTGTTTGAATGAATGACTGTTGAAAAAAGTGTCCTGTACTTTAAACTGTCTGTGAACGATTTAAAAGAAAGTTCTCAATCCAAAGTGTAATAAATGGGTTTACGTTCATACTGTTCAATTTCCCAATCCGTATACACTGTGTGCACAATTAGGCAAGTGAGTATTTTGACCATATCATCATTTTTATGCGTATATTCCAACTCCAAGCTGTATTAACTTGAATGCTTATTGGATTTCAGCACGTCAGGTGATGTGTATTTGTGTAATGAGGGAGGGTGTGGCCTAAGGAGATCAACACCCTATATCAAGGTGTGCAGAATTATTAGGCAGCTAGTTTTCCTCGGGCAAAATGGGCCAAAAAAGAGATTTAACTGACTCTGAAAAGTCAAAAATTGTAAAAAGTCTTTCAGAGGGATGCAGCACTTTTGGAATTGCTAAGATATTGGTGTGTGATCACAGAACCATCAAACATTTTGTTGCAAATAGTCAACAGGGTCGCAAGAAACGTGTTGAGAACAAAAGACGCAAATTAGCTGCCAAAGATTTGAGAAGAATCAAACGTGAAGCTACCAGGAACCCATTATCCTCCAGTACTTTCATATTCCAGAGCTGCAACCTACCTGGAGTGCCCAGAAGTACAAGGTGTTCAGTGCTCAAAGACATGGCCAAGGTAAGGAGGGCTGAAACCCAACCACCACTGAACAAGAAACAGAAGTTGAAACGTCAAAACTGGGCCAAGAAATATCTGAAGACAGATTTTTTTCAAAGGTTTTATGGACCGATGAGATGAGAGTGACTCTTGATGGACCAGATGGATGGACCTGTGGATCAGTAATGGGCACAGAGCTCCACTCCAACGTGGAGGTGGGGTACTGGTATGAGCTGGTATTTTTAAAGATGAGCTAGTTGGACCTTTTTGAACTCAAAATCAACTCCCAAACCTACTGCCAGTTTTTCGAAGACACTTTCTTCAAACAGTGATACAGGAAGAAGACCATGATTTTTATGCAGGCCAATGCTCCATCACTTGCATCGAAGTTCTCCACTGCGTGGCCAGCCAGTAAAGGCCTTAAAGATGAAGGAATAATGACATGGCCCCCCTTCCTCATCTGACCTAAACCCTATCGAGAACTTGTGGGCACTTCTTAAACGCTAGATTTACGGGGGAGAAAAACAATCCACCTCTCTGAAGAGTGTCTGGGAGGCTGTAGTCACTGCTCCACAAAAGCTGATCGTCAACAGATCAAGAAACTGACAGACTCCATGAATGGAAAGGCTTATGACTGTTATTGGAAAGAAGGGTGGCTATATTGGTCATTGATTGATTGATTGATTTTTTTTTAAATGTCAGAGATGTTTATTTGTACATTTTGAGGTGTTTGTTTATTATTCTCACTATAACAGATGAAAAGAAACAAGTGAGATGGGAACATTTTCATTTTTCCTTTAGTTGCATAATAAATCTGCACACTACTAGTTGCCTAATAATTGTGCGCACATATGTATTCCCCTGATGATGTTCACACTCACATTTCCGTTGTGAAACATTCAGGTTTCAGGTTTATTAACATTTTGGATTGACTGATAGCACTGTGTTTGTTCCATATTAAAATGAATCCTCAAAAATACAACTTGCCTAATAATTGTGCACACAGTGTATGAGGCTGTATGCTATTGAACGCTGCAGAAAAATCCCAAACTAGTTCTCTGACCGGTGAAGCAGGCTGATGAAGAAAGGTGTAGATTGGATGTAAGATAACAAGCCGAGCATCTTCCACACTTCGGTTTACACAATAAGCAAAGTGCTGTCTGGAAAAGACTTTGTCTCTGTCGTTTAAAATGCTCAAAGCATCTTGTTGGAATAGTTGGAAGTGCCACTGGGCTGTAGTCATTTAGACAGCCTGGCCTAGAAACCGTAGATACGGGGGTAATGACTGACTGTTTCCACAGATTCGGTACCACAAGTCAGAATTTTTACGCGGCGAAAGGAAAAATGAAAATTTTCCTCATCTCGCTTGCTTGTTTTCATCGGTTAAAGTGAGAATAATAAACGCATCTGACATTTCAAAAAAAAAGAATCGCTGCCCAATATAGCGATCCTTCTGTTCAGTAACAGTCATAAGCCTTCCATTCATGGAGTCTGTTGGCTTCTTGATCTGCTGACGACGTGTCCCAGGCGCCGTTCAGAGAGGTCTTCTCTTTTACTTGCCCGTAAATCTGCCGTTTTAAGAAGGGCTTTAGGTCGGGTAAGGATTGGGGCCATGTCATTATTCTGTCATCTTTAAGGCCGTTCCTGGCTGGCCACGCAGTGGAGTCCTTCGATGCATGTGATGGAGCATAAAAATCGTGGTCTTCTAGAAAGACTCTTTCTTTTACCACTGCTTGAGTGAAGTGTCTTTGTCTTCTAAAAACTGGCAGTAGGTTTGAGGAGTTGGTTTTGAGTCTATCTTAAACCTGATAAGGTCCAACTAGCTCATCCATTAATAATGCCAGACCATACCAGTACCCCACCTTCATCTTACTGGTTGGTTTCTGAGTCGAAGTGGAGCTCTTTGCCCGTTACTGATCCAGCCAAGGCCCATCCATCTGCTCCGTCAAGAGTCCCTCTCATCTCATCGGTCCATAAAACCTTTGAAAAATCTGTCTTCAGGTACTCCTTGGCCCAGTCTTGACCTTTCAACTTGTGTGTCTTGTTGAGTGGTGGTTGGGTTTCAGCCTTCCTTACCTTGGCCATGTCTCTGAGCACTGAACACCTTGTACTTCTGGGCACTCCAGGTAGGTTGCAGCTCTGGAATATGAAAGTACTGGAGGATAATGGCTTCCTGGTAACTTCATGTTTTGATTCTTCTCCAATCTTTGACAGCTAATTTGCGTCTTTTATTTTTTTATTCCCCAACCCGTTTCTTGTGGCCCTGTTGACTATTTGCAACAAAACGTTTGATGGTTCTGTGATCACACCCCAATATTTGAGCAATTGCAAGAGTGCTGCATCACCCTGAAAGACTTTTAGATAGATGGATACTTTATTAATCCCTCAGGGGAAATTCACACACTCCAGCAGCAGCATACTGATAAAGAACAATATTAAAAAGTGATAACAATGCAGGTATAACGGACAATAACTTTGTATAATATTAACGTTTACTCCCCCCTCGGGTGGAATTGAAGAGTCGCATAGTGTGGGGTCTCCTCAGTCTGTCAGTGGAGCAGGATGGTGACAACAGTCTGTCGCTGAAGCTGCTCCTCTGTCTGGAGATGATCCTGTTCAGTGGATTCTCCATGATTGACAGGAGTCTGCTCAGCCGCCCGTCGCTCTGCCACGGATGTCAAACTGCCCAGCTCTGTGCCTACAATAGAGCCTGCCTTCCTCACCAGTTTGTCCAGGCGTGAGGCGTCCCTCTTCTTTATGCTGCCTCCCCGGCCCACCACCACATAGAAGAGGGCGCTCGCCTCATCCGTCTGGTAGAACATCTGCAGCATCTTATTGCAGATGTTGAAAGACGCCAGCCTTCTAAAAAAGTATAGTCGGCTCTGTCCTCTCTTACACAGATCATCAGTATTGGCAGTCCAGTCCAGTTTATCATCCAGCTGCACTCCCAGGTATTTATAGGTCTGCACCCTCTGCACAGTCACCTCTGATGATCACAGGGTCCATGAGGGGCCTGGTCCTCCTAAAATCCACCACAAGCTCCTTGGTTTTGCTGGTGTTCAGGTGTAGGTGGTTTGAGTCGCACCATTTAACAAAGTCCTTGATTAGGTTCCTGTACTCCTCCTCCTGCTCATTTCTGGTGAAGCCCACCATAGCAGTGTCATCTGCGAACTTTTGCACGTGGCAGGACTGGAAGTCTGATGTATGTTGGCTGAACAGGACCAGAGAAAGTCCAGTCCCCTGCGGCACTCCTGTGCTGCTGACCACAATGTCAGACCTGCAGTTCCCGAGATGCACATACTGAGGTCTGTCTGTAAGAGAGTCCACAATCCATGCCACCATGTGTGACTCTACTGCCATCTCTGTCAGCTTGTCTCTAAGGAGCAGAGGTTGGATGGTGTTGAAGGCGCTAGAGAAGTCCAGAAACATAATTCTTACAGCACCACTGCCTCTGTCCAAGTGGGAGATGGATCAGTGTAGCATATAGATGATGGCATCCTCCGCTCCCACCTTCTCCTGGTATGTGAACTGCAGAAGGTCGATCGCGTGGCGGACCTGTGGCCTCAGGTGGTGAAGCAGCAGCCGCTCCATGGTCTTCATCATATGTGACATCAGGGCGACCAGTCATTCCGCTCACTAGGACGTGATACCTTTGGGACTGGGCTGATACAAGATGTTCTCCAAAGCCTCTGGACTCTCCCCTGTTCCAGGCTCAGGTTGAAGATGCGCTGTAGAGGACTCCCCAGCTCCAGCGCACAGGCCTTCAGCAGTCGTGGCGATGCTCCATCTGGACCCGCTGCTTTGCTGGCAAAGGTGAATAAAGGTATTTTTAGAATTTTTGTCTTTTTAGTGTCGGTTAAATCTCTTTTTCAGCCCATTTTGCCTGAGGAAAACAAGCTGCCTAATAATTCTGCACACCTTGATGTAGGGTGTCAATCTTCTTAGGCCACACCCTCCCTCATTACTCAAACACACGTCACCTGATATTCTTAAATCTAATAACTATTCAAGTTTGTACAGAGTCGGAATACATAAATAAAAATGATGGTATGGTCAAAATACTCACTTGCCTAATAATTGTGCGCACAGCGTAATGTTTAGTCAGAGAAGTTAGAAACCGCTAGAATATCCCAATTCAGTTCTACTAATGGTGGTTCTAGGAACCTCCCATAGATTAGTAAAACGTTTATGAATCTTGTGTAACTAGGAAATGGCTTTTACAGGGAGATATTCTAGTCAAGGGGGACTTTAATTATTCAAGTAAGGTGGAGTGGCGACTCTGAGGCTAGAAATCTGCACTGGCAATCGGAAGGTAAATCCCGTAAATGGGGAAAAAAGGGACTCCGCTCTGTTGGGCCCTTGAGTACAGCCCTTAACCTGCAATTGCTGAGCGCTTTGAGTCGTAAGAAGAAACGCTACATACAGTAAATGCAAAGAAAAAGAATTATTATTAACTTTGCAAATGGCGGGGCACAAGAGCGGGAGTTTTTAGCCTTAATCAGTGACTGTTTTTTAACGCCGTATGCTAAAGCACCAACACGAGGTGAAACTTGTACGGATTTATTATTTTGTAATAATCAGGATCGAATTGAGGGAGTAGAGGTGATTGGACCACTAGGGTCACGTGACCAGAATATAAAACAATTTTCAGTCTTTTGTAGGAATGCAGATATAAAGATTAAAATTTGAATTTAATTTTGAGCAGATGTGACAGTCTGAGGATGGGCTGGAACAGGTTTAAAAAATGTAAAGCAGGTTAGATACATACCAAAATCTGGAATGAATAGGAAATTATTAATGCACTGTGGAGTGTGTTTTTTATTTTTTAAAAAGAGTTGAAGCTGGAAAGAACATAAAATAAGACATATAACTAAATTTCAAAGTGAATCGTAGGGCTTATGAGAATATGAGGGCAACCTTTAAGAAGGATATCAGGCAGACAGACAGTTGGAGAGGAATATAGCAGACCTACAGCGTGGTCCAGATCTACTTATGCAGATCCTGATCGTCTGGATGACTTTGTCGTCGGTTCGCACACTTCTCGATGGTCCGGGATTTTTTGGGTGATTTTTTTATGTAATAAACTTAAGTTATAGCGTAATGAAAATTGCATAATTAGATCTGGACCACCCTATAGTTGGGAAATAGCAGATTGGGTGATAGATATTCATTTTAGCATAGTCAGCAGGATCAGAACATTACATAGGTAAATACAGTGGGATGCAAAAGTTTGGGCAACCTTGTTAATCGTCATTATTTTCCTGTCTAAATCGTTGGTTGTTGTCAGTTAAATCTATCATATAGGAGACACACACAGTGATATTTGAGAAGTGAAATGAAGTTTATTGGATTTACAGAAAGTGTGCAATAATTGTTCAAACAAAATCAGGAAGGTGCATAAATTTGGGCACCGCTGTCATTTTATTGATTCCCAAACTTTTCAAACTAATTATTGGAATTCCAATTGGCTTGGTAAGCTCAGTGACCCCTGACCTACATACACAGGTGAATCCGAGTATTTAAGGGGGTCCATTGTAAGTTTCTCTGAAGAGTAGCAACATGGGGGTCACAAAACAACTCTCAAATGACCTGAAGACAAAGATTGTTCACCATCATGGTTTAGGGGAAGGATACAGAAAGCTGTCCCAGAGATTGAAGCTGTCTGTTTCCACAGTTAGGAACATATTGAGGAAATGGAAGACCACAGGCTCAGTTCAAGTTAAGGCTCGAAGTGGCAGACCAAGAAAGATTTCTGATAGACAGAAGCGACGAATGGTGAGAACAGTCAGAGTCAACCCACAGACCAGCACCAAAGACCTACAACATCATCTTGCAGCAGATGGAGTCACTGGGCATCGTTCAGCCATTCAGTGCACTTTACACAAGGAGATGCTGTATGCGAGAGTGATGAAGAGGAAGCACAAACAGAGCCACTTGAGGTCTGCTCAAGCACATTTGGACAAGCCAGCTTCATTTTGGAATAAGGTGCTGTGGACTGATGAAACTAAAATGGAGTTATTTGGGCATAACAAGGGGCGTTATGCATGGAGGAAAAAGAACACAGCATTTCAAGAAACACCTGCTACCTCCAGTAAAATATGGTGGTGGTCCATCATGCTGTGGGGCTGTGTGGCCAGTGCAGGGACTGGGAATCTTGTCAAAGTTGAGGGACGCATGGATTCCACTCAGTATCAGCAGATTCTGGAGACCAATGTCCAGGAATCAGTGACAAAGCTGAAGCTGCGCCTGAGCTGGATCTTTCAACAAGACAACGACCCGAAACACTGCTCAAAATCCACTAAGGCATTCATGCAGAGGAACAAGTCCAACGTTCTGGAATGGCCATCTCAGTCCCCAGACCTGAATAGAATTGAAAATCTGTGGTGTGAGTTAGAGAGAGCTGTCCATGCTCGGAAGCCATCAAACCTGAATGAACTCGAGATGTTTTGTAAAGAGGAATGGTCCAAAATACCTTCAACCACAATCCAGACTCTCATTGGAACCTACAGGAAGCGTTTAGAGGCTGGAATTTCTGCAAAAGGCGGATCTACTAAATATTGATTTCATTTCTTTTTGTGGTGCCCAAAGTTATGCACCTGCCTGATTTTGTTTGAACAATTATTACACACTTTCTGTAAACCCAATAAACTTCTTTTCACTTCTCAAATATCACTGTGTGTGTCTCCTGTATGATAGATTTAACTGATATTTTTTATCGTAACAAAAACGATTTATACAGGAAAATAAGGACTATTAACAAGGTTGCCCAAACTTGCATTCCACTGTATATAGGCTGCGATTATCTGCTTGTCATCCCTCCAGGTGCTTTGTATGCCACCCAGGGATTATCTGTTGGCGGGTGGTCCTCGGGGGGTCCCCACAGACTTAGGTCTCCTGTCACAGGGGTGATGACATCTAACACTGCAAAGACCATTACACAGTTTGTAACTGACCACAACTTATCAGACCCCTGGAGATTTCTACACCCAAACTCAAGAACATATTCCTTCTACTCACCAGTGCATCATTGCTACTCAAGAATTGATTACTTCTTTGTAGATCGCAATTTCTTGCCTACAATTAAATCTTGCACGTATGACGTTATTGTTACTGTATTTCCTACCACGCCCCTTTGATCTTGGAGCTAAAATCATTATGCCCCACATGCTCATCTCGCAGATGCCGTCTTCACCCACTTCTATTAGCAGACGAGAACTGTGAAGAATTTATACCCAAACAAATCAACTTTTCTCTGGAGACCAATACATCATCAGAGGCTCTGCAGGAATACTCTGGGAAACCCTGAAGGCCTTCTTAAGAGGACAGATTATTTTATATCTTTCCCATGGAATAAACTGGAAACCAAGAAGGTATTGGAGCTAACCAGCGAAATTACAAGAAGAGATGAAGAGCATACCAGGTGTCCAAGTGAGACGCTTCATAGGAAAAGGCAGGCTCTGCATTCAGAACTCGACCTTGACCAAAACATCCTGCAGTAGCAACTTCTCCCAACTATCCAAGAACAGTTTGGTGACCAACATGATGGACCCACCGGGCCAGAAGGCAAAAGTGAGAACTCGGTGGCTTGGGGAACAAAACATCAACATTTGGGGTCCATGACCAGGAAACTCCCCAGACCTTTAATCCCATTGAGAACTTGTGGCCAAGAGGCGGGGGGGACAAACAAAACCCCACCAATTCTAAGAAAGTTCAAGCATTCATTATGCAAGAATGGGCTGCCATCAGTCAGGATTGGGCCCAGATGTTGATTGACAGCCTGCCAGGGCAAATTGCAGAGGTCTTGACAAAGAAGGGAGGGCCAGCATTGCAAATATTAAACTTCACGTCATTGTCAGTAAAAGCCTTTGAAACTTCTGAACTGCTTGTAATTCTACTTCAGTCTACCAGAGAAACATCTGACACAAAGATCTAAAAACACTGAAACGGCCAACATGGGTGACTTGGGTCATTCTCGAAACATTTTGCCCAAGATTGTAGATGGGAAGCCATGTTTAATTTATTTTGTTTTGTAAAGCTGTGACTTTCTCCTTCCAGTGCTGCCATGCACACCACTGTAGTTCTGTGTTCTCCTGATGGTGGGCTCATAAACATTCACCAATGTCAGAGGGGCTTTTAGTTGCCTGACCTTTTTATTCTTTTGTGACGCTATGGATAATCCCATGTCTTGTCCTCAGAGTGATCTTTGGTGGTCGACCACTCCGAGTCACAATCGTCTCGCCACAGTCTGTCTGGCGGTTATATTGGTGCAGTCCAAACTCTTTAGAGATGGTCTTGTCACCTTTCCCAGCACAATGAGCTCCAACAGTTCTTTTTCCTGAGGTCCTCTGAAGTGTCCTTTGTCTATGGTGTGATACACCATGTGGCGGACCCTGGCCGGGATGCTCTGACAAGGGAAGGACTTGGCGAGAGAGCATTTTTAGGACCGTTTCTCTCCCGGACCTGTAGAGGGATGCTGAACCCCGCTGGGGCCTGTGGCCACCACCAGGGGGTGCCTGGACGTTTACAGGGCCTTGTTTGGCAGCACTTCCACCACACCAGGAAGTTCTGCTAGAAGAAGGCTGTTGGGCACCTGGAGTCCATCCAGGTCACCCTATAAAAGGGGCCAGGTGCCACTACTCGATGAGGAAGAAGGACGAAGAAGCTGAGGAGGAGGAGGAGGAGGAGAAGTGGAGGTGAAAAGAACTGTGCTTTGCTGATTGTACTGTGCTATTTACTGTGGGCATTGTGCTCTTGTGGGGTGCAAAGGAGGCGCCCCCTCCTGTAAATAAAGGTGTGCTGTGTTGGCAATATGTGTCTCAGCCTGTCTTTGTCGAGGTTTGGGTGGCTCTACGTGCCCCGGGGGTCCACAACCAATGCTGCACAAACCTGTCTGAAGATGAAGCCCCTGACAGGACTCTAAACACGGGGGGCCCCCCCTCACACATTGTCACACATTGAGTGACAACCCCTGACTCACATCACACCTTCAATTCGACACACTTTTTCCACTCCCAGATTTGTCATAAATGAGCAAGTCTGATAATTTGTGTCATTTGTTTCGCTGGCTTCTCCAGGTCTTTACTTTTAGGTCTTGTGTGAAAATCGGATGATATTTGAAGTCGTATTGAGGCAGGAATGTGGAACACCCCTGAGGGGGTCACTAAATTTCAAGGTGCCCTGTACACTTAGTGGGCTTACTCTACGTGACCCCAGCCCACTTGTTCTCTGTCTCTTGTCTTCAGCTCTTCGTCTTTTCTGCTCCTGCTCTCTCCATTGTGTCGTCACTCGGTGTGTTCCTGCTGTAGATTCCTGTGTAGAGGTTATGTGAGGTGTTTTCAAGCGCCACTCAGATCCGTTATTTGATAAGCACACTCTCACCACCAGATGTCACTGTTGCTCAACGTTGTGAGCGTTTGGTCTTCTGTTTCTTTAGTTGTCACGTGTCATGTTTGTCAGCACTGCAGTACAGTGAGAGAGTTTGACAAAGGGGGACTCTGTGACAGCCACCCCTGCATCATCGTCATCTCCACTTTAACTGGAAATGGAAGGAGGTGGGCTGAGCACTAAAAAGGTGCTGGATTATCGTAGTCTTTCCCTCTACTTCCCCTTTACCTGGAGGTAAGTTGTACTCGTCAAGTTCGTTATCGGGTTGGTCTGCTGTTGCACTTTAAGATGATCACACGCATATACAGGTGCTGGTCATAAAATTAGAATATCATGACATATAAAGTTGATTTATTTCAGTAATTCCATTCAAAAAGTGAAACTTGTACATTAGACTCATTCATTACACACAGACTGACGTATTTCAAATGTTTATTTCTTTTAATTTTGATGATTATAACTGACAACTAATGAAAGTCCCAAATTCAGTATCTCGGAAAATTCGAATATCAATTAAGACAAATGGATTTTTAAAAATGTTGGCCAACTGAAAGGTATGAACATGAAAAGTCTGAGCAGGTACAGCACTCAATATTTAGTTGGTCTGGATTATTGCAGCAATGCGGCGTGGCATGGAGTCGCTCAGTCTGTGGCACTGCTCAGGTGTTATGTGAGCCCATGTTGCTCTGATGGTGGCCTTCAGCTCTTCTGAATTGTTGGCTCTGGCGTATTTCATCTTCCTCTTCACAATAGATTTTCTATGGGGTTGAGGTCAGTGAGTTTGTTGGCCAATCAAGAACAGGGATACCATGGTCCTTAAACCAGGTACTGGTAGCTTTGGCACTGTGTGCAGGTGCCAGGTCCTGTTGGAAAATGAAATCTGCATCTCCATAAAGTTCGTCAGCAGCAGGAAGCATGAAGTGCTCTAAAACTTCCTGGTAGACGGCTGCGTTGACCTTGGACCTCAGAAAACACAATGGACCAACACCAGCAGATGACATGGCACCCCAAACCATCACGGACTGTGGAAACTTTACACTGGACCTCAAGCAACGTGGATTCTGTGCCTCTCCTCTCTTCCTCCAGACTCTGGGACATTAATTTCCAAAGGAAATGCAACATTGACTTTCATCAGAGAACATAACTTTGGACCACACAGCAGCAGTCCAGTCGAGACACTTCTGACGCTGTCTCTTGTTCAAGAGTGGCTTGACACGAGGAGTGCGACAGCTGAAACAAACCCATGTCTTGCATACGTTTGTGCGTGGAAGTTCTTGAAGCACTGACTCCAGCTGCAGTCCACTCTTTGTGAATCTCCCCCACAGTTTTGTTTCATAGTCCTCTCCAGGGTACCAGCGGTTATCTCTATTGCTTGTCCACTTTTTTCTACCACATCTTGTCGTTCCCTTCGCCTCTCTCTCTATTAATGTGCTTGGACACAGAGCTCTGTGAACAGCCAGCCTCTTTAGCGATGACCTTTTGTGTCTTGTCCTCCTTGTGCCAGGTGCCAATGGTCGTCTTTTGGACAACTGTCAAGTCAGCAGTCTTCTTCATGATTGTGTAGCCTACAGAACTCGACTGAGAGACCATTTAAAGGCTTTGAAGGTGTTTGGAGTTCATTAGCTGGTTAGAGTGAGTGTGGCACCAGGTGTCTTCAGTATTGAACCTGTTCACAATATTCACATTTTCTGACATACTGAATTTGGGACTTCCATTAATTGTCAGTTATCATCAAAATTAAAAGAAATAAGCATTTGAAATACGTCAGTCTGTGTGTAATGAATGAGTCTAATGTACAAGTTTCACTTTTTGAATGGAATTACTGAAATAAATCAACTTTGTCATGATATTCTAATTTTATGACCAGCACCTGTACATAGCTATACACATACACATGGACCCTAACCACAACAGTGCCCCATGAATGACACACACACGCTGATTAACCTTTACACTTGTGGTTAGCAGCCCGGACACAGACAGGTAAACATGTTGGTTCAAACCCACACACGTTTATTTACACTACTGTTTACAATGGTGAACACACACAACCCAGTACCACAGCACCAATCACCCCAAAGTCCAGGCCCTCTATACCAGGCCTTTTCTCTCTTCTGACCGCCTCCACTCCTCTCCACCGACTTCCGTCCTCATATGGAGGGAGGAGGCCCCTTTTATAGTCACCCGGATGTGCTCCAGGTGCCTCCCGACAATCTTCCGCCGGCTCCCCAGTGTGGCGGAAGTGTCGGCTGTGCAACCAGAAGCACTCCGGGTGTCCCAAATCCTCTTTCCCCAGCACTTCTGGGTGTGGTGGAAGTGTTGAGGTCCAGGGCTCCAAAGGTATAGGGGCACCCCCTGGCGGTGACAACGGGCCCCTACAGGGTTGAGCATCAAAGCTCTGTACCCGTGGCCCCGAAAGGCACCAGGGCAGTCACCCCCACGTGGTCTGGGGGAGGCGTAAGCCCTCCCCTGGTCCTCCTGGGCGTCCCGGCCGGGTGGCAACCAGCCATCTGTGACATCCTTTAAACCACACAAGTGATTTAGGTATAACACAGCAAGAACAACATACAATGTTTTAAAGATATTTCAGGCCTAAATATTACTTCTGGTCTACAAGAATACATTTAAACATACAGTACAAAGGCTCAGCACTCTTGACTATCGGCCATTTATCAGCCAAGAATGCCTTACTTTACATCCTGTTCCATACTATTGGGTGGAGCTCACACCCTCAGCCTTAATAAACCTTGCTGCATGGCGTGTAATGGCAAATCTCCAGCTGCACCAGGTGCTCAAAGAAATCTAACTTATTATTTCAATCACTCTATGGACATTAAGACAAAGCATAGAAAGTTATAAGCAGCATGGTACAGTGGAACCTCGGGTCATGAACATCTCTGAACACGTACAAATCGGGTTACGACCAAAAAGTTCGCCAGACTTTTTCATTTGTTCACGACCACACACTCGGATGACGAACAAGCCAGTTCCCCTTCCAGTTCGTACGTGCCGGTGATTTCTGCACGTGTTCAGTCTCTCCCTGTACAGTACGTTGTTCTCGGTCAGACACGCATCATGCAAAGGGACTTTACCTCAAAACTGTAATCTCCTCTCCACCCAGTTTCTCCTCAGAACTCGACTCATGCAAGGTTACTTTTCTTGGTTGTTTATGATTAGTTTTTGGATAAATTAAGGATTTTTCAAATGTTCATTTTTTTTTCCCCTGTGCTTAAAACTCATTAAAAAAAGTGTTTACATCGAGCGGTTCGTAAGGCTGTTAGTTTTCTCTGTTCAAGGTTTTCTCAGTGTTATTTAATGTAGTTTACTACTGCACTGAGCATTCTATGGTATAATTAACTATTTTTGTGCTTAAAAATCTTTAAAAAAATACATTTACATACAGTTCATATGGTCCGGAACAGATTAATTGTATTTACATACAATCCTACGGGGGAAATTAGTTTGGGTCACGACCAAATCGTGAACGAATGAACGAATTAAATTCGGATTTGGATATATAAAGGTATTAGAAAAAGCTTACAAAAAAGTAAAAATGTCAAGGATGAATGTCCCAGGGCGGCGTGTGATTTAGCAATCGATGTTCATGAAAATGCTGTTAACTGACGATTGGATAAAAACTGGTCACACATGTCTTTGTTTTCTTCTCTGAAGTCGCTCCCCCGTCGTCGCTGTTTCTCTTCTTCTTCTTCTGACATTGCTTTAGAATGATATTTATTTATTTTTATATATATTTATATTATATATTTATTAGGCATATTTATTATAAAGTTTCATGCCATGGTTTCACATCACGTGAATGTTGCATGCCCCTGATTGGCTGGCTGTCAATATGATGGATAAATTTTGCTCAAACTCTTTAATCTATCTTTTCCCAGATAAAAATAAAGTTTTTTGACATTGCCTCATGTCCTTCTTTGCCAGGCTGTAAACCAAATTGTTGTCCCAGACGTCCATCCATAAAGTAATCAATAGCCTGAGGTATCGACTCGGTCTTCCTTTTTTCCAGGCTGTAATACCAATTCAGCACTATGCTGTGAAAAACTGTTTTAAAAGGCAGGTGTAAGGGAAGAGGATAGGCCTTGTTATTATAATGCCTCCTACATCTGAATTCATCTTGTTGGGATTGAGCAAAATAGAATAATAAAAAAACAGAGAATAATTTTTAGATTTTATACACCATACAGGCACCAAGGTGGGTGCTGATTGGATTTGATCACATATGTGGGGAGGGAAGATGTTTGTGTGCTCCTGGGCATTTCTACCCTCCATCTTTGCCTATCTTGCCTATGCCCGGGACATCCACTGAGTCTAAGTAAAGGTGTTAGATAAGATGAGACAGACGGCCTTTACTTCACTGGACAAACAGTAAGGACGGAATTATTAGCCCCCTGGTAGAAATGGAACGTTTTTCTAAAATCCTGCCTAATGTTCACAACATTCATGAAAACTTCCAGTGTAAAACATCCATCAATGTACAGGCCTCCATTTTGTACATTTTAGATTTTGTAAAAATCTCCTAGATTGTAAATCAGGTGAGGTCAGGTTGGGGAGTGGGCACTGGTACAGAACGGTGCCTTACCCACCACACAACGAAACAACTCGGCATCCTGGTTGGCAAAGGCAGACCCCCCCCCCAAACAGAGACGCAGTCCAGTCCCACCCTCTACCTGCCACAGCCAAGAGTTACATGGATGTCCCCTTGGCCTAGTCCAGTCACTCGGGTCCTCAACAGTAAGGATCGCCCTTGGGGAATCGCACTACATGGCTGTAGTGCCGTAACTGACGCTCACTCACAATGCAGGTCATGTGCCTCATTTGGGACTCTGTGAGCAACACAAAGTCACACCAGTGGTACCCAAGGATCCTCCGACGAGACACACATGAAGGAGTCCAGTCTTCATCTCAGGTCACTGGATAGCATCCATGTCTCACAGACAGGGAGCACTGGGACTCTAACGACTTGGACCTTCGTCCTTTTGCAGAGATAGAGGGGGCACCACACACCCCTTTCAGAGACCTTATGACCCCCCCATGCTCTCCCAATCCGTCCACTGACTTCATAGGAAGAGTCACCAGAGTCGCAAGACTGTCACTGCAGAGGTAAGTAAACCTCTTGATGAGGTCGACACTCTCTCCGCAGACAGACACAGTGCTGATGGCCGTGCCCAAGAGGTCATTAAAAGCCTGGATCTTGGTGTTTATCAGGACCCTCACAAGCCCAGACATCCATCCATTCATTCATTCATCCATTTTCCAACCCACTATATCCTAACTACAGGGTCATGGGGGTCTGTTGGAGCCATCCATTCATCCATTTTCCAACTTGCTGAATCCGAACACAGGGTCACGGGGGGTCTGCTGGAGTCAATCACAGCCAACACAGGGCACAAGGCAGGAACCAATCCCGGGCAGGGCGCCAGCCCACCACAGGGCACACACACCAAGCACACACTAGGGACAATTTAGGATCGCCAATGCACCTAACCTGCATGTCTTTGGATTGTGGGAGGAAACCCACGCAGACACGGGGAGAACATGCAGACTCTGCATAGGTTCACTTCCCAGGTCTCCACTGTGCCGCCAAGCCCAGACACTCACTCAATAATTAATAATAAATTGGGGTGGTCAAAATTGTTATCCCCCCCCCTTCCAATAAGAATTCCTCAGGAAAAAAAGGAAGCAATTTGTAGCTTTTCAGATTTCAAAGCACACCAGAACCTCAAATGACTTGATGGCCCCAATCCGTCAGCACTGAGCCCCTACAACAACCCGGACAGAATTCTGGCTCCTACAGATTACAATCAATCAATCACAGATACTCCTAATCTCAACTCGTTATGCGTACAAAGCATACCTGTCCACAGAATCCATTTCTTCCATTCCAACCTCTCCAGCACCACAGGCAACACCAAAGGACATCTGGGACAAGGCTGCAATGGGTGACAAGACCACCATCAAAATACTTGGTGAGAATGTAACAACTGTTGGTGCAATTATTCTGAAATGGAAGAAATAAAAAAAATGACCATCAATTGCCATCGGTCTGGAGCTCCATGTAAGATCTTGTGTCATGGGGTGGGTGAGGAAAATCATGAGAAAGGTGAAGGCCGCTGCCACCTAGTGGTCTGGGGGAGTTAACACCCTCAGTAAATTCTCTCCCCCTGGTCCTTCCACTGTCGAGGCATCCTGGCCGGGTAAGAAGGGGAGTACCCACTTCGACAGCAACTCGGGTGCACAAGTGGTGGGTGGCGAGGACGAGACAAAACCTTTTATTCTGCTGGCACTTACAGGCACCTCCAGGCAGGTGAAACAAGTGCATTGAGAAGGGTGGAGACCCCACTGAGAAATAAATGACATGATCGGTTTTGTGAAAGTTTGTTCCATTTTCTAACTTTAACTCGATTCCCCCCAGTAAATCAGATGGTTAGTAGTGACAAGTCAAGTAAAATGGCACCTTTTATTGGCTAACTAAAAAAAGATTACAATAGGCAAGCTTTCAATGCAACTCAGATCCCAATTAGGGTCTCCATATTACAGACAAAGACATAACAGCACTTGAGGAAGACAAGAGAAGGGTGACTGGGCTGATTTGGGGGCTTAGGGCTATAAGGCGACTCAGGCCCCTTCTTTGGGCAAGAATGTAATACAGAAGGGGCCTGACTCACCTCATCGCCTCTGGTCTTCCTCAAGTGCTGTTATGTCTTTGTCTGTAATATGAAGACTCTAACTGGGGCCTGAGTCACCTCGAAAGCTCACATACTGTAATCTTTTTAGTTAGCCAATAAAAGGGGTCATTTTACTTGTCACTACATTCATATGTTATACCTGCATTGCTATCACTCTGATATTTAATATTGTTATTATCAGTATGCTGCTGCTGGAGTATGGAAATTATAAAGTATCTATCTATCTATCTATTATATAGTGCCTTTCACATCTATCTATCTATCTATCTATCTATCTTATAGTGCCTTTCACATCTATCTATCTATCTATTATATAGTGCCTTTCACTATATGTTGCTGTGTGATACAAATCAAGTATCAAGTTATCTAATCTACTTGACGCCAGCCATTGAAATGGACCTGCAGCTTCAAGAAGTCCAAACGTCATCTGACTACATTTGAATTTAAATTTGAATTGCACAAATCATATCTGCTTTATCCATCTACAATAGTTATTTTTACTAACACACTGTAATGATGAAAAGTGATAAGTGGCAGAAAAAAATGGACATCACCAACAAAAAACAACAGGAGATCAGGTTTAAGGAGCACCAAAGATGCCAATGGCGAAGATGCAGCTGCATGGTGTGAGGTGTTACGGGACTCTGGGGGTCTCTTGTGAGCAAAAAGGACCCAGTGATGAGAGTGTGAAGAAAAGGTTATGGTAAAGCACAGGCAGGGGGTCTTTACCAAGAAGGAGAAAGGCTGTGCTGCCAAAAGGCAAAATGCGAAACACGAGTGAAAAACCCCAAGCGCTGGGGTCTGCTTGAATCTGAGGGCGGCTGTCACGAAGAGAGCCCACTGAGGGGTAGCGAATACTGGGAATGGCACCACATTTATAGCAGCGCTTCTCGTGATGTCAGAAAGGTGACTACTCTAATCATGTGATACAACTTGGAGGAAAGGACGTATTAAAAAAAAAAAAAAAGTCACACTTTGTCAAAACAAGTTCAAACCAAATGGTGCCTAACCTACAAAAAAAAAAAATACACCTAATAAATAGTCGAGTGGTCACCTCTAGAAGTCGCAGGCCATGCACTTCTGTAACGAACACACCATCAAGTAAAAGTTACACAGCCTCTGAGGCCAACAAAGCTCAGGATGATCCGAGGCCAACAAAGCTCAGGATGATCCAAGGCCAGCTGACCTGCCATTCCAGCCCACAATCAGCAGGAAATATTCCACATTTGATTTAGCGCCCCATCCACAAAATCGAAATATTGTCCCAGAAATGTCTCACTCCCAAATGGCATCCCAGCCTAATGCTCGATCCACTTTTGTTTTCTTGTTGTTCCTCCCCAGTTCCATCCACTTAATTTCTCCACAATAACATCAAGTTGAGTTCTGATGGTCCCTAAAGTCCTCCTCTCCACCACACTACTTGGTCCCTTATTTCACGTTGTCTGTGGTTCTCATCAGCCAACTGAAGAGGACTTGCATTTAAATTCAGTCCAGAACAACAAAGCCTTTAACTTCGTGGGTTACTCTTCCCTTAGGTGGCATAGTGGCGCAGTGGGTAGCGTTGCTGCCTTAAGGGTTCGCTTCCCAGGTCCTCCCTGTGTGGAGTTTCCATGTTCTCCCCGTGTCCGCGTGGGTTTCCTCCCACAGTCCAAAGACATGCAGGTCAGGTGGATTGGCGATTCTAAATTGGCCCTAGTGTGTGTGTGTGTGTGTGTGTGCCCTGCGGTGGGCTGGCACCCTGCCCGGGGTTTGTTTCCTGCCTTGTGCCCTGGGTTGGCTTGGATTGGCTCCAGCAGACCCCCGTGACCCTGTAGTTAGGATTTAATGGATGGATGGACTCTTCCCTTAAGCATTTCCCACACAACCACAACCGCAGTACAAAGCACGGCACACACTTCTGTCTTCATCTTCTTCATCTTCTTCATCTCTCTCTCTCTCTCTGTCTCTCCTTCCTCTCAGCAAGCTTTGTCTTCTCCTCCCAGACTCCGACCTCTAGAGCTGCAGCAGTGTGACCCCCCAGGAGTATCTCCGGTGTCCCGGAAACAGCAACTGTGAGTTAGTTGACCAAGTTGGGCTCCTCAGTCTCTGAAGTACCCCCTGGTGGCTCCTCTGGAACCCAACAGGTTTGAGCCAACAAACTCCAAGTCCCGGTGTGCCCGGTGGGAATGCATGGTTGCTGTAGCAACCCAGGGGGGCTGCCACCTAGTGCTCTAACGCCCGGTCCTTTCATTATGAAGTCGTCCCGGCTGGGTAAGGATGCCAGCCAACCACCACAACAGTAACCCCACCTCCTTTTGTGTTCTGTCTGTCCTTCCTGATGAATGTCTACCCCTCTATGCTCTACTCATCGCCATCTTTGTTATGTGGCCAGGTTGCCGTTATTGCTGTAATATCATAATTCTGCTCCTCTCCATTCAACTCCAGCTCACTTGTTTAGTCTCCTTGTAGCGTGTTAGTCATTTTACTTTTGGGTGAGAGTTTACCTTCCATTTTTGCACAGCCCTTTGTTCCTCCATGTAGAGTTCTAAAGCAGGACCCTCCTAAACTCCCAGCCCACCATTCCCTAGCTTGTCTTGCACTGCCACTCGATGTCTTGAATGTTTTGGTAACAAATCTTTTTCTTCTGCAGTGAGACACGTGGCATCCAGTATCCCCCCAGAAGGCGGAATTGTGGGCAACACCTCGGCGTTGATAGTTTCGGCTTTTTACGACGACCGCCTCGTCCTCCTCGGTCCTCCTGTGGTTCGCATCATTGGGTTTCTCAACCAATCAAATCGGGAAGAATTCTTCTGTCAGTTAGAATGTGAGCGTGGGACCTTCTCTGTTGAAGCTTGGGTGGAACCTCACGAGGACACCGTTGGCTCTGGATACGGGGTAGTGGACCTCCTCTGTGAGGACCCGTGCGGACCGGACCCTCCGATGAGAATTACACTAAGTTCAGATACAAATGGGAATTCTTCAGCCCTCCATGTTCTCAACACCAATGAAAAAAGGCCTCCCAGACCCCAGTGGGACTTCACTGTATGTATCGCTGAACTCCTGGGCAATGAGAACAACGTCCTGCAGCTCGTCCAGACCCTAGAGATGTACCGACTCCTGGGAGCTGCGAAGATAATCCTGTATAATGTGGACTGCTCCGATGAGGTAGGGGATGTTCTCGAGCTCTACGCCGAACAAGGCTTCGTGGAAGTAATGGACTGGGCAAAGGTTTTTGATTCTATAGCGTCCTTCACGGACAGAGCCAGGACACGATACCTTGCAAAGACCCTGGCCCAGCATGACTGCCTCTACAGGAGTATGTTCTTCAGCACCTACGTGGTCTTTAATGACCTGGAAGACATCATTCTGCCTTATAGAAACCACACATGGGCCGACATGATTACCTCCCTCAACAAGGGGGACGTCTTCCTTTTTAAAAGCCGTGTCTTCCCCAGTAGTGAATTCAGAGACTCCTTTCATGTTGAGGAATGGGCCGCCATCCCTGGGGTCAGCCTTCTGCGTCACATCTACTGGGAGGAGGGCCTGGCCGATGGAGACGATCTCAAGATGATGGTAAACCCCAGAGCCGTCACCCGCACTTCGACTCGCTCCATTTTAAACTTGAAAGGACAAGTGGTGGAGGTGCCGGGTGGGCTGGCTGTGGTGCACCGCTGCCAGAGGGTCCCATTGACCAGGAGGGGTCTAGTCAGCCAGCCAAGGATCCTGGAGTTCAGCTCTTCTCTCATCAGAAGTGTAAACGCCACGCTGAAGAGACGGTGTGAAGGTAACGCAACGCCGGCCTTTGGGTTAGGACGCTGACCTCTGTGTTTCTGTTTGATTTCTGTTGATAGCTTTGTCGGCGCACATTTTTCATTTTCTTTTTAAGCATTTGAAACCAAAACTACTAAGACCGAAATTTCAGTTAGTCATCATCCAACCCGCTATATCCTAACACAGGGTCATGGGGGTCTGCTGGTGCCAATCCCAGCCAGCACAGGGCGTAAGGCAGGAACAAACCCCAGGCAGGGCACCAGCCCACTGTAGGGCACACACACACACCCACCAAGCACTTGGGTCAATTTAGGACCGCCAATGCACTTAACCTGCATGTCCTTGGACTGTGGCAGGAAACCAGACCCACGCAGACACGGGGAGAACATGCAAACTCCACGCAGGGAGGACCTGGGAAGCGAACCCTTAAGGGTCTCCTAACTGCGCTACCACTGCACCACCGTGTCGCCCTAAGACCAAAATGTGATTAAAAAAAAATTAATAACAAAGTGAAAGAGGACACGCTAAAGGCGCGCAATGTAAGGTACAACAACATTTATTTCTAGAGCACATTTTCATACAAATGGTGGAGCTCAAAGTGCTTTACAGGATGAAGAAAGAGAAAAAGATAAAATATATTAAAAAATAAAATTAGGCAATATTAATTAACATAGAATAAGAGTATCCATCCATTTCCCAACCTGCTGAATCCAAACACAGGGTCACGGGGGGTCTGCTGGAGCCCAACGCTGGGCACAGAGCAGGAATCAATCCTGGCTGGGGTGCCAACCCACCGCAGGACACACACACACACACACACCCACACACCAAGCACACACTAGGACCAATTTAGTAAGGTCCGATGGCCAGGGAGGACAGACAAAACAAGAAAAAAAAACTCTAGAAGGAAAACAAACCAAAATCAGCAGGGGTCCCAATGCCATGAGACCACCCAGCACCCTCTGGGCATTCTACCTCACAATCAGTCCTCGTGGGATTCAGGGTTGATATGGAAGAACTTGATGATTATGGTCACGTGGACTCTGGCCTTGAACACATAAATGGAGGGACATCACGGTGCTTTGATTAGGTGGTGGTATTGCAGATCAACATGACAGAAAACCAGAAGAAGAACAGAGGAGAGAGTAGGGATGAGTACTGATTGAGGAGCCACCATGAATAGTAATGATAAGTAAATGCACATGCAGAGCATCAGGATTAAATTAAAATGAAGCCGTGAGAAAGCCATGTTCAAGTAATGAGTGTTTAGCAGTTGTTTAAAGTGATCCATCATATCAGCCTGGTGAATTCGTATCTGTAAACTCGTATTCCAGATTTGAGGTGCATCACAGCAGAAGGCCGCCTGCCCGCCTCAGCACTTCTTTTAAGTTTAGCTCTCGTAATTCTAAGCAGACCCTCACTTGAAGATCTAAGGTTACGGTTTGGAGTGTAAGGTGTCAGACAGTCCGAGATATAAGACGGGGTCGAGATGATTGAAGGCTTTGTAAACCATCAGCAGGATTTTAAAGTCAATTCTGAATGGCACAGGTAACCAGTGCAGTGACACCAGGACTGGGGTGATGTGCTCAGATTTTCTTTTCCTAGTTAAGACTCTGGCAGCTCCATTCTGCAGTCACTGCAGTCAATTGATGTCTTTTGTTGGGTGGTCCTGAGAGGAGTGCGTTACGGTAATCTAGTCAACTGAAAACAAAAGTGTGAACTCATTTCTCAGCATCTTCAAAACTTATAAGGGGTCGAAATTTTGTTATATTTCTTAAATGTAAAAATGCTGTCCTAGTGATCTGATTAATATGTCATTTAAAATTCAGGTCAGAGTCAATAGTTACCCCTAAATTCTTTACCCCCCATCTTGACTTTTAATCCTAATGCGTCAAGTTTATTTTCTAATAACCTCATTATATCCATTTTTGCCAATCACTAAAATCTCTGTTTTCTCCTTATGGACTCCTCGTCCATTCAGAAACACAAGTCAGACATTGTGTCAGTGAATCAAGAGAGTCGGGGTCATCAGGTGCTATCGATAAGTACAGTTGAGTGTCGTCAGCATAGCTGTGGTAGCTCACGTTGTGCCCTGAGATAATCTGACCTAACGGAAGCATGTAGATTGAAAAGAGCAGCAGACCCCGGAGAGACACTTGTGAACCGCCATATAGAATATCATTTGTCTTTGAAGTATAATTACCACAACTAACAACTGTTGTTATTGTAATGTAAAGTAAAGTAAATCCTTTTGAGAAACCGCCGCTGCAGATGTTTGGGCTCTGGGTTCCCGAATCTTCAAGTCATGAATTGTGTGCATGAGAAGTGCATTCAGGATACACATCTGTGCACACTCGATTAGGATTTGGATCAATCGCCAAATTAACCTGAACAATCCGAGTGTAGCGGTAGCAGCCACTCACAACATATAGGCAAGATCACGTCAGGGAAACACAATGGTGCCATCACTTTGAATCGGCAAACGTCACAGCCAGTAGTCTCCTCAAGTGCCCTGAAGGTCAAGCACATCCACACTTGTGACTTAAAATTATAAAAATACCCCACGGCCTACAAGTGCCCAGCGTGTTCCATTGTAACGTGACGATGAGAAGTGATTCGTTGCTTTCCTGGTGCAAAAAAATCTTACAGGAACACACAAGAACTCGAGAACAGGAGGGCTGAAAATTGAAAGGACCTCACGTGAGAAGGACTTGGGAGTCACAGAGGACTTCTTACTGTCAACCTCCAGACAGTGTTCAGAAGGTCAGAATATATAGCGCCTTGACGTTTGGAGTTCAAGCTGGTGAGGCCTCATCTGGAGTCCTGTGTGTGGAGTTTTGGTCTCCAGGCCACAAAAAAGACGTAACAGCACAAGAGAAGGTCCAGAGAAGAGCGACGAGGCTGATTCAGGGCTACAGGGGGTAAGTTAGGAGGAAAAATTAAAAGAGCGGAGCCTTTACAGGAGAAGAGGAGACCTGAGTGAAGTGTTTAAAATGATAAAGGGAATTAGTCCAGTGGACTGAGACGGTGACTTTAAAATGAGTTCATCAACAACATGGAGACACAGTTGGAAACGTGTGAAGGGGAAATTTCAGACAAGCATTAGGAAGTTCTTCTTCACACAGAGGGGCAGAGACAAATGGAATAAGAGACAAATAGCAGGTCAGTAAATGTAAAGTATTAAATGTAGGAAGTAAAATTGTTAGGTTGGAATACACAGTGGATGGTCTGAAAATCGACAGTCCGCCTTATGAGAAGGATTTAGGAAGTCGTAGTGGACTCTAAGCTATCGACTTCCCGACAGTGTCCAGAAGCCATTAAGAAGGCTAACAGAATGTCAGGTTATATAGCGCCTTGATGTGTGCAGTACAGGTCACAGGAGGTTCTGCTCAGGCTGGTGAGGCCTCATCTGGAGTACTGGGTGCAGTTTTGGTTTTCAGGGTACAAAAAAGACGTAACAGCACTAGAGAAGGTCCAGAGAAGAGCGACTAGGCTGACTCCAGGGCTACAGGGGATCACAACCTGAATCAGATTTATTGGCCACATATGCCTGCAAACAAGGAATTTGACTCTGGTTTTGGTGACTCTCTAATTAAAAGTTACACACAACAGTTAATCACACACCTGAGATAAAAAAAACACAAGACATATAATGCAAATGTGTGTATATATACAGTATATATATATATATATACTAGGGGGGCTTCACTCGCCAACCCCCCTGCCCGCCAGCCACTTTGTGTCTCTGCCTCTCGCGTGTGTGGATTTCACTTTCACCAAGCAAAAAAATCTTTTAATTCTCACCGATACGCCTCTTCAGTGGGAAGAAACACTACTTATCCCTGATGGCAACTCGAATTAGACGATCTTCAAGTCTCCAACTTAAAGTTTAAATCTGAACAATATACTCGATCTCTTTTTGCTGTAATGATCTCCATTGGTTTGCCCTAATGCGATCTTTACTATAATTTTTTGGAGAATTTTCGTACTTCCATTATCACTAACCTGCTTTGCATGTGTGCCGCACCAATGGTTTTGAATTCTTTATGACGTTCTACTTTGTCATCTACTCTTTGTCTTTTATTTCCGGCCCCTGGCATGATTAAATCTCTTGGCGCAAAGTCTCATCTCATGGGAAATGAAAGTGTCTCTCTGGAAAAAGTCACGTCTCGTCTCTGTTTCCAAGATTTTTTTCCATTATTTTATTGTTTTTTATAAGTCCTTATTGCTTAAGTGACATTTTGATGCTTCATTTTAGTGGTCTCACTTGCTAAGGTTCTCAAACAGCTGCATTCACTGTCTTAATGGCTCCTTATCTATACTGATAAAAGGCAAAGCACTCACTCACTCACTCATCACTAATTCTCCAAGTTCCCGTGTAGGTAGAAGACTGAAATTTGGCAGGCTCATTCCTTACAGCTTACTTACAAAAGTTAAGCGGGTTCCATTTCGAAATCCTACGCATAACGGTCATAACTGGAACCTACTTTCGTCCATATACAGTGGTGTGAAAAACTATTTGCCCCCTTCCTGATTTCTTATTCTTTTGCATGTTTGTCACACAAAATGTTTCTGATCATCAAACACATTTAACCATTAGTCAAATATAACACAAGTAAACACAAAATGCAGTTTTTAAATGATGGTTTTTATTATTTAGGGAGAAAGAAATCAAGACCTACATGGCCCTGTGTGAAAAAGTAATTGCCCCCTTGTTCAAAAATCACCTACCTGTGGTGTATCACACCTGAGTTCAATTTCCTGATTACTGCCACACCTGTTTCAATCAAGAAATCACTTCAATAGGAGCTGCCTGACACAGAGAAGTAGACCAAAAGCACCTCAAAAGCTAGACATCATGCCAAGATCCAAAGAAATTCAGGAACAAATGAGAACAGAAGTAATTGAGATCTGTCAGTCTGGTAAAGGTTATAAAGCCATTTCTAAAGCTTTGGGACTCCAGCGAACCACAGTGAGAGCCATTATCCACAAATGGCAAAAACATGGAACAGTGGTGAACCTTCCCAGGAGTGGCCGGCCGACCAAAATTACCCCAAGAGCGCAGAGACGACTCATCCGAGAGGTCACAAAAGACCCCAGGACAACGTCTAAAGAACTGCAGGCCTCACTTGCCTCAATTAAGGTCAGTGTTCACGACTCCACCATAAGAAAGAGACTGGGCAAAACGGCCTGCATGGCAGATTACCAAGACACAAACCACTGTTAAGCAAAAAGAACATTAGGGCTCGTCTCAATTTTGTTAAGAAACATCTCAATGATTGCCAAGACTTTTGGGAAAATACCTTGTGAACTGATGAGAGAAAAGTTGAACTTTTTGGAAGGCAAATGTCCCGTTACATCTGGCGTAAAAGGAACACAGCATTTCAGAAAAAGAACATCATACCAACAGTAAAATATGGTGGTGGTAGTGTGATGGTCTGGGGTTGTTTTGCTGCTTCAGGACCTGGAAGGCTTGCTGTGATAGATGGAACCATGAATTCTACTGTCAAGCAAAAACCTGAAGGAGAATGTCCGGCCATCTGTTCGTCAACTCAAGCTGAAGCGATCTTGGGTGCTGCAACAGGACAATGACCCAAAACACACCAGCAAATCCAGCTCTGAATGGCTGAAGAAAAACAAAATGAAGACTTTGGAGTGGCCTAGTCAAAGTCCTGACCTGAATCCAATTGAGATGCTATGGCATGACCTTAAAAAGGCGCTTCATGCTAGAAAACCCTCAAATAAAGCTGAATTACAACAATTCTGCAAAGATGAGTGAGCCAAAATTCCTCCAGAGCGCTGTAAAAGACTCATTGCAAGTTATCGCAAACGCTTGATTGCAGTTATTGCTGCTAAGGGTGGCCCAACCAGTTATTAGGTTCAGGGGGCAATTACTTTTTCACACAGGGCCATATAGGTTTGGATTTTTTTTTCTCCCTAAATAATAAAAACCATCATTTAAAAAGTGCATTTTGTGTTTACTTGTGTTATATTTGACTAATGGTTAAATGTGTTTGATGATCAGAAACATTTTGTGTGACAAACATGCAAAAGAATAAGAAATCAGGAAGGGGGCAAATAGTTTTTCACACCACTGTATACGGCCATAGCCTGCAGCTCAGTCGCCGTGTGAGGCGGAGTTGCGTCACCCATCACCACGCCTCCCACGCAGTTGGCTGCCTGCCCATATAAGGCCGTCCGTCAGCAGCAATCCAATAGACACGCTGCCGCTACGAGGCGTTTGTCATGCCTAAGTCGAATACGATTTTCGCGAGATACAAGTTTAGTGAGAAGATGCAGGGTATAAACGAGACTTTTGATCACTTTATAACGGAGTTAAAATTGCTGGTGAAGGACTGTGCTTATTCAAACGAAGATGAGATGGTCAGGGATAGAATAGTGTTTGGCACAATCTCAGCGAAAGTGCGACAGAAACTTTTATAAAGCAAAAGCTCCAAATTGCGCTGAACAAAAAGCGCATTCCACAATTGAGAAGACAGCAAAAGAATATGAAGCGAGTGACGCATACAAGCATATTCATAAGTGCAGCTACTGCGGAAACAAAGCACACGGTGGAAAAAGTCAATGTCCCGCTAAAGGAAGACAGTGTAAAAAAAAAATCAGTGCATGCAGTGTGTGACGTCTCAGATAAAGAGGAAGACGAGCTGTTTATTGATGCAGTAAGAAACGAACAACCCTCTGATGCTGAACAAGCCCTTGTAGATGGATACAGTAAGGCTATTAGAAATAAACTGGATACATTAGGATTAAAAGTCAAGACGGAGGTAAAAAGCTTAGGGGTGATTGTTGACTGTAATCTGAATTTTAAATCACATATTAATCAGATCACTAGGACAGCATTTTGTCACTTAAGAAACATAAGTAAAGTTAGACCTCTTATATCATTGAAAGATGCTGAGAAATTAGTTCACGCGTTTGTTTTCAGTCGACTAGATTACTGTAACGCACTCCTCTCAGGACCACCCAAAAAAGACATCAATCATTTGCAACGAGTGCAGAATGGAGCTGCTAGAATCCTAACTGGGAAAAGAAAATCAGAACACATCACCCCAGTCTTAGCGTCACTACACTGGTTACCTGTGTCATTCAGGATTGACTTTAAAATTCTGCTTATGGTTTATAAAGCCTTAAATAATCTGCTCCATTTTATATATCAGAATGTCTGACATCTTATATTCCAAATCGTAACCTCAGATCCTCAAATGAGTGTCTCCTTAGAATTCCAAGAACAAAACTTAAAAGAAGTGGTGAGGCGGGCAGGCGGCCTTCTGCTGTTATGCACCTAAAATCTGGAATAGCCTGCCAGTAGGAATTCACCAGGCTGATACAGTAGAGCACTTTAAAACACGGCTGAAAACACATTACTGTAACGTGGCCTTTTTATAACTTCAATTTAACTTAATCCTGATACTCTGTATGTTCATCATAATAACTATTCATGGTGGCTCTAAAATCTGTACTGACCCCAACTCTCTTTTCTGTTTCTTTTTCCGGTTTCTTTGTGGTGGTGGGCTGCGCCCCCTCCACCCACTCAAAGCTTCATGATGCTCCAACAATGATGGACGGATTAAAAGGAAGAAGTCTACGTGACCATCATCATCATCAAGCCCTTCCGTGAGAACCCTAAATCCAAAGAGGACTGTTTCATTGATGTTAGGTAGAATGCCCAGAGGGGACTGGTCAGGCGGTCTCATGGTCTGGAATCCCTACAGATTTTATTTTTTCTCCAGCCGTCTGGAGTTTTTTTGTTTTTTTCTGTCCCCCCTGGCCATTGAACCTTACTCTTATTCGATGTTAATTAATGTTGATTTATTTTGTTTTATTATTGTGTCTTTCATTTTTCTATTCTTTAATATGTAAAGCACTTTGAGCTACTGTTTGTATGAAAATGTGCTATAGAAATAAATGTTGTTGTTGTTGTTGTAGACACATCAATAGGAAAGCAAAGTGCAAAGCTTAAGTTTAAATTAAGTTCATAGACACGCTGCTGCTAAATATTCGCAGGCAAATCCACAAGTTAATACCGGGAATGCCTGTTAAACATCTTCGATTCACGAGTAGCGATTTGGGTGGTGAACACTTCGTTGAATGAAACCGGTTATCTTTACAACGGTTGACAAACACGGAATGTAACTTGAACACAACACGTCCTCCAAATACGAACCTGATTGAAAGAAATAATGAGAATCAAATCCTCGATGACAGCGACACTCATAACAGTCACAAGACAATTACATTGACAATCAGGTTACGTTATTTTTAAAATGTTTCCTTTTCTTTTTCATTACTTCTTTAACACACGACTTCTCCGCTGCGAAGTGCGGGTATTCTGCTAGTTAACAATAAGATGTAAATGACAAAGCAGCCAGCAGTTCTTCATCTAGCTTGTTTCCATTTATATCTCTCTGTGTTCATCATGCACTGTCGGATTTAATAAAACACTTAATCGAAAATGTGACAGAGTGAAAATGATCCTTTTTAGGTTTCAAATCACGTGGCTGAGAGCCTACGATAGAAGCCCCTTACATTGCAGAGCAACAAGCCATAAACTTCAATAAGGTCTGAGACTGACAAGGATTGGTTTCTAATTGGGATGCAATGAAAAGCTTTAGCCATTGTGGCTCTTCAGGACCGACATTGCCCATCCCTGGTATAGAGTAATGCCCAAGATGGCATTCGTTTAAAAACAAAAAAAACTTTACGTTTATTATTACAAGAATCAACATAATTTAACAAAAGAGTTTGAAAGTAAATTACAGCGCATCTCTCCTTAAACGTCAACAGTGCACAAATGTAACAGTATGTTCACTCGTGAACAGCTAACATGGCCATAGTAGCACATTTGTATATTTGCAGACTGAACATGAATATAAGTTGCAATATTGACTAAGATATTCAGCTACGTTGAACACAGCAAAATGGAGAACAACCTACTTTGTTAGTAACGCACAACACACAGTTACAAAAGGCAGCAGCAAACTACAGGGTGAGCCAAAATGAAGTCACAGTAAAAAATGTCAGTAAATTTTATGTTAAAATACTGTAAATGGTACGAGAGAAGTGTGACCGTGGTGAGGTCTGCGGTGGGAGTGACGGAGGTGGGATCACATCAGGGATCGGCTCTGAGCCCTTTCTTATTCACAATGGTGATGGACAGGCTGACAGACGAGATCAGACAGGAGTCCCCGTGGACTGTGATGTTTGCTGATGACGTTGTGATCTGCAGGTTGAGGAGACCCTGGAGAGGTGGAGATACGAGAGGAGAGGAATGAAGGTCAGTAGGACCACCAGGACAGAATCCATGTGTGTGAATGAGAGGGAGGTCAGTGGAATGGTGAGGATGAGGGGAGTAGAGCTGGTGAAGGTGGAAGAGTTTAAATAAACTGCTCAAAAAAATGAAAGGAACACTTTGAAAACACATCAGATCTCAATGGGAAGAAGAAATCCTCGTGGATATCTATACTGATATAGACTGGGTAATGTGTGAGGAACGAAAGGATGCCACATCGTTTGATGGAAATGAAAATGATCAACCTACAGAGCCCTGAATTCAAAGACGCCCCAAAAATCAGAGTGAAAAATGATGTGGCAGGCTAGTCCATTTTGCCAAAATTAATTGCAGCAACTCCAAATTGTCCGCAGCACTTTGTATGGCCCCTGTGTTCTTGTATACATGCCTGACAACATCGGTGCATGCTTCTAATGAGATGACAGATGGTGTTGTGGGGGATCTCCTCCCAGATCTGGACCAGGGCATCACTGGGCTCCTGGACAGTCTGAGGTGCAACCTGGTGGCATTGGATGGACCAAAACATAATGTCCCAGAGGTGTTCTATTGGATTTAGGTCAGGAAAGTGTGGTGGCCAGTCAATGGTATCAATTCCTTCATCCTCCAGGAACTGCCTGCATACTCTCACCACATGAGGCCAGGAATTGTCGTGCACCAGGAGCCACTGTACCAGCATAGGGTCTGACAATGGGTCCAAGGATTTCATCCTGATACCTAATGGCAGCCAAGGTGCCTTTGTCAAGCCTGTAACGGTCTGTGTGACCCTCCATGGATATGCCTCCCCAGACAATCATTAACCCACCACCAAACTGCTCATGCTGAATGATGTTACAGGCAGCATAATGTTCTCCATGGCTTCTCCAGACCCTTTCACTTCTGTCACGTGCTCAGGGTGAACCTGCTCTCATCTGTAAAAAGCACAGGGCACCAGTGGTGCATCTGCCAATTCTGGTATTCTATGGCGAATGCCAATCGAGCTGCATGCTGCTGGGCAGTGAGCTCAGGGCCCATTAGAGGACATGGGGCCCTTGGGTCACCCTCATGAAGTCTTTCTGGTTGTTTGGTCAGAGACATTGACACCAGTGGCCTGCTGGAGGTCATTTTGTAGGGCTCTGGCAGTGCTCATCCTGTTCCTCCTTGCCCAAAGGAGCAGATACTGGTCCTGCTGATGGGTTATGGACCTTCTATGGCCCTCTCCAGCTCTCCTAGAGTAACTGCTTGTCTCCTAGAATCTCCTCCATGCCCTTGAGACTGTGCAGGGAGACACAGCAAACCTTCTGGCAATGACACGTATTGATGTGCCATCCTGGAGAAGTTGGACTACCTGTGCCACCTCTGTAGGGTCCAGGTATCGCCTCATGCTACCAGTAGTGACACTGACTGTAGCCAAATGCAAAACTAGTGAAGAAACAGTCAGAAAAGATGAGGAGGGAAAAAAGTCAGTGGCCTCCACCTGTTAAACCATTCCTGTTTTGGGGGTCATCTCATTGTTGCCCCTCTAGTGCATCTGTTGTTAATTTCATTAACACCACAGCAGCTGAAACTGATTAACAACCCCCTCTGCTACTTAACTGACCAGATTAATATCCCAGAAGTTTCATTGACTTTATGCTATACTCTGATTAAAAAGTGGTCCTTTAATTCTTTGGAGCAGTATACTTGGGGTCAACAGTACAGAGTAATGGGGATTGTGGAAGAGAAGTGAAGAAGAGAGTGCAGGTAGGGTGGAGAAGAGTGTCAGGATTTGTGACCGATGGGTATCGGCAAGAGTGACAGGGAAGGTCTGTAGGACAGTAGTGAGACCACCTATGTTATATGGGCTGGAGACGGTGGCACAGGAGACAGAGCTGGAGGTGGCAGAGTTAAAGATGCTAAGATTTGCATTGGGTGTGACGAGGATGGTCAGGATTAGACATGAGGACATCGGAGGGTCAGCTCAGGTTGAACAGTTGGGGGACAAAGTCAGAGAGGTGAGATTGCATTGGCTTGGACATGTGCAGAGGAGAGATGAGGGGTATACTGGGAAAAGGATGGTAAGGATAGAACTGCCAGGGAAGAGGAGAAGAGGAAGGCCTAAGTGAAGGTTTATGAATGTGGTGAGAGAGGACATGCAGATGATGGGAGGGACAGAACAAGATGACGAGGACAGGAAGATATGGAAGAAGGTGACCCACTGTGGCAACCCCTAACGGGAGCAGCCGAAAGAAGAAGAAGACTGTAAATGGTGAAAGTAAAATGGCTTTTCTGAAAAAAAGGAAAGTTACCTAATGTTTTACTGAAAATTACCTGTATATCTTAAACAATACATTTCATTATTTTTACAGCCAAGTTCTGTAAAATCGATATTTGTCTACCTTCACAATATGCTACATACCGTCTACTGATGCTTTAAAATTACACTGAAAAAAATCTCTGTTCACTCTACCGTGTAAAACTGCTAAATAACAAAGATACACAACTGTGAAATGTAAAACGGCAAAGTGCAGTTTCAGTAACGCCCAAGTTATGATATTTGCATAAGAACACGCCCCCTTTTACCGTATTGTTCCTACAGTAGTGAACCGCATACCTATGAAGAGTAGGGGAATAAAACTTAAATAACGTTAGTTAAGTCAAGTTGGGGGACATGCACTGCTACAACGTGTTGCTGCCCCCACTACATGTCGAAACTCGGGATCCCACTTGGTAACCCCCCAGGCAGACACGCGGTCCAGTCCTACCTTCCGGAAATGACCCTCTATCTGCCGCAGCCAGGTGTTACGTGGGCGACCCCTTGGCCTGGTCCAGCCACTTGGGTCCCCAACGATGAGGATCTTATGAGCCAGATCACCCTCAGGGAAACGCGCCACATGGCCATAGTGCCGTAACTGACGCTCCCTCACAGTACAGGTCATGTGCCTCATTCGGGACTCCATGAGCAACATAAAGTCACACCAGTGGTACCCAAGGATTTGCCGGAGAGACACAGTACCAAAGGAGTCCAGTCTTCGTCTCAGGTCACCGGATAGCGTCCATGTCTTCAATCAATCAACATTTATTTATATAGCACATATTCATACAAACAAATGTAGCTCAAAGTGCTTTACAAAATGAATAGAGAAATAGAAGACACAATAAAAGATAAACATAAACATAAACAAAGCAACCATATAGCAAGACAGGAGGCACTAGGCCTCTAAAGACTTGGACCTTCGTCCTTTTACGGATATCAGAAGCACCACACAGCCCTTTAAAGTGACCTCATGACCCCCCTATGATCTCCCAATCCATCTACTGACTTCATAGGAAGAGTCACCAGAGACATGGATGTCACTGCCAAGGTAAGTAAACCTCTCGATGAGGTCGACACTCTCTCCGCAGACAGACACACTGCTGATGGCCGTGCCCAAGAGGTCATTAAAGGCCTGATGTTGGTTTTTATCAGGACACTCGCAAGCCCAGACACTCCGACTCCTCACTCAGTCTCTCGAGTGCCCCGATCAGAGTCTCCATTGACTCCGTGAAGACCACAGCATCATCAGCAAAGTCAAGATCCGTGAATCTTTCTTCATCAACAGATGCTCCACAGCCACTGGACCCCACGACTCTGCCCACCACCGAGTCCGTACAAACATTGAACAGAGTAGGAGCAGAAAACACACACTGCTGACGAACCCCAGAATCAACTGGGAAAAACACAGAGGGTCCTGCCTCCACTTTGCACAGCACTCCCAGTACCAGAGGACAGGCCGGCCATGATATCCAGCAACCTCGAGGGGATCCCATGAACCCTCAGGATGTCCCACTGGGCAACTCGATCAACTGAGTCAAATGCTTTGTGAAAATCGTTAAAGTTAGCAGACGTATTTTTCCCTGCGTGCTGAAGGTTTTTTGAGGTTATGGAAGCTGATTTATGGTGGGTTATTTTCGAAAAGCTGGCACACCTGTAGGCCACCAAACACCACCAAAGCAAACTTTACTTCTCCAGCAGACAATGTGCCGTAACTTCCTTAAACGCTGAATTGTTTTTCAAAGTGTATAATTAAATGGTACAAGTGTGTTATCGGTTGTTGTTACTTTACTGATGCACACTGCGTACTGGGGGTTGACCCTGACAACACTTTCTAATGGTTATTTGATTGGCATTTTTATTACAGTGCATAGGTTTCTGAATTAAATTAGCTGCAAAAAAAGGTCACTAATTAAGAAAAGGGTTGGAATGAAAACCTGCTGCCATTGGGGTCCTTCAGGACCGGAGTTGGGGACCCCTGCCCTAAAGAATCCTCAGTCGGCTTTAATATTACAATGACGGTTCTTTAAGTTACGATTTGGGTTTAACGCACTCCCAGATTGTCTTTCAGTGACAATTCCTGGCTCATCCCGTTACTTTTGGGGCTAATCGTAAGAAAATGATGTTGGAAAAAAAAACAACCAAAAACCTTCACATCCAAAATCCACGCAAATCCGAACAGAAAAATGTTCCAATGTAGCGAATAATTGGACCGTGAATTGGGTTGGAGTGAAGCCCACCTCGCCAGATTGCCATGACAGAACCATCAATAAGCTAAAGAGGCGAAAGCCTCTGAGAGCTCAGTAACAAACACACACACACACATCACAAACCCCAGGGTCTTGCCTACAGTCGCCGTGGTGCCATTCCACTTGGGGGGCTACCTTCAGGGTGTCCACGTCGAGGTCCCTCAGGACCACTTTTGTTTGGCTCTGAAGTCGCGTGGTGTGCTGATGGCCCTTCTGATGTAGTGACGTGCGGTGAGGTTCATGGCTGGTGACTCCTGCACAGTGAGATTTACAAAAATATGAACCCCAAAGGGTCTCTTAAATGAGAATTCAATTGACAGCCCGCAGGCACCTTGACTACTGGTGATGTGTCATATCTCATTCTTTACACACACAGGTGAGACTCATATTTGGATAACAAAAGAACGGCAAGAGGGAGCGGAGAGGGCGCATCTGCTCCTCACTCTCCACGTATTCTAATCTGCCGTTGCAATTCCACAATTCACACTCATTCAGTACAAATGAAAGTACAGAGTGGTGGACAAAAGAAGGATTTCAATTTTGACCCTTAAGTCAGCGTTTCTCAACCTTTTAAGTATTTGCGACCCAAGTTTTCATAACAGCTTTAATCGCGTCCCCGCCTAACATTTTTTTGAAAAGAGCCCACTAATACCAATTTCTTCTTTTTTAATTAATGATATATCAGAGATGCATATTTTATTATACCTACTTAACTTTTATCGACATTTGTCTAACTCTAGATTTATTTTTCTAGTATCGGAATGTAGTTTAAGTTCATCTGTTTTGGTTTCAATTGATGGATTTTTCATATTTTTGATCCTTGTTTTCTTTTTTTCACATCTTCTTCGCCCCCCTTTTTGTTATTTCCCGCCCCCCTAGGGGGGTCAGCCCCACAGTTTGAGAACCGCTGCCTTAATCGAAATATTTAGTTGTTTTTTTGATGCTTTAATCAAATTTTAATACAGACTGTTCAACAAAAGGAGAACACGAAACACAAAATTTAGGGTCTGCTGGAGCCAATCCCAGCCAACACAGGGCACAAGGCAGGAAACAAACCCCGGGCAGGGTGCTAGCCCACCGCAGGGCACAAACACACACCCATCCATCCATTTTCCAACCCGCTGAATCTGAACACAGGGGTCTGCTGGAGCCAAACCCAGCCAACACAGGGCACAAGGCAGGAACCAATCCTGGGCAGGGTGCCAACCCACCGCAGGACACACACACCAAGCACACACTAGGGCCAATTTATTATTGCCAATCCACCTAACTGGCATGTCTTGACACGGGGAGAACATGCAAACTCCACACAGGGAAGACGTGGGAAGCGAACCCGGGTCTCCTAACTGTGAGGCAGCACCGCTACCCACTGCACCACCATGCTGCCCAACACACACCCACTAGGGACAATTTAGGATCACCAATGCACCTAACCTGCATGTCTTTGGACTGTGAGAGGAAACCCACGCAGACACGGGGAGAACAAGCAAACTCCATGCAGGGAGGACCCGGGAAGCGAATCCAGGTCTCCTAACTGTGAGGCAGCAGTGCCACCCACTGCGCCACCGTGCCGCCCTTAGTCTGATATGGTCTTAACCTTTATTTGTAAATGAAGTCCATGCACCTATCCTTCTCCACGAAAATCTCCGTCACTTTCTTGTAAAAGTCCTCCTTATTTTCCTTTAATTTTAAAAGTCTTTAATGTTCCATTTTGGCAGTCATTCGGAACACATAAAAAATAAACGGAGCGCTGCAGTGCACTTGACTTTCTGATATCGGAGTGGTGGCTCTGAGGCTATGGATCTGCACTGGCAATCAGAAGGTAAATGCCAAAAGGGACTCTGCTCTGGGAGCGGCACGGTGGCGCAGTGGGTAGTGCTGCTGCCTCACAGTTAGGAGACCCTGGTTCTCTTCCCGGGTCCTCCCTGCATGGAGTCTGCATGTTCTCCCCGTGTCTGCGTGGGTTTCCTCCCACAGTCCAAAGACATGCAGGTTAGGTGGACTGGCGATTCTAAATTGTCTCTTAGTGTGTGCTTGGTGTGTGTTTGTGTGTGTGTGTCCTGCGGTGGGCTGGTGCCCTGCCCGGGGTTTGTTTCCTGCCTTGTGCCCTGGGTTGGCTGGGATTGGCTCCAGAAGACCCCCATAAACCCTGTAGTTAGGATATTTACGGTTTGGATAATCGATAGGTGGATGGACTCTGCTCTGTTGGGCCCCTGCAATTTCTCCGTCCTGGGTGTGACGTTAATCTGCATCCAGCCCTGCATATGTAGGCCCTCCAAACTGCAGTGAACCAGTGTGCTGCTGAGGTGTCACCAGTTGCATGGCTAAACTCGGGTCCTAATCTGGGATCCTGAGCTGGTTTGTTGTCATGTGGGGTATCAGCGGAGGCTCCTAACCTCTCTCTCTAACTTATTGGCGCCTCTGAGCAGAAGAACAGCAACAACGAGCGCCTGTTGGGCTCACACGCGCCCCCTTCAGGGTGGCACGGTACTGTCTGCCTCACCTTGTGCCTTCTCACTGCAGTTTTATGTCCGATCAGCAAGACTAAATCTGTCACACGCACTCACTAAAGATATCAGTCAGACTGTGGAAAGTCAGGGTGTATAATAAACGTGTATGGAAACATTATATTGGCGACATACAGAGAGACAGTGACGGGCACGTGCCAATCGCACGCATCAACCCCATCAGTGTTTGAGGGAGATCGCAGTCCAAGGGGAGGTGAGGCTTGTTGCTGCCACACCTCGCGTTTCTCCTGTGTATTTGAACAGAAAATGTGCCAATTCAGCGATTTTGACTGTAAAAATATCAAAATTATTGGAATCAAACAGAAAACAAATTCATAGCACAGACCGGTGGGCACATTTATTTTATGTTATCCTTATTAGTTTTTTTTTCCTTTTCATGATGACAGCCTCCCCTGACCGCACGGCTCTGTTCTGATGTATCCGCAGCTGTAATGCTGCCCCCTACTGGGCTGCCACATTTCAACATGTATTTTCTGTTTGTTTGGTCAACAGAGAGAGGCCCGCTTCCCCACATCCAGGATCCCCCCGAGTTCAGACGCCTCGAGGACATCAGAGCCTACGTGATTTCCGCCTATTTTGACGACAGACCCCTCGTTGGCAGCTCTCCTGTGGTTCGAATTCTTGCCGTTGTGAATCGGGCCGATTTCACATCGCAGCAGTTGACGCTCCATTGCCACGTGGAGTGTGAGAGCAGGGTGTGGTTGTCCAGTGAAGTCCACGTTGAGGTCCATCAGGATCACTTTCAATTTCCCTACGGCTTGGCCGACCTGCTCTGCAAGAACCCATGTGGCGTGCTTTCAGTGAGCAACTTGAGAATCAGTAAGCATCCTGAAGTGGATTCACCCGGCCTCGCCCTAAAGCTTCTCAACACGAGAGAGTCGAGACCCCCGAAGCCCCTGCGTCAGTTCACCGTCTGCATTTCAACCATGTTTAGGTACAACAATGTCCTCCAGTTCCTTCAGTCCATGGAGATGTACCGCCTGCTGGGAGCCGAAAAGGTTTTCATCTACAAAACCAGTTGCTCGGATGAAGTGCAGGGGCTGCTGGACTTCTACTCCAGAGAGGGCTTTGCCGTCGTCTTCAACTGGACGGTGGACTCATACCTTAATGAATCGGCCAGCTGGAAGCCACAGCCTGGAGAAGAGCTGCACTACCATGGACAGACAGCTGCCCTTAATGACTGTCTTTACAGGAACATGTACGCCAGCGAGTACGTGGTGTTTATCGACTCCGACGAGATCATCATGCCCAGCAGACGTGACACATGGGCAGAGATGATAGACTTCCTCAGCCTGATCCACCACCCATGGACGGTTTTCTCCTTTCAGAACCATCTCTTTCCCAGTAATAGACACAGCCAGCCCTTCGACGTTGAGGAGTGGGACGACATTTTAGGGGTCAACATCCTGAACCATGTCTACCGGGAGAAAGAGCAGCAGAAGTTTGACCCAAAGAAGATCATAGTGACGCCCCAGGCTTGTGTCAAGATCTCTGTTCATGAGGTGATTGAGCCTTGGATTCAGCAAATTGTGGTGGACACCGAGGTCGCCTTCCTGCACCACTGTCGGGGGCCATTCCTAGTCCCCTCGCACCACAAGGACGCCAGGCTGCTGCATTACAAAGATGAACTCATAGAAAACGTCAGAAGGGTCCTGGGAGATGTTTTCAAGAGTAGGAAACTGGAGTGATGGGGGGGTGTGGGGGCACCTGTAAGCATCTCTAGAGACTTCTTCAGACCCCCCTTACTATATCTCCACAGCAAAATAGGGGATTAGCTGAAAAATGAGAGACCAGGTAGGTTAGTGGAGTTTATCTTTGCATTTCTAGAACATCAGAAAAATCTAGACGAGAACAGGCCATTCAGCCCAACAAAGCTCGCCAGTCCTCTACACTTGTTTCCTCCAAGAAAACATCAAGTCGAGTTTTGAAAGTCCCTAACGTCTTACTGTCTACCACACTACTTGGTCGCTTATTCCAAGTGTCTATCGTTCTTTGTGTAAAGAAAAACTTCCTAATGTTTGTGTGAAATTTCCCCTTCACAAGTTTCCAACTGTGTCCCCGTGTTCTTGATGAACTCATTTTAAAATACAAGTCTCGATCCACTGGACTAATAACCTTCATAATTTTAAACACTTCAATCATGTCACCTCTCAATCTTCTTTTGTTTAAACTCTAAAGGCTCAGCTCTTTTAATTTTTCCTCATAACTCATCCCCTGTAGCCCTGAATCAGCCTAGTTGCTCTTCTCTGGACTTTCTCTAGTGCTGTTATGTCTTTATGGAGACCAAAACTGCACACAGTACTCCAGATGAGGCCTCACCAGTGTGTTATAAAGGTTGAGCAGAACCTCCTGTGACTTGTACTCCACACATCAAGGCGCTATACAACCTAACATTCTGTTAGCCTTCTTAATGGCTTCTGAACACTGTTGGGAAGTTGATAGCTTTGAGTCCACTACGACTTCTAAATCCTTCTCATAAGGTGGACTCTCGATTTTCCGACCGCCCATTGTGTATTGAAACCTCACATTTTTACTTCCTATGTGTAATTCTTTACATTTACTGACATTAAATTTCATTGTCCACAAATCTGCCCAATTCTGTCTGCTATCCAAGTCCTTCTGTGATGATATAACGGATTCCAAATTATCTGCTAATCCACCTATCTTGGTATCATCTGCAAACTTAACCAGTGTAAGATATGGCCGGCCATGTACCCCGGCCAATACCTCCAGGCCGCCAGATGGAGCCCTCCTTGCAGCGTAGAGGTGCCCCAAATGCCAGCAGGGAATTATGGACAGTGGTCTTTAAATGCACAGCCCTGCTGGATACCATGGGGGCCGCCAGGAGTCGCTGCAGGGAGGCCCAGGGACTATTTTCCCTCCACTCCGGAAGTACGTCCCACTCACATGGACAGAAGAAATGACGTGCTTCCGGGATGAAGAAAAGAGAAGTGATAGAAAGTCACATGGACTGAGGGACAAATACTTCCGGGTCAAGGAGTATAAAGGACTCTGGGAGATCCCAGACAGACGAGCTGAGTTGGGAGGCAGGGTGGCTAAGCGTCTGGGAGTTAGGAGGATTGTTATTGGTTTATTTGTGATTGTTCATTGAGTATTGTGGAGAGGAGCGTGCTTTGTGCACATTATTATTATAATAAATAATAATTGGACTTTTACCTGGTGTCTGACGTGTGGTTCGAGGGTACAAGGGTGCGAGCATACCCTTAAACTGTCACACCAGCTTGTTACTTATATTCCTATCTAAATCATTTATAGATATTAAAAATAGCAGCAGCCCTAGCACTGACCCCTGCTGGTCACCACTCTTAACATCGGCCAGTTCTGATGAGGTTCCTCACACCATCACCCTCTGCTTCCTGTGTTTCAGCCAATTCTGCACCCATCTAAAATCATCACCCTGAACTGCCACTTCTTTTAACTTGATGGCCAACCTCTCATGTGGCACCTTATCAAATACTTTCTGAAAGTCCAGATAAATAATCTCATCTGCTCCACTTTGATCGTATGCTTTTGTTGCAAACTCATAGAATTCCAGCATGTTAGTAAAACACGACCTCCCTCTTCTGACCCCATGCTGACTGTTCCTCCTGTCCTTGCCATGTTTTGCTCAATCTTATCCTTAATAATTCCTTCCATTAATTTTCCTGTGATGTTTCATGTTAAGCTTACTGGCCTATAGTTGCTCTGATCTGCCCTGTCACCCTTTTTATATAATGGGATGATATTTGACATTTTCCAGTCCTTCAGAATCTCTCCAGTGCTCAGTGACTTCCTAAAATATGTGTCAACGGTTTATATCTGAACTCATTAGCCTCCTTAAGAACACGAGGATAAATATTATCTGGGCCTGGTGATTTGTTTGATTTCATCTTATTTAATCATCACAGCTCTTCTCTCTCTATAATTTCCAAATCCCTCAGCACCTCCTTAGTAGTCCCTGTTACTGCTCTGAGGTTATCCACTTGCTCACTTGTGAACACCTCAGAAAAATGTAAGTTTAGGGCATCTGCTATTTCACTGTCTGTATCTTTTAATTCCCTTTACTATTCCTGATGAACTTGACCTCCTCCTTAACTGTTCTTTTACTACTAAAATACTGAAAGAATCTCTTAGGGTCTTCTCTCACCTTATCTGCTCTATTCCTCTCCAACTGTCTTTCAGCCTCCCTGATATCCCTCTTAATGGTTGCCCTCATGTTCTCATATGCTCTACGATTCACTTTGCAGTCATTAGTCTTATATGCCTTATACAGCAGTTTTTTCCTTTGCAACTTCTTTTTTAAATCTTTATTAATCCACTGTGGAGTTTTTTTTTTAGCAGACCCCCCCTTTCTATATCACCAAATAAGGGATTAGCTGAAAAATGAGATCCCAGGTCCTCCCTGCGTGGAGTTTGCATGTTCTCCCCGTGTCTGCGTGGGTTTCCTCCCACAGTCCAAAGACAAGCAGGTTAGGTACATTGGCGATCCTAAATTGTCCCTGGGGTGTGTTTGTGTGTGTGTGTGCCCTGCGTTTGGCTGGGATTGGCTCCAGCAGACCCCCATGACCCTGTGTTTGGATAAAGCGAGTTGGAAAATGACTGACTGACTGACCAAAAGTGACCTCAGGTGTGAATCTGAGCCCCGGCAGAGACATGACAGTGCAACAGTCCGGGTCGGCTCCACTCTCCCTGGTGGAGCCTCTTGAACCCGGAACCGCCAATAAAGTACCCAAGGATGAACCGGACAAATGAGGACACACACACACACACCATGCAAAGTGCTCAGTGCTTTTATTTATTAAAAAAGACAAAGTGTCAAAGACGTGCAGTGCACGCCCTTCAATACAAATACAGTAAACCATAAGCTGACGTGAACACAAGGAGGTTAAAATCAATAAATACATCCAATTAAAAACGAGGTTAAAATCTCAGAGAGGCAGAATCTTCTTACAACTTGAGCCCCAATGCCTCGGACTTTAAAATCGGGTGTCTTCTCGGCTTGTCCCATCAGGACCTTACAGCATGAAGAACGCCCACCGACAGGTGCAGTCATCCCTTTTTTCCCAGCGCCAGTCCCTTGGCATCTGTAGGACCAACCAAACTCCACTCATGTGTCCCTCAATCTGGGCAATGTCGCATGATGTGGCCGCTCGTACTCCCCTCTGATCTTGCTGTGATGATGCTGTAATCTTCGCAGTGTCAATGGAGGTTCTGTTTCGGGGTCTCGAGAGACTGAGCGAGGGGTCCGAGTGTCTGGGATTGCGAGAGTCCTGATAAAAACCAAGAGCCAGGCCTTTAATGACCTCGTGGGAATGGCCATTGGCACTAGAAAGAGCGTCAACCTCGTCAAGAGGTTTACTTACCTTGGCAGTGACAGTCAAGTGACTCTGGTGACTCTTCCTATGAAGTCAGTAGACGGTTTGGGAGAGCATGGGGTGGTCGTCATGAGGTCGCTGGAAAGGGGTGTGCGGCGCTCCTGATATCAGCAAAAGGACGAAGGTCCAAGTCTTCAGAGTCTTGGTGCTTCCTGTCTTGCTACATGGCTGCTATCCAGTGACCTGAGACGAAGACTGGACTCCTTCATGTGGGTCTCTTCAGAGGGTCCTTGGGTCCCGCTGGTTTGACTTTGTGTTGCTCATGGAGACCTGCATTGTGAGGGGGTGTCAATTACGACACTACGGCCATGTGGTGCGATTACCCAAGTGTGATCCAGTTCGCAGGACCCTCATTGTCGAGGACCCGAGTGGCCGGGGGCATGCCCACGTAACACCTGGCTGTGGCAGATAAAGGTTAATTTCTGGAAGGTGGGACTGCACTGTGTCTGCCTTGGGGGTTACCAACTAGTAACCTGAGCTGTTTCGTCATGTGGTGGGTGTGCCAACGTGCTGTACCAGTGCCTGCTTCCCAACCTGACCTGACTTTGCAATTTCGCCATGCAGACTCCCTTTACAGAGCCGATTGGGTGCCGACCCGCTCGCATTTACATGTCAGCCAAGCACCCCAATCTACCACTGGGTGGTGCATTCACACCCACATGTGCGCCTGCATGTGCTAGTAGCCTGCATGCTCCGGGACCCCCGATTACTTATTTCAAATTTAAAACGCCACAAACCTCTCTCATCACAGACAGATACAAACTCGGCCTAGAAATAACAAAATCAGCTTGGACCCCGGGTTAAGAAGCAGGCTTGAAGGCCTGCACAGGCTCAACTGAACCACACGGAAAAAAATACATAAATACATTTTCATTTATCGCAAAGACAAGAACAAAGAGCGACATCCACAATGATGCAAAAGCTGTGTGGCCAAAAGTCTGCGCAAAATATGAAAACTCTAAATCCATTGTAACAGGAGGCGACCCCGGGCTGATGTCCTGACCGGAATGGATGGCATTCCCTTACCTGGATGGGACTATAAAATGGGTACAGAGGGGGTGCACAAGGGGCTTTTATTTTTTTGTGACTGTCCCTAATTTCACATGGTGTCTGCTTTATAGCACCTACCTACCTACTCTACCTGCAGCCCCCTCAGTATGCCTGCCTGCGAGGCTCCTTTAATTCAGAGGTTTACATTTTGACTTTTAAACGGAGCAAAGGTTAACAGCACAGGACGCTCCTGCCAGGACCTCAAGCAGAGAGGAGCAACAACTCTGAGCACAGGGGAAGTACTGGCATCCATGTTTTGATTCACTCTGGCAAGTTTTTGGCATTATTGGGGCAATACAGAAGAGCCAGCTTTGTGCAGGCAAGGTACAGCCACACACCCACACATGCCAGGCAGCATTAGAACTGAATTGGGGGATTTAATGGACCCAAACATGAGGAAAACACGCAAACTGCCCACTGAATGCAACCCGGAAAACAAGTACTGTGAGGTCTGCCAAGCCGGTGTGCCACTCAGGCCACGAACATAACATCATCACACCTGCCTAATCCAGTATGGGGGAGCCATCCCAAAAAGCACTTGGCACAAAGTAGGCTGAGGAGGAGATGCCAGTCCATTGCACAGCCCACTTCCATAGAGGCCAGTTAGCCTGATTGGTCCACACCACACTTGATAAGTCACCCACCTCCGCTGGCACGTCTCATAGGTTGGCATTTTCATCTGTGAAGGAAGCACAGGCCAAAGCTCTGGGCTGCCGGGACCTCCTTTTTTTTTTTTGTTTATTACACACAGCTAATCTGAAGGGGGAGCCCCCCGGAGGCATGAAGGTAGGAGGAGCAGTGAATTAATAATTGTGGCTTGTCCGTGCCCACCGCTGCCAAGGTGCACTCGTGTTCTTTAGCTTATGTTACTGTACAGCCATCAGATTAGCTCTGCATTATATGGGATTATTCTGAAGTTTTCCCAACGGGATGGACCTTTATTATGTCACCGGGGTAATCGTGGTGGCATTTGAAGGCTCAAGTCACACATGAAGAGGACGTGCCGTCACCTCCTAAGCTACTGGATGGCCTGGCTAGGCGGCCGAAGGGGGATTCACCTCTCAACACCAGTTCACTCTGCCCTTTCAACAAATGATTAACGCAGTGAGCCGAGTCGGGATGTTTTTCATGGAAAGCAGGTGGGAGAAGGTTTTGTTGTTTGCACAGCACATGCAAATGTTGATGTAATTAATAAGAGAAGGGAGTCATGGGGGGTATTGGGGGGGCACTGCAGTGGGTTTTCTATATGCTGGGAGACTGTAAAAAAAACCAAAAAAGGTGATCAGGCCGATCCGAGTAACTCCAGGCCAGCAAATGTTAAGCAAAAGATGGAGCAGCGGAACAGATGAGTGAGTGAGGAGTCAGCCGGGGATCAGACAAGGAAGGTCGGGTTTCACTGATATGCTGGACTTCTAGGAGGAATCAGAAAAAAAAAACATATGATGGGAGAGGGGCGGATGAGATCATCGATCGGGATTTTGAGGGGGCTTGGGTGTCAAACCGGAGAAGTGGGAATTCAGGGCACAATGTGTAGATGGGTAGTAAGCTCGGCTCGTGCTGTGGAGAACATTGCCAGCAATGGGTGAGGTTAGAAGTGGCGTCCAGCAGGGGTCAGTCGGCACGGGGGCAATGGATTCAGGAAGTGTTCAGACCCCTTGACGTTCCTATTCAGCCCATCCATCCGATTCACCTCAGTGGTCCAAACTAACGTCAAGTCGAGATTTGAAGGTCCCTACAACTCCTACTTGGTCATTTATTCCACGTCTTTGGTCTTTTTTGTGTCATGAACAACAAGTTTCCAAGTTGTTGCAGAATTTATTCTAAAATGGGGGTCCAGTCCGCTAATAACTTTCTTAGTTTGGAACTCTTCTCTCATGTCGGCCCTTGTGATGTCCGGGTTGGCTGTAACCGTCACCATTCCCTTGAACCCGGGATATCGATAGTCATAAATCAAGGATGGACTGACAAAGGAGGACCCCCTAACAGCAAGAGATGGTGTGTGGAGGCGCTCAGTGCTTTTTACTCACCGTGTTCAAACAACACATGGAGTGCAGTGCAGTCATCCCTCACTAAGTGAGTTCATAACTAATCCAGAACAGAAAAACAGCAACAGAGTTCAGAGGAGCTCAAAATGAATAAATAATGCAACGACAGGTTAAAAAAACAAAAATCCAAGCAGAAACCAGGATCTGCTGTCTAAAGACCCCTCATGAGCCTCTGAGCCTCCTGCTAGAAGTGGCACATCCTCAGGTTACCATCTTCTCCTCCGACTGGCACAGACCTCCCACCCCTTTAAGAATCCAGCTTGTGGTCCCACCGTTATCCTCTGGTCTTCAGCAGGGAACTCCCATGATCCCGTGCTCCCCCCACCCCCACCACCATCCCTTGGACTTCAGCAGGGAACTCCCATGATCCTCTGCTACATCCCCCCACCGCCATCCCTTGGACTTCAGCAGGGAATTCCCATGATCCCCTGCTCCCTCCGCATCACTATATCACTATCCCTTGAATTTCTAGTTCTCCTTAACTTTTAATACAGTTAACCAGGACATTTTACTGTCCCGACTCTCAGCTATTGGTATCTCTGGTTCTGCTCTTTCTTGGTTCACATCACACCTCAGTGATCACCAGTGTCAGGACTTCATTAGGGAACACAAATCTGCCGCTGCTTCACTCACACAAGGTGTCCCTCAAGGGTCAGTTCTCGGTCCAAATCTCTTTAACATGTCTATGTCCCCATTAGGTGAGATTTTTCATCGGTTTGGTCTCAGCTTCCACTGCTATGTCGATGACACACAACTCTATAGAAGTGTTGATGTATCTGCAATGTCTTCACCTGTTGCACTGACTGACTGCATTCAGGAAATCAATCATTGGATGACAGATCAGTTTTTTACAACTCAATCCTGATAAAACAGAAATCTTATTAGTTGGTACCAAATTTGTCCTCTCTACCCTTCGTGGGCTAAATATTGACGTTGATGGGATCCTGGTGGAACCCTCAGCATCAGTCCATAGTTTGGGTGTCATCTTTAATCAGCTCCTTACTGTCCAACCACACATTAGCTCAACAGTACAGACGGCTTTTTTTCATCTTTGCCACTTTGTCATCTGCATTCTGTCCTCAGTGTGATGGACCCTGAAACACCGATTCACGCTTTCATCATCACTACCCATCTGGACGATTAAAATACATTGTTTCATTGCCTCCTGACTAAATATATCAATAGATTACGGTATGTTCAGAATTCTGCTGCTCCTCTACTTACACACCCTAAAAAATCTGCTCCAATCACTCCTGTCCTATATGATTTGCATTGGTTACCAGTCTTTTCAAGAATCAAATATCAAATTACTCTTCTCACCTTTAAAGCCCTTCGTGGTTTAGCCCCCCATTATCTGTCTGAGCTGCTGCCTCCTCACACTCCTGCCTGTGCATTAAGATCATAGGACCCTCACTCACTCACTGAACTCAAATACAGCTTAGTAACTATGGGGGGCAGAGCTTTCAGTGTGAAGGCTCCTAAAATTTGGAATGCTCTTCCTCTCAGCCTTCGCGAGGAAAAATCTATTATTCATTTCAAACGCCTGTTAAAAACACATTTCTTCAATGAATATTATTCATTTTCTTGTATGTGATTTCTATTGTTTTGTTAATGTGTTTATTAAGTTGTAACGTGTCCTTGAGTGTATGAAAGGTGCTACATAAAACGTATTATTATTATTATTATTATTATTTTATGATGATGTCTAATATGATTGAAGTAATAAGGTAGATTTCTTTGAGTTGCTGGTGCAGCCGGAGGTTTGCCATACGCTCTGTGCTATGAGGTTTATTAAGGCTGAGGGTGTGAGCTCCACCCAATAGTAGGGAACAGGACGTCAAGTAAGGCATTCTTGGCTGATAAATGGCCGATAGTCAACAATGTTGAGTCTTTGTGTGTTTAAATGTATTCTTGGAGACTAAAAGTAATATTTAGGTCTGAGATATCATTAAAACATTGCATGTTGTTCGTGCCGGTGATAAGTAAGTGTCTTGAAGTGCTGAGCAAGTGACAGGCTGTGATTATTCCTATGGCACTTGTGTGGTTTTAAGTGGACAAGGTTAACCAGCAGTGTGTGTGTCATTCATAGGGGCACTGTTGTGGTTTGGGTCTGTGTGTGTATGTGTGTGTATCTATGAATATGTGTGTTAATCTTAAGGTGTGACAGTAGACCAACACGGTAAAGAACCTGATGCGTACACTTAACCCTAGGTAAAGGGAAAATGGAGGGAAACACCACCATAATGCAGTCTTGCATGATGAAACATCAAGACAAGTTCAACGGCGTGTCATACGTAGGGATTTTCTTGGTTGGCGCCGGGGGTCAAAGCCTGAAGTGATTACAAAGCATTCAGAAGTCATTCTTATGAGCACAATGCAGTATACGAGGGTCATTCAGCTCTAATGGCGGCAGCTCTGATGATGAGCCACACTTTCTTTGTGATGTATCTGTCACTTTTCCTGTGACAGAATAATGAAACCAAAGTGTCTTCACACGCCCAGCCTGTTGATGCAGAGTATAAATTATTTAATATTTGCCAGTAGCTGACTTTGCTTGGCAGGTGTGAGGCGGTGCATTTTATAATGATGATGATGATGGGAGAGCCTGTTCAGAAGTGTGGAGGCGACTGCCCGAGGGTCTGTTTGAAACCTTTTATAATTTCAATTGTCTATCGCACATGTGCAGTCAGAGGGAAGAGAGAAGAGCAACACGTGACAGGAGACACGTCCTTGTCATATGAATTTATTGTCCGTTATTTTCCTTGTTTGGACACACTTTTTTAAAATTTTTGACCACACATTAAACTGCAAAAAATAAAAGTTGAATGAGTCCTAAAAGTCACCCCATAGTCATGATATTTTTTTGGGTAAGAGACGGACATTTGCAGATGCAGGCCTGATGATGCAGGAATCCAGCTATGTGTGTTAGCGCCAGCCTACTTATTCACTCAAGTGGCACGAATCGCTCCCAGTTGACACCTGTGAAGCAAACTCACGTCTCTGCCACCCTACCTGAGAACCAAAACATGACCTTCAAGGCCAGTTGAGGCAAACGAGATCCCCTTCGATTTATTTTGCCAGTGATGGTGGCTTCTTCTATAACAAGCAATGAACACTGCTAGATGGTACTTTAGTGAAGGCCATGACGGTGGTGGGTCCCAGCACAAATGGGCACTCTTTAATATATGTCACTGAGATAAAATCGCAAACTGCCCAGAAAGAGTTGGTCAGGCTGCCGTGACTGGTGGGTTACATCTGAGCAAACTTCCTTTTGTTGTGAGAATAGGTGGGTGACGCTGTTCCGTTTGTGTGATTTGCACGCTGGTTGCAAATTTCCCTGAAAGCTGATGTCACATGACATGATGATGGGGATGATGATGATGACGATGTCAAGTGATGTGACTAAAAATCACAGGGTATGTCAAATTACATGACTCTGTGTTGACGTTCCAGCCCAGTCTCACATTTTCAAGTATCGCAAACTCACCGGCTTTTATCACAGCCAATAGCGTGCTGTCTATTAGAACTAGAATGGTGCCCGTGCATGGGGCTTAAAGGTACAGCGAGTTCAGAAATTGGATGTTTTATCTTTTTTTCCATTCTGGTGCGGTCTATAAAACACGTGACATCAGACAGATGAGAGTCTCTTATGTTTGTGACGTCCCCTGTGTTCCTTATTCTTTGTCACTGTGTCATACATGTTACTAGGGCTGGAGTCTGACTCATTTTCAGCCCGGGAGTTTCAATGCTGAGACCGGCCAACTATATACAGTATACACCCACATATTATTTTTAAAACTCACAGCTCACCCTTTCTTTCCCATGAGTGGCTGCATATTCACTTCAAGCTCTCGTCCTCTAGCCAAGGTCTGGGAGCCTGAGGGTTCTGTGCAGTAACTTAGCTGTTCCTAGGACTGCGCCCTTCTGGACAGAGATCGCTGAGGTTGTTCATACACACATATATATATACTCAGCAAAAAAAGAAACGTCCTCTGACTTTCAACTGTTTTTACTTTCAGTAAACTTAATGTGTAAATATTTGTATGAACACTAAAAGAGTCAACACCATAAGACATCAACTAAAAATGTTTCACAATGTGTCCCTGAATGAAGGGAGGCTCAAATTCAAAAGTACCAGTCAGTCTCTGGTGTGGCCACCAGCTGCTTGAAGTACTGCAGTGCATCTCCTCCTCATGGACTGGACCAGATTTGTCAGTTCTTGCTGTGAGATGTTACCCCACTCTTCCACCAAGGCACCTGCAAGTTCCTGGACATTTCAGGGGGGAATGGCCCTAGCCCTCACCCTGCGATCCAACAGGTCCCAGACGTGCTCAATTCCTTCGACGATAAACACAAATCCGTCCATCACCCCTGGTGAGACAAAACCGTGACTCATCAGTGAAGAGCACTTTTTGCCATTCCTGTCTGGTCCAGCGAAGGTGGGTTTGTGCCCATAGGCGGCGTCGTTGCTGGTGATGTCTGGTAAGGACCTGCCTTACAACAGGCCTACAATCCCTCAGTCCAGCCTCTCTCAGCATATTGCGGACAGTCTGAGCACTGATGGAGGGATTGTGTGTTCCTGGTGTGACTCGGCAGTTGTTGTGGCCATCCTGTACCTGTCACGCAGGTGTGATATTCGGATGTGCCGATCCTGTGCAGGTGTTGTTACACGTGGTCTTCCACTGCGAGGATGATCAGCTGTCCTTCCTGTCTCCCTGTAGCGCTGTCTTAGGCGTCTCACAGTGCGGACATGGCAATTTATTCAGCAGTCCTCATGCCTCCCTGCAGCAGGCCTAATGCACGCTTCACGCAGATGAGCAGGGACCCTGGGCATCTTTCACAGTCGGTAGACAAGTCTCTTTAGTGTCCTGCGTTTTTAGAACTGTGACCTTAAATGTCTACTTTCTGTAAGCTGTTAAGGTCTTCACGACCATTCCACAGGTGCATGTTAATTAATTGATTGTGGTTAATTGAACATGCATGGAAAACAAACCCTTTACAATGAAGATCTGTCAAGTTATTTGGATTTTTAAAACCTTATTGTTGAAATACACAGTCCTGAAAAAGGGACGTTTCTTTTTTTGCTGAGTATATATATATATATTTATATATATATATATATATATATATATATATATATATAATAAAAGGCAAAGCCCTCACTGACCCACTGACTGACTCACTAATCACTAATTCTCCAACTTCCCGTGTAGGAAGAAAGCTGAAATTTGACAGACTTATTCCTTACAGCTTACTTACAAAAACAGGTTTCATTTCGAAATTCTACACGTAACGGTCATAACGGTCGATAACGGTCGACAACATCCGCCATGTTGAACTTTCTTATTTATGGCCCCATCTTCATGAAATTTGGTAGGTGGCTTCCCTGCGCTAACCAAAACCGATTTACGTACTTATTTCGGTGGTATGACGTCACTGTTGGCCGCCATATTGAATTTTCCAAAGTCACTAATTCTCCTACTTCCCGTGTAGGTAGAAGGCTGAAATTTGGCAGGCTCATTCCTTACAGCTTACTTACAAAAGTTAAGCAGGTTTCATTTCGAAATTCTATGCGTAACGGTCATAACGATCAACAACGTCCGCCATATTGAACTTTCTTATTCATGGCCCCATCTTCACGAAATTTGGTAGGCGGCTTCCCTGCACTAACCAAAACCAATGTACGTACTTATTTTGGTGGTATGATGCCACTGTCGGCCGCCATATCGAACTTTTCAACAGTCTTTGTTACTTATGGGCCCATCTTCAAGAAATTTGGTACACGGGTTCCCAACGCTAACTGAATCCTACTTACGTACATATATACGTCCATAGCCTGCAGCTCGGTCACCATGTGAGGCGCGTGGGTCCCCATCCCAACGCCTCCCACGCTTGTTGGCTGCCTGCCTATATAAGGCCGTCCGTCGCTCCAGTCTCTACATTCGCTTCCTTGCTTCGCCACGGATTCAAGTCTCTACTGATAACTTCAGCCTTTTTATTTAATCCACGGCTTCTCCGCTGTTTTATTGTTCATCTATTATGATTATAGTTATTGTGTAGGTATTTTAGACTTACTTTACGTTGTTCAGGTACCCATTTCCTTTATCGTTCCAACCGTACCCCCATTAACATGTCTATCGAGGTGATCACCATCGATCAAAGAACTGTCACTTACTGAGTGGTTTCCATGCCCGGAGATGGCACCTGCCTTTTCCATTCTCTTTGTTACATATTGCACGGCCATATCAGGCTCACTCTTGATATCCATTGTGTCTTCTGTATTGAATGACTGGCACAGGTTCAAGGTGTGGACTGATGACGTACAGGAGATAATTAGACTACACAGGAGCACTAGAAGAGTCAAATGCTTAAGCCCTTCACCTATGGATCTGCATGTGAGTTGATGGCTGCCGCTGAATTGTTCGGTTGTCGCTTTCAAGTTTACCGCAATGGCCAAACATTTTACACCTTTGGACAACCGCCAATGCCTCTTCAACATCTTAGATTGACAGGTGACGATTTGAGTAGTGGACACATTGATGTTTATGAATGTTTAAACTCACAAAAGCTGGATGTGAAGTTATCGATGAAGCCAGTTGTATACTTACAACACTTGACAGATGCCGAATGTCACTTCAACACAAGTCCTACAAATACTGTTGTCATTGAAACAAACCATGAAACTCAAACCGATTACGACAGCAGCAATCCAAGCTGTGAGATTTGAGACAAGATTACTGTTCACGTGGCCGACTGTACGTTAAATGCTCAAGAGTCAGCTCAGCGCACAGCTTGGTCATGTTACAACTGAAGGGCCGAATTCACAACGTGGTATACAAAGAGATCCTTAACGAATAATTATTGGCATATTTTCCCTCAGTTTAAAAAGGATTAATTTTCTTCTTAATAAAAATTTTAATGCAGTACTTCAGCGCTGTGCAGCGCGGGTATTTTGCTAGTCTATCCCTACTATTATCCTAGCATTTCCACCCATCTGTTATCTTGGGCGGGTCGGTGCCGACCCGTGTCCTAAATCAGCCTCCCTCAACCCTCAAACATTTTTTTATCATCCAGTGTGTTTCCTTACCTCTTGGTTACCTTGTTAGGCTTCCTTATCCATGAAAAGATTTAAAAATTTGGTTTTAAAATTTTTGGTGTGGCCCTCTGAAGATGAGACGTATGATGTCAATTAAACGGCCCAGTCCAAAAAAATTGGTAAAATAAACCTCAGGAGAATTATACAAATAAATCAAAGGTTTATATGTTACCTGACTATTACTGAGGGTATTAGAACACAACTGTAAAAAAAAATTACAATTTTTTATTTTAATAATATTACTATCAATATCAATATTATTAATATTAGTAACATCTGTGGTGTTAGGGTCGGTTTTGACCCATATATATTTACTTCAAGAAGAAGGCAAAAAAAGTATTTTTTTTTCCAAAAGTTGAACTTTAATTCAATTACAAAGACAAAGCCAAACAAGTAAGACAAAATAAAATACAAAATAAATTACAAAATGTAGATCAAACAAACAATCAAACCAATAGAATTAGTAGTACGGTGGTAGGGTGGTAGCTCTCCAGGAGCAGGATTGCTACTGTATGTTTACACTATGTGCAAGTAGGACAGTAAGTGACATTTTTAGTGTGCTCTTTGCAAATATATTTCTTGCATTTGGCACACATGGAATTGGTTTTCTGTCCTTGCTGCTTGGGCAGACCTGACAGCGCTTTCTTTTGGAATCCGGCAGCCTCTCTGGGTCTGGGTCTGTGGCTGTGGCAGGGCTGGATAAAGGGAAGGATGCTGGTGCTGAAGCTCTTCGTCTTCCTGCTGACCACTCCTGGATTGAACATCAAGGCAGGCGCTGCACCCATCTCTCCCAGACATCCCTTATGGGAGCAAGCTTGTCACGTCTTGCTCTCATGTCTCGGTTGTCAAACCTGAGGATTCTCGAGATCATGTGGAAGCTCTTCAGTGACATCGTGGCCCGAAAAATATTTCTGCCTGTTGCTGTGTCCCAGAGACTGGCTGTGGCCTCATTGCTGGATCGGTATACTCCAGCAAGAAGAAGAATTCCAATATAAGCATCCAGGAATTCTTCATCAAAGTCAATCCATGTGTCTCCGTAGACTTTTTGTCCTTCTAGGTTTGTCATGTCAAGTATTATTTTTTCAGCGATGATGGCATGAACTGTTCAAAACTTGTTTTGATGTCACTTATCCTTGTTATGGCAAACCTTGTGACCCCAGGAGTCATTCTGATGATATTTTCAGCAGCTGCCCTGCCAGTTGTCCTGCGAGTCTCGTCAGGTGGTATTAACCTGCAGGAGATTCTGCCATTCTTGGACTGTAGTACTTCAGCTGGTGGGGAAACTGCTTCAGAGGTGATCTCCTCCTCAGACTCTGTGTCTGTGTCTTCTGACTGACACTCCACAATGTCTTCCTCCTCTGAGTCCACCTCATCAGTGTCGCTGTGCCACTCTGTAACTTGTCCTTCAGCTAGGATATGATCCAGAGCTTGGAGTGCTGTGAATCTGGCCATTTTTACCTCTGCAAATTAGATGCTTTCTCTCCAGTCACAATCACCAAACTGAACTGGTCTGGGTCTGTTTTGTCTGGGCTGTCTCTGTTTTTTTACTCGGGGGAGGTGTGAAGAGATAAGCCCCTGACTACAGCTCGGGGGATGGGAGAGGCCTGCTACCTGACAGAGTTGTGTGGGGGTGTGGGGGGCAGAGTGAGCTGAGAGTGTGTTTATACTGGAACTTAAGTTTGGCCAGGATTTATTGTTTTATGATCTCTTATTGTACCCTGGGTCGTGGCCGACCAGTAAGACCACAGGCAGTGAATTTCTGATTAGAGAAATAATTTTCCTTTTTTTTTTTTTTTTTGTTTAAATGGAAGTTTCAGAAAAATAGAAAAAGCCTTGATGCAGTAAACAAAATGTATGTGGTACTTTTATGCATTTAAAACTTGAAAACGGCTCGGTACCGACCCTAGGGTAATAGTAGGGCTATACTAATAAAAGGCAAAGCCCTCACAGACTGACTGACTGACTCATCACTAATTCTCCAACTTCCTGTGTAGGTAGAAAGCTGAAACTTGGCAGCTCATTCCTTACAGCTTAAAAGTTGGGCAGGTTTCATTTCAAAATTCTACGCCTAATGGTTATAACTGGAACCTATTTTTCTCCATATACTGTAATGGAGTTGAGCTCAATGGCCGTGGGGGCGGAGTTTCGTGTGACATCATCACGCCTCCCACGTAATCACGTGAACTGACTGTCAACGCAGTGCATAGAAAACAAGGAAGAGCTCCAAAAAGCGCTGAAGAAAACTTGCATTATATAATTGAGAAGGCAGCGAAACAATAAGAAGCGAGCGAGTGACACATACAAGCATATTCATGAGTGCTGCTACCTCGGAAACAAAGCACGGTGTAAACCGTAAGTTTAAATTAAGTTCATAGACAGGCTGCCGCTGGCGTTTGACATGCCCACGGGTAATGCGGGATACAAGTTTAATGAGAGGACGCAGGATATAAACAAGAGTTTTGATCACTTTGTAACTAAGTTAAAATTGTAGGTGAAGGGGTGTGCTTATGCAAATTCCGAGAGACTGTGTTTGTGGGGGATTGACAGTTAAGGCGGATGGGAGAGTCACGTCATCATCTCCCCTCCCATTCACCTCATTTCGCTCTGAGCTGAGCTCCACAGCTAACATGGAAGTGACTTTGTGACGCTGCCACCAAATACTCACAGAAAAATCAACAAGTTAATACACACGCTGCCTGTCTCTAGAGTTTCTCCACACTGAATCCTCTAGGCACTACTTACAAAAGGTTACATTGACAATCGTGTTACGTTATTTTTAAAATGTTTCCTTTCCTTAGCACAAGCACAGATGAGAAGCTTTGATGCATGTGCTCCATAACGCGTTAAAAAATAATGAATTTAATCACACTTTGCATTACAAGCAAAGGGGAGCTTTTGTCAATGCATGATTTCCTGGTACACCGATTACATTGATGCACACATCAGAGCTACAAAAATGTAACAGTCAGAAGAAAGCGCGTTGCTAGGACTGATCGGAGGAAAATTTCATTTCAAAAGACTACCCGATGGAAGTCTTGATAAAAGCGTGGTTTTGTGCATATATATATGTGTGTATATCCATCCATCCATTTTCAAACCCGCTGAATCTGAATACAGGGTCACGGGGGTCTGCTGGAGCCAATCCCAGCCAATACAGGGCACAAGGCAGGAACCAATCCAGGGCAGGGTGCCAACCCACCGCAGGACACACACAAACACACCCACACACCAAGCACACACTAGGGCCAATTTAGAATCACCAATCCACCTAACCTGCATGTCTTTGGACTGTGGGAGGAAACCGGAGCGCCCGGAGGAAATCCACACAGACAACATGCAAACTCCACGCACGGAGGACCCGGGTCTCCTAACTGCGAGGCAGCAGCGCTACCACTGCGCCACCGTGCTGCCCTATATATGTATATATATATATACAGTGGGATGCAAAAGTTTGGGCAACCTTGTTAATAGTCATTATTTTCCTGTCTAAATCGTTGGTTGTTGCGATAAAAAAATGTCAGTTAAATCTATCATAGAGGAGACACACACAGTGATATTTGAGAAGTGAAATGAAGTTTCTTGGATTTACAGAAAGTGTGTAATAATTGTTCAAACAAAATCAGGCAGGTGCATAAATTTGGGCACCACAAAAAAGACATGAAATCAATATTTAGTTGATCCGCCTTTTGCAGAAATTCCAGCCTCTAAACGCTTCCTGTAGGTTCCAATGAGAGTCTGGATTGTGGTTGAAGGTATTTTGGACCATTCCTCTTTACAAAACATCTCGAGTTCATTCAGGTTTGATGGCTTCCGAGCATGGACAGCTCTCTTTAACTCACACCACAGATTTTCAATTCTATTCAGGTCTGGGGACTGAGATGGCCATTCCAGAACGTTGTACTTGTTCCTCTGCATGAATGCCTTAGTGGATTTTGAGCAGTGTTTCGGTCGTTGTCTTGTTGAAAGATCCAGCCCCAGCGCAGCTTCAGCTTTGTCACTGATTCCTGGACATTGGTCTCCAGAATCTGCTGATACTGAGTGGAATCCATGCGTCCCTCAACTTTGACGAGATTCTCAGTCCCTGCACTGGCCACACAGCCTCACAGCATGATGGACCACCACCATATTTGACTGGAGGTAGCAGGTGTTTTTCTTGCAATGCTGTGTTCCTTTTCCTCCATGCATAACGCCCTTGTTATGCCCAAATAACTCCATTTTAGTTTCATCAGTCCACAGCACCTTATTCCAAAATGAAGCTGGCTTGTCCAAATGTGCTTGAGCAGACCTCAAGTGGCTCTGTTTGTGCTTCCTCTGCATCACTCTCGCATACAGCATCTCCTTGTGTAAAGTGCACTGAATGGTTGAACGATGCACAGTGACTCCATCTGCTGCAAGATGATGTTGTAGGTCTTTGGTGCTGGTCTGTGGGTTGACTCTGACTGTTCTCACCATTCGTCGCTTCTGTCTATCCGAAATCTTTCTTGGTCTGCCACTTCGAGCCTTAACTTGAACTGAGCCTGTGGTCTTCCATTTCCTCAATATGTTCCTAACTGTGGAAACAGACAGCTTCAATCTCTGGGACAGCTTTCTGTATCCTTCCCCTAAACCATGATGGTGAACAATCTTTGTCTTCAGGTCATTTGAGAGTTGTTTTGTGACCCCCATGTTGCTACTCTTCAGAGAAACTTACAATGGACCCCCTTAAATACTCGGATTCACCTGTGTATGTAGGTCAGGGGTCACTGAGCTTACCAAGCCAATTGGAGTTCCAATAATTAGTTCTAAAAGTTTGGGAATCAATAAAATGACAACGGTGCCCAAATTTATGCACCTGCCTGATTTTGTTTGAACAATTATTGCACACTTTCTGTAAATCCAATAAACTTCATTTCACTTCTCAAATATCACTGTGTGTGTCTCCTATATGATATATTTAACTGACAACAACCAACGATTTATACAGGAAAATAAGGACTATTAACAAGGTAGCCCACACTTTTGCATCCCACTGTATATATATATATATATATAAATATATGACAGCAACACTCATGACAATGACAATGTCAATCATGTTACGTTATTATTAAAATGTTTTCTTTTCTTTTTCATTACTTCTGTAACACACTACTTCTCTGCTATATATATATATTGTGAAAGCCAGCCCGACCACAGACAGACAGACACCGCTTTTCCAGTCCAACACACACGATTTATTTACAATATTTACAAAGTTCAATAGTCCTGCACAGCACACAGTGCTCCAGCATCAAACATCCTTTTCTGGCTTTTCAATGGTCCTCTTCAGGCCGCCTTCTCCCACTCTCCGAAGTGTTGTCTTCTGCCACCTGACACCAGCTCCCTGAAGAAGGCGGCCCCTGTTATGTTGCCCAGGATATGCTCCACGTGCCCCTTGATGAATTTCCGCCAGCCGTTCCTGGTGTGGCGGAAGTGCTGGCTTCCTGGGCTTCACGAGCCCCTATTGGGTTAAGCTTCCCAGCTCGGTTCCCGTGACCCCCATAGAAACCAGGCGCAGAGGCGCTATACAGGCATCCCGGCTGGGTATGTCACCCAGCCGCCCGTGACAATATATATATATCCATTATCCAACCCACTATATCCTAACTACAGGGTCACGGGGGTCTGCTGGAGCCAATCCCAGCCAACACAGGGCGCATGGCAGGAAACAAACCCCGGGCAGGGCGCCAGCCCACCGCAGGGCGGGCACACACACACACACAGACACACAGACAGCAGCACTTTGTGTGGACACAGTAGGTGTACCCCTGCCTGGCTCGGCTTCTCATGGCACATAGAAACTGTAAACATTTGTAGCCTAAATTAGAAAGTTTTCTGATCAGGTCAAAGCTGATTTATTTGTGATGCCAAATCATTCATAATCTCCCGGCACTTTTTATATAGGCAAATATTACAGGATATACTTCATAATAAACTTCATCACAATGTTCACTCAGAGAATAATCCTACCTGCTCCCTTTGAAATGAAGTGTTTTTTGGCTGCTGCTTGGTTCCAGCACTTCAGTATCACCAGCAGCAAATTAGGATGGTGGGGCTACAGGACCACAAAAGTGTCTCTCATTTAGGTGGCATCGGCGTCACAATAAGCAGTGCTCTAAACAAAGTGCAGCATTGCCTGAAAATTACTGTTTAAGTTTATGAATCATGTAAATTAATTACATGGCGTTATGACATATAACGTAGCCTGTTTGATAAGAATAAATGCTTTGCAAATTCGTAGCTTACTTACTATTTTTACCGTCTCCACTTAGACTTTTGCTCTCAAAGCGAGGGGTTTTTAATTAAAAAGCCACTCAGTTTGGCGCATTTGGCCGCGTCATTTTCAAGTGCCTTCCGTTTTTTTATTCTCGCCTTTTCGGCACCACCTTTGCTTTTTTTACCATCCATCTACTCTCGGGCGTCTCTCAGAGTAACGTAGGTTGGTAACTGCAGATCCTCTCTACTATAAGGCTCTGTCTGGGTAACAGGCAAACAACCCTATACACCAGCCTCTGTGTGATTGGCTGGTTGTGGTCACATGGCACAGGTTACAGCAGGTGAGCACTGGCTGGCTGGACCTGTGAGTGCAGAAGCCGTAGGTGCCGCATAGTATGTGACATGTATGTCGATTCTTATTTAACACTCGCAGCCCATAAACCTAGCCGGCCCACTGGGAATTTTTCCGTTTCTCACGATTAGCCACTCCGGGCCTTTATGTAACACTTGAAGGTGGGTGTTCTTTGGGTGTCAGGTCTCATGCACACACAGAGGTCCCCCTTAGACATGATATTTTGGGGGTGAGTCCTGGACTTGTTGCAGTGGGTCAACTTACAATGTGAATTTCCCCTTGGGGATTAATAAAGTATCTATCTATCTATCTATCTATCTATCTATCTATCTATCTATCTATCTATTATATAGTGCCTTTCTATCTATCTATCTATCTATCTATCTATCTATCTCTTATATAGTGCCTTTCACTCTATCTATCTATCTATCTATCTATCTATCTATCTATCTATCTATCTATCTATCTATTATATAGTGCCTTTCACTCTATCTATCTATCTATCTATCTATCTATCTATCTATCTATCTATTATATAGTGCCTTTCACTCTATCTATCTATCTATCTATCTATCTATCTATCTATCTATCTATCATATAGTGCCTTTCACTCTATCTATCTATCTATCTATCTATCTATCTATCTATCTATCTATCTCTTATATAGTGCCTTTCACTCTATCTATCTATCTATCTATCTATCTATCTATCTATCTATCTATCTATCTATCTATCTATTATATAGTGCCTTTCACTCTATCTATCTATCTATCTATCTATCTATCTATCTATCTATCTATCTATCTATCTATCTATCTATCTATCTATTATATAGTGTCTTTCACTCTATCTATCTATCTATCTATCTATCTATCTATCTATCTATCTATCTATCTATCTATCTATACGACTGTCAGGTTGCCCCGACTCAATGTAAATGAAGTTTATATACAGTACAGGCCAAAAGTTTGGACCCACCTCCTCATTCAATGTGTTTTCTTTATTTTCCTGACCATTTCCAGCACTCCATCACTCTCCTTCTTGGTCAAATAGCCCTTACACAGCCTGGAGGTGTGTTTGGGGTCATTGTCCTGTTGAAAACTAAATGATCGTCCAACTAACCTGACTTCTGCACAACACAACTGCTGGTCCCAACCCCATTGATAAAGCAAGAAATTCCACTAAATAACCCTGATGAGGCACACCTGTGAAGTGAAAACCATTTCAGGTGACTGACTACCTGTTGAAGCTCATCGAGAGAATGCCAAGAGTGTGCAAAGCAGTAATCGGAGCAAAGGGTGGCTGTTTTGAAGAAACTAGAATATAAAACATGTTTTCAGTTATTTCACGTTTTTTTGTGAAGTACATAACTCCACATGTGTTCATTCATAGTTTTGATGCCTTCAGTGAGAATCTACCAATGAAAATAAAGAAAACACATTGAATGAGGACGTGTGTCCAAACTTTTGGCCTGTACTGTACACTCAGCTTTCTTACCTATGGTGCTCTTTTTGCACTGGATTGATTGAAGTACAGCATGTCTACCTTATATCAATACACGTTACTTGTTTTTAAATACATTCAGAAATCAAAATGGAATACAATCCTGATGTCTGTCCCTGCCAGGACTCTAAACTTCAGTAAAGCTTTCGTGGTCTGAACCAGAGCCTGGGAGTTTAGGGCGGGCATGAGGGGACGAACAAAGATGTAAAAACAAATATGCATAGTGATGTAAAAGAGTAAAAGTGTAAGTGCAAAAGTAAAATGAACAGCACATTTTAAAGAGTCTGCCTCAATGCTACAAGTATCATAAACAAGGCAGTTGGAGTTGTGTGTAGCTGAACTTAATTATAATGTTATAGCAATAACAGAAACGTGGCTACATAACAAAGATGTCGATGAGTAGAACATGGAGGGGTACACAGTTAGTAGGAAGGGATGACAGAACAAAAAAGGAGGAAGGCAGCTGTTTGTGTCAAACAGAATTTATACACAAGTCCTCTTCAGTGAGATGATGAGCTCCGTCTTAGTGAGGACGTCTGGATTCGGCCATAAAGCAATAGAGAAAGAGGCCTTATTTTAGAAGAGTATTTCAAACTGCACTCATTCTCTCTTTCGTTAGAGAAACAAAAATGGCTCCCCTAAGTTCTCTGAAGAACCGCTTTGGCACCTTCATTTTGAAGAGTCCAGTTGCACACTGTGTCTGAAAGTGCATGTAGCCTACAGCACTCACTGGCATGGCACTAGATAGACCTCCACCTTATTGAGTCACTCCTTTCTAACACTCCGCATCTGTTACGTTCATTTCAACATTTCAAACTGACCCACAGCTTACAGGATTGTGTGTTTCATTCCCTTCTCTCAACTCCTTTCTTTTATGTGTTGTGGACGCTAGGGGTCGCTGTTGTCCAGTTGAACCCACCAGACAGACGTCCAGGACACACGGTTAAAAGCACTAAGAATAATTTTAATAATTCTTTCAATAAAATGCACAAAACACCACACACTCCACAATTCACTAATCCAATAATCAAAAACAAAAATTAAACACAATCTTCCACTGCCAGCAGCTCCGTTACACACCCTCCCAACTCCGCCTCAATCTGCTGGGTTTCCCATAGTCCTTTTACAGTCCATGACCCGGAAGTATTACTTCTCTGGGTCAAATGCCTTCCTTAAGTATCCCGGAAGTACTGCAGGTTTCCGTCCTCGTGACTCCGAAGTACTTCCGGGTTAGCGTCAGGGTAATATTCCCCAGGTTCTTGGTGAGCTCCCCCTGGCGGCACTCAGCAGGGCTGAAGAGATGGACTCCATGTCCCATACTGCCCTGCGGGAATCCCAGGAACCATTTTCATCCAGGGGAGCTGCCATCTAGCGTCCTGGGGGATTTAGTGCCCTGAAAAGGCTGCTTTCTTCTGTTGAGGGACGTCCCGGCCGGACTGAAACACCGGCCGTCCATCACAGTGTCTTTGTTCGTCCGTCCTCTCAGTTTCATTGTTTTACCAGTTGTGAGAAGGGTGGTGGTGCAGACGTCGGGAACTTCTATTATATTTGACGTCCCATAAAAGTCTCCAATGCATCAATGCCATTGTTCTTAGTCAAGTCTCAGATCTGAAACTTCTGCAACAAACTGAAGGCATTCGGTCAGAATTCTAATTTGAATAAAACTAGCTCATTTTACGACCCCAATCATGCAGTGACCCATCACAAACATGTTAGGTCTCGACCTAACCGGAAGTAAAATTTACCCCCCGGGCCTACTCAGAAGGGGTGGATTTGCTTAAAAAAACTGAGGCTGGGAAGATCTTGATTATTTCCCAAAGATGACATGAGACTTGCTCTTTCAACAACTGCACCAAGAATATCTACAACTGTAGGTGAAAATCAAGAACAGGCGTCTCACGCACTGATGTGTTCTCATCGACTCCGTGTGTTTTGTTCTGGTACGCCGCTATCTGCTCTCTACTCATCATCAACTGAAATTGTGTTATTATTATTGTCACTGTTATTAGAACTTAAAATAAAAATGTTAACAACAGTATCTTACAAGTTTCCCTTTGTCGATCGCTTTATTATGTTAGAAGTATTACCTCAAACTACTCAAGAAAACAAGGTGGGGATGAAAGTAACTTTCAAAAAGTTACGACGGGATAAACAGGGTGAAAAAGGTTAAGAACCCGCTGGTATCCAGAAGGTTGCCGGTTCGAGTCCCCGTCACCACCAAAAGAGATCCTACTCTGCTGGGCCCTTGAGCGAGGCCCTTAACCTACAGTTGCTCCAGGGGTGCTATACAATGGCTGACCCTGCACTCTGACCCTAAGGGGTATGCGAAAAATAACAAATACAAGAAATTCATAAAGCGAAATAAAGAAAAAAACAACCCTGGGTTAAGATAAACACTGCCAATGAGTATTATTGGATAATGGACGGCCAGTAGGTGGCAGCATAGAACAACAGAACACGGAGCTAAAAGAATTTCATTTTGGAGAACGGCAGTGCAGGTGTTATCTCTTAGATAAAGTCTCACTTCCAGTTAATCCTAATCCTGTTACAGCGGCGTTCGGAGTAACATCGGTCGGGAGTGACCATTGATAAACTCGGGGGATGATGATTTCCATTTCCACATTGCTAGTGGGTCAACTCGTTTTGTCCTTATGCAGCTCCCATAACTCAATGGAGGGAAGATTAACCAATGTTATTCTAAAATACACCCACCTGTGTTCTGTTTAACGTCTGGTGTTTTGGTGTGTAAGGAACATTTGATACAACGGGCCTTTGTTAACAAATAGCTCTGCGTGTGGTTTCAAGTGTTGATTGGGTCTGACGTATCTTAACATCACAAAGTTGATCAGCACAGGCCTTAACCCCTTGTAGACGATTGTCACGAAATTGTTTCAAATCGCTACCGGCCTGAATGCAGCCGAGGTGGCATATGTATCCCACCAATGCCAGTTGATGCGTATTCAATATATACCAAGGATCGTATTGGAAGCACTGGTCACACCATCCATCAGTCGTAGTGGAAACTACATCCGCCTGATGGAAGCGAAGTGCTGGCGTGGCCATGCACATGTATTTTGGCTACTAATTTCGAGATATTGTCCAAATTTGAGGTAACCTGTGCTAAGATAAAAATACATACCAGCTTATTGTTTGCTTGTGTGCTATATTCAAATGAACAATCTCCACTTAATTTCGACAGAGTGTAATTGCAGACTGCGGTACCTATGAGGTCAGTCATGTAATGTCTTAACGTCATGAAACACCCTCAACGTCCATCACGTAACACCCACCACATTAGACTATGCTTAGCATTAGGGCCCCGTTACACTATGGTTAAGATTAGGGTTGTTGGTGGGTTATCTGAGTCAAAGGGCGTTTTGACGTTGTGGGCATTACCTGACCGATGTCATAGGTATTGTAGGCTGCTGCTAGACCTTTCTCCTTAACTCTTTCAGGCTGATGTCAACTTTTGTCAAAATTCAGGAATAGACAGTAATCAGCTGCAAAGTGCAACAAAACTCACCCTTACGTTTTAGTTTGACTCTTTTTGCTAGAAGGAAAGTTACTGTACATGCAGCGTTGTTGATTTAACCTCGATTCCCTACGCGTGCACGAGTAGCGAAGAGCAAACAACCTCTAAAATGGCACCGACATCTGGCGAGGGGCCAAAGCGAAATACTCCATGAACGTTTTAGGTAATTTCGTTGCATAGACCTCTGACTTGAGTTTGATGCAAGTGATCTGGGGATGGAGATCCAAAACGAAAGTGAGGTACCAGCATCATCTGATCGGTCCCCAGGTGCTCGTGGTGCTGAACACTTTCATGTAGCTGATGCGCCTACAGCAGTGTTTGCCTGGGAGGACCACCGCTTATGATGACAAGAAGTACAAGACAGCCAGGCAGCTGGCCCACCATACACTCCTGCGGACCATCGAGGCCACTGCCGCCAGAGATGCCAAACATACGCCAACAGCAGCCACAGCACATAGCAACAAACATTTTATGTTGATTTATGTGTAAAATCGTTGCTTTGTGTGCTGTTCAGAAAACTGAGTTTTTTTGGAAAAAAATATTCAGCCCTCAAAGAGTTAATTTAGCATCTGCTTGACAGCTTTTTTTATCCATCCATCCATTTTCTAACCCGCTGAATCCGAATACAGGGTCACGGGAGCCAATCCCAGCAAACACAGGGCATAAGGTAGGAACCAATCCAGGGCAGGGTGCCAACCCACTACAGGACACACACAAACACACCAGGGCCAATCCAACTAACCTGCATGCCTTTGGACTGTGGGAGGAAACCCACGCAGACACGGGGAGAACATGCAAACTCCACGCAGGGAGGACTAAGGAAGCGAACCCAGGTCTCCTAACTGCAAGGCAGCAGCGCTACCACTGTGCCACCGTGCCGCCCTTTCTTTTTTTTATATAATTGTAAATACATTTAGGCAACAAGGGGGTTAAGAACCCAAGGAGTCCATCTGGTAATGTGTCTTTTCCTCTGTTCAGCTTCCTCAGTTGTCTCCTTTGTTGGTCTTCAGTTATGGACAGTCCACACTGATGGTTAGAGGTGGACTTGTCACTGGCCATTCCTGCTGATGTGGTAGGGATGGTGTGGGCAGATGGGTAAGAAGGTGGCAGTAGGAGGGAAAATCAATTAACAAAATCGATCAGGTCATTGGTTTTGTCAAAAGCCCTTTCTAGCACCTGAGCCACGGATTGCTGCTCAGTCCATTCCAAACATCCTTCATGTTCTTCTGCGTGAGTTTGCCTTTTATATATTTTAGCTTGCTTTCCATCATTAAGGACGGAGTGGTGGCTCTGAGGCTCTTGGTATCTGCACAGACAATCAGAATGTAGCTGGTTTGAAGTGACTCTACTCTGTTGGGCCCCGTGGGCAAGACCCTGTATTTGCTCCACCCTGGGTATGACATTAATCTTCATCCAGCCCTGCAAGCAGGTCCTCCAATTATAAAGAAAACTTGGGGTTGGTGTCAGGATTGGCACTCCAGCAACTGAGATAAAAAAAAAACCTCACATTGTTCCAGTGTGGTGCTGAGGTATCACCCGCTGCTACTGGGTCCCAGTCTAAGTGGATTGTTGTGTGGTGGGCGCAGCAACATATTGTAATCAGCGCATGACCCCCACCTCTCTTTCCTTTACTCAGATGTTTCTTTTCTTTCTATAGGAAATATACTTCTATGCACATTTTAGAAATGCTGTCACCTTGTGTTAAGTGCTGCTTTGGGGAATGTCAGTTGTGGTAGGGAGTTGGAAGCATTCATCTGTCTACAAGGGTGATGTGCGGACATTCCAGAGGCATCAATTTAGTGAGTTTAGAAGCCTCTGTGCAGGACAAGCTATTGGCAAATAGGATGGGACAAGTAAATTTATCTTTTGGAACTGGACGGCTAGCCTAGGAGAATACAGGCCACAACTGGGCTGGTGCAACTGAGCTGTGGTTGAACAGGATTGGCTGTTGAATCGGGAGAGTCACTCTGCACCATGATGCCCCATTGGTCCATGGCACATGACAGGAAGCCAAAGGATTGGATCATGTTTGTTCACTCTCTCTCTCTGACATTTCTCATCCATGAAGGAGTGAGCCATCACTCACTCCATTCAAAGGTCATCTGGTAGACCAGAGACAGAGCCACCTGCGAGATGAAGTGCCATCTAGGTTGTTACGGTAGTTTGGCGTCATTTCACTTTTTTATTATGTTGGCCCCATTATTATCTGGGCAACTGTGGTGAGCTGGAATTTTCAGAAAAATTTACGCCTCTCGAGAACGTCTTCGAATGTCTCTGATTCTTGGGGCTTAAAGAATGCTGCGGTAGTGTGAACAAAAGGAGAAAATGAAGACTAACTTCTGCATTTTTGGACGTTGCCTTAGACAGGAACATGAAACGTTTGATAGTTTAGATTGTTTGCCTGAATACCGAGAGGCAGCTAATTTTCTAAACGCATGTCATTCATAGCGCATGTGAAAACATTTAGAAACTGGAAGAAATGGAACTACGATCAGTGCCTAATGGGGATATGGACTGAGGAAGTCCTGGTACCCTGTGTAAGTGGGAGTTTCCAGCAAAGCGACACACCGTACGTCGATCGAAGAGCAGGGAAGTAGGAGACCCCCTTTGAATGTTCAAAGTGTAGATTAACATTACAAGATGAATGGGGTAGGGGGGCTTCCACCTGGGAGGTCTGAGCGATGCTAAACACCAACATACATTTGAACAGCAGGAAAGGGATGGGTTTGGATATTCGCAACGTGAGCCGATGTGCTCGAAAACACTGCCGGCAGAAGTGCCACTATTCCTTACCGATGTGTATTGGCCCACTTCAAGCCCTGACTAAATTTAAACTGAATTCATCGTTGACAAGATGGTTTTCTTTTTTGTGTGCCAGGACCCATACCCAGCCAGGGCACCTATGAACTGGAAGGACAGGGAGAGAGAGCATGTACAGGGCATTATCTCCACCAGATCACTAGATAGCAGGCTCTCTGGACTGCTGCAGCACCGTGGATTCCCACAGGGCTTCAGGGGAGATGGAGTTCTGTGGCTCAGCCCTCTTGGGTCCCATGGGTGCCGCCAAGGGGTGCTGCAGGGACGAGTGAACCATATTTCATTGGGCTTCCGCCTCACATGGAAGTGCTCCCAGACCAAGCTAATGGGCCACCAGAAGTGCAACATAAAAGAAGGCCGCTACCTTCATTCCAGGAGTCTGAGTCAGGGAAAAAGAAGACAAAGGTTGTTGGAGAAAGTAGGAGTCGGAGTGAGAGAGACAGAAGGAAGAGAGATAGAAAAGGAGGCTGTGTGCTTCATTACTGTGCTTTGGTGGTGGGAAATGACTAAGGAAGCATTTCCCACATAATAAAAGCCTGTGTTTGTGCTGGACTTGTGTCCTGTGTCTGTCTGTGTTGGGTCTGGGGGAGCTGGGGCACCCCCTTCAGGTCACAGTGTATTGTTGTTTCTGTTTAATTTTTTAACTGAATTTTTTGCCGTGAATTTCACTAAAACTTTTAAAACTTCGATCCACATACAGTACGTGTTTTATATGCAAGTGGATCCTGAACTTCCTGACAGAGACTCAAGATACCATCATGTTAAGCACGGCCCCCCCCCAAGGCTGCATACTCGGCCCACGTCTGTTCACTCTGCTGGCACACAAATGCCCGGCTGTGTACAGCTCTAACACCATCTAACAGTAATGGGGGGGTCTTGCCAGGAATAAGGGATGAATCACACACAGAATGGAGACATAGCGACTGGCAGACTGAGCAAAGGCAACAATGTGTCTCTTAACGTGGGCAAGATAAAAGAGATGATTGTTGACTTCATGTTGCCCGCACCATCCTGCACATCGAGGTCTCTATGGTGGAGCTCCACAGTCCTTGGTGGGCACCTGGCAGCTGACCTCACCCGGACAATTAACATCAACAGCTTTCTCCAGTTCCTTCAATGACTGATTGAGGCAAGTTAACCTCTTTGCATTCTCACCACATTCTACAGGGGCCACCATCGAGAGCATCCTGACCAGCTGCATCACCGTCTGCTTCTGGGACTCTGATTGCAAAATCCTACAATGGAGAATGCACACCGCAGAAGAGACCATTGGAATCGCTTCTCGGCCTTTTGGCTAAGATCAAGTGTAGCATCTGTTCTTATCAGTTTAATATCTGATACGTCCCCTTTCTGGGGACCGTATATTAAATTGATTTTTGGAACAGGGAGATGGGATAGGGTAAAAAAAATACAATAATACCGCTCTGTCCTCCATTAAAGACATCTTTATCAAGCATTGCACCCACAAAGCCTACAGCACTGTGAAGGACCACTCCCACTTCCCTCACGGTTCTTTTGTCCCATTTCCATCTAACAGAAGGTGCCATAACATCCAAACCAGTCCTGCCAGGTTCTGCAGCAGCTTCTACCCCTTGGCTGTCTGGAATGAACTCTGGGCTGCCCACCTGCCCTCTGATCTGCTCCCATCAGCCCATTCTCTGTCTACCTGTATATAGGGGGCATCTGTTACTACAGGTAGCGTCTTTATGGTTAGTATCATTATCTGTCCCAAATGGTCATTTTCTAACCCACTTAATCCAGACCAGGGTTGGCGGGGGTTGCTGGAGCCTATCCCAGCTGGCATATAGTGCAAGGCAGGCACAAACCCTGGAGAGGGTGCCAGTCCATTGCAGTCTCTTTTAATGTATTACCAATAATTCATTTCCCTACGTATTTACTTATCTATTAACACAGTGGAGTGGAGTGGAGTAATGTCGGTGTGTGTTAATTTTTTGACTCGTTGTGCACTTGGCCTATGTGTATATAAATGTTGCTCCTGTTATTTCGTGCCACTCTATGCTGCAATATGGTGGATGGATCGCAGATTTGTAGCACAGAACTCTGGGTAGTTTACATAAGCAGTCTCTGTGGATCTCTTCCTCTTAAATATAAACTTTTCATTCCAGGCTTTGAATGATCAGTAATCATTACCCTTTGTCTCCCCACAATGACACCCATGATGGATGGTGTGACACAGGAAAGCCCCCTTGTCTTGGCTTGGCTGGATATTCAGTGCTTGGGCCTTTCCAGTAGCTTGAGCTGGACCTCTTTCAGAAGCCCTCAACAAGTGCAGCTACAGTGAGCTTTGGTCCGTTTGCGGATTTCTTTCTCTTCTTGTACATTTTGCTTCCTATGTGGGTCTTTTGGTAATTTACGTCTCTTGTTTCAAATGAACTTGCAGCAGCCCTTCAAGATCACACGCAGGAAGTAACGCACCCTCCCACAGTGGCCACAATGAGGTTCAAAGACGCCTTGAGCTTGACATATTTACTGTTTGGCTCTATGTGGTGTCTTTCTCACCGTGACGCTGCTGAGAATGTACATATGACGTCTGGCAAAGGAGTGGAGACCCTTCAGATCCATTTGCTACTTGATTCTTTAGCTAATGACTTCCAGATTCTTTTTGAAGATTCTTAAGGTTTCTGCCTCAGTAGACTCCCACAATTCTTTCTATAATGAGGGGCTCTTGACTCCCCTTCATTTCCACCAGTATGTGATTCATATCACTGGTACGTATTCTCTAAACTCTGGTGTTGTGGTCCCAGAGCACATCATTACAATTTCAACCGTTCTGATGGTCCATCTTTGGAAAAAAAAAAACACCAACCACCTCTCACTCTGTTGCTACTGCCTTAGTTAAGGCCTTCTGGTGGTCCGCCCCCCGCCCCCAGGGTACACCACCCTGTTTAGCCATCCCAGTGTTCTTGTCCCAGCTCTACTCCAGGCCCTGAAAACTGACGCCAGGAAGCTCTTCTTCATGTGAAGAGTTGTGGGTCTCTGGAGCAAAGTACCGAGACATAGAGTGGAAGCAGAAACCTTGAGGACCTTTAAGGACAATCTGGGATGTGATATTGGGGACGGCTTGGCTCTGAGTTAAACAAACGGGCTTGATGGGCTGAATGGCCTCCTCTCGTTTGTCACACTTCTTATGTTCTTATGGTAATGCACTTGTGCAGGCCTTTATCTTATGAACCCTCCTGGTGTTCTGGCCCAGTTTTCAACTGTTCCAGCGTTGAGACCCCAGAAAATGCCACCTCTCTGTCTATTTAATCCACACCAGTGTTACTGGTCCCGGACCTTAAATAAGCCGAGACCGAAGGGGCCTAGCGAGCAGACCATTCCATATCCCATATTCATCATATTGGCCGGCCCATCACTGACTCATCTGTGGAATGGCTGCGAAGGACCACTCACACTCCCCACCATGGTGGCCGAGGTCTCCAGGACTCTGAACAAATCGGAATCCCATTATGTGATATCATGTACTGTTTTGTACTGATGGTATTAGAATTGCACTATTGTAGTGTACTGAGAATGACTTGTGTTCTGTTCTGTGTATTGTGTTGTATTGACCCCCTTTTTTTTGACACCCACCTCACACCCAACCTACCTGGAAAGGGGTCTCTTTTCAAATTGCTTTTCCCGAGGTTTCTTCCATTTTTTTTTTTATCCCCTGGGGAGTTTTTCCTTGTCTTCTTAGAGCACGGATGTCAGACTCCAGTCCTGGAGGGCCACAGTGGCTGTTTTTGTGACCATCAGTGACCAGTTTTTGCTACTAATAAACTTCTTTTGCCTTACTTTAAATGAACTTGACTCCACCCCCCTTAGCTGTTTCTTTTTTTCATCAATTAGCAGCCAAACAATAATGAGACACAAGACGAGCCGTCACATGACCACCTCACCTGTCCCCATCACACAATATCTGAAATTAAAGAAATGTGGTGGTCTCAGTAAGGCTGATCTCTCAGGTCACCAAAACATTGTGAGGGTGTTGTTTAGAAATAAAACAGAAAGTCAACAGTTTGGGAAATGTCTGCTGTAGCAGAATGAGAGCAGCAACAAACCGTGGAATTAAATAACGGATTTAATGATCAGCAAGAATTGGCTCATCATTAAGTGATTGGTTGGAATTTGAAGCCCCAATTTACAGTTGTGCTTGAAAGTTTGTGAACCCTTTAGAATTTTCTAGATTTCTGCATAAATATGACCTAAAACATCATCAGATTTTCACTCGTGTCCTAAAAGTAGATAAAGAGAAACTCCAGTTAAACAAATGAGACAAAAGTATTATACTTGGTCATTTATTGAGGAAAATGATGGAATATTCCATATTTGTGAGTGGCAAACCTATGTGAACCTCACAGATGATCAGTTAGTTTGAAGGTGAGGTGTCAGGTGTCCGGTGTTTTCAATCAATGGGATGCCAATCAGGTGTGAGTGGGCACCCTGTGTTATTTAAAGAACAGGATCTATCAAAGTCTGCTCTTCACAACACATTTGTGGAAGTGTATCATGGCACAAACAAAGGAGATTTCTGAGGACCTCACAAAAAGAGTTGTTGATGCTCATCAGGTTGGAAAAGGTTACAAAACCATCTCTAAAGAGTTTGGACTCCACCAATCCACAGTTAGACAGATTGAGTACAAATGGAGGAAATTCAAGACCATTGTTACCCTCCCCAGGAGTGGTCGACCAACAAAGATCACTCCAAGAGCAAGGCACACGTGTAATAGTCAGCAAAGGACCCCCGGGTAACTTCTAAGCAACGGAAGGCCTCTCTCACATTGACTAATGTTCATGTTCATGAGTCCACCATCAGGAGAACACTGAACAACAATGGTGTGGATGGCAGGGTTGCAAGGAGAAAGCCACATTGCTGCTCGTCTGCAGTTTGCTAAAGATCACGTGGACAAACCAGAAGGCTACTGGAAGAATGTTTTGTGGACGGATGAGACCAAAATAGAACTTTTTGGTTTAAATGAAAAGCGTTATGTTTGGAGAAAGGAAAACACTGCATTCCGGCATAAGAACCTTATCCCATCTGTGAAACATGGTGGTGGTAGTATCATGGTTTGGGCCTGGTTTGCTGCATCTGGGCCAGGAGGGCTTGCCTTCATTGATGGAACAATGAATTCTGAATTATATCAGAGAATTCTAAAGGAAAATGTCAGGACATCTGTCCATGAACTGAATCTCAAGAGAAGGTGGGTCATGCAGCAAGACAACGACCCTAAGCACACAAGTCGTTCTACCAAAGAAAGGTTAAAGAAGAATAAAGTGAATGTTCTGGAATGGCCAAGTCAAAGTTCTGATCTTAATCCAATCGAAATGTTGTGGAAGGACCTGAAGAGAGCAGTTCATGGGAGGAAACCCACCAACATCCCAGAGTTGAAGATGTTCTATACGGAGGAATGGGCTGAAATTCCTCCAAGCTGTTGTGCAGGAATGAGCAAAAGTTACCGGAAACGTTTAGTAAGGGAGTCACAGCAGATACTGAAAGCAAAGGTTCACATACTTTTTGCCACTCACAAATATTTAATATTCCATCATTTTCCTTAATAAATAAATGACCACGTATAATATTTTTGTCTCATTTGTTTAACTGGTTTCTCTTTATCTACTTTTAGGACTTTAGTGGAAATCTGATGATGTTTTAGGTCCTATTTATGCAGAAATATCGAAAATTCTGAAGGGTTCACAAACTTTCAAGCACAACTGTAGCTGGTCACCTGTCAGCTCATTTCACGTCTCATTTCTGTTTGGCTGCCATTTAACAAAGAGAAGAATCAATTCAGAGGTGTGAATCCTTAAAAACAGGGCTTTTAAAATGAAGGGTGTAAATAAATGAGTCTCAACACACTGAAAAGGTTTGGGGCAGCCACCCGTGTATTGTCCCAGGCTGCAAAAAGGTTTAAAGCAAACAAGGGGATGCTCTCAGGTTGAGTTCCCAGATTGAACTGAACTGGTTTGGAAATATGGAGGCTTTATATGCTATAGACCAGAAGTGATGCCATTTGTCCGGAACAGGAAGTGACGTCAGTCTGGGCGCCGGAACTGAACGTTAAATCAGGCAGGTTTTCCCATATTTGGTCTGCACAGATACCAGAAATAGGTTCAGAGCACCCTGCCACCCCCTGGCCTGGCGGGTAAGCACCTCCACTTGGTCCACTCAGCTCGCTCTTAGTCGCATGTGTGTGACAAGGGAAAAGAAGTTAGTTAGCAGTGAAAACTGGTCACTGATTAGGAAAAGGGTTAGAATGAAAACCTGCAGCCACTGCGGCCCACCAGGCCCACAGTTCGACACCCATGTTTTAGAGAGTCAATGGCTGTGTGGGGCTATCAAAAGGCAAGGCCTGCTAAAGCCCATTGCCACACTCCTTGTGTGATTTTGGAGTACACTAAAAATAATTTGAATGGTATTGTATTGTTAACGGCCCCCATAGTACCTTAACTAGCAGTGTCACCCTGTGTCTGCTCCTCCAGCTCTCTGCTGGTCCTGCCATCTTGGCAGCTCTTTGTCACCTGCTGGTACCAGTCAGACTGCAATCCCCTCTGACTCTCGCTGCCAACTCCAAAGCTCATAATGGTCGCTTGTCCATTCAACGCTCCACTTCTGCCTTTTCACAGCTCACTGATATGTTAATCGGGGGCTCCGCCACCTCTTCATCACCTGTAACCTGTCACATGCACACCGACTCACACCACATGCGCACCCAATGCTGCTCCGACTTCCAATCGTTTTATTCCTTTTGGAAGAGGGTGTCGCCCCCTTGACCTTTCGGTCTCAGAATTTGCATACAGCAGCTGGCCGCGTCTCTCCTTTATCTGATTGGATGACTGGAGTCTCCACAAACCTCCAACTCCGAACACTTCTGGTGGTAGCGTTGGCTGTGTCAGTGCCAAGCTGTCCTCTGAGATGCCCACTGAGGCTCATGGTACCCGTCACTTTTTTTTTTGCAGCATCTGAAGTTCTTCTGAATTTCTTTTGAATTTGGCCTCTCCTAACCAGCTCGCTGTAGCAGATACGCCTACAAGCCGCAGAAACACTTCAAGTAAAAACTGAGACATTGCAGAAGGTTATGAGAGCAGAAGGGGAATTCTTATACACAAAGCACAGTTTAAAAGACGAAATTAATAACAACAAAAACAAAGCTGGGATCTGCACTTCCTGTAAGACACCCGAACCTGCGGTGTCAAATGAACTCTTTTAGGGCAAATTTTTTTTTTTGTTTCTTTACTCCCAGGGCTGAACTTTTAAAAAAAACAACAACACAAAGCAATCGTTTAACATATTAAATCAACAAAAAATAATTACTTTTGACAAATGTTACTGTCTTGCATGTTGTATGAACCTGCATACTCTATGATTTCACATACATGTCACACAGCAAAGTCCTGCCAAGTCTGATCTCGCTCAGAGCAGCCAACTGCATGCATTGCCACGCTGCACTGCTTCACCACCTGAGGCCACAGGTCCGCCACGCCCTCGACCCTCTGCAGTTCTCATACCAGGAGAAGGTGGGAGCGGAGGATGCCATCATCTACATGCTACACTGATCCCTCTCCCACTTGGACAGAGGCAGTGATGCTGTAAGAATTATGTTTCTGGACGTCTCTAGCACCTTCAACACCATCCAACCTCTGCTCCTTAGAGACAAGCTGACAGAGATAGCAGTAGATTCACACCTGGTGCCATGGATCGCGGACTATCTTACAGTCAGACCTCAGTATGTGCGTCTCGTGAACTGCAGGTCTGACATTGTGGTCAGCAGCACAGGAGAGCCGCAGGGGACTGGACTTTCTCTGGTCCTGTTCAGCCAACATACATCAGACTTCTAATACAACTCGGAGTCCTGCCACGTGCAAAAGTTTGCTGATGACACTGCTATGGTGGGCTGCATCAGGAGTGGGCAGGAGGAGGAGTATAGGAACCTAATCAAGGACTTTGTTAAATGGTGCGACTCAAACCACTTACACCTGAACACCAGCAAAACCAAGGAGCTGATGGTGGATTTTAGGAGGACCAGACCCCTCATGGACCTCATGATCATCAGAGGTGACTGTGCAGAGGGTGAAGACCTATAAATACCTGGGAGTGCAGCTGGATGATAAATTGGACTGGACTGCCAATACTGATGATCTGTGTAAGAGAGGACAGAGCCGACAATACTTCATTAGACGGCTGACGTCCTTCAACATCTGTAATAAGATGCTGCAGATGTTCTACCAGACGGTTGTGGCGAGCACCCTCTCCTACGTGGTGGTGTGCTGGGGAGGCAACATAAAGAAGAGGGACAAACTGGTGAGGAAGGCAGGCTCTATTGTAGGCATGGAGCTGGACAATTTGACATCTGTGGCAGAGCGATGGGTGCTGAGCAGGCGAGTGTCAGTCATGGAGAAACCACTGCATCCGCTGAACAGGATCATCTCCAGACAGCAGTCTGTCACTGAAGCTGCTCCTCTGTCTGGAGATGATCCTGTTCAGTGAATTCTCCATGATTGACAGGAGTCTGCTCAGCGCTGCCGTCTGCCACGGATGTCAAACTGTCCAGCTCCGTGCCTACAATAGAGCCTGCCTTCCTCACCAGCTTGTCCCTCTTCTTTATGCTGCCTCCCCAGCACACCACCGCGTAGAAGAGGGCGCTCACCACAAACATCTGACAGAACATTTGCAGCATCTTATTGCAGATGTTGAAGGACGCCAACCTTCTAAGGAAAAAAGTGACACAGCGACGTGAAAAAATGACAAATGAATAAGTCATATCTGTTGTGACATAGGGTGGCATGGTGGCACAGTGGTTAGCATTGCTGCCTCGCAGTTAGCAGACCCGGGTTTGCATGTTCTCCCCGTGTCTGCGTGGGTTTCCTCCCACAGTCCAAAGACATGCAGGTTAGGTGCATTGGCAATCCTAAATTGTCCCTAGTGTGCGCTTGGTGTGTGTGTGTGTGTGTGTGCCCTGCGGTGGGCTGGCACCCTGCCCGGGGTTTGTGGCACCCTGTGTTGGCTGGGATTGGCTCCAGCAGGCCCCCATGAACCCTGTAGTTAGGATATAGTAGATTGGATAATGGATTGATGGATGGATGCTCTGAAACATTGAGACCTCTGACATGATAAGGGTTTGGGGCGGCCACCCGTTTAATATGTTCCTGGCTGCAGCAATAAAGAATTGTAAGACCAGAGTAGTTTACAAGACTGATTCCAAAACAGAACTGAAATCCAGAGGAGGGGAGAGAGGCATTATATGGCGTCTGGGGGAAGTGATGTCATCGTCGTGGCCGGGACAGGAAGTGACGTGCTCTGAGCTGAGGCACCGGCTACTGGGCGGACGTGTTAACTTCAGCTGCTCCTGTTTGCACGTGTGTGGCACTGTGGATTTGGATTTGCATTCTTCTGTTTCGACAGCATTCATGTTTTAATTCAGTAGTGTGAGATACAGACATACTCAATATTTTTTTTCTGATGTTTTAATGCAAAATGTGAGATCTGGACGCCAACATTCTGTAAATGTTCAGGCAAAACGAGCTGATTCAGTTTGTTTGGGTTGAAATAAGCGATGAGGAGAAACGTTAGCTCTCAGCCATTTTCATTTTGTAAAAGTTGCTCTCGGGAGAAAAAAAAAAAGGTTGGAGACCCCCGGGTTAAAGTCATTGCAGCAAAAGTGGATGAAGTGTATGGAGCGAGCGGGGGAGCTTAGATTGAAAAAAAAAACCAAACATTTTTTGAAAACTCTTTTCTTTCCTACTGAGGTAGATACGTTATTCAACACCTCTCGTAAACAAAAATCAGAACAGGCATTCACAGAATGATTATTAACAAATCACTGGTGAATCGATAAAATATTGTTATTAAAACATTCATATAAGAATATTGATTTTTCATTTGTGGGTGATGCGTGGATTGTTCCAGAAGGACAAAACAAAAAAAAAAACAGGTGCATAAAAATAAAGTTTGTAAATCATAAGCCAACTCAACAAAACTTTTTAGGTACTCATTGTATAGGGGCATAACAGCAGGAAACGAGACCCAACAACTTTGCTAAAAATGAAATTGGGTAGACGATACCAGGACGGTCCGGGTTGGCTCCATGCTCCCGTTCGCCTTTAGGGACCCTCTTACACCCGGATCATCGATACCGTAACTGAGATGAGCCGGGCGAATGAGGGCACACATGCATATGGTAAAGGGGTAGGTGCCAACGTGACCAGTGCTTAGATTAAAAACAAAGTCCAAGACAAGCAACCCAAATAGAGTGCAGCGCAGCTTCACAAATTATAAAATACGCAACCGTTTGCTGTCCGCTTGTCTGTCTGGGATTTTAAATCACCTGTAGCTCACAAACCGTTTGAACTATTGACCTGAAATTTGGTACACATATACTATGGGACGTCTGCTATCCACTTTCGGGGTGATGATTTTTATTATTCTTTTTATTTTTATTTTATTTTATTGTAGAATGAAGTAGGGCAGCACGGTGGCGCAGTGGTAGCTCTGCTACCTCACAGATCTGGGTTCACTTCCCGGGTCCTCCCTGCGTGGAGTTTGTATGTTCTCTCCGTGTCTGTGTGGGTTTCCTCCCACAGTCCAAAGACATGCAGGTTAGGTACATTGGCGATCCTAAATTGTCCCTGGTGTGTGTTTGTGTGTGTGTGTGCCCTGCGGTTGGCTGGCACCCTGCCCAGGGTTTGTTTCCTGCCTTGCACCCTATGTTGGCTGGGATTGGCTCCAGCAGACCCCTGTGACCCTGTAGTTAGGATACAGCGGGTTGGATAATGGATGGATGGGTGGAAAGAATGAACACTTGGCAGCGGCCAGCTGGGCGGCTGTGCAGTGCATGCATATGGGCACCATTCCCATCCCTGCCATCTTCACCGTCACTTCCCCTACCTCTTCATATTTTAAGTCGTCAATCTGCCTCAAGAATGATTTAAGTGCCAGCTTAAGTGAAAAATTAAAGAAAACACTAAGTAATTGCAACACAAACACGGACTTAATCGGTTTTAACGCGAAAAGATGCCAACAGAAGAAGAGAAGAAGCGGGCGGCTAGGGTGGAGAAAAAAAGAGCCGATCAGGAAACAGCAAGCGCATCAACATCTGAGCAAACGAATGGTAAACGGACAGAGAAAGAGTAAGAAAACTGGTGAATTCACTGCACGTTATCGTTATAGCAGTGTGCCGTTACTGGTAAATAAATAATCTTTTAAATGTTTAAAAATCTAGAATAAATAAATCCTGTGGTAGATTTGAACCCCTGACCACGACTCCAGACACCAGGTGAAAATCCACAATTCGACTTTATTCTTTAGCCACAGTGTACAAAACACCCTCTCCTCCACAATACTCATACAAATCACTAATAATCACAATAATCCAATCCTCCAGCTCCCAGACGCGTTGCCACCCTTCCTTCCACCCAGCTCAGCTCGCCGTCTGGGGGCTCCCACAGTCCTTTTATATCTCCTGACCCGGAAGTGTTCTCCATCCCCAGCCCATGTGACTCTCAATCACTTCCGGGTCAGGTACAAGTTCTTTTCTTCACCCCGGAAGCACGTCATTCCTCTTGTCCACATGTGCTACCGGGGCGTAGGGAAAATATCCATTATTCTTCCCTGCAGCGTCCCCTAGTGGCCCCCATGGCATCCAGCAGGGCTGCGCATAAAAACTACATTGTCCATGATGCCCTGCTGGTCTTCTGGGGTCCTCCATGCTGCAAGGAGGGCTCCACCTGGCGGCGGGATAATGGGCCGGCCATTCACCACAATCCATATAATTATGGATATATAAAGTTAAAACACAGCAGGGATCTTCTTGAAAAGTCTCAGCATTCCTTTCAAACTGATATCTCCTCTACTTACCCCGCACGGGACCTCGCAGTGGAGGAGACCCCCTAATTGACAGGCACAGCCAACCTTTTCTCCAAGGACCCCAGTATGGCGCCACTCCGAACCTCATCCCTCTAATTGCCGCGCTCTACTTTCCTTTTGGATGTACAAAGAAATGGAAGATTTGATCATCCAGTTGCTTTGTTGTTCTTGTTTGGTGTAGCAGAATGCACAAAAGTTCAGGTTCAGTGGTGCGCTTTAATATGACAATATGAGTCATGAAGACAGGAGGTCGGACAAGAGGGTGTAACTGGAGTCCATGGTGGTGCCTATGAGGTCACTCATGTTACGCTTACAAATGTCACTCGGGACACGTCCAGGGATTTGTGCCATTCCAAGGTGAATGATTGAAGCTCTGCAAACGATGGTGATGGGCGAGTTGTGACTAACATGTCAAGAGTGATGTGGGCTGCAGGGAGACCCTCCTGAAGTCAGACACACTGACGTCCAGTATGAGTTGGGGGTAAACCCCTTGAAGAATACCTAGTATTGTGACGCTTCTGGCTAAGGAGACCCCCTCATGGGATACTCTGAGTTACTGTGAGAGGATCGAGTGTGGTGGGATTCACCCAGTAAAGTAGAAAGTGAGAAGTGTTGAGCGAAATGATTTGTGCAAAAACCAAATTCACAACAAAAAGTTAAAGAGTTTTGCTTCATAGAAAAAAATAATAATAACTGTGGAACAACGGGTGTTTGGCTAAAAGTGAAATTCACGCCGTTATCACGAAAATGCTCACGGCATCGGCAACCTTTTTCCTCCATCTGCAAAAACTCAACATTTATTGTGGCTGAGATCAGGTCAGGTCAGGTTGGGGAGCAGACACTGGTACAGCACACTGGCACACCCACCACCTGACAAAACAGCTTCTGGTTGGAAACCCACCAAGCAGACATGTGGTCCAGTGCCACCCTCTGGAAGTGACCCTCTATGTGCCATAGGCAGGTGTTATATGGATGTCCTCTTAGCCTGGTCCAGCCTCTTCAGTCCTCAACAATGAGGGGCCAGTGAGCCGGACCACCCTCTGGGATATCGTGCCACATGGCCGTAGTGCTGTCACTGACACTCCCTCACAGTGCAGGTCATGTGCCTCAATCGGGACTCCGTGAGCAACACAAAGTCACACCAGTGGTACCCAAGGACCCTCCAAATAGACCCACATGAAGGAGTCCAGCCTTCATCTCAGGTCACTGGATAGCATCCATATCTCACAAACAGGAAGCACCAGGACTCTAAAGACTTGGACCTTCGTCCTTTGGCACATATCGGGGAGCAGTGACCTCATGACCCCCTATGCAACTCCCCAGCCAGACACACAGTTCAGCCCCACCCCACAGAAGTGACCCTCTATCTGCCACAGCCAGGTGTTATGTGGGTGTCCCCTTGGCCTGATCCAGCCACTCGGGTCCTCAACAATGAGGGTCCTGTGAGCCGGACCACCCTCTGGGAATCGTGCTACATGGCCATAGTGCCATAACTGACGTTCCCTCACCATGCAGGTCATGTGCCTCTTTCGGGAAGTCAAACCAACGAGACCCAAGGATTCTCTGAAGAGACCCACATGAAGGAGTCCAGTTTTCATCTCAGGTCACTGGATAGCGTCCATATCTCACAAACAGGAAGCACCAGGACTCTAAAGACTTGAACCTTCATCCTTTTCCAGTGACATTATGAACCCCCACCACACTACCTATTGACTTCATAGGAAGAGTCACCAGAGTCATGAATGTCACTGCCGAGGTAAGTAAACCTCTCGATGACGAGGTCGACACTCTCTCCAGTGCCAACGGCTTTGCCCAAAAGGTCATTAAAGGCCTGGATTTTGGTTTGTATCAGGACACTCGCAAGCCTCATTCAGAGCCTCCATTGACTCCATGAAGATCACAGCATCATCGGCAAAGTCAAGATCAGTGAATCTCTCTTGTGTGTGTCCTGCGGTGGGTTGGCACCCTGCCCGGGATTGGTTCCAGCCTTGTGCCCTGTGTTGGCTGGGATTGGCTCCAGCAGACCCCCGTGACCTTGTGTTTGGATTCAGCGGGTTGGAAAATGGATGGATGGATGGATGGATGGATTGATAGTACCAGGGTGTTGTACCGTGTTAGCCATTTTGAATGTAGAGAAAAGCCAAGCAAACTGACCCCTTTTATTGGCTAACTCAAAAGATTACAATGTGATTACATCTCGCCTGAAGAAGGGGCCTGAGTTGCCTTGAAAGCTTGCGTAAATTTGTACTAAAAATTAATCAATTTATTAAAACTAAAATTGAAATGTAATTGTTATATCATTTAAGTCCAAAATGTCTTTGAGTTGCTGCACTTATAAGTAAAAAAATATCAGAGTGCAAAGGTTTAAATGAAGTAAATTGGAAACAAAAAATTCATAAAATGGTAAATTCAAAATAGTTAATCAAAAATGTACTTATAAAGAGGGGACTGGTGGTCTCGTGGTCTGGTACCCCTACAGATTTTATTTTTTTTTCTCCAGCTTTTGGAGTTTTTTTTTTTTGTTTTTTCTGTCCACCCTGGCCATCGGACCTTACTCTTATTCTATGTTAATTAATGTTGACTTCTGTTTATTTTTTATTGTGTCTTCTATTTCTCTATTCATTTTGTAAAGCACTTTGAGCTACATTTGTTTGTATGAATATGTGCTATATAAATAAATGTTGATTGATTGATTGGACATTTTTGGTAAAGATGGTTTCCTGTCCTTGAATTAGCCCTCCCTGGTATGGAGTAGTTAAAACCTTCACTTTAACGTCACACGAATGCCGGAAGTCCCTACTTTAAGGTTAATATTGTGTTGTGCTAATAGTGTTTAAATATTTGAATGGGAAATTAAGATGCTCAGTTTCCTCTTCAGAATCAACACTCTCAGCACTTAGAAAGACGTGGCTTTCTCCGGGAAGCAGTCCAATCACTTGGTTATTTATCTGGTCAACGTCAAGAGGTTGTGTATGCGGTGGTGTTCGCATTCGGTGAGCGGTTGTATTGTGCACGGCTTGCTTCTGGCCTCTGATCCCGGTTTGGAGATCTACATTACTAAACGAAGGTTGTAAATGCGGTGGTGTGCGCGTTCGCGTTCGGGCGGCAGGTTGTATTGTGACCTGACGTTTAGTTTACAGGTTGTGATGTGTTGTTTGGGCGCCACCTACTGGCTCTGGGACGCCGCTGGGTTTGACTCTGAGGCGCTGTGCGTGTGCGCTTTCGGTGCTTCTGGCCTCTGACATCCGTGCATATATACAGCCTTCGTTTCGTAATATAGATTAGTGCACCAAGCATTATTAGTATAGACACACAGCCCTCCATCTGTTTTCTTACCAGAATCGGGGGCTCGATTCACTGAGCAGATCAATAGCTCACAAGTGTCATTGACTTGATTCGATACTCGGATTACAAAGGGTCCCTTTGAATTTTTTGAGCAGTTTATATCTACTCTCTATATATAAAATCCTAAGCCTAAAAGTGCAACGATTTTGTGCAAGGACTTTTCTGTCACGCTTTAAATCGGGTTTATTTTAAAACCTACATATATATACTCAGCAAAAAAAGAAACGTCCCTTTTTCAGGACTGTGTATTTCAACAATAATGTTTTAAAAATCCAAATAACTTGACAGATCTTCATTGTAAAGGGTTTGTTTTCCATGCATGTTCAATTAACCACAATCAATGAATTAACATGCACCTGTGGAATGGTCGTGAAGACCTTAACAGCTTACAGAAAGTAGGCATTTAAGGTCACAGTTCTAAAAACGCAGGACACTAAAGAGACTTGTCTACCGACTGTGAAAGATGCCCAGGGTCCCTGCTCATCTGCGTGAACGTGCATTAGGCCTGCTGCAGGGAGGCATGAGGACTGCTGAATAAATTGCCATGTCCGCACTGTGAGACGCCTAAGACAGCGCTACAGGGAGACAGGAAGGACAGCTGATCATCCTCGCAGTGGAAGACCACGTGTAACAACACCTGCACAGGATCGGCACATCCGAATATCACACCTGCGTGACAGGTACAGGATGGCCACAACAACTGCCCGAGTCACACCAGGAACACACAATCCCTCCATCAGTGCTCAGACTGTCCGCAATAGGCTGAGAGAGGCTGGACTGAGGGCTTGTAGGCCTGTTGTAAGGCAGGTCCTTACCAGACATCACCAGCAACGACGCCTATGGGCACAAACCCACCTTCGCTGGACCAGACAGGAGTGGCAAAAAGTGCTCTTCACTGATGAGTCACGGTTTTGTCTCACCAGGGGTGATGGACGGATTCGTGTTTATCGTCGAAGGAATGAGCGTTACACCGAGGCCTGTACCCTGGAGCGGGATCGATTTGGATCGATGGCTAGGGCCATTCCCCCCAGAAATGTCCAGGAACTTGCAGGTGCCTTGGTGGAAGAGTGGGGTAACATCTCACAGCAAGAACTGACAAATCTGGTCCAGTCCATGAGGAGGAGATGCACTGCAGTACTTCAAGCAGCTGGTGGCCACACCAGAGACTGACTGGTACTTTTTAATTTGAGCCTCCCTTCATTCAGGGACACATTGTGAAACATTTTTAGTTTATGTCTTATGGTGTTGACTCTTTTAGTGTTCATACAAATATTTACACATTAAGTTTACTGAAAGTAAAAACAGTGGAAAGTCAGAGGACATTTCTTTTTTTGCTGAGCATATATATGTTTGGAATCATTGTTTTCAGAATTTATCAAACTTTAATGTGATGTTTTTAGATTTTCAGATTCTTATTCCATTTTTTTTTTTCCTTTTTATTAATTTTGTTGCAATCCATACAAAGCAATCAAGTTTTTACAAAAAGAAAAATTATGTTAAGAACAGATCGATCCCCACCCCTGAGAGAGAGAGCAAGCCGAACGGCGTGAAATTTAAGGCTTGTAAACATACCTGAATTAATAAATTCTCTGTGCTTTATGAACTTATTCTAAAATATTACTGATTAGATCCTGCCATGTTTTGTAAAAAGTCTGCACAGATCCTCTAACTGACTATTTGATTTTTTCCAATTTCAAATAATATAACACATCGGTTTCCCGCTGACTTAAAAGAGGAGAGTTTGGGTTCTTCCAGTTTATCAGAATGAGTCTGCGTGCCAAGAGTGTAGTGAATGCAATCCCAGTTTGTTTGTCCTTCTCCACTTTAAGCCCCTCTGGAAGACCCCCAAACACAGCTGTTAGTGGGTTAGGAGGGATTGTGAGTCCAAGGCTGTCTGAAAGGTAATTAAAATTAATATTAATTAGGTGTACGTGGCCCAGAACATGTGATCCAGTGAGGCTGGGACTTGATTGCAACGTTCGCAGGTTGGATCTCGCCCTGGAAACATTTTGGAGAGTTTTAGTCGAGACAGATGTGCTCGATATATAATTTTGAGTTGTATAATTGTATGCTTTGCGCATATGGAGCTCGAGTGAATTCTCTGCATTGCTACTTTCCACTCCTTTTCTGATTTTTTTTTCCCAGTGTCCTCTTGGATCTTTGAAAGGGAGGGATTGTAAAATGATTTTATATATTGTAGAGATGGAGTCTAAGTCCATTTTTAAATGCTAAACTAAAAAATATGAAGAACTCGCGTCCCAAGAGACGAGACTTTGTGCCAAGAGATTTAACCACCGCCTGGGGCCGGAAATAAAAGACAAAGAGTACGACAGCTGCTGTACTGGCTTTTTAAAAGTTCGAAGCGCCGCGTGAGACGCAGATTACGTGGCACAGCAGCAGCTGATCGAGCAAAGAGGAGGTAAAAAAACAACTGCATTGTAGCACCGTTTAAGAGGGGGGCCGCATCTTCTAGGGCTGTGTTTTGCCCCCCTCTTCACAACATGAGGGTCAGAGATGCGAAGTGGCTGGCGCTTACTGCAGCCCAGATAGGTTGGTGAGCGAAGCGAGCAGGGGGGGAACTCCCTAGTACGCATATATACAGAGTGGGCAAAAGTAGGGTAACGGATGTAAATATGTGAAACACAGAGTTTTTTCCTGTATTATTTATTTATTTATTATTGTATTGTTCATTTGTATTATTTGTCTTCTACTTCTTAAAGTTATTGAGTTCATAAAGCATAACCTGCGTGTCTTTTGCCATATGACCAGCTGTACGCCTGCTTCTGCCCACCTCTGACCCCTTCATGACCATTACACATAGACAATACATATTACACCTCTTCAAAGGGAGAGTAAAATTAATGCAAGTAAACAATTTCAACAGAAATAACAGAGAAACATGAAAAATAATAATGATTCAAGGTGAAGAAGAATAACACGAACAAACATAATAAAGCCAGGAATTTAAACCCTGGTGGTATTATAACACAAATCTTTCCAAAGTATTCCGGCCAGAGCTTCAAAGGCTTTAACTGCATCTTCTGTTTCAATCCTCTATGCCAGTTCATGTTCTGTAGGGACCTTCACCTGTTCGTTAAGACCAGGGGTGCCCAATATGTTGATCGCAATTGACTGGTAGATCGGAAAGGTAGTGCGGGTAGATGGCGTTGCATTCAAAAAAAAAAATCTTATATCCTCCCTATGGCATTTGCCACTTGATTGACATCCAGGGCGGCCAGTCTGAGATCTCTTTTCTTCTAACACACTGGTCATCCCGCACGTACGATCAAATGCGCGAGCTACTGCAAAACTCCGGCTATCTAAGTGATCTAGTTAGCCTTCCAATTTATATCAACTAAAAAATTGTTGTTTATGGGCTGGATGTGGAATTGGAAGAGGATTTTTTTTTCTCACGATGTCACAATCGAAGTGCGTTTGTCTGGTCTGTCAATCTATCATTGCTATTCCAAAGAAGGAAAATGTGGAAAGGCACTTTCAAACCGTTCATAAAAACTACGAAACTGACTTCCTTTTAGAAAAGCGATCTGAGAAAGAGAAAGGAGAGGGAACTAAAACTGCAGTTATTCAGACAGCCGTCATTTTTCACTCGGCTGAATTCAAAAGCAAAGGCAGACACACGAAGCATCGTTCCGGGTGAGTCACTCGATCATTAAGCATAAGAAGTCCTTCCAAGATGGAGAGATGATAAAAGAGGCCTTCATTGAGGCAGATGGTGAGGGAGAAATTCCTGCTGAGATTTCAAGAACCCTGGTCAGAGATAAAGGAGTTTCTCGTTGTCATTAAACATGCAGAACACAAGCAACTTAATGACGATCAATGGCCGCTAGACTTGGCATCTGTTTTCCGATAATAATAATAATTCTTTGCATTTATATAGCGCTGTTCTCACTACTCAAAGCACTCAGCAGTTTCAGGTTAAGGGCCCAACAGAGCAGAGTCCCTATTGGCATTTACGGGATTCAAACCGGCAACCTCCCGATTGCCAGTGCAGATCCCTAACCTCAGAGCCACCACTCCGCTTCGACCAACATGTTGAATGAGCTTAATTTACAGCTGCAAGGAAAAGAGAAAACCAATCCGGTGAATATGATTAGCTCAGTTAAAGCTTTCAAATAAAAAATGCAGCATCTGTCCTCAAAGCTGCAGCGCCTTGATTTGGGGAACATCGAAAACCTCGCGTCAGAGCTGAAGACACAATGGAAGGCGTGAGCGCAACTTGACGGCGTGAGCTACACGGAGCTGATTGAAAATTGTCTGTCAGACTTTATCTAATGGAAAAAAAGTAACGAGTCGAGTGTTGCCCAATGTAGCGGAGTAAGAGTAGCGTTTCTTCTTCACAAATGTGCTCAAGTAAAAGTGAAAAGTATGGTGCAGTAAAACTACTCTTAGAAGTACAACTTACAAAAAGTTACTCAAGTAAATGTAACTCGTTACTACCCACCTCTTATACTCAGTATATGTACTGTGTATATATATATATATTGTGGCAGATGGCCAGGGACCTTGCCCCACTGAGACGCCTGGATGAGGGAAGGACCGGGAAGGGGGCAATATTTTCCCTGGACGCAAGAGAGCAGCCCCCCTGATTTCCATCCAGGACCACGACTACGGAGCTGGGAAGCGCAGCCCCGTGGGGGTCCATGGTCCAACCAAGGGGCTGCCTGGATGGTTCCTGAGCCCTGGAGGACAGCACTTCCGCCACACCAGGAAGTGCTGCCACTCCAGGAACTGTGTATGCCCGGAGTGCTTCCGGGTGCAAGGGCAGCACTTCCGACACACCAGGAAGTGCTGCCGGAAGACCATCATCAGCGCCTGGAGCACATTTGGGGCAAGATAAAAGGGACCTCCTCACTCCAGTGGACAAGCCGGAGTCGGGAGGAGATAGACGGAACTTGTGAAGGAGGAGCAGAGGCAGCTGAAGAGAGAGAGAGGATAAGGACTGAGAAAGAGTGAGAGCGGAAAAGAGTAGTAAATAGTGAGCAAAATAAACCCGCGTGTCTTGGACTGTGCTGTCGTGTCTGTCTGTGGCTGGGCTATCTTTTACAATATATATATATATATATAAACTGCTCAAAAAAATGAAAGGAACACTTTGAAAACACATCAGATCTCAATGGGAAAAAGAAATCCTCCTGGATATCTATACTGATATAGACTGGGTAATGTGTTAGGAACGAAAGGATGCCACATCGTTTGATGGAAATGAAAATGATCAACCTACAGAGCCCTGAATTCAAAGACGCCCCAAAAATCAGAGTGAAAAAATTATGTGGCAGGCTAGTCCATTTTGCCCAAATTGAATTGCAGCAACTCCAAATTGTACGCAGCACTTTGTATGGCCCCTGTGTTCTTGTATACATGCCTGACAACATCGGTGCATGCTTCTAATGAGATGACAGATGGTGTTGTGGGGGATCTCCTCCCAGATCTGGACCAGGGCATCACTGAGCTCCTGGACAGTCTGAGGTGCAACCTGGTGGCATTGGATGGACCAAAACATAATGTCCCAGAGGTGTTCTATTGGATTTAGGTCAGGAAAGTGTGGTGGCCAGTCAATGGTATCAATTCCTTCATCCTCCAGGAACTGCCTGCATACTCTCACCACATGAGGCCAGGAATTGTTGTGCACCAGGAGCCACTGTACCAGCATAGGGTCTGACAATGGGTCCAAGGATTTCATCCTGATACCTAATGGCAGCCAAGGTGCCTTTGTCAAGCCTGTAGCGGTCTGTGTGACCCTCCATGGATATGCCTCCCCAGACAATCATTAACCATCATTTTGTAGGGCTCTGGCAGTGCTCATCCTGTTCCTCCTTGCCCAAAGGAGCAGATACTGGTCCTGCTGATGGGTTATGGACCTTCTATGGCCCTCTCCAGCTCTCCTAGAGTAACTGCTTGTCTCCTAGAATCTCCTCCATGCCCTTGAGACTGTGCAGGGAGACACAGCAAACCTTCTGGCAATGACACGTATTGATGTGCCATCCTGGAGAAGTTGGACTACCTGTGCAACCTCTGTAGGGTCCAGGTATCGCCTCATGCTACCAGTAGTGACACTGACTGTAGCCAAATGCAAAACCAGTGAAGAAACAGTCAGAAAAGATGAGGAGGGAAAAATGTCAGTGGCCTCCACCTGTTAAACCATTCATGTTTTGGGGGTCATCTCATTGTTGCCCCTCTAGTGCGTCTGTTGTTAATTTCATTAACACCACAGCAGCTGAAACTGATGAACAACCCCCTCTGCTACTTAACTGACCAGATTAACATCCCATAAGTTTCATTGACTTGATGCTATACTCTGATTAAAAAGTGGTCCTTTAATTCTTTTGAGCAGTATATATATATATATAACTACGGGGTGTCTAACAGCAGGCAATTACAATGATTTTTGGAATATATCAAGTCAGTGTCGGAATATATAACCTCATTCCTGAATATATACATTTAAAGTCAAATTATATTGATATTGATTGAAATGACTCAGGCACATTTTAAGTAAACTCAAGTTAACAAAAACATCTTCAGAAAAATATTTTTAAAACCCCCACCGTTCAGTTAATTTGTTCAAATTGATGTATATGCCCGGCATTTTGAATACTATATTTATTTGTTCATTTTGTATTTGCGCATTTTTGGACGAACCTCACAAGCCCGATCAACTCTCAGTGGCTTCTGTCGAAGTTTACCTTTCACAAGTACGAGTGAAATGACAAGCCTGAAAATTTTATATATGCTGGAATGCTTTTATATATTCCAATGCTGACTTTATATATTCAAAAATGAGTTTATATACAGTGTATCCGACGCTGATTTTATATAATCAGGCTTTGACATTATATATAATTGGGAATGATTTTATATATTCCAATGCTGACTTTATATAATCAGATTTTCCATCCATCCATTATCCAACCCGCTATATCCTAACTACAGGGTCACTGGGGTCTGCTGGAGCCAATCCCCGCCAACACAGGGCACAGGGCAGGAAACAAACCCCGGGCAGGGCACCAGCCCACCGCAGACACTGACTTTGTATATTCCAAAAATCATTATATTTGCCTGTTTGGCACCCCATAATATGTATGTATGTATATATGTATATCATTTTTAATGTAGGTAGATCATTTTGATCTGGTCATTTTCAAAGTAGCTTGCAAGCCAAAAAGGTGTGGGCACCCCTGGTTTAGAACAATTAGAACAATTAGGAGCAGAACCCTCTCCGTCAATGGGCCATCAGAGAGGTCTGGCCTGGGCGGCTCTGATCTCACAGACTGATTTTACTTTCCTGCATTTCGCACAAAACGCTGACACACGTTTACAGACGCGTCCCTCCTTCATTCCTTGACACTCCCCTGCAGTCACCCACACATTCACGTCACACATGGTAGGTCAACTCAGACCCGTCACATCTCCACAACCTCAGGAGTCATCAAGCGTTCATTCCATTATCATTCCAGGTGAGCGAGATGACTTTTACAAAGTGATATTTATTTTTTCCGTTGGACGGTTCACTGGAGGTCTAGCCATTCAGATAACTTTGACTAACGACCCAGGCAGCGCCCAGCAGTCACATTTCTAAGGGAGGATGGCTGTGAAGTTTTTGTTGAAGCAGAGCCAACGCGACTAACCAAGTGAACTCTCACTATCAGTCCAGTGCAGTGGCGATAAACACTCTGTGCTGAAATCTGTCAAATTCTCTCTTTAATGAGTTGCTGTTTCACTGTGTTATTAATAATAAAACCAAATCTGACCTAATCTTTGACTTCCCCTTATTTTCACCTTCCTTTCGAAACAGCCTGAACTGAGGGAGGAAGGACTGAAGCACAGAAGTGAGCAACGGTTAACGGCCCTCGAGAGGAGCGTCTGTGAGCGGCTGGACTGCCGTCGGCCTCTGGTGAACCACTTGGACCTCCTCAGGTGAGACGCCGTCTTCGTGAGCTCAGCTTTCTCACTCTTCTCCAGTCCAGCCGCCATACTGTTCAATGCTGCTCTGTGCTCTCGTAGATTCACCCGAATTCAGACGGGATTTGCTTTTAGTATTTTTTTAATCAACATTTGAGATGCTGTTTTGGGAATTCAGTGACCCGTGACTCTAACTGACTGGTTAAGTTTATTTTTTTATTCCAAATCATTTTTTACCATTATTAAGAACAAATGACGTTTACCTGCAATGCCATTTTGTCTTCCTGTGTCAGTGGTTCTCAACCTGTGTGGTGGGCCCCCCTAGGGGGGCGCGAAGTAACAAAAAGGGGGGGCGAGAAGATGTGAAAAAAAGAAAACAAGAATCGAAAATATGAAAATACATCTACTGAAACCAAAACAAATGAACTTAAACTGCATTCGGATACTAGAAAAATAAATATAGAGTTAGATAAATGTCGATAAAAGTTAAGTAGGTATAATTAAATATGCATCTAGGATATATCATTAATTCAAAAAGAACAAATTGGTATTAGTGGACTCCTTTTAAAAAAATGTTAGGCAGGGGCGCAATTAAAGCTGTTATGTAAACTCGGGTGGCAAATACTTAAAGGATGAGAAACACTGTACTATGTTGACAATGGTTGCTATTTGGTTATTAGAACATCAGAACACTCGAGACGAGAACCGGCCATTCAGCCCAACAAAGCTTGCCAGTCCTCTCCACTTATTTCCTCCAAGAAAACATCAAGTCGAGTTTTGAAAGTCCCTCAAGTCTTACTGTCTACCACACTACTTGGTCGCTTATTCCAAGCGTCTATCGTTCTTTGTGTAAAGAAAAACTTCCTAATGTTTGTGTGAAATTTACCCTTCACAAGTTCCCAACTGTGTCCCCGTGTTCTTGATGAACTCATTTTAAAATACAAGTCTCGATCCACTGTACTAATAACCTTCATAATTTTAAACACTTCAATCATGTCACCTCTTAATCTTCTTTTGTTTAAACTCTAAAGGCTCAGCTCTTTTAATCTTTCCTGATCACTCATCCCCTGTAGCCCTGAATCAGCCTAGTCGCTCTTCTCTGGACCTTCTCTAGTGCTGTTATGTCCTTTTTGTAGCCTGGAGACCAAAACTGCACACAGGACTCAAGATGAGGCCTCACCAGTGTGTTATAAAGGCTGAGCAGAACCTCCTGTGACTTGTACTCTGAACATCAAGGCGCTATATAACCTGACATTCTGTTAGCCTTCTTAATGGCTTCTGAACACAGTTGGGAAGTCGATAGCTTAGAGTCCACTGTGACTCCTAAATCCTTCTCATAAGGTGGACTCTCGATTTTCTGACCACCCATTGTATATTCAAACCTAACATTTTTGCTTCCTATGTGTAATTCTTTACATTTACTGACATTAAATGGAGTGGAACACCACTCTTAATATCGGCCAGTTCTGATGAGGTTCCTCACACCATCACCCTCTGCTTCCTGTGTCTGAGCCAATTCTGCACCCATGTAAAAACATCACCCTGAACTCCCACTTTTAGTTTGATGCCCAACCTCTCATGTGGCACCTTATCAAATACTTTCTTAAAGTCCAGATAAATAATATCATGAGCTCCACTTTGATCGTATCCTTTTGTTGCCTCCTCATAGAATTCCAACATGTTAGTAAAACACGACCTCCCTCTTCTGACCCCATGCTGACTGTTCCTCCTGTCCTTGCCATGTGTTGCTCAATCTTATCCTTAATAATTCCTTCCATTAATTTTCCTGTGATGTTTCATGTTAAGCTTACTGGCCTATAGTTGCTCTGATCTGCTCTGTCACCCTTTTTATATAATGGGATGATATTTGACATTTTCCAGTCCTTCAGAATCTCTCCAGTGCTCAGTGACTTCCTAAAATATGTGTCAACGGTTTATATCTGAACTCACTAGCCTCCTTAAGAACACGAGGATAAATATTATCTGGCCTGGTGATTTGTTTGATTTCATCTTATTTAATCATCACAGCTCTTCTCTCTCTATAATTTCCAAATCCCTCAGCACCTCCTTAGTAGTCCCTGTTACTGCTCTGAGGTTATCCACTGGCTCACTTGTAAACACCTCAGACGTTAGTTTAGATCATCCGCTATTTCATTGTCTTTATCTTTAAATTCCTCTTTATTATTTCTAATGTATGTGACCTCCTCCTTGACTGATCTTGTACTACTAAAATACTGAAAGAATCTCTGGGACGTGTGACATCAGTCCAAAGGTCAATGCTTTCTGGTTGTCCCAGTGGACTCTAAGCTATGGACTTCCCGGCAGTGTTCAGAAGCCATTAAGAAGGCTAACAGAATGTCAGGTTATATAGCGCCTTGATGTGTGGAGTACAAGTCACAGGAGGTTCTGCTCAGCCTTTATAACACACTGGTGAGGCCTCATCTGGAGTCCTGTGTGCAGTTTTGGTCTCCAGGCTACAAAAAGGACATAGCAGCACAAGAGAAGGTCCAGAGAAGAGCGACTAGGTTGATTCAGGGCTACAGGGGATGAGTTATGAGGAAAGATGAAAGGAGCTGAGCCTTTAAAGGAGATGAAGAGGAGACCTGACTGAGGTGTTTAAAATGATGAAGGGAATTAGTCCAGTGGATTGAGACGGTGACTTTAAAATGAATTCATCAAGACACTTGTGAAGTGTTGTGATTGTGGCGCCACAAAATAACAAAAAGACTGTAAAACCAAACAGTGTGTATAGAAGTCCTATACAATACAATACAATACAATACAATACAATACAATTTATTTTTGTGTAGCCCAAAATCACACAAGAAGTGCCGCAATGGGCTTTAACAGGTCCTGCCTCTTGACGGCACCCGAGCCTTGACTCTCTAAGAAGACAAGAAAAAAAAAACGGAAGAAAGTTCAGGAAAGGCAGTTGAAAGAGAGACCCCTTTCCAGGTAGGTTGGGCGTGCAGTGGGTGTCAACAAGAAAAAGGGGGTCAATACAATACACAGAACAGAACACAAGTAATCCCAATACAGTATAAAAATAAAAATATTAAAGGTATGGAGCAGAATTTAACAGTAGATGATATCCCATAATATGATTTGGCTTTGTTTAGAGTCCTGGAGATCTCGGCCATCAAACCTTTCAGATGAAAGGACCCCTCTACCCGATGATTCCAGTGCTCTTCCATCAGAGATGACTTTACCTTAGGCAGGTGGGCCGTGGGTACCAAGTGCCACATTTGAGTACCCGAGAAGAGAAACAGGATAGGTGAGGGTTAGTATCAAATTATAACTGTCATGTTTTAGTGCTAATGACTGACAACAGAGATGCAGTCTGCACAGTGAATCAGCAGCTCTAGTCAGGGTGTGCTAAACTGAAGTTGTGAGTCTTCAGCCGGGATTTAAAGGCTGAGACTGAAGGGGCATCTCTTATAGTAACAGGCAGACCACTCCACAGTTTAGGGGCCCTGTAACTAAAAGCTCGACCTCCTACTGTTATTTTATTAATCCTTGGAATCACAAGCAGACCAGCATCTTGAGATCTTAATGTACATTCAGGTGTGATAAGTTCAGACAAGCAAGCCGGACCTCTGCCATTTAATGCTTTATATGTGAAAAGGTGGTGCGACAGATAGAGGGTGCTATCGTCCCCTTGAACCCTCAGATCAGACGCCAGATACCAGATAAAAGTCCAATTATTATTTATTTTGTAATAATAATGTGCCCAAAGCACCTCCACTTCACAATTCTCCAATACCAATCAAAAATCACTACACCAATCAATGGCGGGCTGAAATCCCCGCGGTGTCTGAGGTGGTGCACACGTTGCTGTGCCTCCTAAGGTGCCTGGACCAAGTCAGATCCTCTGTGATGTGGACATCCAACTATCTGAAACTGTCCAGGAGTGCTGGGTGGTGGTACCTCAGCTGTTTCCCCCAAAAGTCTATAATTTGCTCCTCTGTTTTGCTGACATTCAGGTGGAGCCTGCTGCCTGACACCTGACTGGTGGGCTCTTCACTTCATCCACATGCAGCCTTCTCGTTATTGTTGCTATCAGGCCCACCACTGCTGTGTCACCAATGACGTTCGAGGACAGCAGGACATAAAGTGTACAGACCTCTTCACATCTCTGGCATCCCAGCTCAGAAGTGAAACTGAGGTCCTCGGGTGGGCAGAAGTTCGATTCTCCTGCATGGCTCATGTGTTAATTGTGTCGTATCGTAATTCTGGTGTTCGAGGCTGTGCTGCACTGTGCGATTCTGTAAATAGCTGATGTTCATGTTGTCATTTCTAATTCTGTGTTTAATGTCCTTTCCATTCTGCTATTTACCGCTGTTGGTGTGTTGTGTATTTATAACTGTGGCTTGCAGGAAGGATGTGTCTGTCAGTCACTGATGATTTACTTTTTGATTTTGGATTTTTGCTGACATTCAGGAGATTGCTACAGTGTAGTGTAATTGTGCAAGAAAAGTGACTCAAGGGGCCAGACAAAGTAACAGGCAAGATCTTTATAATGATGAGGACCAAAAAAGATGCCAGCTTGTGGTCTGGTGAGGACAACGAACACTGACCCAGTCAAGGGCCGTGATGTGTGGCCCATTTGAGCAAACTGTAATTCTGTCTTGCGATGGTGTTTGGACACCAAATTAAACTGAGGGGTCGAGGATGTGAGAGCAGCTAAGGAGGCCACAGACGACCAAAGGGGAAGTCGCAGCTCATGTTCTGCCATAAGATCCAGGAGAGCTGCCTGTCAGGAAAGTTCCACTGATGGACGTATGGCTCAGTGTAGGCCAGGGGTGTCGAACTCTGGGCCTGGTGGGCCTCAGGTTTTCATTCTAACCCATTGTGACGATGTGTTGTCCTGCTCCTTGCTTCTCTTCAGGGAGCCAACACTATTGGTAATGTAACCGGATGAGCTGGACAATGAGGACACCAAAATGAAACAAGGGGAAAGTGCAAAGTGCTTTTATTAAAAACAGTCAAAACCACAAAGTGTCCAAAACAATAGTGCAGGGGTCCAGCAAACAAACAGTCAATAAATAATCCGTAAAACAGATGTAAAAAGTGGAGGTTAAAATTCAAAAAACGTTCCTTTACAAAGTCAGGAAGTTGTCCCTTAAGAAAACAACCGGGTGCCTTCTCCTTCTACCTGGCGGCTCTCCTGCTCATCCCAAACAGGCCTCACAGGACGGGAGTCGCTCTGTCAGCCGACCATCAATCCTGGTCCTGTAGCCTTCCATCCATTGGCTATGTATAGCTCCCACCGGACCGAGACTCGGGTTCACACTAGGGATCAGCCTCCCTGACTCCCGCTACCTTCTGCAGTGACTCGTCCTCACTAACGGTCACTCCAGCTCCTCGGGACCGCTTAACCGGAGGGACCCCTTCCAACTGCCCCTCTACCGAGTGTCGGCAACACACTCCACCTCAGGGGCTCTTCTCCCAGCTGTTTGCTTTCTAGCGAGCCTGATCTCGCTCGCTCTCAGTCTGGCTCTCAGCCTCCAGCTTCTTCCTCATCTTCTTCTTCTTCTTCGTCAACCTCTTCCTCTTCCTCCAACCTCAGCTATCTTTTCTATCCTCTCCTTGTTCTGTTTCTCTGTGCCAACCACAGGAAGCCAATGAAGCAACTGAGAACGATTGCACCCTCACCCTCACCTGCAGGTGCGACTCGCCCCAGTAACCTCATTGATCCCCCAAGGTCATGCGATCGCGCCCATGGAGACTGACACGGCCATTATTTTAAGAGCGGACATTCTTTTGAAGCCGTGGACCCGCTACACCGCACACTTTTCTTAATTAGTGACCAGTTTTCACTGCTAATGAATTTCTTTTTCCCTGTTGTATTATCGTAGTATTTCCCTCTACTTGCCCTTTACCTGTTTCCTCAAGGGTTAAGTGTTCTCGTCAAGTTCGTTATCGGGTTGGTCTACTGTTGCACTTTAAGATGAACACACACACACACAGACCCTAACCACAACAGTGCTCCATGAATGACACACACACGCTGATTAACCCTTAGCACTTTAAACCACACAAGTGCTTTAGGAATAACAGCCTGTCATTCAGCACTTCAAGAGACTTACTTATTTTCGGCACGAACAACAATACGATGTTTTAGTGATATCTCAGACCTAAATATTACTTTTGGTCTACAAGAATACATTTAAACATATAAAGACTCAGCACTCTTGACTGTTCGCCATTTATCAGCCAAGAATACCTTCTTTCTCGTATTTGTCCCTTCTATTGAGTATAGCGCTCTTCACTCTCAGCCTTATAAACCTCGCAGCACAGAAATAATGGCAAAAATCCGGCTGTCACCAGGTGCTCAAAGAAATCTAACTTATTACTTCAATCACTCTAGACATTAAGACAAAGCATTGAAAGTTAAAAGCAGCATGGTATTTATTACAAGAATAATAATAATACCACAAGAACAAAGAATACTAGAAAATAGGTAGTGATAGGAAAGTCTGAATATACATAGTCTTTAGAAAAAGCTTACGAAAAAGTTACAGATGACAAGGATGAATGTCCCAAGGAGGCGTTTGATTTAGCTATCGATGTTCATGATGCCTTTCTGACGACCAGGGCCGTCTTCGTCCGTTCCTCTTGTTCTTTGCTTCTCTCTTCTTGCTTTCCAAACCAAGGCATATTTATTATGAAATGTCAAGCCTTGGTTTCACAACACATGCTCCTGATTGGCTGGCTGTCTGAATGATTGATGAATTAATTCACTGTCCGTTTTCCCACACAACCTTTGATGTACTCTGAGGTATCAGTAGTTCTTCCTGTCCCAGGCTATAAAGCAAATTGTTGTTCCAGATGTCCATCCATAAAGTAATCAATAGCCTGAGGTATCAGCTCAGCACCCTTTCCCAGGCTATAAACCAAATTAGCACGAAGCTATGAACAAAAGTAAGTGTAAGGGAAGAAAACCTGCTTTAATTTGTCTTAGTTCATCTGTTGTCTTGTCTTGTACAAAATATAATGGAAACCAAAATGTACAGATTTTATACACCATAACACCTGTTTTTAAGGATTCAGTCCTTTAAATTGATGCATTTCTTCATTAAATGGCAGCCAAACAGAAATGAGACATGAAACGAGCCAACAGATGACCAGCAAGCTTGGGGCTTCAAATTCTAACCAATCTCTTAATGAGAAGTCGATTCTTGCTGTTCTTTAAACCCGTTATTTAATTCCATGGCTTGTTGCTGCTCTCATTCTGCTACAGCAGACTTTTCCCAAACTGTCGATTTTAGTTTTATTTCTAAACAACATCCTCACAATGCTGTGGCGACCTGAGAGATCAGCCTTGCTGAGGCCTTCACCTTTCTTTATCTTTATATATAATATGCTAGCGTGGCTGTCCGTTTGTCTGTCCAGGATTTGAAATCACTTGTAGCTCGTATTGACCTGAAATTTGGTACACATACACTACGTGCGCCCCACCTGGGGTTTGTTTCCTGCCTTGTGCCCTGTGATGGCTGGGATTGGCTCCAGTAGACCCCCGTGACCCTGTAGTTAGGATACAGCGGGTTGGATAACGGATGGATATACTACGTGACGTCCACTGGCCGCTTTCGGGGTGATGATTGGCCTCCAAGGTTATTCCTCTTTTCACTTTTATTTTAGATTATTGTGGAATCAACTCTCAGCAGCAGCCATGCGGCGCATGTGTATGTGCGGCGTTCTCATTCCCTACCACCTTCGCTGTCACTTCCCTTACCTCTTCATATCTTAAATCATTCAAGATTGAAGACTTAAGTGCCAGCTTAAGTGAAAAATTAAAGAAACATACTAAATAATTGCAACACAAACGCTGACTTAATCAGTTTTAACGTGAAAAGAAGAGCCGCTCAGGAAGTAGCAGGCGCGTCAACCTCTGAGCAAATGAATGCTTGGAATGGTCAAGTCAAGTGGATTCACTGCATGTTATTGTTATAGCAGTGCGCCGTTACTGGTCTTCAGATATTATGTGATGGGCACAGGTGAGCTGGTCATGTGATCTTCTTCTTCTTCTTCTTCTTTCGGCTGCTCCTGTTAGTGGCTGCCACAGTGGATCACCTTCTTCCTCATCTTTCTGTCCTCTGCATCTTGTTCTGTCACACCCATCACCTGCATGTCCTCTCTCACCAAATCCATAAACCTCCGCTTAGGCCTTCTTCTTGTCCTCTTACCTGGCAGTTCTATCCTTAGCACTCTTCTCTCGCCTCTGCACATGTCCAAACCAACACAATCTCGCCTCTCTGACTTTGTCTCCCAATCGTCCCAACTGACCTGACTCTCTAATGTCCTCATTTCTAATCCTGTCCATCCTCATCACACCCAATGCAAATCTTACCATCTTTAACTCTGCCACCACCAGCTCTGTCTCCTGTTTCTTGTCAGTGCCACCGTCTCCAACCCATATAACTAATTTAGGGGGCGGAGTCAAGTTAATTAAAACTAAAGTTAAAGAAGTTAATTAGCAGCCAAAACTGGTCACTGATGAAGAAGATGGTTAGAATGAAAACCTGCAGCCACTGCAGCCGTCCAGGAACGGAGGTTGACACCCGTGGTGTAGGCCAGGGGTTGCCAAGTCTGGTCCTGGAGGGACACCGTGGCTGCAGGTTTTCATCCATCCAGGGCCACTGCTGGCCAAATGGGTGCCCTAAGCAGAAATTTACTTTTGTGCCCCCTTCCCCAAATATTACGGAAGTAAAAATAAAATAATAAAAAAAAACCACCTACTATAGGGGCCAAAATAGAACTTTATTCAAATTAAAAGTAAATACACAAGGGCGCGCGCGTCATCATCACGTGTGCTTAGCCTACTCTGCGTTCACACAAAAATGAAATATACACGTTTTCATTTTTGTTTATTTGTATATCTATATTATTAATATTCATTTATTATTATAATATATAAAAACGATTATTTTGAGCAGCTGGGATGGTGCCCCCCAGGGAGTTGGTGCCCTACGCAGACTGCATACTCTGCATTTAGGGAGCGGTGGTACTCCATCCATTATCCAACCCGCTCTAACCTAGCTACAGGGTCACAGGGGTCTGCTGGAGCCAATCCCAGCCAACACAGGGCACAAGGCAGGAAATAAACCCCGAGCAGGACAAACACACACAGACACCAAGCACACACTTGGGACAATTTAGGATCGCCAGTGCACCTAACCTCATGTCTTTGGACTGCGGGAGGAAACCCACGAAGACACGGGGAGAACATGCAAACTCCACGCAGGGAGGACCCGGAAGCGAAGCCAGGTCTCCTAACTGCGAGGCAGCAGCGCTACCCACTGCACCACCGTGCCGCCCTAGGTTTTCATTCTAACTCTTTTTTTTAATGAGTGTCCTGTTTGTCCTGCTAATTAAGTTCTTGTGAATTCATTGTAATTAAATTGCTGTTTTTAAGATTTGTTCCCTTCATTGTTCCCCTTCATTGCTTCATTTCCTTCCTTAAATGGCACTCAAACAGAAATGAAATGTGAAGTGAGGGAGCCGACAGAAGACCAACTAAGTCAGGGCCTCAAACTCCAACCAGCTACTTAATCAGGCGCAGAGTCTCGTCGTTAATTAAACCCGTTCTTTAATTCCGTGGCTTGTTGCTGCTCTCGTGGTGCAATAGCAGACATTTCCGACATTGTCGATTTTCTCTTTTCTAAGATCTCTGGTCAAATGTTTTGTGGACCTGAGCAGATTGACATTCCTGAGACCTTCATCTTTCTTTATTTTAAGATATTTTATGATGGTCACCAGTTGTTTTGGCTCATTTTGTATCTCGTGATTGTTTGGCTGCTAATTAAGGAAAAAGAAACAATTGAGGGGTCTGAGTCTTCAAGAACAAGTCAATTAAAATGAATTCAAAAGAAGTTAATTAGCAGCCAAAACTGGTCACCAATGAAGAAGATGGGTAGAATGAAACCCTGTAGCCACTGCGGCCCTCCAGGACCGGAGTTGGGGACCCCTGATCTCTATATTGTCATATTTTTGGCTCTGACCAGTTAAGCAATACCACCCTGGAATGAGAGGGGGTGTCAACGCTAATCTCATCTTCTCCTTCCTCCTCCACAACCAAGAAAAAGTACCCAAGAGGGACGACTGACTCCGCCCATAATCCTAGTAACCCCACCCATTTCAGTCCCCAGAGTATAAAGCTGGCTCATTCCCAGAAGGCGGCGTGAGATGTCAAACTGACTTACTCAGGGCAGAGATCCCCCTGTATTTTGATGTCTACCATTTTTTGTTTGAGCCGTTATCAGCTGTCTTTGTAATTAAACAGAGTTAACCAGGGTGGCAACCTCAACCAAAGTTGTCTGGTGACCGGGTTACTTCTTAAAATATATAAAATGGCAAGGCTGATATGACTGACTTGCTCACTCGCCAGCTCAAACACCGTGTTTCCATTTAGTTTACAAAGTTGAAATTTGGCAGGTTTGTACTTCTAGGGCAGTGGTTATGCGTTGAGAAAGGACATTTCGATATTTGAATATTTAGGGGTAACGACAACTCCTACAATAAAAAAAAACTAAGTACCCTAAAATTAAAAAAAAAACTGATTGGATTGAAATTTTGGTGATGTTATAAAAAAAGTGGCGTTGGCCAGGTGTCCTCAATTGTGGTCCTGGAGGGCTGCAGGTTTTTACTCCAACCCAATTACTTAACTCTTTCAGGGCTAATGTCGACTTTTGTCAAAAGGATGAGTTGACGATAGTGATCAACTGTAAACTGTGACAAAACCACCTATGTTTTAGTTGGAGATTTGTTGCTAGCAGAATGGTTTTGACCAAGATTTCCTGCACAACCATGAGTAGCAAGGCACAAACATTGGCAAAAATGGCCCTGACACCTGGCGAGAGATCAAAGCGGATACGTAAATACTTATTATATTAAGTATAACATCTGATCTGTGTCTTCTCACTGAAACCTGGCTTAGTAAATGTGACACTGTCCCCCTAGCTGAGGCGTCACCAGATGGATACTCGTTCATATCATAAGTCTAGAGATTCTGGTTGAGGATGAGGACTTGGAATAATTCATTGTGGCAAAATGCAAATCACGTCTAAAAATCTAGGCAACTTTACATCCTTTGAGGCATTCATTTTAAATATTAAAACAGATTCCAACACAAATATCGTGCTAGTCTACAGACCACCAGGGCCATATTCATTGTTCATGACTGAATTTAGCAACCTTTTATCTGATTTGGCTATAAATTATGATCTCGTAGTACTGATGGGGGATTTTAATGTACACATTGATGTGGAAACTGACACATTTAGCAAATGTTTTACTTATTTGTTAAATTCAGTAGGATTTTGTCAGATTGTCGAAGGTCCAACTCATAATCATAACCACACATTAGATTTAATTATAACGTATAAAGTTGAAATTCAAAATTGAAATATTACTCCATTAAATTAAGTTATTTCCGATCACTACTTAATTACGTTTGATTTAGTTCTGCCCATGCCAACGCACTCACAGATTAAAACAAAGACAGTGAGACATCTAGATTGTAATTCTGCTTCAAAATTTGTAGATACTTTGAGTAAGTCGAGTGTAATTGTGGAAAACCATTCAGATCAGTTAACATCAAATGTAAGCGTGGAAAACAATTTAGATCAGCTAATACGACATTATAATGTGACCTTGAGAGATGCTCTGGACACAGTGGCTTTCCTAAAAACAAAAGTGATCAAAGCACATAGAAGCTCTACCTGGTTTAATGAAAATACTCGCACTCTTAAGTTAGAGTGTCGAAAACTGGAGCACAGATGGAGAACAACAAAGCTACATGTCTTTCAAATTGCATGGACAGAGAGTGTTAATAAATAGATAGATAGATAGATAGATAGATAGATAGATAGATAGATAGATAGATACTTTATTAATCCCAAGGGGAAATTCACATAAATATAAAAAAGCTCTTTTAAAGCTTGCTCAGAATACTATTCTACATTAATAGATAGCAATAATAAAAATCCTCGGGTACTGTTTAGAACAGTGGCTAAATTAACAAATGGGAATTCAGATCAACAGTGCAAAATACCAACAGATATTAGCAGTACAGACTTTATGAACTTCTTCAATGAGAAAATTAAAAATATAAGATCCCAGATCTCAGCATCACAGTACAAACCAAATACTAGCTTAGCAGACCCTGTCTACATTGCATTCAGCACTTTAATAATTTTAATCCTGTAACTGAGCAGGAAGTCTTAACTTTAATTTAAAATGAAGCCCACTACTTGTTCCCTAGATCCAGTGCCAACAAAACTAGTAAAAAGTGCAATGGATGTTCTTGCAGCGCCTATTCTAAACATTATCAATAGTTCATTATTGCATGGCACAGTACCTGATGCACTAAAAGTGTCAGTCATTAAACCATTACTTAAAAGTCAGACTAAGACCCTCACACACTAAATAATTCTAGGCCTATTTCAAATTTACCTTTCTCTAAAATACTAGAAAAGTCGCCAGTCAGCTTCAGTCACACCTTACGCATTACAATTTATTTGAGAAATTCCAGTCTGGCTTTCGCACTGGTCATAGTACAGAAACGGCACTAACACGGGTTGTAAATGACATTCTGATATCCTCTGATGAAGGAAACTCCACTGTAATTATGTTGTTGGACTTAAGTGCAGCATTTGACACCATTGACCATTCTATTTTACTGCACAGGCTAGAAAACGATGTTGGGCTTACAGGCCCCGTGCTCGCTTGGTTTAGTTCTTATTTATCAAATCGATTCCAATATGTACAGAAATGTGCTGACAGTACTCCATCATTATACACAGAAGTTCAATATGGTGTCCGCAGGGCTCAGTACTGGGACCTTTACTGTTTTCACTTTACATGCTTCCACTGGGATCTCTCATTAGGAAACATAATGTTAATTTTCACTCGTATGCAGATGACACCCAGTTATACCTTTCATTTAAATCAAATGAAGTTTCTCCGATGTTGTCTTTAATTAGTTGTGTTAGTGAATTAAAGGAGTGGATGAATGAGAACTACTTGTCTTTAAATACAGATAAAACAGAGATGTTAATGACGCTGATCACAGCAATATTTTGTTGTCATTTAACTCAGTTGGAATCTCCATTAATTTCACTGAATCAGCCCGCAATCTAGGAGTTATCTTTGACTCTAGCATGTCATTTAAAGCATATTACAAAGTTGTCCAAAACATGTTTCTTCCATCTTAAAAATGTTAGGAAATTAAGGTGCTTTCTAAATAAACAGGATTCTGAGAAATTAATTCATGCATTTATCTCTAGTAGGATTGACTACTGCAATGCGGTGTTCACTGGCTGTTCAAACTGTTCTTTATACAGCCTCCAGTTAATCCAAAATGCTGCTGCAAGAATTATTACAAGAACAAGAAAATATGAACACATAACTCCAGTTCTTAAATCCTTACACTGGCTCCCAGTTAAGTTTAGGGCAGATTTCAAAATCCTCCTTTTAACATATAAAGCATTAAATGGCCAAGGTCCAACTTACTTGTCTGAACTTATCATGACTTACAAACCTGAGCACACATTAAGATCTCAAGATGCCGGTCTGCTTAGGATTCCAAGGATTAATAAAATAACAGTGGGAGGTCGAGCTTTTAGTTACAGGGCCCCTAAACTGTGGAATGGTCTGCCTGCTACTATAAGAGATGCCCCTTTGGTCTCAGGCTGAAGACTCACTACTTCAGTTTAGCATATCCTGACTAGAGCTGCTGATTAACTGTACAGACTGCATCTCTGTTGTTAGTCATTAGCACTAAAACATAAGTAACATGATAGTTAGAATTTGTTACTAACCCTCACCTGTTCTGTTTCTCTTCTCGGTACTCAAATGTGGCACTCAGTGCCACAGCCCAAATGCCAAGTTGTTTTGCCTGCCTAAGGTAAAGTCATCCATGATGGAGGATCACAGGAATCATGGGAAATAGGGGTCCTTTCATCGGATTGGCTGGCCCAGCTGTGGAATGGCCAATTGGGGGAGGCAGCTTGATGAATGAGGTATCCAGGACTCTAAACAAATCCAAATCATGTTATGCGATGTCATCCACTGTTAAATTCTGCTACGTACTTCTAAAATTTTTATTTGTATACTGTATCGAGGATTTGTTCTGTTCTGTGTATTGTATTGTATTGACCCCCTTTGAACTCTCCTTGAACTGCCTTTTCCGAGGTTTCTACCATTTTTTTGCTTCAAGGGTTTTTTTTCTTGTCTTCTTAGAGAGTCAAGGCTGGGGGCTGTCAAGAGGCAGGGCCTGTTAAAGCCCATGGCGGCACTCCTTGTGTGATTTTGGGCTATACAACAAATAAATTGTATTGTATTGTATATCTCCAGGGACGATGTTTTGCCTGTTCTCTCTGAACTGGACTATGACTTGTCGGACTCTGATTTTGATAGAAGCGATCGAAAACGAATGTGAGGTACCGGTTTCAGCTGATTGGTCCCCAGCTATTCGTGGTAATGGACAGGTACAAGCCAATGACACTGTTCGCCATGGAGGACTGCCACTTAACATTGGTAAGAGGTAGAATCCAGATTGCAATGCACTGCGACCGTGACCGCTGCTGCTGCCCCAGCCACTCCAAGACAGCCTGGCAGCAAGCCTGACGCACATTCTTGGCAAACTGGCAGCCACAGCGTGCAGCAACAGATGTTTTATGTTTATTTCTGTGTGAAGCCATTGCTTTTCAGAAAACTGTTTTTTGGAAAAAATATTCAGCACTTAAAGAGTTAATAAGAAGCCCTTACTGCTCAAGTGACACTTCTGCTTCACTTTAGTGGTCTCACTCGTTAAGATTTCAAACCCTTACTGCTTATTTTAGTCTTAAAACAAATGGATTATTGGTTTTCAATTGCTTCTAATCAGCAATAACATGGAAATGACAAAAGAGACCAGCATTTCTCCATTTAGCTTGTTACCATTTACACCCCTGTGTGTATTTATCGTGCACTATTAGTTTTAATTAAATACTTCGAAGGAAAGTGAAGAGAAAAAAAAGTGAATTACTGAGTATTCTTCGTCTGCTTTAGCCTTCAAATCATTTGGATGATCTCCTTAGAAAGGGGAAGAAAATTGAGGATATGAGAACGACCTGACATAGCAGAGTTAAAGCACCGACAAGCCATACAATTCATACAATTAAATTACTGGCAACAATTGCTTTCTTATTAATTCTTTGAGGGCTGAATATTTTTTCTCCAAACAATAGTTTCACACATAAATCAACATCAAACGTCTGTTAGATAGATAGATACAGTGGTGTGAAAAACTATTTGCCCCCTTCCTGATTTCTTTTTCTTTTGCATGTTTGTCACACAAAATGTTTCTGATCATCAAACACATTTAACCATTAGTCAAATATAACACAAGTAAACACAAAATGCAGTTTTTTAAATGATGGTTTTTATTATTTAGGGAGAAAAAAAATCCAAACTTACATGGCCCTGTGTGAAAAAGTAATTGCCCCCTGGTTAAAAAATCACCTAACTGTGGTGTATCAAACCTGAGTTCAATTTCCTGATTACTGCCACACCTGTTTCAATCAAGAAATCACTTCAATAGGAGCTGCCTGACACAGAGAAGTAGACCAAAAGCACCTCAAAAGCTAGACATCATGCCAAGATCCAAAGAAATTCAGGAACAAATGAGAACAGAAGTAATTGAGATCTATCAGTCTGGTAAAGGTTATAAAGCCATTTCTAAAGCTTTGGGACTCCAGCGAACCACAGTGAGAGCCATTATCCACAAATGGCAAAACATGGAACAGTGGTGAACCCTGCCGGCTGACCAAAATTACCCCAAGAGCGCAGAGACGACTCATCCGAGATGTCACAAAAGACCCCAGGACAACGTCTAAAGAACTGCAGGCCTCACTTGCCTCAATTAAGGTCAGTGTTCACGACTCCACCATAAGAAAGAGACTGGCCTGCAAAACGGCCTGCATGGCAGATTTCCAAGACGCAAACCACTGTTAAGCAAAAGAACATTAGGGCTCGTCTCAATTTTGCTAAGAAACATCTCAATGATTGCCAAGACTTTTGGGAAAATACCTTGTGGACTGATGAGACAAAAGTTGAACTTTTGGAAGGCAAATGTCCCGTTACATCTGACATAAAAGGAACACAGCATTTCAGAAAAAGAACATCATACCAACAGTAAAATATGGTGGTGGTAGTGTGATGGTTTGGGGTTGTTTTGCTGCTTCAGGACCTGGAAGGCTTGCTGTGATAGATGGAACCATGAATTCTACTGTCTACCTAAAAATCCTGAAGGAGAATGTCCGCCATCTGTTCGTCAACTCAAGCTGAAGCGATCTTGGGTGCTGCAACAGGACAATGACCCAAAACACACCAGCAAATCCACCTCTGAATGGCTGAAGAAAAACAAAATGAAGACTTTGGAGTGGCCTAGTCAAGTCCTGACCTGAATCCAATTGAGATGCTATGGCATGACCTTAAAAAGGCGCTTCATGCTAAAAAACCCTCAAATAAAGCTGAATTACAACAATTCTGCAAAGATGAGTGGGCCAAAATTCCTCCAGAGCGCAGTAAAAGACTCATTGCAAGTTATCGCAAACGCTTGATTGCAGTTATTGCTGCTAAGGGTGGCCCAACCAGTTATTAGGTTCAGGGGGCAATTACTTTTTCACACAGGGCATTGTAGGTTTGGATTTTTTCTCCCTAAATAATAAAACCATCATTTAAAAACTGCATTTTGTGTTTACTTGTGTTATATTTGACTAATGGTTAAATGTGTTTGATGATCAGAAACATTTTGTGTGACAAACATGCAAAAGAGTAAGAAATCAGGAAGGGGCCAAATAGTTTTTCACACCACTGTAGATAGATAGATAGATAGATAGATAGATAGATAGATAGATAGATATGAAAGGCACTATATAACAGATAGATAGATAGATAGATAGATAGATAGATAGATAGATAGATAGATAAGGCACTATATAATAACTATAACTTTATAATTCCCATACTCCAGCAGCAGCAGCATACTGATGATAACAATATTAAATTAAAGAGTGATAACAATGCAGGTATAACAGACAATAACTATGAGTAATGTTAACATTTACCCCCTGGTGGAACTGAATAGTCGCATAGTGTGGGGTCTCCTCAGTCTGTCAGTGGAGCAGGATGGTGACAGCAGTCTGTGGCTGAAGCTGCTCCTCTGTCTGGAGATGATCCTGTTCAGTGGACTCTCCATGATTGACAGGAGTCTGCTCAGCGCCGTCGCTCTGCCACGGATGTCAATCTGTCCAGCTCCGTGCCTACAATAGAGCCTGCCTTCCTCACCAGTTTGTCCTGGCGTGAGGCGCCCTCTTCTTTATGCTGCCTCCCCAGCACACCACCGCATAGAAGAGGGCGCTCACCACAACCGTCTGGTAGAACATCTGCAGCATCTTATTGCAGATGTTGAAGGATGCCAACCTTCTAAGGAAGTGTAGTCGGCTCTGTCCTCTCTTACACAGATCATCAGTTGCTTTGTTCTATTCGCTGTTTATGCCGGCTGTGTAGGGTGGCAGGCTGGCTTGCCTGGCTGTGTTCACGTGGTGGTGACAACCACAGTGCGATGCAATCTTGGTTTGGTCCCTCTTGTCATCGTAAGTGGCAGTCCTTCCCGGGCGCATCAGCTACGCAAGTGCGTTCAGCAGCACAATCAGCTGATGCCAGTACCTACCTCACTTTTGTTTTCAATCTCCATCTCCAGGTCACTTGCACCAAAATCGGAGTCTGGCAAGTCAGATTGCAATTCAATGACAAAATACGCAAAATGTCGTCCACAGGGTCTGTTGCATTGCGCGCTCGCGTTGGTCTCTTGCCAGATGCCAACGCCATTTTAGAGGTCGTTTGCTCTTCGCTTCTCATGTGTATGCCGGTAACCGAAATCAAATCAGTCAAACCATCTCTCCATCTAGCAAAGAGAGTTTAACTAAAACATAAGAGCGAGTTTTGTCGCCGTTGACAGCCGATTACCATCCTCTACCCCTGAATGTTTTGACAAAAGTCAACATCCGCCCTCAAAGAGTTAAGCAGATGGGTTAGAACAAAAACCTGCAGCCACTGCGGCCCCCCAGGACTGTGACTGAGGACCAAGTCAAGTTGGGGAGTATGCACCAGTACAGAGCGATGCCGCACCCACTACATGACGAAACAATTCGGGATCCCGGTTGGGAACTTCCCAGGCAGACACGCGTCCCACCTTCCGGAAATGACCCTCCATCTGCCGCAGCCAGGTGTTACGTGGGTGACCCCTTGGCCTGTTCCAACCACTTGGGTCACCAACAATGAGGATCTTATGAACCGGGTCACCCTCGGGGAAACGCGCCACATGACTGCAGTGCCGTAACTGGCACTCCCTCACAATGCAGGTCATGTGCCTCATTTGGGACTCCATGAGCAACACAAAGTCACACCAGTGGTACCCAAGGATTTTCCGGAGAGACACAGTGCCAAAGGAGTCCAGTATTCGTCTCAGGTCACTGGATAGCGTCCATGTCTCACAAACAGGAGGCACCGGGACTCTAAACACTTGGACCTTCGTCCTTTTGCTGATATCAAGAGCGCCACACACCCCTTTCCAGTGACCTCATCACCCCCCCATGCTCTCCCAGTCCATCTACTGACTTCACAGGAAGAGTCACCAGAGACATGAATGTCACTGCCAAGGAAAGAAAACCTCTCAACATGGTCGACACTCTCTCCGCATACAGACACACTGCTGATGGCCGTGCCCAAGAGGTCATTGAAGGCCTGGATGTTGGTTTTTATCAGGACACTCGCAAGCCCAGACACTCAGACTCCTCACTCCGTCTCTCAAGAGCCCCGATCAGAGCCTCCATTGAAGATCACAGCATCGTCAGCAAAGTCAAGATCATTGAATCTTTCTTCACCAACTGATGCCCTACAGCCGCTGGACCCCACGACCTTCCCCAACACCCAGTCCATACAAGCATTGAACAGAGTAGGAACAGAACACATACACACCTGACAAACACAGAGGTCCTCCCTCCACTCTGCACAGCACTCACAGTACCAGTGGACAGGCCGGCCATGATATCCAGCAACCCAGAAGGGATCCCACGAACAGTTTTGGACCCCTGCTCTAATCATTTCATCACATTGCTTTAGAAACTGCAGCTCACAGAGGCGCAGTCACAAGTTTGAGGAAAATTCAAAGGGCCTCTCAGGAGCCACAAACTCAACGTCTGATTAAGAAGAGGACGCGAAAGAAGTAAAAAAAAAAACCAAAACGAATTAATTCAGCAGATTCTGGTCCACAGCAGAGGCGAGAAAGAAGGCGGGGCTACAGGAGCTGAAGCCGGGGCTCCCGAGCTCTCATTGGCTTGTGTGTTTGCTTATCAGAAAAGTCTAGCCAATGAGCGAATTTCATTTTTTTTTTTGTAATGTTACGTTCAAGATCGGTCAGAATGACAGAATAATGCCAGGATATTTTACGTGAACAACACCTCGTAGTGGGAACGCTGATAAGGTGAATTTGCAGGAAACAATACTACACGAATTTCCTGTGTGTGGTGTATCGCTGACCTCAGTCAATAATCTAAAATAAAAATAAAAACTTTGTCTACCAGAAAGGACGTTTATGTTGACGAATTTTATTTTGCGAGACGCGCTAGTCTTTCGTTTAACCCTTTATAGTCAAGCAGAAATTAGGCTTACATAGAAAAGGTTTATGGACGGAGCAGGTGACACTTCAGCAGGATTTGTTTCAACCCCTGACAGCCACCAACTGACTGACACCCGTCTGGGGTTTGAGCAACACACACGTTAAATGTCACAGTATGGGAGGACATGAATCTGAACAGCATTCATAACTAACGAACATTTCCAAATTGTCGAGGAATACAAACTTAAATGTCTAATGTGGTCGTTGGCAGGTGCGAAGGGCTGCCAGGACGTTCGGTGATCCACTTAAGGGGTTCAAAGGAGACAGTAGCGCCCACAGCTGCAGCTTTTCAATTTGGTTACGTTTGCATAGCCGAACATGACACATGTTCAACAAGCACAAAAAGCAGAAACGGAGGGGTGCCTTTGCCATCGCGTTTTGAAAGGAGTTCCGTAGACATTTTCAACACTTGGGCTGCTTGTTTGGCACTGGAGAGACGGGAGTCCCTGGAGCGGCCTGGGGTCTTCAAGGCGACAGAAGGTAAGGGGCGCATCAGTCACACTCTTGCTGGTACACGACATCGTAAGCCTAAGTTGAGTAGTCCATTCGCTTCAAAAATAAATGTGTAAATAACTAAATAAATATCAAGCGATCATTTTCATATCATCTGCCGAGAATCGCATCAGTATTTGGTACGGATGTTTCCTTAGGACCGTAACGGGCCGGCCTTCTGTTCGTTAAAAGGGAGTGAGTAAAAAAAACACCCGTGACGGTCATTTTGAACGTTTTTGAAAGGTGGCGAAAGGCATTCACCGTCTCATTCAGACTTTTAATATGTCTAATTAACTTTTGAAAGTTTCTGAGCCCACCGCATTGCTGTCTGTATGTTGTTCCTTAACCCCATACCAAACCCCGACGGGGATCAACAAAGGTTTGGACCGGGTTCCGACTTTTTTTCTTTTCCTCTTACTACTTGGGCTCGGGTTTAAATAAATATTGATTTGTATTTTTTCGATTTGTTTTTATTTGAACGAATGCCTGTCCATTTTTACTCGCGCAAGCGCATCCATCTTAATGCGCTTCCATTGCGCTACCACTGCGCCACCATGCCTTCCCACTTAATCCATGCATCTACGTGGACTTTTTACAGTTTACTGAAAGAAGTTCCTTCAATGGATATTGTTCTAAATGTGAAGAAATGTAGAAATAACGGTATTTGGTATTTGAGCAGAAATGAGTCGATAAAAACTTTGGAGACTCATTATTTCGACGTTCACGACACAAACTGGCAAGCACAGCACGGCTTTACTTACATTTGGTTAACCAAAAACCGTTTTTTTTTAATAGTTTCCGACTTCCGCAGAGCTGCAGATGGGTTTGTAAAACTGTAAATGCTTTTTTTCCCTCATTGTAATGTTTGCAGTATGCCAGGACACGCCTTGGCCTATTTTAATTCATCCGTCGCGACCAGATAGGTACGATGTTAAAAAAAATAACGGATCTGTAATGGCGTTTTACTGGGTTGTGTGGTTCCTCACGAAACAAAAAACAACAACAACAAAAGAAAAACGAACTATTTTATTTCATGGAGGGTTATTTAAATATGAAGTTGGTTCTTTGGGATTTGAAAAGATTCCTAATGTGTGGACAAAACGGCAAATCTTTAATGTATAGAAGGCTCTCTAGGAGGATACAATGCAGCAAGAGTTCGTTTAAAATCATCAAGCCGCTGGTGTTTCACCAGTCAATTCTCGAATATGTATGGCTATTAATGGAACCTGCGATGGATCTAAATCTATAAAGGTTGTTTCCTGGAAAACCTTCATTTGGGTGGTTTCCTTTGGGGACCAAATGTCGCTCCTTTATGGCATTAATCTTGGCGGGTTCTCAAACGATAAGTTTGGGGACAACCTGTTCAAAAGTTTTCAGTGGACAGCAGCAAAGGCTACAGCTACGGGTGTTCTTCCTAAAAACCTTCCTCCAGTTTCTGCAGTCTGTGCATTTTAAACTGACGGGGCTTTCAGGGAGCGCGCAAAAAGGAAAAGGAACAAAAGAGTTGACACTGAGAGTAAGTTAAAATAAAAAGCAACAATTTCTGTACTCAGTAGCACAAAATAATGGAAGGTAAAGGATGAATTTATAAATTGTAAAGAGTGCTGCAGCAATGGAGACCCGTAGAAAGCCCTTCTACAGTCATATGAAAAAGTTTGGATTTTTGTTTCTGATCGGCTGAGCTTTCAAAGTAGCAACTTCCTGTTAATATACGACATGCCTTATGGACACAGGAGGATTTCAGCAGTGACATTAAGTTTATTGGATTAACAGAAAATATTCAGTATGCATCATAACAAAATTAGACAGGTGCATAAATGTGGGCACCTCAACAGAGATATGACATCAATACTTAGTTGAGCTTCCTTTGAGCCTCTCGACGTTGTCCTCCTGTAGCCTGTGATGAGTGTCTGGACTCTGATGGAGGTATTTCTGACCAATTCTTCATACCAAATCTCTCCAGTTCAGTTCAATCTGATGGACAGCCTGCTTCAAATCATCCCATAGATTGTCGATGATATTCAAGTCAGGCGACTGTGACGGCCATTCCAGGACATTGTGCTACTCCCTCTGCATGAATGCCTTTGCAGATTTCCAACTGTGTTTTGGGTCTTGTTGGAATATCCAACTCCTGCGTAACTTCAACTTTGTGACTGATGCTTGAACATTATACTGAAGAATTTGTAGATATTGGGTTGAATTCCTCCAACCCTCGACTTTAACAAGGACCCCAGTCCCTGAACTGGCCACACAGCCCCACAGCATGATGGGACCTCCACCAAATCTGACAGGAGGTAAGCAGGTGTTTGTCTTGGAATGCGATGTTCTTCTTCTCTCCTTTTTGTTCTGACCAAATAACTCATCAGTCCAAAGCACTTTGTTCCAACATGAATCTGGCTCATCTAAATGAGCATTGGCATACAACAAGCGACTGTGTTTTTGGCGTGAGTGCACCCTGCCATACAGATGTTCTTTGTGCAACTTGCACACCCTGACTAGAGCTGCTGATTTACTGCGCAGACCGCATCTCTGTGGTCAGTCATTAGCACTAAAACATAAGTAACATGATAGTTAGAATTTGTTTCTAACCCTCACCTGTTCTGTGTCACTTCTTGGTACTCAAATGTGGCACTTGGTGCCCACGGCCAACCTGACAAGTTGTTTTGCCTGCCTAAGGTAAAGTCATCTTTGATGGAGGATTGCAGGAATCGTGGGGTAGAGGGGTCCTGTCATCAGATTGGCTGGCCCAGCTGTGGAATGGCCGAATGGGGGAGGCAGCTTGATGGATGAGGTCTCCAGAACTCTAAACAAATCCAAATCATATTATGGGATATCATCTACTCTTAAATTCTGCTACTTACTTGTAAATTTAATTTTATTTTTATACTGTATTGAGGATTTGTTCTGTTCTGTGTATTGTATTGTATTGACCCCCTTCTGACTCCCACTGCACACCCAACCTACCTGGTAAGGGGTCTCTCTTTGAACTGCCTTTCTTCCATTTTTTCCTTGTCTTCTTAGAGAGTTGAGGCTGGGGGTCTGTCCAGAGGCATGGACAGTTAAAGCCCATTGTGTGATTTTGGGCACTACAAAAAAATAAATTGTATCGTATTGTTTCCTCCCACAGTCCAATGACAGGTGAATTGTGTGTGTGTGTTCATCCTGCCTTGTGCCCGATGCCAGGCTTGATGGGCATCTGCTGCCCCACGACTCTGCCCTAGATATGCGGGTTAAGGAAATGGATGAAATTTCAAATCACTGATCCTGAAAGCACAACCACATGGCATTGCTCAATAATGGATGACACAAAGGATCATTCGCACGTTAGAGAAACCGGCCTGTCTTCACAAGGAGAGGTTCAGCCTGCCGGTGTGGCGTGGAGTAGGCAGTTGGTGAGTCAGATTATCACACACCCATAGCGTTTGTCATAGTCACACTAATCTCCGGCTATGAAAATGCAGTTTTTCCCGCTCCTCTTCTTTACTTGACGTTAGATGAATGTGTGGAGGTGGCAGAAACTCCAAAAGGGGTGGGGCTTAATGAAATGAACTAATCCTAGGCTAATACAAACAGTCTGAAAAAAACAAAAAATCCCAAAAGTTGTCCATTCCTCTTTATCTCCAGCGGAAATGTAAAAAAAAAAATAAAATAAATAAAATCCCCCGATTTGAGCGAAGTGTCTGGCGATTCTTTGCCAAGTTTTAATGACATGCAAACAAATGATGTCAATGGTAGTCAAATAAAAACCGATACCCTCGTGTTCAATTGAATCACCTTAAAGTCACGATGTAGTGACATTCCTCAGGCTTAAAAACAAACTCATTCTGAGCAGAGTTGCGGTTTTAATACATTTTATTTATTGACACAGAACAATAGATAAAAGTCACATGTTAAGGTTATGCTATTGGGTAATGGCAGCATACCCTAGAAATGACTTTGGTGAGAGATGCTGTTATGCATGACAGGGAAAACCCTTCGTATTGATTCAATGTGGTAGTGAGTTTCTCCAGGCTGGTGGTCAGGCTGCCCACCTGGCATCGCAAGCAATCTTTACTTCCATTTGGGAGACTGGCGTCATCCCAACTGAATGGAAAACGGGACTTGTCATCCCTGTCGGGAAAGGGAAGGGGGGATCACCTGGATTGGGGCAACTTCAGGGGGATACCACTGCTCTCGGTGCCAGGTAAGGTCCTCGCAAGGGTCCTCCTCAAGAGGACCCGTGATCACTTGCTCACCTACCAGTCTGGTTTTTCATTTGAAAAGTTGACCATCGACCACATCCTGGCACTGAGGGTCCTCATGGAGCGCAAATGCAAATATCGGCAGAGTTCCTTTGCAGACTTTGTCGATTTTGTAAAGTTTTCGACTCAGTTGATCGAGCTGCCCTGTAGGATGTCCTGAATCTTCGCAGGATCTCCTCAAAGTTGCTGGATATCATGGCCGGGCCTGTACGCTGGTACTGTGAGTGCTGTGCAGAGTGGAGGCAGAACCTCTGTGTTTTTCCCAGTTGATTCAGGGGTCCGTCAGGGGGCTGTTTTGCTCCTACTCTGCTCAATTCTTGCATGGGCTGGGTGGTGGGCAGGGTCATGGGGTCCAGCAGCTGTGGAGCATCTGGTTGGCGAAGAAAGAATCACTGATCTCGACTTTGCCGATGATGCTGTGATCTTCATGGAGTCAATGGAGGCTCTGAGCGAGGGGTCTGAGTGTCTGGGCTTGTGAGTGACCTAATAAAATCCAAGAGCCAGGCCTTTAATGACTTCTTGGGCACGGCCATCAGCAGAGAGATTGTCGATTTACTTACCTTGGCAGTGACATTGGCGATGAAGTCAGTAGACAGATTGGGAGAGCATGAGGGTTCATGAGGTCACTGGAAATGGGTGTGTGGTGTCCCCAATATCTCATCAAACGGGTGAAGGTCCAAGTCTTTAGCGACCTGGTGCTCCCTGTTTGGTGACCTAAAATGAAGACTTGACTCCTTCATCTGGGTCTCTTCAGAGGGTCCTTGGGTACCGTAGGTTTGATTTTGTGTTACTCATGGAGTCCTGAATGAGGCACATGACCTGCATTGTGAGGGAGCGTCAGTTACGTCACTACAGCCATGTGACGCGTTTCCCCGAGGGTGAGCCAACTCACAGGACCCTCAATTGTTGAGGACCCGAGTGGCTGGACCAGGCCAAGGGGATGCCAACGTAACACCAGGCTGCAGCAGATAAAGGGTCATTTCCGGGGGTGGTGACTGGACTGGGGGGTACCAACCAGGATCCTGAGCTGTTTCTTTGTGTGGTGGGTGTGCCTGAGCTGACCTGAAAAGAGTTTTGATTTTTATATTAGTACTAGCCTTCCCCCGTGGCACCGCACCGCCTGCGTAGTAGTGACACAGGACAAATTTTAAAAATCAATAAGCAAACGGGCATCACTAGCTAAGCAGAGGCGAGATACACTTCAAAAACGCAGAGGTAGAGCAACTCGAACCGAGGCTGCCACGTGAGTGAGGAGACCCCCACCCGGCTCCCCACTCCTAAGGCCCGGCCAGCAACCTCTCTCTTGGATTCTCACAAGTGTCAATCAACCAAACTCTGATTCTTCGCGCGATGAAAGAAGTTGCAAAAATCAAATGGAATGTTTAAGCAAATTATAGAAAATAACCCGATCTAAATCCGTGAAGTAGTCTTCTCGTGAAAGCGGACAGGCAGATGTTGGATTTTATATATACTACGGTGCTTCACCCCCTGCTCGTTTGCTCGCCAACCCCCCCACGTACGCAATGCACCAGCCACTTTGCATCCTTGCCGCTCACGTATGTGGAATTCACTTTCACCAAACAACAAAACTTTTAATTCTCACGGATACACATCTTCATCGGGAAGAAACACTACTTTTCTCTGATGGCAACTCGAATTAGAGGATCTACAAGTCACCGACTTAAAGTTTAAATCTGAACAATATATTCGATCTCTTTTCACTTTTCCATTTTTTCACAGAGTAATCATTTCTGTGTGTTTGCGCTAATGCGATCTTTATAAGGCAATGACTTTAAAACATTTGAAATGTCACATGAAATGCAGATCACACTACACAGGAGCAGCAGCAAGCCAGCAGGTGATCGAGCAAAGAGGAGGTCAACAAAAAACAACTGTTATCTGATTCCCATTGTATCACCGATAAAGCGGAGTTTTGCGCCCCTAACTTCACAACAGCGCATAGCACTTGGCAGGGGTGAGGAAGGGGTTGGCGAGTGACGTGAGCAGGGGGTGAAGCCCCCTAGTATATATATATATATATATATACATATATATTGTGACAGAGGGTGCTATCGTCCTCTTGAACTCTCAGACTATACAACAGACACCAGGCAAAAGTCCAATATGTTGACTATTATTTATTAATAAATAGTGCACAAAGCACCTTCCTCTCCACAATACTCATAAATAACAATACACTAATCAATAATCACTCCACCACTCCCAGACGTGTTGCCACCCTTCCACCCAGCTCAGCTCGATGTCTGGGATTTCCCATCATCCTTTTATAGTCCCTGACCCAGAAATGTTTCCAATCGTTCAGTCCATGTGACTTCCTATCACTTCCGGGTCAGATAAAAAGTCCTTTTCTTCATCCTGGAAGTACGTCATTTCCCCTGTCCCTTTGCCTATTACGTACTTCCGGGTTTATAGGGCACATACGACACTCTGGGCCTCCCTGCAGCGTCCTCTGTTGTCCCCTGTGGTATCCAGCAGGGCTGTAAAGGAGAATTCCATCATCCATAATTTCCTGCTGGTATTCAGGGCACCTCCATGCTGCAGGGAGAGCTCCACCTGGTGGCCTGGGGGTATTGGCCGGGATGACAAGCTGGCCGTAGACCGCTATATATATATATAGTAGATGATGAATAAGCTGCATTCCTTTTGTGGACAAAGCAAGCTGGACTCCCCTTATTCTAATGTCAATGTCAACACCTTTAAATGTAAACCTGTGGGGCATCTGGGAAGATCTGACCCTCTTACTGCCACCTACAGTCCTGGCACTGACAGCAGCAGCTCTTCATTATCCAAGCTAGAAGTTCTTGTGTGTATTTGATTAATATTTTACAGTATATTATACTTATTTTAAATGACTAGGGGGCTTCTTCCCCTGCTTGCTCCGATCACCAACCCCTTTGGCCTGCGCTGTGCGCCAATCACTTGGCATCTCTGCCGCCCATGTTTGTGGATTTCACTTTCACCAAACAAATCTTTTAATTTTCACTGATAGGCCTCTTCATTGGGAAGAAACACCGATGGCAACACGGAAAAGACGATCTGCAAGACTCCGACTTGAAGTTTAAATGCGAACAATATATTCAATCTCTTTTCGCTGAGTAATAATTTCCGTTTGTCTGTGCTAATGCGATCTTTACTATCCTTTTTTTGAGACTGTTAAATTTTAGTACTTTTCATTGTCTCTAACCTGCTCTGCATGTGTATCACGCCACCCTTTTAGAACTCTTTATGACGTTCTACTTTGTCATCTACTCTTTGTCTTTTATTTCCGTGGTTAAATCTCTTGGCACAAAGTCTTATCTCGCGGGACATGACTTTTTCAGAGGGATACTTTCAAGTCTCTTCCCAGGCTAAAAGGTCTCGTCTCATCCCAGGATTTTTTTATTATAATAGAGAGATATATAAAGAGATTATTCATCATCCCTAGCTAGAGCTTCAGGGAAAGAAAAAAACATTCACTTGATGGTGTTGTTCACCGCAGGCTATTATTGGGGTCTGTAGTTCGGGTGCCATCATGCCAGTGACTTTTTTTTTTTTTGGTTTTGTGTTATTTTTTTGTATCATCGTAAGGTCATACTTTTTGTTTTCTTCTTATAATAGCCAAGAAGGGCAGACTTTTATTTTTAAGGGTGGGGTCTTTGAATTTGTGCGTGTTACCGAGCAGGGTTTTTGTTTTTTTAGGTTTCCCTTTGTTCAGCTGCTTAGGAAGCTGTCTTATCTGGGTGAACGTTTACTTGCCCACCTCGTTTCCTATACGCCCACCCACCCACGCTAACTGTTTCTACGTAAAGTATGCAGCATCTCAAACATCTGAGAATCTGTTAAGAAAGGACAACGGAGGAGAAAGGCGAAGATAAAACCATAATTGCGTTTTGCTTGAGCAGAGGTTAATAATAGGATTACATGGTCTACACAAAATATTTTTGTTTGCTACTGGAAACTTCAGAGCAGCTCTCTATTAAGTCTTTTTGCACTGATTTCATAAATGACATTGGAATTAAGCTAGCAGGTCAGGTTGTTGAAATACACGTCATTGACGTTTTGACACTTTTGAATACACTGCACAACAATTTTTTTTAGAAAAGTCTTGCTTCCTGATTGTGACAGGTACCTACTGGGTATGCACAAATACAGTTTGGATTTTACTGCATCACGTAACTCGGAGAAACAGACATTTATGTGTTTACTGACAATAACGTATTTAGTCACGTTTATGATTTGCATAAGCTATTAAATTCAACACAATTCAAAGTGTTTTGCTCCCGACTTTCTTTTGTATTCAATGTCTGGTACATCAGTTTCCGTGTCCAGCAGTAGTCAGTAAGCATTGACAGAGTCCAGTTGCCCTGGTATCATCTCTCCATCGTAGCAGTGCCCTGGTGAAACCTTTCACCGTGTTCGTCACTGACAGCATCGAGATTTGCAGGGAAGAAGTCCAAGTGTGAGTGGAGGAGATGAATCTTGAGTGACATGTTGCACGTCATTGTTTCGCATGCTTTGAGAAGTTTGTCTAACAGATAAATGGAGTTTGGGGCTCTGTAATTGCCCAGAAAATTGTCAACATCGTCTTAGAATCCTTTCCAGGCCCAACTAACAGATCTTCAAACCACTTGTCACTCATAACATGTCTGATCTGGGGGCCAACAAAAATGCCCTCTTTGATCTTGGCGTCAGTTATTCTTGGGAACATCCGCCTTCCTTGTTCAGTGCTTTCACAAAATCCTTCATGAGTCCCAGTTTTATGTGAAGAGGAGGCAAAAATATCTTTGCCGGGTCGACAAGCATTTCATGTGCCACATTTTTCTGTCCTGGGACTAACTTTTTACAGAGTGGACAGATCTGTCGACTCTTTGGCACGGCTGTCACATTCACAGATGAGACAACAGTACTTTGCGTAACCGAGCTGCAGTCCTATAGTAACAGAGCAACGACTTTAAGATTTCCACAGATATTCCAGTTGTACCTGCTATACTGGACGTGCTTCAGCAACAGTTTCATATTCTCATATGTTTCTTTCATGTGTGAAAGCTTTCAGGCTTAACATTGACAAATCAATGAAGAGACGCCACTCTTCTGGGTTATGATCACAACCCAAAGCCGAGAACAATCCTTCAGTGTCAACAGAAACAGAAACTGTCGACTTGTGCAAACAATGTGGTTATATCACGATGTCGGCCTCGAAACACAGACATGTTTGTACCTGGTGACAGCAAACACCTTTCCTGCAGTCTCGAACCCAGCAGCTCGGCTTTTGTTTTTGACAGACCCAAATCTCTGACAAATCATTCAATTCTGACTGTGTTACGAGATGTGGATCGCCTGATGAGCCCGGTTCAAAATCCGGGTTAATCAATCAATCAATCAATCAATCAACATTTATTTATATAGCACATATTCATACAAAAAAATGTAGCTCAAAGTGCTTTACAAGATGAATAGAGAAATAGAAGACACAATAAAAGATAAACATAAGTCAACATTAATTAACATAGAATAAGAGTAAGGTCCGATGGCCAGGGTGGACAGAAAAACAAAAAAAACTCAAAAGCTGGAGAAAAAAATAAAATCTGTAGGGGTTCCAGACCACGAGACCGCCTAGTCCCCTCTGGGCAATCTACCTAACATAAATCAAACAGTCCTCTTTGTATTTAGGGTTTTCATGGAAGGACCTGATGATGATGGTCACGTAGACTTCTGGCTTTCAGTCCATCAATGTTGGTGCATCAGGATGCTTTGAGTATTTGAGTATTTGGGTCAATGTCACTGTCAGTACCCTGCATTGCAGTTTCTTCATCTGGTTCGTCTAAGGTCCAGTCCTCTGGTGGTTTCAGCATTGGAAGACTGTCGTACCCTGACCCTGTGGCACGGGTCTCATTGCTGAAGGCAGATTAGGATATTCAATTGACTTCTTGTTTTTGGCAGAGAAACCAGACACATTAGTCAAACAGAAGTAATAATCCGTCACATGGTCTTTCTGTTCTCGCCATGTCATTGGATCAGAAAAAAGGCATCGTCTTTCGAGTGCCATCTGAGCCAGGCTCTCAGACTGACAGCACATGTCACATAGCAAATGTGAGGCGCCCGTTAATTGTGTTGATCACCAATTTTACAGCCAAAATAGAGATAAGCTTTCTTCACAAGAGCAGTCATCCAATGTCTCTGAGCACCAAAGTGTATATTCGCCACAGATATAGCAGAATGTATTGCGGCTGTTACGACATTGACGAGACACCAAAACGTCTATAGCATCAAGCTTACTTACTGTTATATTGCTACAGATACTATACTTTACTATACTGATACTCTACATACACACACACTGACTCTCAACATTAACCAAATGAGCAGGATCGCTGTATGCCAGCCACCTTTATAGCATGTGAGACAGCGTCAAGCTCCGTCAGACCTGCCCAGGATGTCAACTCCATAGAATAGCTTCCAACCGGGCCTGATTCCATGGCTGGACATCCCAGACTGCACAAACCGTTGTTGATAAGTCACTTACAGAGTGAAAATGTTTAATAGATAGATAGACAGAGTGAAAGGTGCTATATAATAGATAGACAGAGTGAAAGGCGCTATATAATAGATAGACAGAGTGAAAGGCGCTATATAATAGATAGACAGAGTGAAAGGCGCTATATAATAGTTAGATTGATAGATAGATAGATAGATAGATATATAGATAGATAGATAGATAGATAGATAGATACTTTATTAATCCCAAGGGGAAATTCCCATAATCCAGCAGCAGCATACTGATAATAAAAATATTAAATTAAAGAGTGATAACAATGCAGGTATAACAGACAATAACTTTGAATAATGTTAACGTTTACCCTCCCGGGTGGAACTGAATATTCGCATAGTGTGGGGTCTCCTCAGTCTGTCAGTGGAGCAGGATGGTGACAGCAGTCTGTCGCTGAAGCTGCTCCTCTGTCTGGAGATGATCCTGTTCAGTGGATTCTCCATGATTGACAGGAGTCTGCTCAGCGCCCATCACTCTGCCACGGATGTCAAACTGTCCAGCTCCGTGCCTACAATAGAGCCTGCCTTCCTCACCAGTTTGTCCAGTCGTGAGGTGTCCCTCTTCTTTATGCTGCCTCCCCAGCACACCACCGCATAGAAGAGGGCGCTCGCCACAACCGTCTGATAGAACATCTGCAGCATCTTATTGCAGATGTTGAAAGACGCCAGCCTTCTAATGAAGTATAGTCGGCTCTGTCCTCTCTTACACAGATCATCAGTATTGGCAGTCCAGTCCAGTTTATCATCCAGCTGCACTCCCAGGTGTTTATAGGTCTGCACCCTCTGCACAGTCACCTCTGATGATCACGGGGTCCATGAGGGGTCTGGTCCTCCTAAAATCCACCACAAGCTCCTTGGTTTTGCTGGTGTTCAGGTGTAGGTGGTTTGAGTCGCATCATTTAACAAAGTCCTTGATTAGGTTCCTATACTCCTCCTCCTGCCCACTCCTGATGCAGCCCACGATCGCAGTGTCATCAGCGAACTTTTGCATGTGGCAGGACTCCGAGTTGTATTGGAAGTCCGATGCATGTTGGCTGAACAGAACCAGAGAAAGTACAGTCCGCTGCGGCGCTCCTGTGCTGCTGACCACAATGTCAGACATGCAGTTCATGAGACGCACATACTGAAGTCTGTCTGTAAGATAGTCCACGATCCATGCCACCAGTCATTCAGCTCACCAGGACGTGATACCTTTGGGACTGGGGTGATACAAGATGTTCTCCAGAGCCTCTGGACTCTCCCCTATTCCAAGCTGAGGTTGAAGATGCGCTGTAGCGGACTCCCCAGTTCCAGCGCACAGACCTTCAGCAGTCGTGGCGATGCTCCACCTGGACCCGCTGCTTTGCTGGCACGAAGTCTCCTCAGCTCCCTGCTCACCTGCGCTGCTGTAATTTTGGGTGGGGATGTCTCACCTATGCTGGTATTAGCAGCAGGATGGGTGGAGGGTGCAGTACTCTGACGTGAGAGTGGATTAGGGTGGTCAAAACTGTTTGGATACAAATATAAGAAAAAATCATGAAATGGTACATGATGGGTACATTTTGATGTGATATTTGTGATCAGCACCCAAAAATCTATAAGAAACACCCAACAGTGTTCAAGAAGCAAAAACTGCAGTGATATCAATATAATACATCAACATGCTATCTGGAGATTGGACTCTGTCCCACCAAAATTGTTTTGATGTGTTTTATTCTGAAAACAAACCAGAAGACGACACCAGAGACACGTTAAAGTATATTTATGTCAATTCACTTCAATATAAAAGTGAGGTCAGTGTGCCCAAAAATGTCTGAGGCGCTCTCTTTTGCGCTTGTACTGCACATCCGTCTCTCTTTGCAAAAACCAACAGCAGTCTCCCATAATGCTCGGAGTGAATTCCCCCCCATAGATATCAGTTTTCCATCACCTTTATATCTTGATGAAATCTTTCCCTATACTCATCGCTGACATCGCCCCGGATTTGGTGGAAAAAAGTCGAGATGAGAATGTAAAAAAGGAGTCTTCAGTGACATTCGGGCTCCCGTAAGGTGATACACTTTCAGCAGGTTCTCCACAAGCTCAGCCCACACGAATGCTTCCCATGCTGCTGATTCAGTTTCCTTTTGAACTCCTCGTCAAGCATCAGTTCACGGATATCAGGAATCAACAAAAACACCTTCCTTCATTTTGGCTTCACTTTTCTCGAGACCAAACTTATTTCTTAAATGCTGAGAAGCATCACCGTTTCTGTCCATCGCCTTGGCAAAATTTTCAAAGTAATGGTGAATCTAATAAATGAAATGTCCTGAAATTCAATGCTATGTTTAACAGTAAAACCGACCACCTACTGCACCGTCATGTCTGAGCTGGTCATCATCCATCCATCCATCCATTATCCAACCCGCTATATCCTAACTACAGGGTCACGGGGGTCTGCTGGAGCCAATCCCAGCCAACACAGGGCGCAAGGCAGGAAACAAACCCCGGGCGGGATGCCAGCCCACCGCAGAGCTGGTAATCAGTAACAAATATTTTTCCTGCTAATTAATAATTTATATTTCCATCCATCCATTGTCTAACCCGCTGAATCCGAATACAGGGTCACGGGGGTCTGCTGGAGCCAATCCCAGCCAACACAGGGCACAAGGCAGGAACCAATCCTGGGCAGGGTGCCAACCCACTGCAGAACACACACAACACACACCCAGCGGCCAATTTAGAATCGCCAATCCACCTAACCTGCATGTCTTTGGACTGTGGAGGAAACCGAGCACCCGGAGGGAACCCACGCAGACACGGGAGAACATGCAAACTCCACGCAGGGAGGACCCGGGAAGCGAACCCGGGTCTCCTAACTGCGAGGCAGAAGCGCTACCACTGCGCCACCGTGCCGCCCAATAATTTATATTTTTTAAATAAAATGAATAATGACAAGGTAAACAACTCACGGGCAGCACGGTGGCGCAGTGGTAGCACTGCTGCCTCACAGTAATGAGACCCTTAAGGGTTCGCTTCCTGGGTACTCCCTGCGTGGAGTTTGCATGTTCTCCCCGAGTCTGATGGTTTCCTCCCACAGTCCAAAGACATGCTGGTTAGGTGCATTGGAGATCCTGAATTGTCCCTAGTGTGTACTTGGTGTGTTTGCCCTGCGGTGGGCTGGCGCCCTGCCCGGGATGTGCTCCTGCCTTGCACCCTGTGTTGGCTGAGATTGGCTCCAGCAGATCCCCGTGACCCTGTGTTAGGATATGATGACTGACTAAACAACTCACAGCTGTTAATAACGTGTGGCAAATTCTTTTATCTCAATGGCATCCGGAATTACTGGTATTTATCAAAATGGTTATCTGCCTCTGTGGTGGGCTGGTGCCCTGCCCAGGGTTTGTTTCCTGCCTTGCACCCTGTGTTGGCTGGGATTGGCTCCAGCAGACCCCTGTGACCCTGTAGTTAGGATATAGCGAGTTAGATAATGGATGGATAGATGAATAATGACAAGGTAAACAACTCACAGGCAGCACGGTGGCACAGTGGGTAGCGCGGCTGCCTCTCAGTAAGGAGACCCGGGTTCGCTTCCCGGGTCTTCCCAGTGTGGAGTTTGCATGTTCTCCCCGTGTCTGCGTGGGTTTCCTCCCACAGTCCAAAGACATGCAGGTTAGGCGCATTGGCGATCCTAAATTGTCTTTGGTGTGTGGGCTGGCACCCTGCCCGGGGTTTGTTTCCAATGTTGGCTGGGATTGGCTCCAGCAGACCCTGTAGTTAGGATATAGTGGGTCCACCTTTACTGTCCAGTCACTCTAACTGTCCAAGACCTGTAACATCATAACTAAAACACGGGACGTGCTGGACGAAAATGGTTTTCAGGTTTGGAGTCAGCAAGTGAAACCTGTAAAGTAAAGTAAAGGTGAAAGACTCCCAGTAGCAAAATGCTTGTTGACCAGTGTTATCAGTTTTATAAAAGAGTCGGGCGGGCGGGCTTGCTGGCTTAATAACGGCGCGTTTCAGCAAGGTGAGTGTTTGGTGTCGTTTCGCAGTTTTTGAGACTGAAAGCAAACGAGAAGTGCAGAGCAGAGTCACTCCGTGTTCGGCAAGGTGCCGCCGTCTCTCTGAAGTTTCTGTGGCAGAGGCGCCGATTCCTGTACTTGAGACTTCCTGTACAAAAGATAAATAACTCAAATTAACAAAAAAAAAGGAAAAGAAAAAAAACTAGAGACACAGTCAAATCAGGCGAGTCTTTACTGATATCAAAAAGCAAAACACGTTTTGGTGCGGGCGTTTCAGTGTCATCTTCTTTATTTATCACACAGCTAGCGTTGCTTTTCCACATTCTGTCCCATTAAACCACAAAATTCAGAGCGGGATGTCTAATGGCACTGAAAGATGCCACGGTGGCAGGCATAACTTTGGCAGCAAGTGATAATTTGGAGTGACTGGATCACTGTCCCAAATTTTTTGTTATGGCCACAACCCCACCACACAGAAATCCCGGATGTTGTCCAAATCCGGCACCAGTTTGTAATTGGATAGAATTTAATGAACAAGTTTGCCGGCGAGCCCAGCGAATTTATGGCGATGAAAGCTGAGCTGAGCCGATCAGTACTACAGAACAGCATTGTGGAAGGCAGAGGAGACCACCGCAGGACACACGACGCACCAAACCAGAGGAGGGTCTCTGCGCACACAGCAGGGTCTTATCATGGCGGGGTGTCTTTGAATGGACTGAGAAGTTCAAAATGGACTGGCCGAGTATGAAGTGTGAAGAAGGAGTGGGGCGCCCACAAGGCAAGATAACAGGTGGGTTGTCATGCCGAGTCCTTCAACAGCACGACTTGTCACCCTGCACTGCTCCTTGCACCCACCTGAATGCCAATGGTGTGGCTTTCCTAAGTTAGTGCCACCTTCTGATGGCACACTGCATTGTCAAAGGCCTCGGTCACATGGTCTTTATGAATGGGGATTGTTTTACTGAGGAAGGGTCCGCAGTGTCTACAATAGATTTGAACTTCAGACCACCACAGCTCTGCTCCCCTGACGAGCCTATCAAATCGATCACATCCAATAATGTTTTGCGGCCTTTGCGTTACGTGTCACTCATGTCACCTGACACGCCCAATCATTTGTACCCAGTTCAAGCTGTACCTCGTGTGTCATTGTCATCAAACACCCTGACACTTTACTTAAGGTTAAGGTTGTCTGAGGAGTGATGACACGTGTTGCATCTTGTAGTGCGGGTGACGTGTAGTTCTGGGGGCCGCAGTCAGAGAGCAGTCCGCATGTGTGAATCATTTGGCATGACTATGCAACCCAACTGACTGCTCGGCAGAGCTCTGGTGGTCTACGTCTATGCCCTTCCACTATTCTCACATGCCAAGACCTGAACAGAGAGTCCCAAACCTCAGCATGGCCCTCACATGTTAACACTCACCAGCCTGCTGCTCCATTTATGGTCACCATCAGAGTTGACTGCTACCGCGTCTTAACACTTCCCCTTTTCTCTTATATTTCTAACTCCTGGCGACAAGACAAGGAACCGAAACAAGCAATACAAGTTTATATTTTTATTCTTGCCTAATACATTTACTGAGCAAATTGATGGGACCGCCGGTACACCTGCTCATGCGTGCAATGACCTACTCGGCCAATCACGTGGCAGCAGCACAAAGTCTAAAATCCTACAGATCGGGGTCAGGAGCTTCAGTTCATGTTCACATCAAACACCGGGATGGGAAAAAAAATGTGATCAGAGGGAGTTAGGCTCCAGGGCCAGATGGGCTGCTTTGAGCATTTCTGGACCTCCTGATCTCCTGGAATTTTCACCCACAATAATCTCTCAGAGTTTACTCAGAATAAGCATAAAACATCCAGTGAGCAGCAATTCTGTGAACGGAAACCGCTTATTGATGAGAATGGCTAGATTTGTCTGAGTTGAGAGAGAGAGAGAGAGAGAGAGCGAGAGGGGCTGTGATGACTCAGATAACCACTCTGGTGAGAAGGAAAGCATCTCAGAAGTCATAGCGTGCCGAACTTTGAGGAAGGTTGGGCCACAAGAGTAGTAGACCACGTCGGGTTCTGTTCCAGTCAGCCAAGAACAGGAAACTGAGGCTGCAGCTTCAAACAGGTGAAGACAGGAAAACACGAGGCCTGGTCTGAGGAATGTCAATTTGTGCTGAGGAACGCAGCTGGGTGGACCCCAACAGCATGATCCCAGCCATTTTAAGATCTCTCCAGAGATGTTCAATCGGATTCAAGTCTGGCTCTGCTCTGGCTGGGCCACTCAAGGACATTCACAGAGTTGTCCTGAAGCCACTCCTTTGATATCTTGGCTGTGTGCTCAGGGTCGTTGTCCTGCTGAAAGATGAACCGTCGCCCCAGTCGGAGGTCACGAGCGCTCTGGAGCAGGTTTTCATCCAGGATGTCTCTGTACATTGCTGCAGTCATCTTTCCCTTTATCCTGACTAGTCTCCCAGTTCCATCCCCACAGCATGATGCTGCCACCACCATGCTTCACTGTAGGGATGGTATTAGCCTGGTGATGAGCGGTGCCTAGTTTCTTTCCAAACATGACGCCTGCCATTCACACCAAAGAGTTCAATCTTTGTCTCAACAGACCAGAGAATTTTGTTTCTCATGGTCTGAGAGTCCTTCAGGTGCCTTTTAGTAAACTCCAGGTGGGCTGCCATGTGCCTTTTACTAAGGAGTGGCTTCCGTCTGGCCGCTCTACCATACAGGCCTGATTGGTGGATTGCTGCAGAGATGGTTGTCCTTCTGGAAGGTTCTCCTCTCTCCACAGAGGACCTCTGGAGCTCTGACAGAGTGACCATCGGGTTCTTGGTCACCTCCCTGACTAAGGTCTTTCTCCCCCAATCGCTCAGTTTAGATGGCTGACCAGCTCTAGGAAGAGTCCTGGTGGTTTTGAACTTCTTCCACTTACGGATGATGGAGGCCACTGTACTCATTGGGACCTTCAAAGCAGCAGACATTTTTCTGTAACCTTCCCCAGATTTGTGACTCGAGACAATCCTGTCTTGGAGGTCTACAGACAATTCCTTGGACTTCATGCTTGGTTTGTGCTCTGACATGAACTGTCAACTGTGGGACCTTCTATAGACAGGTGTGTGCCTTTCAAATCATGTCCAGTCAACTGAATTGACCACAGGTGGCTCCAATGAAACATCTCAAGGATGATCAGGGGAAACAGGATGCACCTGAGCTCAATTTGGAGCTTCATGGCAAAGGCCGTGAATACATATGGACATGTGCATTCTCAATTTTTTTATTTTTAATAAATTTGCAAAAACATCAAGTAAACTTTTTTCACGTTGTCATTATGGGGTGTTGTGTGTAGAATTCTGAGGAAAAAAATGAATTTATTCCATTTTGGAATAAGGCTGTAACATAACAAAATGTGGAAAAAGTGATGAAGATGTGAATACTATGCACTGTATGTCCCTTTACGGCCACACTTTACGTATCTTCTGATGGCTACTTCCAGTGCGGTAATGCGCCATGTCACAAAGCAAACTGGTTTAAGAACATGACAATGAGGTCCATGTTCTTCAATGGCATTCCCAGACAGAAGATCTTTGGGGTGTGGTCGAACAGCAGCATGAAGGGCCAGCTGACAAATGTGTAAGCTGATTGGTCCCCTGAGCTAGCTGTCTCTGGATGGAATTAGAGACATTGAGCTTCTCGATAACTCCCAACTGACTGCTCCTCTTGTGGTTCCTTGATGCAGCTCTGGCATCAGATATACAGATAGATAGATAGATAGATAGATAGATAGATAGATAGATAGATAGATAGATAGATAGATAGATAGATAGATAGATAGATAGATAGATAGATAGATAGATAGATAGATAGATAGATAGATAGATAGATAGATGTGAAAGGCACTATATGATAGATAGATAGATACAGTATGAAAGGAAACTTTTGTGCGCTCCACACACCAAGGGGTGCATGCTCCTTAAAGTCTGCGGTTTATACGCAAGGGGGCGCCGTTTGTGCTACTGAAGGTAGTCTTTGCTGTGAGATGTAGGCAGGACACATGCATGAGGCTGGGGAGAGGAGCACACCTGGCAACACCCACCATGGAAGACAGATGGGTACCAAATGGAAGGAGAGCACTCCTCTCTCTTACCAGGTGGGCCCTTCATGGCCACACTTTACGTATCTTGTATGCGCCATGTCACAAAGCAAACTGGTTTGACGAACATGACAAAGAGGTCTACGTTTTTCAATGGCCATCCCAGTCAGAAGGTCTTTGTGATGTGGTAGAACAGCAGCATGAAGGGCCAGCTGACAAATGTGTAAGCTGATTGGTCCCCTGAGCCAATGTGGTGGTCTCTGGATGGCATTAGAAACATGGAGCTTCTTGATAACTCCAAACTGATTGCTTCTCTTGTGGTTTCTTGATGCAGTTCTGGCACCAGTGGGACTTCGTAGTGTAAGGGGCTGACTCTCCTCTTGTGTTTAGTGCTTGTGCCCAGTTCTGGCTTGGCACGAGTTTTATCCTTAAGACTTCTCTACCAGCGTATCCTTTCACTAGAATCCCTTAGACTAAGCAGACTTGCAGACTCCCAGCCTGTTAATAAAATTCATGTGAAGGACCCAAAGTCTGAGTTTATGCTGTATAAATGGTGGTCAATCCATTAGGTGACGTAAAAGGCCACCGAAGACACCGTCATCTGAGGAGTGCCATTTATTAAAGGTTAAGGGGCTGCCGAGGAGGACTCATGGTTGTCAGACTCTGATGATACTGAGTGGGCACTGTTATCTGCTGGGTGGTGTTTGCAGTCATATGAAAAGGTTTTGGGAACCCCCCTCAGCCTGCATAACTGACTCTCCTTTCATCAGTAAAGATAACAGTGGTATGTCTTTCATTTCCTAGGAACATCGGAGTACTGCGGTGTTTTCTGAACAAAGATTTTTCGTGAAGCTGTATTTAGTTGTATGAATTTAAATCAAATGTGAAAAACTGGCTGTGCAAAAATGTGGGCAACCTTGTAATTTTGCTGGTTTGAATGAAGGTAACTGCTCAATGCATATTACTTGCAACACCAAATTGGTTGGATGAGCTTGTTAAGCCTTGAACTTCATAGACAGAGGGGTCCAATCATGAGTGGTCAAAGGTATTTAAGATGGATAATTGCAAGTTGTGCTTCCTTCCCTTTGACTCTCCTCTGAAGAGTGACAGACAGCATGGGATCCTCAAAGCAACTCTCAAAAGATCTGAAAACAAAGATTGTTGAGTCTCCTGGTTTAGAGGAAGGCCACAAAAAGCCATCTCAGAGGTTTAAACTGTCAGTTTCAACTGTAAGGAATGGAATCAGGAAGTGGAAGGCCACAGGCACAGTTGCTGTTTGTATTATCATTAGTATTTCGCCTCACACATGGACAAACTGGTGAGAAAGGCAGGCTCTATTGTAGGCAGTTCGACATCCGTGGCAGAGTGACGGGCACTGAGCAGACTCCTGTCAATCATAGAGAATCCACTGAACAGGATCATCTCCAGACAGAGGAGCAGCTTCAGCGACAGACTGCTGTCACCATCCTGCTCCACTGACAGACTGAGGAGACCCCACACTATGCGACTCGGGGTAAACGTTAACATTATACAAAGTTATTGTCTGTTATACCAGCATTGTTATCACTCTTTAATTTAATATTGTTCTTTATCAGTATGTTGCTGCTGGATTAAGTGAATTTCCCGTTGGAATTAATAAAATATCTATCTATCTATCTATCTATCTATTATATAGGCCTTTCTATCTATCTATCTATCTATCTATCTATCTATCTATCTATCTATCTATCTATCTATCTATCTATCTATCTATTATATAGTGCCTTTCGCATCTATCTATCTATCTATCTATCTATCTATCTATCTATCTATCTATCTATCTATCTATCTATCTATCTATCTATCTATCTATTGTGGACGAAGGTTTCAGACCAGACAGCAGGTGTGATTATAAAGCAGCTTTATTTTTCAGAGTCATGGTGTGAAGAGTTTCAGAAAAGCAGACAATGAAATATACATGACAGCGTCAGGGCTTTTCTGAACCCCGTCTGTTGGGTGGGGTCCAGTTTTATACCCCTAGAATGCGTGATTTAATATCATTATAAAATGTAACAGTCAACACATTTATTATACACAATCCTTTAGCCCCTTTAATGTCCCTTGTGCAACTTGATTTCTTGGCTCCTTTTGTTATGGCGTTCAGATGTAAGCTTAGGGAAAACGTGATAAGGCAGACTCATGTGTGGAATGCTCAGACCTTCAGTCCTTTGTACAAACATTTTTCTGTTTGCTAAAACAAAGCATGCTGTTACTTGGTTTTGTAAAGCTTACTTCTCAGACATGAATTAGTACAAGGGAACGAAGAGAACATTCGTCTTCCACATTCCCCCCTTTTTTAGCAAACAAAAATATTTGATCAGGGAGAGTTGAGTAGGAAAGGGTAGGAGAGGAGGATGGAGTGGAGTGGGCGGAGGAGTGTGGGGTGGCTGTGCTGATCTGAAGCATTTTTCTTTGTGTAAAAAGTAAGCCTTTGCCATAGAGGCAGTAAAATACTTGGATACAATATATCTTATCAAAAGGAACAATACAGCAAGCTACAAGCAGGAGAACAATTAAAGCAACCGTAAGACAGATGAAAACTGATTTAAGCCATTGGCCCCAGGACCCAAAAGTGGACATAAACCATTTGTCCCAAGGATTAGAAATGCCAGAATTAGTAGCTAGTTCATGTCAAATCAGCTAAAGCACGGGTGATTGATCCATCAGGAGCTGTATTATTAGGAATATAGGTACAGCATGCATCACCAAACATAGCACAAACACCTCCTTTCTCAGCCAAGAGCATATCTAAAGCCAATCGATTTTGCCAGGTCATGAGGGATGTTTTATCAAGTTGCTCATGGATACCTTCAACAGCTTCTTAGTAAAATTTAAGAATCTTTGTTGATTATAATAGAGGTAATTAATCCAATCTACATTTTTGTTTATAGTAACCTGAGGAAAAATAGACTCAAATTCGGCAGCAACTTGGTCCCTTGCCTTGAACTTATCAGGGACTCCACGAGGGACTCGAATGGAATCAAAATACACCCCAGGGCCATGTAGGGAAAACTGGGAAGGGTCCACAGAATGGGGTTGACGATGTCGGCCAAACATGGTCGACACATGGAAGGCAGTTAAAGGGAAAAGTCGGAAAGGCATAACAAATTGTATTAAAGCAGAAGTGCCAGTCCAGTCAGGTGGAAGGATGTCAAGCAATTTAGACCTATGGCACATCCACCAAATATCAGTATTCTGAGTAATCAGAAAAATTGATAATTTGGAAGCTAAAGAGGAAGAATTAATCGGAAAAGTTTGGAAACAAAAGAGGATGGGATATTACCAACATTTGTGCCACGAGAGGAAGTGAGGTTTCTAAAAAAAACAGGTATAAATACCTTCATCAGGCTGGAATATCGAGGAGTCATGGGAAGAGTAGGGGAAAAGAGAGGGAAAGTGTAATGTAATTAGAGTCGATTGGAATAGAGGAAGAGATAAAAAGGGCAAGTAGGCAAGGAAGGCCAGTAGGATCAGATATGTTAGAAAGAGGAAAAGGGACAGTGGCCAAATGTGGCCTAGCAGTAGCACATGCATAGCAATCAGATTGATTCACTTGTCTAGCGAATATAATACCCATTGCAGCCAACGGTTCTGATCCCCATACCCAATTTCAATCGAAAAAGTGGAAGAAGAGGTGGAAATATTCATGACCTTGACAGGGGGCGGGTTTGGACCAGGGGTAGGAGAGAGAGGTGTGTGTGTGGGGAAATGGGAGGTGTTAGTAACAGGGTTCTCAACCTTAATTTGAAATCTCCTAGAGGATCTATTCCAGATACACATGCCCCTAAAATATAGGTTCCTGAATCATGTAAAGAAGGGTTCTTCAGAGTAATGATCAAAGGGTTACAATGGTATTCGGCACATTCATGAGGGGCATGTCCTTTTATAATAGAAAAACGATATTTCAGACCATACTTCTGGGCCTTATAGGGTTGATAAACCCCAGTCATCAGTTCCAGTATTAGCCAAAACCCAGTCCCACATGTCACAGTTACTTCCGAATCCAGAGTTTGTAACAGTTACACACACATATTTGTCAGACCAGTTCCACTGGATTTGTCGATCAGTCCCACAGTCAATAATAGAACAGAAATCCACCTGAACTGATGTGGTGATTCCGAAAGGAAAAGTCAAGGTGACCAGAGCAGTCGACAAGGGGATGGAAAGACATAGTAGGACCACAATCAAGGGTGCCATCTTTTGCAATGTGAGATGTGAATCCAAGCAGGCAGTCCCTCAACTTTAACAGCGTGTGGTGTCTACAGCAGAACTTGAGTCCCTCTCCACCGATGGTGATGCCAATGTTTCCTTCGAGTATCTCTAGCCAGAATCCAGGTTCCTAATGGAATCGGGGAGTCCTTTGATGGAGGACTAGTTCTCCAGGCCTGATTCACCTGCTCGTGGACTTCCTTCAGAGAAGCTCGGAGACCTGTAAGACTGGAAAGAAGATCATTGTCCACAGTATGCAGTGTAACATTACCTATGACCATGCCGACTGGCATGGCCGTCGTCAGAATTTCAAATGGCGACAGCCCTAACTGCCAATGTGTTCTTCCCCTTAATCCCATCAAGGCCAGAGGCAGAGCATCAGGCCAAGTTAAATTTGTTTGCTCACAGATTTTAGCCAATTTAGATTGCAAGGTACCATTGCATCGTTCCACAATACCTCCACTCTGGGGGTGGTATTTGCAATAATGATGCACATTTATCTGGAGCCAGGTGGTTAATTCATTAATTTCAGAATTTAGTGTACCATTATCAGTTTGTAATTTCTGTTATATTCCCCATCTAGGAATGATTTCCTTTATCAAAGCTTTTGCCACAGGTTTGGCATCTGCATGTTTGGAAGGGAAAGCTTCCACCCATCGGGAGAACACATCAACAGTTACTAAACAGTATCGGTACCCCTTTGATGGTGTTAATTCAATGAAGTCCATTTGAAGGTGTTCGAATGGACCCATTAGGTTAGGTGTAACAGCGGGACTTACCTGGGTGCCCTTTCCTACATTAAACTTTTGACAGAACTGCTCTGCATATGTAGAGAAACCTACAGCTTCCCAATGTTTTTCAACATCTTGAACCATGGTGTTTTTCCAGCATGGTCTAAGCCATGGGCGATTTTTCCATACCTGGGAAAGAAGCTTTGGGAGGAAAGGTTTGTTAGTTTGCTTATGGGTCCAGACTCCATCAGAGAGGGACCCTTCTTTGGACCATTTTCTCTTTCTGTGTCCGTGGCTGCATTCTGTAAAGAAATAATTTGATTATCAGTGTCCTGGTCATTTCTCTGTTGGAATAAAGAGATTGGTGTGTTATTATACGCAGCCCGTTTAGCAAGATGATCAGCTAATTTGTTTCCTTTGCTGACAGGATCCTGTTTTCCTATGTGAGCTTGACATTTAATGATCGCTAGCTTTGATGGTTTCGTTATGGCCTCTAAGAGGGATTCTTTTAGTTTTTGATGCTGAATGGGCTTGCCAGTACTGGTCTTGAATCCCCTAAGTTTCCATAATGCCCCATGATCATGGCAGACTCCAAAAGCATATCTAGAATCAGTATAGATAGTTACAATTTTTCCCTCTGACAACTGACAAGCTCAGGTGAGAGCTATCAACTCAGCTGCCTGCGCTTAAACTTTAAGAAATTTGGTTGTTTCCTGTAGGTCTGGTCTAGGTTTTATAACCTTAGTTATTTCATCATGACAGTTGGTAGAAAAGTAGCTGGATTTAAGGTGGAGCACCTTTCTATGGTAACATTTGACAACGTACAGAGTACATTTTGATAGTGTATTGCCCAAGCAGTAGTGAGATGTGAGGTTTTAGCCTGTACTAACATGGAGTGTACGGCGTGAGGCACTTTTACCACGAGGGGGCTCATGAGCACATATCTGTACTGGCTAGCACGGCCTCTGGTGTGGCTGCTACAGCTCTGAGACAGGTTGGAAGTCCCGCGGCCACTGGATCCAATATTTTCGAAAAATAGGGATTCTATTAGTTTTTTCTCCATGGAATTGTGTAAGAACTGCATTCATATATCCCCCCTTTTCGTCCACGAACAGAGTGAATGGACGAGATAGTCAACAGTCCCAACGCATGCGCAAACAGTAGGGCACTTTTTTTTTTTTTAAGTCACATAGAGCCTTCCCAGCTTGATCATTGCATACCACCTGACCAGAAAGGGGAAGAGCAGGGGTGACCGCTAAAGTTTGCAAAAGCTGTGCTCTTGCAGTGAAGCTTAAAATCCATTGCCGGGAGTATCCTAGAATGCCTAATACAGACACAACCTGTTGCTTTGTAACAGGTCAAGGAAGATTTTGAATGGTGTTTATACGATCGCTAGAGAGAGAGAGCTCTTGTTTCACAAGAAATGTCATGACCTGAATATTTCACAGTTGTTTGAATGAACTGTAGTTTTGTTTTAGAAACTTTATGGCCATTTGCTGCTAAAACTAATAATTTCTGAGTATCACGTGCACAATCTTCTTCTGTAGTACTACACATTATATCATTTACATACTGTATCAATACACTGTCTTTATCTGGCCTTCTAAATTTTGAGCAAGAGCTTATCCAATACACAAGGGCTACAATATACAGTGCTGTGAAAAACTATTTGCCCCCTTCCTGATTTCTTATTCTTTTGCATGTTTGTCACACAAAATGTTTCTGATCATCAAACACATTTAACCATTAGTCAAATATAACACAAGTAAACACAAAATGCAGTTTTTAAATGATGGTTTTTATTATTTAGGGAGAAAGAAATCCAAACCTACATGGCACTGTGTGAAAAAGTAATTGCACCCTTGTTCAAAAATCACCTAACTGTGGTGTATCACACCTGAGTTCAATTTCCTGATTACTGCCACACCTGTTTCAATCAAGAAATCACTTCAATAGGAGCTGCCTGACACAGAGAAGTAGACCAAAAGCACCTCAAAAGCTAGACATCATGCCAAGATCCAAAGAAATTCAGGAACAAATGAGAACAGACGTAATTGAGATCTATCAGTCTGGTAAAGGGTATAAAGCCATTTCTAAAGCTTTGGGACTCCAGCGAACCACAGTGAGAGCCATTATCCACAAATGGCAAAAACATGGAACAGTGGTGAACCTTCCCAGGAGTGGCCGGCCGGCTGACCAAAATTACCCCAAGAGCGCAGAGGCGACTCATCCGAGAGGTCACAAAAGACCCCAGGACAATGTCTAAAGAACTGCAGGCCTCTCTTGCCTCAATTAAGGTCAGTGTTCACGACTCCACCATAAGAAAGAGACTGGGCAAAAACGGCCTGCATGGCAGATTTCCAAGACGCAAACCACTGTTAAGCAAAAAAAACATTAGGGCTCGTCTCAATTTTGCTAAGAAACATCTCAATGATTGCCAAGACTTTTGGGAAAATACCTTGTGGACTGATGAGACAAAAGTTGAACTTTTGGAAGGAAAATGTCCCGTTACATCTGGCGTAAAAGGAACACAGCATTTCAGAAAAAGAACATCATACCAACAGTAAAATATGGTGGTGGTAGTGTGATGGTCTGGGGTTGTTTTGCTGCTTCAGGACCTGGAAGGCTTGCTGTGATAGATGGAACCATGAATTGTACTGCCTACCAAAAAATCCTGAAGGAGAATGTCCGGCCATCTGTTCGCCAACTCAAGCTGAAGCGATCTTGGGTGCTGCAACAGGACAATGACCCAAAACACACCAGCAAATCCAGCTCTGAATGGCTGAAGAAAAAAAAACTGCATTTTGTGTTTACTTGTGTTATATTTGACTAATGGTTAAATGTGTTTGATGATCAGAAACATTTTGTGTGACAAACATGCAAAAGAATAAGAAATCAGGAAGGGGGCAAATAGTTTTTCACACCACTGTATCCCTGAGGCATAATGGTCCATGTCCAACGGCGGTTTTGGAAAGTAATGGCAAACCAGAATTGAGAGTCGGGGTGCAAAGGAATACAACAATAAGCGTTAGCAAGGTCAATAACAGAGAAATAACGGGCAGACGAGGGTATCGTAGAAAGAATAGTGGAAGGATTAGTAACAATAAGTGCCCTAGGAAAAACTGCAGAATTAACTTGTCGAAGATCTTGAACAAAAACTCCATGAACTGTCAGCCTTTTAAACAGGTAAAACGGGGGAGTTGACTGGAGAGTGTTTAATTTGAATGACTGCTCCACGTTTCACGAGATCGGAATGTACGGCGGAGATGCCAGCCTCTGCTGCTGGAGACAGAGGATACTGGGCGCGATGCGGGCAGAAGGACGATTTTTGGGTAAATCACCAGTGGCTCACAGTGTGCTATCCTTCCATAATCATTTTTCCCCTGCGACCACAGTGCATCGGGAAGTGAGGAAAGCCAAGTGGGAGAGTGGTTTGCAATGAAAAAGCAGAAAGGGAAGGACGGCACAATGCACAATATACTAAAAATCATTTTGAAGCACAACTTTAGTTGTCAAATGATCTGAGGTATCAAAATACCCGGAGCAACGTGCAGCCAGTCCATCCTATCGTAACATTGTTCCACCCAATCCCCAATTTCAACTCAGTGAACGGTGCTAGAATTGGCTAAAGAAAAATATGGGGAACCGAACCTCCGAAATAGAAAACGCTTTGTGAATATGTGAGGTGAACTGACAGCAGCAGCTGTGTTGGATGAGAAAAAAATGCAAGGGATATGGAGGGTCTCTGGGCTCGTACCTGAAGAGAAAAAAGATTCTAACCAAGGTGTGTCCACTTTGCAGGGAAGTACTGGGCAGTGCAGTGGAGGGTGTTGGGGACTTGTAAGTGAAGAAAAAAGACATGAAGGAAAAGAGTGTAGGGCTTTAAGGAGAATGGTGTGTGAGGAGATGTTCAGGGTCCAGGCTGCAGAGGAGGGCTTAGTGTGGGGGGAGGTTTGGCACAGGAATTTAGGAATAGAACAGTGAAACCCTCGTTTGGTTAGAGAAATAGAGAGGGAGAGCTTAGTCATCAGATCCCTTCCTAACAGATTAACAGGGCAGAGCTGATTTAATAAAAACCGGTGCATCAAAGTGGAACCACTGGAATGAAGCTGAAACCCGAAGAGGTTTAGACACCAGCAAAACATGTGGTTGTCCAGAAGCAGTAAGTACAGTCAGTGTATCGTTCGAGGCAGACTAGAAAAGCAGTTTCAGTGCCATTCACCAGCAAAGTCAATAAAGGATCTGTGTCCGCATGGCAAGTGAGCAAAGGCAACTGAAGAGAGTGGCTGGGGGTCCCTGTGAAAGGAATATCCTCAGGTTCAGGTAAGGAAGGCGGGGGAGGAAGCTGATGTGGGCAATTGCGGCAGAAGTGTCCCATCGTAACAGGCAAGATGTGTAGGTGCTTGATCTGAGGGGAGAGGCGGCTGAGCAGATGAAGAATTCGGATTAGGAAGTAAAAATCCACGACCTCTCCCCAGCTTCGCCCCTGTTCTTGGAAAATCCACGCCTTTCACGTCCTCGCCTCCTGCCTGAGGCAGCTCCACCTGCATAATTATTCATTTGTGCCGCGATTAACTTGGTCTGAGTGTCTGACTCTTTTTGTTTAATCTGTCGTTCAGCGTGTTCAGCGTGTCTTTAAACTTCATCAAAGGTGGCACTTTCTCATCCAAATACAGGACGTGCGTACTTTATTTTGAATATCACTTCTGAGTCCTGACACAAAAGGAGGAACTCCTGCCTTGCACGGTTGTCTGGGCTGTCTAAGCCAGAATGGTTTGTCAACAAGTCCTGAATGAGGTGTGCCCATTCATCTACCGTCTCATCTTTCTTTTGTTTGGCAGCTGAAATACATTATCAGTCGGTGCCCTTTTTATATTTTGCAGCTATTGTAGTTTTCACGGGTTCCCATTGGGCAAGGAAAGGACCCTCATTATTTTGTCCACGAGGCAATGCCTTATTCCACTGCCACTGTACTCCGTTATGCTGCCCATGATTGACAGTAGCCCAAGTAGTGCCCATCTTTCTGCGTAGCACTTGGGTCCACTCGGCCGCACTGGGTTATATATGTTGTCTAGTTGCTGCACCTGTTCCACAAACTTCAACCCACCGATTAACTTAAGATCAGGCACTTCGGACACTACGTCTTTCAGCTCTTGAATATCAGTTACGATGTATCATTACAGTAGTGGGGTTAGCATTTTCTGGGGATTGTGTGGGATCGTGTCGGGGGTTAGGGACCTCAATTTATGGGCATGAAAATGTGGGTGCTAAAGGTTTAGGGGACTTAAACGGGGTAAGGTTTTCAGGGACTTATCTCTGAGGGTTTTGCTTCTAGTACGTTGTGAAATGGAGGGCTTTTTGTGTAGTTAGAAGAGCCTCCCATAGCCTCTAACAAGTGGCCGTCAGTCTCATCATCAGGATCTGTAAGTGAGGAGGGGTCGCACTGATATTGTTCATCAAAGAAATCATCAGTAACTGGGGCATCGGTAACCACAGGAGCCGTTGGGGCAATGATTGAATGTGGCCGTGGTAGGGGTTGTGGGTAAAGTGTTGGGGAAGAGAGCACTGGATATAAAGGGTCTTTTTTATCACTCCTTTTCCTCCTTCCTTCAGACTGGGGTCCCGTATCAGCCTACACTTTCTGTAAAGCTATAAGCAGCTCTTCTTTTCCTTTCTATTCTTAAGTTCAGCAACTTAAAGCTCATTCCGTTTCTGTGCCGCTTCCAACGTACGGTCTTTAATAACCAATTCCCATCTGTCATAAATATCCATCCGATAAGGACCTCCATTACAACAACCCTGTGTATTTCTGCACAGTATTTTTCTAATTTCCTGTATCTCATTCATATCTCCGGATCCTTCCACTACACCATCTACCTGCACTGTCCTTATTCCACTTTCTACATGCCTTTTTTAATCTAATCCTGTTTTCTTTTCAATGAGCTTTCTAGGGGACCCGCCTTTCGATCCCGACAGCGCACTAGAGCCTGGCGATCCCCGAAAATAATCCTTCTAACGTTAGGTTTTTAGGACTCTTGGGGGACTGTTTGACTGGCTTGCTGATTGTTTTTCCCATAGTGAGTGGCAGGATCTCAGCAGAAAGTGACTCAGCCCTCGATAAACCCCGTTCCACCCGCCGTCCGCTCCTATTCCCGGATTACAGCTTCAGGTGACTTCGTGTCCGTTTATTCGCATCAGCAGAATCCTACATCAATACGCCCCGTGGAGTCCGGGATATGGAGGTTTTTACCCCGATCCCTTCATCAGACGGTTTGTATGCGTCAATCTGCCAGGGTATTGTCTCCGTCACCTTAGCAACCCGTTGAAACAAGAGTATGACCAGACAGCGGATGAAAACTCGACCTCCCGTTTATTTAGACACACATTCTCTAAATACGCCCTTTCACCCCTTCCTCAAATTATAGAGCGTGCCACTAGCCTCTTTCTAATCCACTTCACAGGGGTGACTAGCTAACATTCACACTGTGCGTTTTCCGTAGGGTCCCAAGTCACCTTCCGTGAGTCCTTAGAACCCTCCTATGTCTGATACAGTATGCTCTCTTATTCTTTATTTTGCATATGCTTTTATTCTTTTTCTTTCTATATTCATATTACTTCCAGCACACCAGTCAAACTCAAATAACAGGAATCCCCCGATCTACTCACCGTGACTCCATCCACCTGCATGGAAATGCCCGTCAAGTCGTGCCTCGTATCGGCTAGGAGGAGGTCAGGGACTCACCACGCAGGAAATGCCAAGGCAGGCCAATCCTACATTTACCGAAGCTGGACCCGACCCGACCGGAATCGGCTCCACCAAGGTCCTCTGGACGATCCTGCACGAGGAGCCGTCTGCCGTCTCCTGCCCCACGTTTGGGCGCCAAAACTGTGAACGAAGGTTTCAGACCAGACAGCAGGTGTGGTTATAAAGCAGCTTTATTTTCAGAGTCACGGTGAGAAGAGTTTCAGAAAAGCAGACAATCAAATATACATGACAGCATCAGGGCTCTTCTGAACCCTGTCTGTTGGGTGGGGTCCAGTTTTATACCCCTAGAATGCGTGATTTAATATCATTATAAAATGTAACAGTCAACACATTTATTATACACAATCCTTGAGCCCCTTTAATGTCCCTTGTAAAACTTGATTTCTTGGCTCCTTTTGTTATGGCGTTCAGATGTAAGCTAAGGGAAAACGTGATAAGGCAGACTCATGTGTGGAATGCTCAGACCTTGAGTTCTTTGCACAAACATTTTTCTGTTTGCTAAAACAAAGCCTGCTATTACTTGGTTTTGTAAAGCTTACTTCTCAGACATGAATTAGTACAAGGGAACGAAGAGAACATTCGTCTTCCACACTATCTATCTATCTATCTATCTATCTATCTATCTATCTATCTATCTATCTATCTATCTATCTATCTATCTATCTATCTATCTATTTCCCTCTACTTCTCCTTTACCTGTTTCCTCAAGGGTAAGTGTACTCGTCAAGTTCGTTATCGGGTTGGTCTACTGTTGCACACACACATAGCTATACGCACACACACAGATCCTAACCACAACAGTGCCCCATGAATGACACACACGCGCTGAGTAACCTTTAGCACTTTAAACCACACAAGCGCTTAGGGTGTAACACAGCCTGTCATTTAGCACTTCAAGAGACTTACTTACTATCGACACAAACAACATACGATGTTTTAATGATATCTCAGACCTAAATATTACTTTTGGTCTACAAGAATACATTGAAACATACAAAGGCTCAGCACTCTTGACTATCGGCCATTTATCAGCCTTCTTTATATACTGTTCCCTACTCTTGGGTGGAGCTCTCACTCTCAGCCTTGATAAACCTCGCAGCACAGAGAATAATGGCAAGTCTTCGGCTGCACCAGGTGCTCAAAGACATCTAACTTATTATTTCAATCACTCTATAGACATTAAGACAAAGCATAGAATGTTAAGAGCAGCATGGCATTTATTACAAGAATAATAATAATACCAGTGTAACAAAGAATAGTAGAAAATAGGTACTGATAAGAGAGTCTGGATACATATAGTCTTTAGAAAAAGCTTAATGAAAAAAGTAGAGATGACAAGGATGAAAATCTCAGGGTGGTGTTTGATTTAGCTATCAATGTTCATGACGCTTTTCTGACGTTTCGTCCATTCTTCTTCCTCTGATCCTTCCTTACTTCCCTACTCCAGTGTTTCTCAACCTTTAAGTATTTACGACCCAAGTTTTCATAACAGTTTTAATCTCGCACCCCCTAACGTTTTTTTGAAAACCTAATAAAATGTACTCCTATATTTTTTGCTGCCGATACACTGCTTCAAGTTTTATTATACTTACTTAACTTTTGTCGACTTTTATCTACCTCTATATTTATTTTTCTAGTATCAGAATGTAGTTTAAGTTCATTTGTTTTGGTTTCAGTAGATGTATTTTTCATATTTTCGATTCTTGTTTTCTTTTTTTCACATTTTCGCGTCCCCCCCACAGGTTGAGAACCGCCGCCCTACTCACTCCTCAGACGAGGTATATTTTTTTAAAGTTTCATGCCATGGTTTCACAACACGTGAATGTTGCATGCACCTGATTGGCTGGCTGTCAATATGATGGATGCATTTTGCTCAAATTCTTTAATCTATCTTTTCTCAGATAATAAAATTTTTTGATATTGCCTTTTCCACCTTTCCCAGGCTGTAAACCAAATTGTTGTCCCAGATGTCCATCCATAAAGTAATCAATAGCCTGAGGTATCAACTCAGTCTTCCTTTCCCAAGCTGTAATACCAATTCAGCACTATGCTGTGAAAAACTGTTATAAAAGTGAGGTGTAAGCGAAGAGGATAGGCCTTTTTATTATAATGCCTCCTACATCTGAATTCATCTTGTTGGGATTCAGAAAAATATAATAAAAAAATAGAGAGAATAATTTGTAGATTTTATACACCGTAACACTGTTAAACTCAGCAGGTCTGGCAGGCCAAGAGAAATACAGGAGTGGCACATGAGCAGGATTGTGAGAATGGTTACAGACAACCCACAGATCACCTCCAAAGACCTACAAGAACAACAACAACAACAACAACATTTATTTATATAGCACATTTTCATACAAACAGTAGCTCAAAGTTCTTTACATATTAAAGAATAGAAAAATGAAAGACACAATAAGAAAATAAAATAAATCAACATTAATTAACATCGAATAAGAGTAAGGTTCAATGGCCAAAGGGGACAGAAAAAACAAAAAAACTCCAGACGGCTGGAGAAAAAATAAAATCTGTAGGGAGATAAAATCTGTAGAGAACATCTCGGTGCAGATGGTGTGTCTGTACATCGTTCTACAATTCAGAACATCTGTATGGCAGGGTGATGAGAAAGAAGCCCTTTCTGCACTCACGCCACAAACAGAGTCGCTTGTTGTATCAAATGCTCATTTAGACAAGTCAGATTCATTTTGGAACAAAGTGCTTTGAACTGATGAGACAAAAACGGAGTTATTTGGTCAGAACAAAAAGCTCTTTGCATGGTGGAAGAAGAACACCGCAGTCCAAGAAAAACACCTGCTACCTCCTGTCACATGTGGTGGAGGTGCCATCATGCTGTGGGGCTGTGTGGCCAGTTCAGGGACTGGGGCCCTTGTTAAGGTCGAGGGTCGGAGGAATTCAACCCAATATTCTTACAATATAATTTATTTTTGTTGAGCCCAAAATCACGCAAGGAGTGCCGCAATGGGCTTTAACAGGCCCTGCCTCTTGACAGCCCCCCCCCACCCTTGACTCTCTAAGAAGACAATGAAAAACTCCCAAAAAAAAACCCAGTAGGGAAAAATGAAAGAAACCTTGGGAAAGGCAGTTCAAAGAGAGACCCCTTTCCAGGTAGGTGGGTGTCAAAAAGAAAAATGGGGTCAATACAATACAATACACAGCACAGAACAAATCCTCAATACAGTATAAAAATACAAATTTTAGAAGTACGAGATAGAATTTAACAGTGGATGACATCACATAATAAGATAATGTTCAAACATCAGTCACAAAGTTGAAGTTACGCAGGGGTTGGATATTCCAACAAGACGATGACCCAAAACACAGTTGGAAATCTGCAAAGGCATTCCTGCAGAGGGAGAAGTACAATGTTCTGGAATGGCCGTCACAGTCCCCTGACTTGAATATCATCGACAATCTATGGGATGATTTGAAGCAGGTTGTCCAACAAATTGAACTGAACTGGAGAGATTTTGTATGAAGAATGGCCAGAAATACCAACATCAGAGTCCAGACACTCATCACAGGCTATAGGAGGACGAACATCGAGAGGCTCAAAGGAGCAAAAGGAGGCCCAACTAAGTATTGATGTCATATCTCTGTTGGGTGTCCACATTTATACACCTGTCTAATTTTGTTATGATGCATATGGCATGTTTTCTGTTAATTCAATTAAGTTAATGTCACTGCTGAAATCCTACTGTCTCCATAAGGCATGTCAGATATTAAAAGGAAGTTGCTAAGCTCAGCCGATCAGAAACACAAATTCAAAGAATTACGAGGAGTTCCCAAACTTTTTCATATGACTGTATGAAAGTCAAATTTTGCACACCTCATAAACCAAGGGGCTCATTATCTGTAAAGACTGTGGTTTATTCACAAGGGGGCGCCGTTTGTGCTACTGAAGGTAAACTTTAGGCAGGGCACATGCATGAGGCTGGGGAGAGGAGCACACCTGGCAGCACCCTTCATGGAAGACAGATGGGTACCAAATGGAAGGAGGACACTCCTCTCTCTCTCTCTCTCTCTCTCTCACCAGGTGGGGTCCTGTTTCGGTTTACATTTCTGTTCTGTTGTGTAGGAAACAGAAGAGGGTTGCACTTGCATAAGGAAATGTGCAGTACAGTGTCTTGGTCTGAACAGCCTGTCAGAAACTCGACTCAGAGTCATGGAAAGGTTTGGGGCAGCCACCCGTATAATTGATTTCCTGGCTGCAAAGCTGAGCAAGTAAATACAGCACTGATGTGCACAAAACCGAGTCCAGAACAGAACTGAGGGAATAAATAAAAGGTGCAGGCTTTTAAAAGGAAAGACAGGAAGTGAGATCATAGGGCTCGGGCTCATGATGGTCTTCGGCCATTGGTTCGAGCCCGGACATAACATCACAGGGGCCGGAGCTGGCAAAGTCTCCTTCCATAGGCTCGGTCCCGGAAGTGACGTTCAGAGGGCCAGATGGAATCTCCCGGGAATGGTCTACAGGAAAGGGAGAAAAAGAGTCCGTGGGCTCGGCCACATCCTGGTCTGACTCAGAGCTGCCCTCACCCAAGCCCTTTAGCTGCCTCCCGTGCGCACGTGTGTGACAAGCCCCATCTGTGACTGGGTGTCGGACGTCCTGACAAGCAGACCCCAGTCAGTGAGGAATATCAGAAGGGTCTCCTCCATGCTGTTCACCAACATCAGTGTTCCTCAAGTCTATCCAGCTATGAACGAGTTGCAAAGCACGGGGGCAGCAGCCTCATCAAGTTCACAGATGACACCATTGCGATAGGCCTCGTCTGTGACAATGACGAGGTTGCAGACAGGGAGGAAGTAAAAGTCCAGACTGTGTAATGCCATAACGTCATTGTTGACTGCAGAAAGAACAATGGCAGTCACGCTGCACTCCACATCAGTGGCTCGCCTGTCCAGACAGCTAGCAGCTTCAGGTTTCCGGGTGTCCACATCACCATCTGCCTTTTTGTGGTTTCCTCTACACCACCTGCATACTCAGAAAGGCTTAGCAAAGGCTCTTTTTTATATATCTGAGGAAGTTAAAGAGGTTTGGGGTGGAAACAAAAACAAAATTGGAGAACTTCTACCGCTGCACTAATAAAAGTGTCCTGGCCAGATGCATCACAGTTTGGTTTGGTAACCAGGATTGTTGATCCTCCTAAGGACTGTGTGTTCAGCTCCTAAAATCATTGGGCTTCCTACCATCTACTCAACCAGATGTCTGAGGAGAGCTGACTCCATCCTCTCGTGATGACAGCCACCCGGCTCGTCCATCATCACTTCTGCCTTCTGCAGCCGAGTGGCAGCTCTGAGGCTAGGGGGGCCTGCACTGGAAATCGGGAAGGTTGCCAGTTCAAATGCCGCAAAATGCCAAAGTAAATTCCACTCTCCTGGGCCACCCTTGAGCAAGGCCCTTCACCTGCAATTCCTCCGTCCTGGTTAGTGACATTAATCTGCACTCGGCCCTGCAAGCGGGCACCCCATCCTGCAGAATTGGCACGCCAGGCACCATAAAAAATAAAAAAAAAACCTCACCCTGTTCCCTTCCATCTGAACTGGTGTGGCGCTGAGGGTCCTAATCTGGGATCCTGAGTTGGTTTCTATCAGCGCCTGCTCCTAACCTCTCCTCCTCTTCTGGGACGCCTCGCCATTCGCTCCACCTGCTTACGGGACACCTTCTTCTCCAGGCCATATAAATAAAGGGTGGCGCACGAAAAACCAAACCATCTCCGACTCCAACTTCGGCGTACGTTTCTTAGCCCGTACACGAAACGAAAGATATGCAATACAAACATCTGTACTTACTGGTAAGAGGAGGGGCTGGAAATGATTTCCTTGTGCGTCAATACACTTTGCTGCACGCCTCACCATATTGTCATAGATGTCACGCAGCCCCCATCGCACTCCGAATGTCATCCTTCACTTCCTTTAATGTCTTTGGATTATTGACATACACTTTTTCCCTTCAGATTGCCTCACAGGTGAAATTCACAAGTGGACAGGTCCGGTGACCTTGGTGGCCACAAACCTTTGCTGACGTCTGTGAAGACGTTGTGAATTCGAGAAAGTGACTCGCGAGAAGTGTGACATGTCGCTCCATCCTGTTGAAAGACGGCGTACCGGTCGGAGACGGCTCGGTTTTTCGTGCGCCACCCTGTATAACAGAAATAATAGAAAGAATAGATGAGGTCACCAAATTCCTAGTAACCTGCTCCTGCCTGCCCTGCATTGTGCGCTGTACCCACCTGCTGGTTTATGTGGAATTGGACTTTTTTGTTTAACTCTTATCTTATTTATTGTATTTAATTCATTCATGTGTTTATCTTCTGCTATTCTTATTTATTCACTGCATTTATGTATTCATTACCGAAACCGTGGCGCAAGAATTTCCCCTTTGTTCTTCCAGTGTATTTGACGATAAACATCTCTAATCAAATGTCCTGGAGCTGTGACAGAACCGCAGCTGCGCACAAAGCCACTGAGTTGGCAGGTCGTTAGTTGTGGCATCTGCAGATAGTAGTTTCAGTTCCTGTGGGTAAGCGGGAGTTCTTCCCAACTCCTTTGCCATGCTGCTCTTGAATGCTGACTGTAATATTTAGTTTGGGTTGTTGTGTTATTGTGGCAGAGTCGTGACACGGCGGTTAGCCCTGCCTCCTCATGTTCCTGCGAGTCTTGTGTCTGTGTGTTCTCCGCATGTTCTCGCCATGCCCGCTGGAGTTTCCTCACCCATCCCCAGATACCTGCAGGTGAGGTGAACTGACGACTCTAGGGTGGAAATGTTGGGTAAGCAGGCCCTGAAACAGACTGGCACCCAGTCCAGGCCTGCCTTGTGTGCCATGCTGCTGGCACAGGCTCCAGCCCTGAACTGGATTAAACCGGTGACAGAATGGTATGGTACATCTTTGTGATATAACCGTTCATTCATGTTCTCCTGCAGTTTTTTCCTGTACTATGTATGGCCAGAAGTAAAAGCCACCCTGGTCCAAAACACACCCATTTTGTGGCCAATCACGTCTGTGTTTGTGTGGAGTGACTTCTGTAGTAAAACAGGTCAGTCCTGGACAGTCCTGCTGGGACTGAGAGTAATGGTACACATGAGAGGGGGATTCAACATAGATGGAAGGGAGACAGTTAAGAAAGGCACTATATAATATAGCGAGATATGAGGATAAACGAGAGACACCTTTCATATCTAAAATAGATTTATACTGCAGCTATGAAAGGCACTATACAACACACAGACAGCGACTGTACATAGGAAAGATGCTATACAATAAACATGAAAGGCAACAAATCAGAAACAATCAGAGAAATAAATAATAAAGATGCCAAAAAATAGATACGAATGGTACCATATAGGAATAAGTACAAAAATATATGTTAAAGAAGTGATATAATTCATAGATAAGAAAGCCACCTTATGTGGCACATAGAAAAACAGAATACGAAAGTCACTGTAAAGGACAGACAGATACGTGTGAAAGGCACTACATGATGGATAAGAAGAGAGACAAATTTTAAAGATGCTACCTAAAACATGGATAGTTATGACAGGGAGCATAGAATAGTTACACAAAGCAAAAGATAGACAGAAAGATAAAATGTGAGGTCACTACAAAGAAATAAAAAAAGATAAAAATATAGATATGAAAGGCACTATATAACAGAGGAGAAGAGAAATAAATATTAAAGATGCTACATATAGCATGGATATGAAAGGCACTGTCTGATTTTACTGGGCAGATAGACAGACAGATAGATAGAAAGATCGAGTGAAAGGCACTTGTAAACAAGGCGCTATATAGCGCCCGACCCGGCACAGACCACGCTGAGGCACGTGTTCACACTCAAAGGCTTTATTATTTTTTCTTCAGCCGTGGGCACACGTCTTCCCCGTGTCCCACCGGCCCAACACAGTCCAAAGCACAAACACACAAAAAACCAAACACTTTCCTGCTCCACCACTCCTCCCAGGCAACCTCGTCCTCTTCCTCCCGATTCTGGCCTCGATTGCTGGGAGGCAGGCCCTTTTATACCCAACCCGGAAGTGTTCCAGGTGCCTGACCAGCTGGTCTTAATTGCACCTCCGGGTGGGGCTGATAAACCGTCCAGTGTGGTGGCTGGTTCTCTGCAGTACCCCCTAGCGGCCACCCAATCTCCCAACCGGGCTGCTGTGGTGGACTCCATGGGGGGAGACTGAGGAGGAATCCACTGCCAGGGAGACTGCCCCCAAGCGCTCCGGGGAAGGTATTGCAATGTCCATGATGGCTCCCCCGGGATGTATGCGGCAGAGGCGTCCCGGCCGGGCATGGGACCCGGCTGTCCGTCACACACTATATAATAGATAGATTGAGTGAAAGGTGCTATATAATAGATAGATTGATAAATTAAGTGTAAAGCACTATAGATAGAGTAAAATGCATTATATGATAGATATGAAAGGCACTATATAATAGATAGATAGATACATATGTGAAAGGCACTATATAAGATAGATAGACTGTAAAATTTTTCATTGTAATTTTACAGTAAAGTACTGGCAGCAGAGTTGCCAGCCACTTACTGTATGTTTACAGAGAAGCTGCTGTAGTTAACATTTACAGTATTACACTGTAATGTCATAAAACAGTATGATACTGTAATATAATTGTACAATACTCTACGATGACATTACAGTGTAATACTGTAAATGTTAACTACAGCAGCTTCTCTGTAAACATACAGTAAGTGGCTGGCAACTCTGCTGCCAGTATTTTACTGTAAAATTACATGAGAAAATGTTAGAACTGTATTTTCTATAGTTATGCATTGTATTTTTACATTGGTCATGCTGTGAATACCATTTTATAGTGTCACTACAGCACTGATAAGGACATTATATTGCAATATTTACTGACAGATTAATTTAAACAAATAATGCTTCTTTCATTTGAAACATTCCAATAAACATTTATTTTGATGGTCTTGATTGGCTTTTTACATTAGCAGTTTTTTTAATTGTTAGCAGTCTTTCATTATTTCAGATAAACACAGATGGTGGGAAACACTGGCAATAAACATAGTGCAGCATTCAATACTAAATTTAAAAGTATAACACCAATGTTGACCTTCACATTAAAATAGAATAAGGACGCCATGTTAGACAAAAATTGCCTAAACTGTCAAAATTAAAAGTGAACAAAGTGTTCAAAGTCCATTATCTTACAAAGTGGATAGAAAAAATGAGGGTTTACTGCGTTCTTCTTGTTATGGACTACTTGGCTAGTCTTCTTGGATGTAGCTTTTCCTTGATTGGCCTTGGACATGTGTTCAGGGTTGATGTCAATATATCATCTAAATGACAAAAAGAAAGAAAAACACATGTACTTAATCTATACTAATAAAAGGCAAAGCCCTCACTCACTCACTCATCACTAATTCTCCAACTTCCCGTGTGGGTGGAAGGCTGAAATTTGGCAGGTTCATTCCTTACAGCTTCCTTACAAAAGTTGGACAGGTTTTATATCAAAATTCTACGCGTAATGGTCATAACTGGAAGCAGTTTTTCTCCATTTACTGTAATGGAGATGAGCTTCAACGCCGTGGGGGCGGAGTTTCGTGTGACATCATCACGCCTCCCACGTAATCACGCAGTACATAGAAAACCAGGAAGACCTGAAAAAAGCGCTGAAGAAAACATGCATTATATAATTGAGAAGGCAGCGAAACAATAAGAAGCGGCGAGTGACATATACAACCATATTCATGAGTTCTGCTACTTCGGAAACAAAGCACGATGTAAACCTACACTTTAAATTAAGTTCATAGACAGGCTGCGCTGGTGTTTGTAATTTAGTGCCTGCCCATATAAGGCTGTCCTTCAGCGGCAATCCAATAGCAAACTGCCACGGGTAAATATTCACGGGTGAAGGACTGTGCTTATGGAGAGGAAGATGAGATGGTCAGGGTGGTGTTTGACACAAACTCAGCGAAACTGCCAGAGAAAGTTTTAAGTGCCAGGACTAAGGTAACATTAAATACAGCCACGGACATAGCACGAGATGGCACCAGCACAGCTGGGAACCTTCGATGCATGTACACCGAGTGGCTCACGTGAACTGACGCAGTGTACAGATAAAAAGCAACAGTTCCAAAGAGCTGAAAAAAACCGAATTACACAATTGAAAAGGCAGCAAAAATATGAAGCGTCTGATAAGCATATTCATAAATGCAGCTACTGCGGAAACAAAGCACACGGTGGAAAAAGTCAATGTCCCGCTAAAGGAAGACAGCGTAAAAAAACCCGTGCATGCAGTTTGTCACATCACAGATAAAAAGGAAGACGAGCTGTTTATTGATGCAGTAAGGAACTAATCGATGAATGAAACCTCTTATCTTTACAACGATTGACAAACACGGAATGTAACTTGAACACATCCTACAAATACAAGCCTGATTGAAAGAAATAATGATAATCAAATCCTTGATGACAGCAACATTCAATAACACTCACAAAACAATTACTGTATATTGACAATCATGTTACGTTATTTTTAAAATGTTCCCTTTTCTTTTTCATAACTTCTACTTCTCCACTGCGATACACGGGTATATATATATAAATGTATATCTATAGCCCGATCTACAATACATACTTTAACATAGACAAGCGGTGGCGCAATTGTAGAATCTACACCTCTAACGCCGACATTCGAGGTTCGATTCCCGAGAGGGGGTGTACTGAGTATGTACGTGCGCTACCCGATTCATTTTACCTTCGCATCTCCTTGGTTTGGGACATATGAAAAAATATTAGGTTAACGCAGAATCATGTTACGTTATTTTTAAATTTTCCCTTTCTTAGCACAAGCACAGTTGAGAAGCTTCGATGCATGTACTCCATAACGCGTTAAAAAATAACGCATTTAATCACACTTTCAATTCCAAGCAAATGGGAACTTTTGTCAATGCATGATTTCCTGGTACATCCATTACACTGATGCACACATCACAGCTACAAAAATGTTAGAGTCGGAATAAAGCGCGTTCCTACGACTGATCATTTCGACTTCCCGAGCGAAGCCTTGATAAAAGCATGGTTTTGTGCACACTGAAAAGCAAGCAAAATTAGATGCATTACAGAAAGCGGACTTTGTGGCTCTTACTGGGGATCATTGGACTTCTGTGACCGTTAGTAATTCTAATTACATCTAATTACAAAATGTTCAATGATCACACTGTTTTAGCCTAATGTACAAAATAATTTTGGCTAATGTTAATGTAAGCTGGTCAAATTACCTTTTATGTTTCTGACTTATTTTTTTAAGAAGAAAAACTGCACTTTATGGTGAAATTTTGGTTATTATTATTTAAAGACAATACTATTCTGAAAATGTACTTAAAGTACTTAAACTACCACTTTATTTTTAAGTCTGCCCAATTTTAACCAGGGATGATATTTTTGTTTCTGTTTTGAATTCAAATGCAGTTTAAAAGCTTTTTTTCAGAAATTAAAACAGCTTCAGTTTACAATATTCATGTCCATGTCTATTATTTGATTCTGTCACCCACTAAAACCGTTTTAAATAAAAAAAAACATTTGCGATTTGGGGCAAATTTACGTGTGCGATTACATACGATTAATCAAGATTAATTCTTACACAGCCTCTAATTAATTGGATTAATTTTTTTAATCGAATCCCACCCCTAATATATATATGTAGATATATATATGTAGATTTGTATATATATGTGTATATACAGTATATATGTAGATATGTATATGTTGTATATACAGTATGTATATATGTGTGTGTATATGTGTATATATATAACTATATATATGTGTATAGATGAGTATATATATATGTTTATATGTATATATATGTTTATATATGTGTCTGTGTGTGTGTATATATATATATATATATATATATATTTATATATATGCCAGCAACACTCATGACAATTACAAAACAATTACATTGTCAATTATGTTACGTTATTATTAAAATGTTTCCTTTTCTTTTTACTTCTCGCTGCCAATCGCAGCTATTTTGCTATATATATATATATATATATATATATATATATATATAAATAAATAGATAGATATGACAACAACACTCATATCAATGACAAAACAATTACATTAACAATCATCTTACGTTATTTTTAAAATGTTTGCTTTTCTTTTTCATAACTTCTTTAACACACTACTTCTCTGCTGCGAAGCGCGGGTATTCTGCTAGTAAAGAATATTTCTAACTTTAATTTTGCTTTCTCTGTCTTCAGTCACAAGAAACGACACCAAAGAAAAAGTGTCCACCCATGAAGCAAACACAGCAGTACGGCCACAGACAAAGCTGAGTTGTGTTCCCTCACATACAACGTGACCTTCTGGTTGCTTAGAATTTGACCTGAGAATAAAAATGACATTCATTAAAGAGTACTCTGAAACATGAGAAACTTTTATCAGGTACAATTAGATATCTACACTATTACGTCTACATACCAAGAATTATAATTCAAGGACTGTCAGGCAAGTTGAGTGTTCCTTGGACATCTGCTGAAGTGGCAAATGCCTGAAGTAAAAGAAAAAAAAAATGGACACAACATTCAAGCAGACATTTTGACATATAAGTCACGCATGCAATCATACGTATGATTTTCAAAAAATATTTAACTCACATCTGCTTGAAGCGTGAGTCCATCCATTTTCTTATTGAGGAGCCTGAGGAGCTCATTTGTGGTGAATTTTGAGGAGACCTCGGTCAAACTAATTACTGAACCAAAATGCTGCTTCTTTGTTCTGAAAAATGTAACGAAATATCAGTTCAAGAGTGTCTGTGACGATGTGGGTTCTGGCTCCACGCTCCCATGGCTGTTTGGGAACCCTTGAACCCAACACCGTCGATAATGTTACCGAGTGAGCTAGTCAGTTACCAATCCCGCTTGCTGCTCTGTCTCCTCTTCTGGCCTCCACTGCTAGCTCATCCCACCGCTGCCACCAAAATGTGACGATGTGGGTTCTGGCTCCACACTCCCATTGCTGTTGGAAGCACTTGAACCCAACACCGTCGATAATGTTACCGAGTGAGCTAGTCAATGGAGGCAAATTGAGCATCTGAGCAAGGGGATGGTTGAAAGTACAAAAGTGCTTTTATTAAAACAGTCAACAAAAACAGTGTTCCATAAATAGTGCAGGTCTTCACAGTTCTTCATTAAATAAATAATCCATAAAAAGAACGTGGAGGTTAAAACACTAGGAAAAACAAAACACAATCCTTAAAAACGAGAGGTTAAAATCTTCTCTAGGAAGCAGTCTTAAAACAACAAACAAATCCGGTGCATCGTTTTTTAGCGTTTGTTAGCGTCTCACCTGCTTATCCCGTTTGGGCCAAGCAGCAGGCAAGACGCTCTCTGCAGCTGCCCTCCTGAAACACACGCATCAGACTGGAGACCTCCCGATCCCTGGCTTCGGTATGGCACTCATCCCAGTCTCGGAGAACTTGGTTTCCAACCAACGGCCAGGTCGCCCACGTTGGGGATTCCAGCACCAAGTCTCCCGACTTCCGCTGCCTTTCCATGGCCTCTCTGCGGCCAGTCGCCTTCCTGGTCACTCCCCCTACCTGATCGCTCAGCGGGAGCGACATCAACACAAACACCTGGGTGTCGGCCTAACACCCAGCTTCCTCGCAGCTGTCCACGAGCGCTCGATCGCGCGCTCACCACACTCACGCACCGCCTGCTTCCTCTCTTGCTCCCGGTAACCTCCGTCCTCTCCTTTCCTTTTTCTCTCCGATCGTTTTTTACACCCTTTAAAACCGACTCGCGCTTCTTTTTAAAATGACGAGGGCCACAGCAGCTGCAGCATTAGCCACGGGACAATCATGAATGTGGGCAGTTCCTCACCTGTGCACTAGGTGAGAAACGCCCACACCCTACGGATCGTCCCGCGGCCCACTATGGCCCAACGTCCCCTCACTAAGCCGCGAGCACATCGATTATTTATTTAAAATGAATGGCCTTTTCTCAACGAGCTGTGGACCCATAACACCACAGTGTCACAACAAACAATGCGCACAACATAATTAGCTTATTGTCTGACTTACCATGATCTTTCCAGGCGCTGAACACTCTTAAGATGTCCTCTTCTTTCACGTACATTAAATCTTCTACTCCTCAGCCTACACATTTCTCAACTGACTGATTGAGTGGCTCGTCAGGAAGGCTTGGCATTACTCACAGTAAGGTTTGCTTAATCTCTTTTTGTAACTCAGACATCATTCTAGTAATGGAAAAGAATGACGAAGAACCATTACAGTCAGACTACACAAGGCAGGCAGATTATTTTGATTAACGCATAAGTGACCACCATTTTGTGATGTCAATCAGTGAACTCCCTGGTCTACAAGAAAGTTATTTCTTTGTGACAACATGTACTGTACATTGGAATTGCTGTGAATGAGAATCGACTGAATTTTCCCAGATACAACACCTTCGTCATTTCTGTCCAGAACAGCACGCCTGTTCTTTTTGTAAAGTGTTTCCTGACCGGAATGTTTGACCGTCACAATATCTGCAAAAGTTGCTACTCCTACTAAAATTTGCAACAGATCCACCAATGTAGTGTGAGCTGAGACTGTCTCCTGCTCTGAAATCCTGCACAACTAAACTAACGGCATGTGCTCAATGCTTGGCCTACAGAAAAGTAACGGGATTGCACGCATGACACAAACAACAAGAATCTCCGGTTTTTTTCTTTTTTGATCCAAGTCAATTGGCAACTTGATATAAGATTAAACCTAACGATTCTGAATCAGTATTAACACACTGTTCTCATAAATGTATCTGCCATTGGAAAAATCAGAGAATATATTTTGTTCTGATTTCAGCTTTTGTTTCCTTATCTTGTTTCCCGAATAATAAAACAGTGCTTCTAAAGTTTGTTTAATAGGAATGTACTGAGAAAAGTTTTCCTTGCGTGATTCATTTTTTCTAAGGTAGATGGATACATGAGCTATAAAATAACAGGAACATAACTATAAATTTTAATGTGCTGACAAAATGGCAATATTGTTTCAAAATCATGATCACAAAATTGACGCTGCAGCATTTTAGGTCAGTTGGTTAATCTATTTAAGTCAGAAAAATATGCAACAACTCATTGCTTTAAGCAGGTTCCTTAGCTGACACTAACTGGTCACAAATAGCTAAGCTGCCACAACTGCTTTGACTAACTTTAAAGGTTACTGAGTTAAAAGAGTTTGGAACTTGTGTACTTTGTGCAAAACCACTTTGTCCTTATATGTAAAATGATAGCACACGGTAACATCTGTTATTTTATAATGCCAGGATGTCTAAGTGACATTTTACTTTAGAATGAATGTATGTGGTCTAATGACACACTGAGCAAAAACGTATACTGTATGCAGAGTACTTTGTGATAATTTAAAAATAAAGATATTGTTTAAACATTAACTGGACGAAATGACTTTCCACTACAAGCAGGGCAAAATAGTTGTGCGGGCTATACAGGCTATTCGATACTTTAAGTACAAACTAACTAATAAAGTTATGCAATTATACACACATACAAACACAAATGCTGAGGATGTGAAGCGACTGTCAAATGAATAACTAATGAACTCACTCACACACTCACATAGACAAAAAAAAAAAATGCTCACCAAGTCAAAACGGTAATGAATTGTTTCTGGAACTTTCAATTCTCCCGCCTCACACGTTGTTCCCGGTCTCACTCAACAATGGAAAGTGCAAAACGAATAATATTAAAAATAAATGAACTGAATAGGCAGAGTGATAAAAAGATAAATAATTATAACCTATAACATAATTAACAGGACGTAAGAGAAGTTCTAAAAGTTCTAATGTGGTTTTCTGAACCAAAACCTCTGCTCAGCTTGCACCGCTCATACTTCCTCGTTCAAACCAATCCCAGAATGCCTTGCTTGTACAGTATGTTACTGTATCTTAACTAGTTTACAGTATGTTACTGTATTTTTGATATATTACTGTATTAAGTTTTGAAAACAGCTCCTTGCTGCAGATGTACAGCCATTCTTTAAAATATTACAGCATGTTACTGTGTAAATAAAATACAGGAAAATACTGTAGGAAACTCGCTGTAAATTTACAGCAATCCTTTACAGTGATAGAGTGAAATGCACTATATAATAGATAGATAGATAGATAGAGATGAAAGGCACTATACAATAGATAGATAGATAGATAGATAGATAGATAGATAGATAGATAGATAGAGTGAAAGGCACTATATAATAGATAGATAGATAGATAGATAGATAGAGTGAAGATAGGCACTGATAGGCAATAGATAGATAGATAGATAGATAGATAGATAGATAGATAGATAGATAGATAGATAGATAGATAGATAGATATGAAAGGCACTATATAATAGATAGATAGATAGATACATATGTGAAAGGCACTATATAAGATAGATAGATAGATAGATAGAAAGGCACTATATAATAGATAGATAGATAGATAGATAGATAGATAGATAGATAGATAGATAGATAGATAGATAGATAGATATGAAAGGCAACATATAACAGATATATACAGTATATTGAGTGAAAAGCACTATATAACAGTTAGAGAGATAGATCAATTGAAAGGTGCTATATAATGGATAGATAAATAGATTGAGTGAATGGCGCTATATAACAGATAGATATAGGGTGGTCCAGATCTAATTATGCAGACCCAGATCGTCTGGATGACTTTGATTTATGTGGGGACGATTCCAGTTCGGCGCGAAGATGAATCTTAATGTCGTCAGTTTGCACACTTCTTGAATAGTCCAGGATTTTTCGGGTGATTTTCTATGTAATAAACTTAATAAGTTATAGCGTAATGAAAATTGCATAATTAGATCTGGACCATCCTATAGATGACAGACCGTTCCGTTTTAGGCCATTTCTCAGATGATCGCGCTGAGTGTCACAGTGTGTCCCCTTGTAAGATTGCGGACTGTCCCGACATGTTCAGTGTGTCGTGTTAAACGTTATTTCTTTTACCGGTGGTCGCTCCCTCACGCCTCCTTCCTTTTTGTTTCCAGACTCCTGCACGCGATGTCAATTACAAGTCGATATTTTGAGCAGGACGCCTTCCACTCCGGTGACCCGATTGCAAAGCACAACGAAAACCGCGGCAGTCGCGCGAGGCCACTCAGTCCACGTTTATTTCACGGGTGCTGGGTGCTCGGCTAGTGAACTGAAGCCTAAAACCCCAGAGGGTCACTAAGTCTACGCCTGCCTACAGCCTACGTGACACGTCAATATTATAAGAGTTTTTTTTTTTTTTTTTTTGGAAGACAGGAAATGTCTACTTTAGAAATAACCCATTCTAAATGTGAAGTCGAGGACTAAGGCTGCCCAGGACTACTATGGGGGTATCAGGGGGGCTACGGATTTGACTCAATAACGGACATGGTGGTGTCATGCGGGTGAGCTCAAGAGGGAGGCACAATTCAAGCGCGATGTCGGCTTCTCCGAGGTAGGAAACGCGCAGAATGTCAGCCGATATTTCTATAAAACCGTCAAGTGTGATAAACTCATTCATCTCAAGGAGTTCTGAAACTCCAAGGCATGTACTGATGTAAAGTGGTGTGCAACTTTATTTTAATTTCGGTTTAATTGTGGCAGGAGCTCAATGCCGGTTTAAGCGGGGTCGAAAATGGACGTAAACGGTAATGAAGCTCACTTGAACTGGGGGTCTTAACGACACATCTGCGCACCTGTTAGGCGCGCTCAGCATTTCCTCCCCTTTTCTAGGGACTTCTTGACAAACTGAGCAGAATGCTCGCGAAAAGCGTCAAAGAGACGCCCTTTGAATTTGCCTACCTGAGTGCAAGCGACGCAGGCGGTAAACTCTGTAAATAGCATGCAGGGCAGGGCGGGTTGGCTGCAGTGCCTTTAACTGCGACTTGGGAGTAAAGAAGTCCATCAACTTATTGTTGATAATAGTTTTAATATTTCGTCACTACGTTTTTATTTTCAGAGCACAAGAGCAGCCTGTGTGTAGATAGCGGAGGAGGACCCGCAGATGTTTCATCCGGTCAGCTCCAAACGCAACATGCGGTAGGTGTCGAGTTAAAATGACTTGTACTTATTCACCCATTCTTAGTCTACAAACCGTCGAACTCGCCATGTTATTGTCTGCCTATGTAGTGGTCGGCTGCCTGGGCACAACGACGATGCCCCGAATTCGGCAGGGAGTTTCATAGGCAGCCTCATGTATGGCTCTCTTTTCTAATAAATAAAACTGAATGGGGATCTTTTTTTTTTTTTTTAAATGTGTTGTGTCTGCTGAATTGCGAAACCGCGTTCTCTTTCTCCCATCGTATGTTACAAAAAAAACAAAAAAAAAAAAACGACCTAACTGTTCAAAATGGAAGAAATAAAAAGTGCGGCGCGAGGCCGAGTTAAGCTCCTGGTTACTGGGCGACGTGGAAAGATCACTTCGGTGCACTAAAGTACATTATGTGTGAGCTTGTATGTTTAAATATTTAACGTATATGTAATATATCTGTTTAAACACACACGTAGTTTGTCGGTTTTTGTAAAGTGTTTGACTCAGTTGATCGAGCTGCTCTGTGGGACATCCTGAGGGTTCATGGAATCCCCTCGAGGTTGCTGGATATCATGGCTGGCCTGTCCTCTGGTACTGGGAGTGCTGTGCAGAGAGGAGGCAGGACCCTTTGTGTTTTTCCCAGTTGATTCTGTGGTTCGTCAGGTGTGTGTGTGTTCTGCTCCTACTCTGTTCAGTGCTTGTACGGACTCGGTGGTGGGCAGAGTCGTGGGGTCCAGTGGCTGTGGAGCATCTGTTGATGAAGAAAAATTTACAGATCTTGACTTTGCTGACGTTGCTGTGATCTTCAATGGAGGCTCTGATGGGGGCTTTCGGGAGTCTGAGTGTCGGGGCTTGTGAGGGTCCTGATTAAAACCAACATCCAGCGTGTCTGTCTGCAGAGAGAGTGTCGACTTTTTTGAGAGGTTTACTTACTTTGGCAGTGACCTTCATGTGACTCTGGTGACTTCCTATGAAGTCAGTAGACGAATTGGGAGAGCATGGTGTTTGGGGGGTCATGAGGTCACTGGAAAGGGGTGTGTGGCGTTCCTGATATCTCAGCAAAGGGACGGAGGTCCAAGTCTTTAGAGTCCTGGTGCCTCCTGTTTGTGAGACATGGACGCTATCTAGTGACCTGAGACGAAGACTGGACTCCTTCATGTGTGTCTCTCCGGAAAATCCTTGCGTCCCATTGGTTTGACTTTGTGCTGCTCATGGAGTCCCGAATGAGGCACATGACCTGCATTGTGACTGAACATCAGTTACAGCACTACGGCCATTTGGTGCAATTCCCCGAGGGTTGCCCGGCTCACAGAACCCTCAATGCTGAGGACCTGAGTGGCTGGACCAGGCCAAAGGGACCCCCACATAACACCTGGCTGTGGCAGATGGAGGGTCACTTCTGGGGGGTGGGACTGAACCGCGTGTCTGCCTGGCGGGGGGGTTGAATGGGGGTCATGAGGTCACTGTAAAGGGGTGTGTGGTGCTCCCTGATATCTGCAAAAGGATGAAGGTCCAAGTCTTTAGAGTCCTGGTGCTTCCTGTCTTGCTATATGGTTGTGAGACATGGACGCTATCCAGTGACCTGAGACAAAGACTGGACTCCTTTGGTACTGTGAGTCTACGGAAAATCCTTGGGTACCGTTGGTTTGACTTTGTGTTGCCCATGGAGTCCCAAATGAGGCACATGACCTGCATTGTGAGGGAGCGTCAGTTATGGCATTATGGCCATGTGACGCAATTCCCCGAGGGTGGTCTGGCTCACAGAACCCTCAATGCTGAGGACCTGAGTGGCTGGACCAGGCCAAGGGGACCCCCACATAACACCTGGCTGTGGCAGATTCACTTCTGGGGGGTTGAACTGAAAAGCGTGTCTGGCTTTGTTGCATGGGGGTCATGAGGTCACTGGAAAGGGGTGTCCAGCACCCTTTATATCTCTGCAAAGGAAGAAGGTCCAAGTCTTTAGAGTCCTTGCGCTTCCTGTTTGCAAAACATGGATGCTATCCAGTGACCTGAGAAGAAGACTGGACTCCTTCATGTGTGTCTCTTTGGAGGGTCCTTGGGTACCGCCGGTGTGACTTTGTGTTGCTCAAAGAGTCCCGACTGAGGCTCATAACCTGCGCTGTGAGGGAGTGTCAGTGACAGCACTACAGCTATGTGGCACGATTACCCGAAGGGTGGTCCGGCTCACTGGCCCCTCATTGTTGAGGACTCAAAAGGCCGGACCAGGTCAAGGGGACCCCTCAAATAACACCTGGCTGTGGCAGATAGAGGGTCACTTCTGGGGGGTGGGACTGGACTGCATGTCTGGGGGGTTGCAAACCGGGATCCCGAGGTGTTTCGACGTGTAGTGGGTGCGCCAACGTGCTGTACCAGTGCCTGCTTGCCAACCTGACCTGACTTGATTGTATTTCTCTCTCTCTCTCTTTATATTTAGTCATGTAAAAAGTAACTAGAGCCCAAAAAATGTATTTTTTATTATTTTCGTTTTTAAGATATGTGGACACATCAGGATTTGATCTTCATTTAAACGGTATCTTTAGATTTAATTGAAAAAAGAGAAATTTTGACTTTTTAATAACGTATTCAATGATGTCATTTTTGTCTGTTAAAAAAAGTAAAAGGCTGTAACAGCTGGCATTGCACCTCTCAAGTCGACATTTCCTATCACTGACTTGCAGTCTCTGGCATCCACTGAGAGAAAGTTCTTCCTGCTTCTGCCGGCAGCTCTGCGATGTTTTCAAGTCAAGAGTCAAGTGGCTTTACTGTCCTACCATTCGTACATCGTATTGCAGCATACAGTGTCACATAATGACATTTCCAAGGATCGCGGTGCAAAATATTTTTTTTTTCCTTTATTTTCAGCTATTCTTTGGTGGATTTGCTGGTACGTTTAGGGTCATCATCAGCTGAGCTTCTGCCTTCTGACAGGTGGTCTCACTTTATCTTTCAGAAAAGAAGTATTCCCAGTGTATTTCATGGTGAGATACTCAGGTCCTCATGAGGCAAAGCAAACTGGCCAAACTGGAACATTTCCGCCACCAGACTTCAGCTACAGTTGCCAACAGGTTCCTCTGGTCAAACATTGTGTGTGTGTGTTTTGCCAGAGATGGTGTGACCGCATAGCTCTCATCTTTGCCTCTTCTGTCCACCGCTCAGTGTTCCAGAAGTCCAGTCTTTGTCTTGGTGATTATCTTCTGATCTCCTCCTGGTTCACCTCTCTTATCAATCACATTTTTGCAACATCTTTCTAATGGTAGACCCATGCACTTCAGCATCAACAGGACAAGAGCTACCTGTAGGTCCCATGTTGAAACTCGGGGCTTCTTAGAGAGACCCCATTCAGCATCTTGCATTTGGCTCTTGGGCTGAACTTAATGATTTTTTGTTTGAAACCTTCCAGATGGTGGGATGGTTGATTTCCAGTTGTTTGGAGATCTTTTGAACTCCTTTCCCAGACTCCGTGGCATTCAGAACCTTTTTTTTTTTTTTTTCTGGAGGCTTCAGAGAGCTCTTTGGATCTCACATGGTGATAACACACACTTTGAAACAAACAAAATGTCTGAGAGTTTACTCAAGATGGAGTTAGACAAGATATTCTCTGTCATGAAGTTCTAGCCACTGGCACCGGATGAGGTATTTGAGGTTGTGATGAATTTATATTTCTGCTTAATTCAATTACAGTCATATGAAAATGTTTGTGAACCCCTCTCAGCCTGCATAATAATTGACTCTCCGTTCAAGATACCAGTGGTGTGTCTTTCATTTCCTAGGAACATCTGAGCACTGCGGTGTTTTCAGAACAAAGATTTTTCATGAAGCTGTATTTAGTTGTATGAAGTTAAATCAAATGTGAAAAACTGGCTGTGCAAAAATATGGGCACCCTTGTCATTGTGCTGATTTGAATGCCTGTCACTGCTCAATGCTGATTACTTGGTTGGATGAGCTCATTAAGCCTTGAACTTCATAGACCGGAGTGTCCAGTCATGAGAGGTCAAAGGTATTTAAGGTGGTCAATCGCAAGTTGTGCTTCCTTCCCTTTGACTCTCCTCTGAAGAGTGACAGACAGCATGGGATCCTCAAAGCAACTCTCCAAAGATCTGAAAACAAAGACTGTGGAGTCTCCTGGTTTAGAGGAAGGCTACAAAAAGCCATCTCAGAGGTTTAAACTGTCAGTTTCAACTGTAAGGAATGGAATCAGGACATGGAAGGCCACAGGCACAGTTGATGTTAAACCAACCCAGCGGGTCTGGCAGGCCAAGAAAAATACAGGAGCAGCATATGAGCAGGATTGTGAGAATGGTGACAGACAACCACAGATCACCTCCACAGACCAGCAAGAACATCTCACTGCAGATGGTGTATCTGTACATCGTTCTACAATTCAGAACATCTGTATGGCAGGGTGATGAGAAAGAAGCCCTTTCTGCACTCGCACCACAAACAGAGTCGCTTGTTGTATCAAATGCTCATTTAGACAAGCCAGATTCATTTTGGAACAAAGTGCTTTGGACTGACGAGACAGAAATGGAGTTATCTGGTCAGAACAAAAAGTGCTTTTCATGGCGGAAGAAGAACAAGAAAAACACCTGCTACCTCCTGTCAAATTTGGTGGAGGTCCCATCATGCTGTGGGGCTGTGTGGCCAGTTCAGGGACTGGGGCCCTTGTTAAAGTCGAGGGTCAGATGAATTCAACCCAATATCAACAAATTCTTCATGATAATGTTCAAGCATCAGTCACAAAGTTGAAGTTACTTAAGCAGGGGTTGGATATTCCAATAAGGCGATGTCCCAAAACACAGTTGGAAATCTACAAAGGCATTCATGCAGAGGGAGAAGTCCAATGTTCTGGAATGGCCGTCACAGTCGCCTGACTTGAATATCATCGAAAATCTGTGGTATGATTTGAAGCAGGCTGTCCATCAAATTGAACTGAACTGGAGAGATTTGGTATGAAGAATGGTCAGAAATACCTCAGAGGCTAAAAGGAGCAAAAGGAGGCTCAACTAAGTATTGATGTCATATCTCTGTTGCCCACATTTATGCACCTGTCTAATTTTGTTATAATGCATATTGCATATTTTCTGTTATTCCAATAAACTTCATGTCACTGCTGAAATCCTACTGTCTCCGTAAGGCATGTCAGATATTAAAAGGAAGTTGCTACTTTGAAAGCTCAGCCAATGAGAAACAAAAATCCAAAGAATTAAGAGGGGTCCCCAGACTTTTTCAAATGACTGTATACAGTAGACTACAAAATGTACGTGTGGCCCGAAGGTTGTTATGTTATGTTTAGTTTATAAATACTGGTTAAACGAATAGCAAATCCTGATATGTCCATTTATGAAGCAAAAAAAGCATTTCAATGAGGTGTACTTACTTTTTCACACACACATACACACACATGTACTTGTGTGTACACATATATCTCTCTATTGTAATAAATAAAAACTGGGATTGAGACGTGATCCTCTCTGAAGACACTTGAACGTCCCGCGAGACAAGGCAGTGAGACAAAAGGGCAGCTGCTGTTCGGGCTTTTAAATGATCGACACGCAGCACGACAAGCCGAACACGCAGCTCGGTGCATTCACCACCTCTTCATCGAGCGGCAGAGGTGCGAAGCGCGCCCTGGGTTTGGGTGGTGGGCGAGCGAAGCGAGTCATTTTGCACGCAGTGGACTAGGAACAGATAAAATTGAGATATATTTAATGTGCAGGCCGACTGGTGTAGTTGTTAAGACTTTGGACTTCAAACCCTGAGGTGTTGTGGGCTGAAGTCCCCCAATTGTGACTGTGTGACCACCTGTCTGGGCTCCAATTGGAAAAGCAAAAGAAATGTAGCTGATTATGTCTCAAAAGGCATCAGGCAATGGGCACATATACTGTCTCCAAGACAAATATAAAGGTTCGGGGATTGGCCCCGTATATTGATTTTCCAGGTCAAGATGATAAATGTAATATTTTATCAGACATTCGACCACTTGATGTTGCTTCTGTCGGCTTTTATACACAAATGGCTACAGGAAATGACGATAACAGGAGGTGACGTCATCAACTGGAGCCGGATGTGATGTCATCATAGTGGGACCGGAAGTGGCGGCATCAGTGGGAGCCAGACGTGACATCGTCATGCCAGAACCGGAAGTGACATCATCAACAGGAGCCGGACGTGGTGTTATGGGTGGTGAAGTGTATGATGAATCGTAGTCTGTGGGGTTTATTGATTCTGGTATGCGATTATTTCTCTTCTTTAGTTCTGCAGGGTCAGAAAGAGAGGCATTAATACCATCATACTCCCCCCCATCTTGTACACATTCACTCACCTCTGGGCCTGTTGATTGGCTCCTAAGCACACGTGTGTGACACTGTATATAAATACGTACTGTATATACTGCATATCAGTGTTTCTCAGCCTCGGTCCAGGGGGCGCACTGTGGCTGAAGGTTTGTGTTCCCACCAGCTTCTGTTTTTAATTGGACTCCTGGGCTAATTAAGTGTTGTGTTATTGCCCAAGTTCAGTGTTTTGGGAACAATATAGAAATTAGAAGACTAAGTTTGGTTAAAAAAAAAAATATATATATAGAGAGAGTGTTGGGAACAGCCCGGACACAGACAGGTAGACCTGATTTTATATCACCACACACGTTTCTTTACAAGTCCTATCTACAATGAACACACACACCCCAGTGCCGCAGCACCAATCACCCTCAAGTCCAGGCCCTCAACACAATGGCTTTCTCTCTCTTCAGGCCGCCTCCACTCCTCTCCACCAAGACTTCATCCTCTTCCACCGGACTCCAGCCATCGAATGGAGGGAGGTGGCCCCTTTTATATACACCCGGCAATCTTCCACCGGCACTCCCCACTGTGGCAGAAGTACCGGCTCTGCATCCGGAAGCACTCCGGGTGTCCCTGATCCTCTTCCCCCAAGCACTTCCGGGTGTGGCGGAAGTGCTGAGGTCCAGTGCTCCAAAGGCATTGGGGCGCCCCCTGGTGGTGACCACGGGCTCCTACAGGGCTGAGATTCAAAGCTCTGTGCCCGTTGTCCCCATAGCCACCAGGGCAGTCACCTCCACATGGTCTGGGTGAGGCGTAAACCCTCCTCCAGTCCTCCTGGGCGTCTCGGCTGGGTAGCACCCCCAGCCACCTGTGACAACGGGCAGTCCCCGGGTTACGTACGAGACAGGGACTGTAGGTTTGTACTTAATTTGAATTTTTAAGTATGTCGGAACAGGTCCATTATTTTAATAAATGCTATCGTTGACCGACTGTAACCAAGTGCTCTGCCAATGAATGATGGAGTTTCTCCTCTCTCTGACCTTTTATTATTTCTACTTTAGTTTCAATGGTGATGATTTTCCTCTTCTTTACTGTATCACCAGCATTTGCATCAGATTTGTGTTTCAGAGACATTGTTGAAGGGTGAAGACAAAAGATTAAGATGAGCTCTTCTGCACCGCACTGTCCACACTATCACAGCAGGAAGGCACCCGTCGTCAACATGTCTGATATACTGATGAGAGACAACTTCCTGATATGTGCGTAACAATACAAGCAGGCTTGCTCTTAAAAATGAATGGGGGTGATGGGGGGTTCACCACCCACCCATCACACAGTCACTTCCACTACAGTATGCTGCCTGCGCCCTCCGCCCACCGAGAACAAATACGGTGCGGCCAAAGGCGAGTAGTGAATCGGCCACTGCCACCCCCATTCAACAGGTAGCCACCCTACAATGATACCCCCTGCCGCCCCGTTCAACCGCAGCCACAACCAGGTCACCGCTTGCAGCATCACCAGCCACCCACCGAGAACGAACAGGGCAGGTGTGTGTGGTGGGTGGGCATTGAAACGCCCCCCTCCACTCCATCCAGCCTGCGTCCAGTCAGGAGCAGCAGCTGCGGCGATGCAGTGCATCAAGCCTCTGTCCTGCACACGAGCGATAGCTGTGGCCATTGGTGACTATGGACCACGGGTCACCGCTTGTTGCCGAGAGCCGCCCGTGGGACACTACACTTGCACGACCAGCAAAATCACCCCACCTCCAGCCACCGCTTGCAGCGTCCCCAGGCCGAAGATGACGGAGCGGCAGTTACTGAGGCACATGCGTCGCAGCTGTCACCCCATTCGTAAGGTAGATGTCCGTAGCCTGGGGACTTACCTGTATATATATTAAAATGTACCAAGCAGTTATATGGGAATAATGAATTTTCATCTTGATTTTCATTCTACTTTTCCAGATGTTCTAATTGTTTAATTAATCCATTCTTTACTAATTAGCGGGTCAGATGTACTTGCAGCCTTTAATTATTCCCTGTTGTTTGCCAGCATGTCTGCTCTGCTCATTTTTAATTGTCACTAATAAGATACAACAAAGGGGAAAAACTGCACAGAGAAAGGGCAAAGTACATGTATAATGAAATCAACAAAAGAGAGTTAAGCATTTAAATCGATAGCAAATGCTGAAATATTTCTAAATGTCTTAGCAATGTAAAAATCATGCTGCTGTACTTTTCTGAATGTAGAATAAAAGAATAAAAATACCAGCTACTTAAATGAGATCAGTGCCATCAGGTGTTGTCACTGATTAGGAATCTGGCTGGAACAAAAACCTGCAGCCACAGGGGACCCCCAGGACCGAGGAAACACTGCTGTATAGAAATATATACTACATATCTCTCTATTATAAAAAAGGGAGACGAGACGTGATCTTTCCACAAGACAAGGCATTGAGCCATCATTTTAAATAAGTCCACAGACATCTAAACTAGCAGTTGTTGGAATGCTTTTGGCAGACACACTTCATGTGCTCCCAGCTCTTAAAAGAAAGACAAGCAGAACACGCAGCTCGCCAGCAGCAGCAAGCCAGCTTCTCCTTAGCGTGTGTTAAAATTCATTCACAACGCGAGCGGCTTCGAAATGATCGACACGCAGCGCGACAAACAAAACACGCCACTCGCCAGCAGGAGCAGCAGCAGCAAGACAGCAGCTGAACTGATCGATCGCATCTCCTTAGCATGCGTTCAGCCGCACCCTCTGCACAACGCAAGCAGCGCTGTACATCCTGCAAGAAAGAGATTTAATCACGCCCGGAGCCGGAAATAAAGGACAAGTATTGTTTTTACAAAAGATTTAAAGTAAAAGTGAAAATCATGCACATGTAACAATTCACATGAAAATAACATTCTCTTTAAATTGTGTATCCAGCAAACCAAACACGAGGGTGAGTGAGCGAAGTGAGGAGGAAGCGGAGCCCCCTAGTAAATATATATACAGTATATATACTAGCTGAAATACCCAGCCATTATTTTTATTGTTTGAGAAAAAGATACTAAAAAAAAGACAACTTTAAAAATAAAAATAAATTAACAAACCATAAACCTGGGTTCGCTTCCCGGGTCCTCCCTGCGTGGAGTTTGCATGTTCTCCCCGTGTCTGCATGGGTTTTCTGCGGTGGGCAGACGCCCTGCCCGGGGTTTGTTTCCTGCTTTGCGCCCTGTGTTGGCTGGGATTGGCTCCCGCAGACCCCGTGACCCTGTAGTTAGGATATAGCGGGTTGGATAATGGATGGATGGATAAAGAGTCACTAATGTGCTTGTCTTATGGTGTTGTGTGTATGTTATCATCCAGTTGATGCTCAGAACCGGCCAACTGTATTTAATTTGAAAAGCAACAGGGGCGCGGTGGTGCTCAAACATGAAGAATGCTGGCAATCGCCTCCATTATAGCCTCTGGTGGTCGTTCGGAGTGTCAACTGGATGATAATGTGCATACAAGAGTACAAGATCACCCCCCACTGATGACAGCTCCTGAAAGGGGCTGAAAGCTCAGGAATAAAAACTACTTTATGATACTTGATTCATTCTCTCCTTTTGTGAATCTCCAACTACTAATATATTTATTGTGGTCGATAGGGGGCGCTCTCACTCCCTTGAACCCCTGTCCACGACTCCAGACACTAGGTAAAAGTCCAAATGTAGACTTTATTTAATTGCCACAGTGCACAAAGCACACTCTCCACCACAATACTCATATAAATCACAAATACTACACAATAAACCAATCCTCCACTCCCAGACGCGTTGCCACCCTTCCACCCAGCTCATCTCGCCGTCTGGGAGCTCCCACAGTCCTTTTATATCTCCTGACCCGGAAGTGTTCCCAATCCCCAGTCCATGTGATTCTCAATCACTTCCAGGTCAGGTAAAAGTTCTTTTCTTCAACCCGGAATCCCGTCGCTCTTCCTATGACGAACTTCCGGGTCATAGGCATGAAGAAATCTTTGGTCCTCCCTGCAGCTCCCTTTTGTGGCCCCCATGGCATCCAGCAGGGCTGTGCATAAAAAACTACATTGTCCATGATGCCCTGCTGGTCTTCTGGGGACCTCCATGCTGCAAGGAGGGCTCCACCTGGAGGCTTGGGGGTATTGGCCGGGATAAACGGACGGCCATCCTCCACAATATATATATATATATAAAAAAACACAGGCAGGCCCGGGTTATGTATGACATAGGGACTGTAGGTTTGTTTATTGATTTTTTAAGTTTGTTCTGCTCCCGTCGTGGACAGCTACTGTATATTGTGGAAGATCAGCCTGAAAGTAGACAGACACCAGGACACACACAAGTCCAAACAACGTGTTTATTTTACTTCTCTGCATAGTGCAGTGCACCAATCACCACAATATTCAGCTCAGTCCTTTAACTTCTCTTCTCTCTTCTTATTCTTCTGCTGCCTCCACTCGGCTCCGCTCCTCTACTCGCAAGCTCTGTCCTCTGCCTCCCAACTCCGGCTCTCTGAATGGAGGTGCTCCAGGTGCTCCCTGATGGCCTTCCTGCAGCTAGGCCAGGAAGTGCTGCCAGAACAGAAACCAGGTACACCTGGAGTGCTTCCTGGTGTGGTGGAAGTGCTGCAGTCCAAGACTCCATAATCCTCCGGGCGGTGGCCACAGGCCCTAACATGGTTTGAGCTTCCTAGCGCCAATCCCGTGGCCTTGATGCAAACCATTGTGGCTGCCCTTTCATGTCCTGGGGGAGTTATTGTCCCTGTCCAGGTCTTTTCGCTCTCCGGGTGTCCCAGCCAGGCAGGGCTTTCAGCCGTCCACCACTACTATATATATATATATATATATATATATATATATAGTAAAAAGCCCGGCCACAGACAGACACGACTCCAGATATCCACAAAACAACATAACACAATTTATTTCCCTTTTCCTCCACACAACACAGCACAAACACAGTGCCCAAAGACTCACAGTCCTTTTCTTTCCTTCTTCTGCCACCTCTACTCCCCTCCTCGCAGCTGCATCCTCTTCCACCCGACTCCGGCTCTCTGAATGGAGTGAGGCAGCCCCTTTTATACTGCCCCCTGGATGCGCTCCAGATGCTCCCTGATGATCTCCCTGCAGTACTTCCTGGTGTGGTGGAAGTGCTGCGGCCCAAGGCTCCTTAGTCCTTCAGGGGCCCCTGGACGGTGGTCATGGATCCCCACAGGGTTAAGACTTCCAGTTCTGTGGCTCCCACACAATCCAGGATGGCTGCCCTCTAGCGTCATGGGGAAGGAATTGCCCCTCTCCCAGTTCCCTGCTTCTCCAGGCCTCCCGGTGGGGCAAGGTCCCCGGCCGTCTATCACAATATATAATAGAATGAACTTTATATGTCCCTAGGGCAGGGGTGCCCACACTTTTTCGGCTTGTTGTCTAAAAAGGGAGGCTTTGAGGATACAAGAGAAAGAGAATGAAAAGATGGAACTCTAGACTTTTCATTGCTCTCTGTGTGGTTTTGGCTGCGTTTCTATATATAATCCAACCAAGACATCCGACCACGGTAGTAGCGAGGTGGGAGAGGGGTGTGAACAAAGTGCAGGAGCATCTAAGAAGACGCATGTTTGTCGCTGAAGCGAATTGATGCATGTAGCGTGTAAAACAGTTTGCTATGGTGCACGCAGGCGTGCGTCGTAACCGAAAACTCTTTTTTTTTAAAGACTGCCTACTTGATTGTGTTTTAACCTCAGTTGTAAAGGAATGTTTTAAGGACCCCATGGGATACCCCTTGGTTTTGGCTGCTTTTCTATACACTCACCTAAAGGATCATTAGGACCACCATACTAATACGGTGTTTGACCTTCAGAACTGCCTTAATTCTACGTGGCATTGATTCAACAAGGTGCTGAAAGCATTCTTTAGAAATGTTGGCCCATATTGATAGGATAGCATCTTGCAGTTGATGGAGATTTGTGGGATGCACATTCAGGGCACGAAGCTCCCGTTCCACCACATCCCAAAGATGCTCTATTGGGTTGAGATCTGGTGACTGTGGGGGCCATTTTAGTACAGTGAACTCATTGTCATGTTCAAGAAACCAATTTGAAATGATTCGAGCTTTGTGACATGGTGCATTATCCTGCTGGAAGTAGCCATCAGAGGATGGGTACATGGTGGTCATGAAGGGATGGACATGGTCAGAAACAATGCTCAGGTAGCCCGTGGCATTTAAACAATGCCCAATTGGCACTAAGGGGCCTAAAGTGTGCCAAGAAAACATCCCCCACACCATTACACCACCACCACCAGCCTGCACAGTGGTAACAAGGCATGATGGATCCATGTTCTCATTCTGTTTATGCCAAATTCTGACTCTATCATTTGAATGTCTCAACAGAAATCGAGACTCATCAGACCAGGCGACATTTTTCCAGTCTTCAACTGTCCAATTTTGGTGAGCTCGTGCAAATTGTAGCCTCTTTTTCCTATTTGTAGTGGAGATGAGTGGTACCCGGTGGGGTCTTCTGCTGTTGTAGCCCATCCACCTCAAGGTTGTGCGTGTTGTGGCTTCACAAATGCTTTGCTGCATACCTCGGTTGTAACAAGTGGTTATTTCAGTCAAAGTTGCTCTTCTATCAGCTTGAATCAGTCGGCCCATTCATTCTCCTCTGACCTCTAGCATCAACAAGGCATTTTCGCCCACAGGACTGCCGCATACTGGATGTTTTTCCCTTTTCACACCAGTCTTTGTAAACCCTAGAAATGGTTGTGCGTGAAAATCCCAGTAACTGAGCAGATTGTGAAATACTCAGACCGCCCGTCTGGCACCAACAACCGTGCCGCTCCAAATTACTTAAATCCCCTTTCTTTGCCATTCTGACATTCAGTTTGGAGTTCAGGAGATTGTCTTGACCAGGACCACACCCCTAAATGCATTGAAGCAACTGCCATGTGATTGGCTGATTAGATAATTGCATTGATGAGAAATTGAACAGGTGTTCCTAATAATCCTTTAGGTGAGTGTATATATATGTGTATATATATATATATATATATATATATATATATATATATATATATATATACACATATACTGTACATATACATATATATATATATATATTTCCTGATTCATTTTACCCTCGCATCCCCTTGGTTTGAGACGTATGAAAAAATATGCGGTTAACGCAGAAAGACAGATCACCAATTGAAGCTTTATGAATAATGGATACTTTATTCGCCATCAATGATTGTTTTGGTAAAGCCATACTCAGTGTAATCATTATATGAACAGTAAAAAAGTAAGAGCGAGGGAAGGATGACTTATTGAGGCTCGCAGGCGAAACCACAATAGCATGCGGGCTCGATGCGTCGGTGCGCGTCAACTCGATCTGAATTGCACGATTACATTCGAAAAAATATATCTTTTCAAGTTCTATTTAGTCGACACAAATATCTTTGGAATTTAAGGCGAATTTATGGCCTTATATGGGCAGGCACTAAATTACATATATATATGTAGGTAGATCATTTTGACTTGGTCATTTTAAAAGTAGCTTGCAAGCCGAAAAAGTGTGGGCACCCCTGCTATCCCGCTATAGGTGTTCTGCAGCAATTCAAGTAAAATAAGCCATTTAATAATAATAATAATACATTTTATTTATATAGCGCCTTTCTCACACTCAAGGCGCTTCACAGAGTCTTAGAAATAAGCAGCAGGGTACCGTATATGTAACATTGGATACAAATGTTTTCCTGACTAGAACAATGAAACAGATAACAAAGCATTAAATAGCATATAGGACAATAAACCAGAGTAAAATACTAAATTCAATTAACAAATAGCCTAATGTGTGATCTAACAGACACACAAATTATCCTGAGCACCTGAACAGAGAGGTGAACTAAAAGAAAGAGCAGAAGGTTAAGTTAAGTTAAAGGCCTTCCTAAGTAGACGAGTTTTAAGTTGTTTTTTTAAAGAATGAATGGAGTCGGCTGATCTCATTCATGTCGGGATGTCATTCCAAAGTCTGGGTGCTATGGAGCTGAAGGCCCTGCTGTCACCCACAGAGTGCAGGTTAGCGTGAGGCACGACAAGATTACCAGAATCAGAGGACCTTAGTGGGCGGACAGGCACATAGTGATGGAGAAGGTCACTGATGTAGTCCGGTGTGAGGCCATTTAAAGCTTTGTAGGTTATTAGTAGAATTTGAAATTCAATTCTATAAGACACAGGGAGCCGGTGAAGGTGAAGCAGGATGGCCGTGATGTGCTCGCTGTTGCTAGTTTGAGTCAGGACTCTTGCAGGAGAGTTTTGAATCAACTGGAGCTGTGATAGAAGATTAGAAGGGGCACCTGCCAGCAGCGAGTTACAATAGTCAGTGCGGGATGTGATGAAATCAGGGACAGGTTTCTCAGCATTAGAAAAGGAGAGGAAAGAGTGAACACAGGATACGTGATGGAGGTGAAAGTAAGAAAGTTTCTTAATGTGGTTTATGTGGGCGGAATAAGAGAAAAGCCAAGCAAAATGACCCCTTTTATTGGCCAACTAAAAAGATTACAATATGCAAGCTTTCGAGGCAACTCAGGCTAATCATTACATGTTACCTGAAGAAGGGGCCTGAGTTGCCTCGAAAGCTTGCATATTGTAATCTTTTTAGTTAGCCAATACATAAATAATGGCTAACACAGTACAACACCCTAGTGGGTGGAATAAGAAATGGAGGAATTAAAAATGACACCGAGATTCCTTGCATCAGAAGAAGGTCCGATGAGATCACTGTCAAGAGCGACTGAAAAGGAGCTCATTTTCTTAGGTTGCTCTTCAGTCCCAATTTGCAGGAGTTCAGTTTTGTTGCCATTTAATTTTAAAGAGTTCTTTCTGCTCCACCCAAGTGTTAATTTCACTGAGGCAAAACTCTAATGAAGTTGCACTTTTGACATTGAAATAGAGTTGAGTGTCATCTGCATAAAAATGATAATCCAGTCCATAGCTACGAATAATCTGGCCAAGGAGACGAATTGTAAACAATTTGCACAGGTGTCCCAACCTCGGATGATTACTTAAAGCCCTTCTGTGTGTCTTACAGCAGAGTTGGAACAGACTTTGTCACTGCTCACCCCCCACAGTACTGCTCGGACAATATTCCAGTGATAATAGCAAGAAAACGGCAAGCGCCCGAGCTTTTTACTGATATATAGACGCTGAGTGTGCAGGCCCCGACGGGTGACCACAGGAATGATTGGTATGCAGTGTGAATTCACGAGTTGACAAACCGCCTCACCCCCGCCGACAAACATACAACACACCCTTCTAGACAGAGAAATGCAAAGGCACAGTGCATGTGACACACCAGTCGACTTATCCAAAAGGCGCTCTTATAATAAACAGATGTGTAGATGCATTGTATACGCCACTGGCTGTTGGTGGATGCCGTGTGGACTGCCGCTTCAGCTCTGATGGCTTTTATTTTAATCTCGCCGTCGATTGTTTTGCTAATTTCGTGAGCCAAACAAAGGTGCGTCCGGCGTGAGCAGCCCGCCATGGTGATACCGCAAATCCAGGAGATCGCGAAGTGCATGAATAGAAAAGCAGGCGAGAAGCTCCGCTATCTCGGAGATTATCTGTCAAATGAGACTCATTCTCAAGTCACCAGTCAGCGAGATGAGAACACTTCCTATTTTTACGGGGTGATTTGCCGTTTATTACAAGTGGGGAAGCAAATAATCACACCAGCCGAAAATCAACGAGTGTTTAATGAGTGTGGAGCTTTCTTTGTGTGTGTAGGGACAGCTGGAACCCACGCCGGGACTCTACTTGCTCACTTAAGACGTGATTAAGTGTTCGACATTCTGTTTGCTCCTTCCGTTATTCGGTTGGCTCTTCCCCAGCGCTCTTATGCCCTCATTTCAGATACAAACGTCTCCAGATGTGGCCTCACAGTAGAGTTTCCAGAATTTCTGCACACTTTTATTTATTCTACTTATCTGAAACTTGCTCAATGCTGGCACTGCCCGTCCCATCGCCTCCAGCTTGTCAGAAAGTCGTCGGAGGCAGAAGTCCTCCGTAAATGAAAAATGCGCGATCGGAGTTTAGAGTTCTACCCAGAGCGCCGTTAGAAAAATGCGCATGCGCCATATCTGGGACATCGCCACGGCACTTGTCCTTCTCTGTCTCTCTGCCACTCCTGTATTTTTCTTGGCCTGCCAGATCTGAGTTGGTTTAACAGCAAATGTGCCTGTGGTCTTCCATTTCCTGAGTCCACTCCTTACAGTTGAAACTGACAGTTTAGACCTCTGAGATGGCTTTTTGTAGCCTTCCCCTAAACCAGGAGACTCAACAGTCTTTGTTTTCAGATCTTTGGAGAGTTGCTTTGAGGGTCCCATGCTGTCTGTCACTCTTCAGAGGAGAGTCAAAGGGAAGGAAGCACAACTTGTAATTGACCACCTTAAATACCTTTGACCACTCATGACTGGACACTCCTGTCTGTGAAGTTCAAGGCTTAACGAGCTCATCCAGCCAAGTAATCAGCATTGAGCAGCGACAGGCATTCAAATCAGCTCAATGACAAGGGTGCCCACATTTTTGCACAGCCAGTTTTTCACATTTGATTTAATTTCATACAACTAAATACAGCTTCACGAAAAATCTTTGTTCAGAAAACACCCCAGTACTCCTAGGAAATGAAAGACATACCGCTGTTATCTTTACTGGTGAAAGGAGAGTCAGTTATTGTGCAGGCTGAGAGGGGTTCACAAACTTTTTCATATGACTGTATATGCCATTTGGTTTGGGATTCGTAATGTTTGTGATGCACCATCTGTTGGAATGACAAATGAGATTAATTCTATTACAAAAATGTTTGTGTTGTTTTGGAATGACAGGGACATAATAATCAGGATAGCCACACAGCTATACAGACGTGCAGACACTTCTCCTTTTATTAACGTGGAGGTTGTAATGGCGCGGATTCCTGAACTGGCCTGTTGGGTCCAGGTCCAAGCCCGTAAAAGCAAGCTGGCCCTCATGAACACTAACTGAGTCTTGTAAGCTGAACGCAGACGCCCTGGTGAAGATTCTATGGGGCCCTTGAGAAATATTGCAGTTGCAATCGTCTTTTAGGGCCCTTGTGAAATGTGAGCACCCGGAAACTCGCAGTGATTTTCTTTCATCATAACGGCACTAGCCGTGTTACCTGTAGTAGCAATGGGAAGAGACTTAACTCTGGTGAATTAATTATCTGTCTTACTTTCATCAATGCCAGTATTTAATTAAATAGTTCAGTAAGGCTCTTATTATATTTTCTTTACTTAGGTGGCAGTCTTCGGTCTTTAGACTCGTATCAAAGTAAACCGTTAATCCAGCCGCCGTAAAGAAATGTGTGGTCTGTGCGTGTCCATTACACTCTGTCTGTAGAAGCGTCCACAAAGTAAATTCCCCGAGGCAAATGTTCACATTATTCCTGGCTGAAATAGTCCGTCTCGATATTTCAGAAATCGCTAAATTTATGTTGATGAGCTGATCGTGCCATGCAGTGCTGGATTAACCATATAAGCAAAGAAAGCACATGCTTAGGGCATCAACGGTAAAGGGGGCACCACAAAAAATTTTCATGGCTGAATTTATCACATAAATTATTACGTTAATTAAATGTATAGCCATTTTCAGAATTTCATGAAAAATGAATAATGCCGCCCTGCACCTCCCTATATGCCGTCACTGTTCGCAGATGGCGCCTTGTTCTGCATACTGGTGCCATCTGCGATGGGGAATTCCCGTTTCATGGTGATCCCTTAAACGCCATGTTATATCAAAATATTACGAAAATAATTCGATCCAAAACCGTATGTTTTTATATTTTTAAATAATAGTTGATTAAAAAATTATTATCACGTAATTGTGTTTCGTGAGTTATCTGTTATTTAACTTAAAATAAATTTCTAGTGCGTACACAGCATTATTTTCTGTTTTAAGCAAAAACAAAAAATCGTCCCAGTTTGAAGAAAAAATACTCGGGTAAGTCTAATTCTATTCTTGGATATTTTTAAATTAATTTACATTATGTAAAAGTGAAAATCGTCCAGCTGATTACTATTGGATAAAATTGTTTATAACTTTTTTTACTAATAAGATTTAACAAATTTTTCACAATATATGTACTAAGAATATGTGTAAATAGATTTGCTAAATTGACACAAAAGCCATAAATAAATTAAACAATCACAATGGTAAATCTACGGTTTTCCTGTCAAAATGAAAACCGTACATTTAAAAAATAAAACCCTTTGAAATAGACTGCAAACGTTAAAATTTGAAACATCTCGGATGCCATTTTCTCTTCAAGTAATGATAAAAACGCGATCAGATCTTTATCGAAAAGCAGTGCCGCACAAAATAAATTTTTAAATCAATTTTGGGGTTAAAGTCAATTTCTACGAGTTTTGGCAGGAGTTTGGATAATTTGTAGTCCTTAGAATCATGGCAGATAAAATTAATATTTGTAGCCATTTAAGACACTTTCTAGTTACGTTGAGACCTAAAACATCCTTAAATATGAGATGTAAAAAATTTTTAAAAAGGTGAAACAAAATCTGCGCTAATTGATATTATGGAATTTGGTTTGCTTCATCAAAAACTAGAGATTTTCACGAAAATTTTGGTCCTAGTCTCATTTTGATAGGACAATTTTCACGACCCCCTAGGTACTATAACGATTAAAGTCGTTCGGTTATACGACATGGACGCGGCAGTTAAAGTCGTTCGGTTATACGACATGGAGGCGGCAGTTTTTAGTGCATATAACCGCTCTAAGCATTACATTGCCGTACGACTTTAACTGTCATGAATTTTTACCATTTTTATTATTTAATTTATGTATGGCTTTTGCGTTCATTATTTAGCAAATCTTTTACACACATTCTTAATATAAGGTTTAAAGAATATTCTTTGAAAATTTTGTAACTAAATCTTTCTCAGTAAAAGTTATCAATAATTTAATAGTAATTTATACGATTTTCACGTTTACATAATGTAGTTAACGAATAATTCTTTTTTCTACTTCCTGCCTAGAATTCATACAATCCTTCATAAGGCACTTGTCAGTTCCCCTCCTGCCAAAAGGGACATTTGCATGACATCTATCCCATACGCAACTCCTGTAAACAGATTTCCACGCTGAATATGAACTGCGATCCTATGGTTTATTCCCTTACGGAGACATTGGCTGACACAAAGATTTACAACATGTTCCCGATAAAAGAACGGACAACCGAATCAGGCTCACTCAATGCCAATTTTACGCGTACAGATTAGCAATGAGGAACACTTTTAGTAGTTTGCACTAAAGGGACCAACTATTCCAACAGTACGTCGTAGACGCGTATGTTAAACCAAAGGGCGCGCGTCTCAACTCTCTCAGATTACATCAAAAAGATCTGCACGTGGAACAATACAAAGGACTTCTCAGACGCGCTGCAAGAAAACGCGGAAAATAACAACGTACGTGTAGGCAAAATGATCAGATTACCGTCCACATTTCCAGGAAGTCCAAGATACATGCAACAAAACTATCAGGATGCCACGGCCACAGTACGTAAATTCGAAAAGCCTCATTTATTTATAAATCCTGCTTGGCCGGGAATTCTCCATGCACTGTCGGATACCCAAAGACCGGAGCACAGACCTGATAGTATAGTACGAGTCTTTTGGATTCAGCTGTGGGAATTACTTAAAGACATTCTACAACAACATCTTTTTGGTTATTGATTATATTTACGTAATTTCGGAAGTGCGGTCTTCCTCATACCCATATGCTGTTTACTCTTCACAATAATTCTAACAACCAGTCTTCAGACCCGGTCAGTTGTACATGGCTTTTTCTAGGGGTAGATCTTTCGACTCATATAGATAGATAGATGCTTTAATAATCCCAAGGAGAAATTCCCATACTCCAGCAGCAGATAAAGAACAATGTTAAAGAGTGATAACAATGCAGGTATAACAGACAATATCTTTGTCGTTTAACCCCCCGGGTGGAACTGGAGAGTCGCATGTGGGGTCTCCTCAGTCACACTAGGAACAATTTAGAATCGCCAATGCCCCTAACCCGCATGTCTTTGGACTGTGGGAGGAAACCCCTGCAGACACGGGGAGAGCATGCAAACTCCACGCAAGGAAGCGAATCCGGGTCTCCTAAGCAGCAGCGCAAACTTCTGCGCCACCGAGCCACCCATACTGTCTGTTTAGCTCCTATAATTAAGTCACTCGGTTGTTGATGTCCTGCAAATGAAAATTAACATCGAGTTTAAGCTGAATAATGATTTTTTTTTTTTCTGGACGTGTCTTCCCTTCTGCCTGGAAACAGGGGGTCTTGTCAGTGCCAGGGTTCTGTGATCTTGAGATCCGTCCCTGATTGCAAGCTGGATTTTTTTTTGCAACAACCCCACGCCCCCAAAACCCAACCCCCCTACCACCCTAATATTTATAACGGGTCCGTGCACGCGTACGCCACACTGCATTGTAGCGGCCCGGAGGGACAAGTCCGGACCCAGGAGCGCCTTATAAACTGATGGTGTCATTTTGTAACATGTTAATTTCTGGAGTCAGCTTCAGTCAGATGTCTGTGAGGAGACAAGTTCGCGCCGTTCCGCTCGTGTTTAGTTAACGGCTCAGCCGTCTTTTAGCAGGCAGAACGGAGGGGTTTGGAGAAGCGAGCAGGAGGAGGATACCGGCGGCTTTCGGTTGACATTCAACTTGGTTTTATACATGTTATCGCAGTAGTTATACGAGTTTTATTGTTTTCAGTGAATCGTTTTATTGTCTTACATTTATGGCATTTTAGGTATTTTTTCGTCCGATGTTTAGTGTAGGGCGATACGGTGGCGCAGTGGGTAGCGCTGCTGCCTCGCAGTTAGGAGATCCGGGTCCTCCCTGCGTGGAGTTTGCATGTTCTCACCGTGTGTGCGTGAGTTTCCCCAGGCGCATTGGCGTCCCTATAGTGTGGGTGTGTATGCCTTGCGGTGGGCTGGTGCCCTGCCCGGGATTTGTTTCCTGCCTTGCGCCCTGTGTTGGCTGGGATTGGCTCCAGCAGACCCTGTAGTTAGGATATAGCGGGTTGGATAATAGATGGATGGATAGTTAAGTGTATGCACCGTTTCACGAAGCCTGCAGTAATACGTATTGCATATAAGTGAAGCTTGTGTCTGGCGGCGTAATGGTTAAGGCTTTGGACTGCAAATCCTAAAACCATGAACAGGTCACTTCACCTACTGGAACACCTAAAGCAATGTAACCTCTTGTATCTCAGATGTCGTGGGTCGCCTTGGATAAAGGTGCCAGTTAAATAAGTCAATAATCGTGTACAGTATGTGGATGTTGGAGTGAGTAAACATACCCTTTGTCACAGACGGCATTATGATAACTCAGAGATCGTTGCTCCCACCAGCAGAAGCTTTTGCTTAAGTGTTGTTGGCTTCAGGAAGGCGCGAGCGCTGCTGTCGATTGCTCCATGCATTTCAGATGCCCCCCCCCTTATCATTTTTTGTCCGTATAGCCGGGGGTGGCAATGGCTATGATTAATCTGGTGTTTGAGCAGCACATATTTATTTTGTAAGTCTGTTAGGTTATTATCAAAGTGGTACAACTGAGGCCGATTCCTGAATTTCAAATTGACAGGTGCGCCCAAAAGGAGACAGCGCCACCTACTGACACGGCAGCAGTTACCGCAGGAAAGAGGAAGTGCGTCCTTATCTTTCTGGTTTGTCTTTTTAAAACCACCAAAAACCCCATGACTTTCAATTTTGCTTCTCGAGATTAATATGCTGTGTATGTATATATTAGAGTGATATGCGTTGTCAGCAAAACAGAACAGAGACGGCTTCACGGCTGAAAGTTTTTTTTTTATGTAGTCAGGCTTTTAAACGTTCCTGCAAAAGCTTGTGGGTCTTCAATGCGGCGGAATGTTAAGTGCCACGTGTATCAGATGTCTCTCCCCATCGGTTTAGTTATCATCACCATGTGACGCACAACTATTATTTTGAAAACTTTTTCTTAATAATAAAAAAAAAATCCAGCCAATCAGCTATTACGCCCTCCTCTAAATGACTCTGCTTCAGTGTTGGCTACGTCTCTCCCCTTAGGATCTGACCGCTTTCTTCACATCAGCCTCCCGCTCATAAACGACCACGGCAAGGTGCGACCTGAGGTCCACAGACCCCCAGACAAGAAAGACCCCCTTCACCCAACCCTTCCAGTCAGACTTTGTGCTATCAAACCAAATCTCGATGCTTATTGGAGGTGCTTAAAGTGGGCGGCTATTCATTTGAATTGGCGGAGTACCGACAGTAAATGGCTGCATACCAGCACCCTCGAAACCCCCAAGGGTGACCCAACCCCGCTCTTCGATTTAAATTACGTCTGTCAGCGTGCTCGAGACCCCAAGAGGACCCCACTCCACCCCATCTTCAAACTAATATGCAGTACATGAAACAATGCACTCAACACTCCGAGGGGTACCAATGCCCCCTCCTGCCCCCTCAATTACGAAATTGTGTGAAATTCACTCCGCTTCATCGTGAGGGGGACCAGGAAGCTGACACAAACTGATAGTACTGGCAGTATTTCTTTTCCACTTCAAGTATCATTTTGTTGTAATTATAGGACATCAAATACAATCTTACGACTCCAATATGCTCGCTGAATGGAAATGCAAAAACTAATTAATTTTACGCAAAAATAATTTGTGTTAGGATTAGCGTGTATTAGCTGGCATTTGGGGGAAAATACTTATTATCTTAAAATCTGTCTGTGTGTATGTGTGAGACTGGCAGTAGGGTACCAGTTCGGAACTGGCAGATTCATTGGGGTACCTACCTGGGATTTATCGTTCAGTTCTAACAAAAGAAAACAAAAGGGCACACAATGGCACAAAAGAAAAGAGACTCTGATGCAGAATCTGCTGCTGCCGTGTTTTATACTATATAGTAACAACGTTACTGCATTCAGGAGACAGAGGGATGAAGTTGGCCCCTTAATACTGATATGTGATAAGTGAGGACCGTTGGTGTCTTCAACGCTGCTTCCACCTGCCACTCAGCGCCACTGCCACTATATGTATATTGTCAGATTAGGATGCTGTATTGCACCCGACCTGGCACAGACTCACACGGAGGCACATGTAAAACACAACAAAAGACTTTTGTTTTCTCTTCAGCTGGATGGCACATCTTCCCTGTAATCCCTCCAGCCACAACACAGTCCCAAAAGCACAAAAATCACACACAACACCCTCTCTGGCACTACCACTCCTCCCATCAAGCTTTGTCATCCTCCTCCTGACTCTGGCCTCTGAGTGGTGGTTGCTGGTCCCTTTCATAGCCCACCTCGAAGTGCTCCAGGTGCTTGATCACCTATTTCCGATTGTACTTCCGGGTGGGGCTGCAGAGTCATCCATGCAGGCTCAGGGACCCATGCAGCACACCATGGCGGCCACCCAAGATCCCAACAGGGCCGTGGAGAACTCCATCTCCCATGGAGCCTTGTGGGAAACTGAGGCACCATCATCAGCCAGGGAGGCTACCACCAAGTGTCCCAGGGAGGTACTGAGTAGCCCATGGTTGCTCCCCCGGAACATATGTTGAAGGGGCGTCCCAGTCGGGCATGGGACCCGGCCGCCTGCCACAATCAAAATATATATATATATATATATATATATATATATATATATATATATTGATTGTGGCAGGCGCATAATGTCATGCATAATGAAAAGATGGAACTCTGGAGAGAGCAAAATACAACACAATAGTGAACCCGCGGCATAACAAACGCCGCATAATTATTTATTGATGGTTGAACACTTCTGGAAAGACACAGTTGTCTAAAAAGGGAGGGTTTCGTATAGAATAAACAATAAATGAACCAGAATCTGCTTCTAGACCTGCAGAAAGATAGGGGGGGAAAAAAAAACCACAAGACAAAAACATTGCTGCATCAGCTACATGAAGATATATAAAAGTAAAAATTTTTGCTGACAATCACACAGTAATTATAACTAAGGCATTTAGGGACAACCACATCCTTAGGTCATGTGCTGAAGATGTCCAAGTCATACTTATGAGATCACCATGTGAGCACCTGTGTGCGTACGCACGCTTGTATGTGTAAGGTTTCTCTATAGGAGCATCCAATAGTGAGTGTGAAGGGCCATAGACCTGCCCCCAAAAACGTGCGGAAGATGGAGGGAGTTCCAAGCCCAGAGGTCACCCCAGAGCGCGGAGACCCCAGGGAGGCCGTCACCAGAGAAGCCCCAACCCCTACTCGAGAGGCGCAGAGGATCACCCCGGGGGTCACAACCAGCAGCCGGCAGAGTACCGGGAGATATCAACGGCAAGCCCTCAGGCCCGCCCGCAGCCGCTCTCCCACGAGTCGGCCGGGCCCGGGACCCAAGGGTGACCCACCCCGCCGAGGACCCAACAGAGCCCAGGGAACCAGATCTCACCAGGCAGCCAGCGGGAGCGACCAGACAGATGCTTAAGGCAGGGGGAGGGTAGGCGAAGATGTTGTAGTATTGCCAGATGTCCCAGGAGAGATGAGGAGTCCAAAACCCCACCTGACATATCCAGTCACACACAAACACAGTCCTACACTCCCTCCCTCATGCTCTCACATACACATACAACCCAAGACTTACAAGGATGTACGCCAGACACCCATTCACACTCCCCACACACACCCTACCTACCTGAGGTACAACCATTCCTGGACGCCAGAGTTAGCCCCGTTCCGCAGGGGTAATAGTGAGCAGGCACCCCCGTCCAACGCAGAGCAAAGCAACCCACCACTCCAGACCACAGGCAGACGGCCAGCTCCCACTCCTAGCCTCCAGCCCCGGGCAGCTAACTGAGAACAGAGGTGTGATAAGACCTCTAGTCTCCCTCCGCCTGCTCTAATGTAATGTTGGTGTGTGCTGATAAGGTGCATTTTATGGTTGGGGGGGCGCGGGCAGTGCCGGCACCATGTGGCCTACACCAGCTGATGCCAACACACAGCCCCACTTCCCCCCCAAAACTCTCCGTGACTAGGTGCAGTGTAAAATTGGAAGTGGGCACCAGCACTCGGAGTGAGGCTGAAATTTCCCCCCACCGGATGCCGTTGAGTGTGCCCACTCCCAAGGCCCTGAGTGTGCATTTGTGTGGCATGTTGTTTGTGGAAGTGTTTAATGTGCAAATAAAATTGGGGGGTAGGCTGCCACAGGACTGCGGAAATGGGATCCATACCCGCACCCCCTGACTTACCCACACCCCAAGGCCCTATGTGCATGTTTGTGTGATGATGTGAAGGAGCAGGAGGAGGGAAATGTCTGAGGATGGGGAGGAACGGCTGAGGGGCCTGAGCCCTCCAGGGAGCCAGCTACCCTACTGGCCCCAATGGGCACCTCCGTTCACAAAATCCACCCGGGGCACGGAGGCCCCAGCCCATCTAGCCATGGCCCAAAGCAGCAGCATCACAGAAGCCCCACGGAGTCTGAGGCCACCAACCCACACCACCCCAGCAGAATAGAAGCTGAAGCGAATTGATGCATGTAGCGTGTAAAACAGTTTGCTATGGTGCGCGCAGGCGTGCGTCGTAACCGAAAACTCTTTTGTTTAAAGACTGCCTACTTGATTGTGTTTTAACCTCAGTTGTAAAGGAATGTTTTAAGGACCCCATGGGATACCCCTTGGTTTTGGCTGCTTTTCTATACACTCACCTAAAGGACTATTAGGACCACCATACTAATACGGTGTTTGACCTTCAGAACTGCCTTCATTCTACGTGGCATTGATTCAACAAGGTGCTGAAAGCATTCTTTAGAAATGTTGGCCCATATTGATAGGATAGCATCTTGCAGTTGATGGAGATTTGTGGGATGCACATCCAGGGCACGAAGCTCCCGTTCCACCACATCCCAAAGATGCTCTATTGGGTTGAGATCTGGCAACTGTGGGGCCATTTTAGTACAGTGAACTCATTGTCATGTTCAAGAAACCAATTTGAAATGATTCGAGCTTTGTGACATGGTGCATTATCCTGCTGGAAGTAGCCATCAGAGGATGGGTACATGGTGGTCATGAAGGGATGGACATGGTCAGAAACAATGCTCAGGTAGCCCGTGGCATTTAAACGATGCCCAATTGGCACTAAGGGGCCTAAAGTGTACCAAGAAAACATCCCCCACACCATTACACCACCACCACCAGCCTGCACAGTGGTAACAAGGCATGATGGATCCATGTTCTCATTCTGTTTACGTCAAATTCTGACTCCACCATTTGAATGTCTCAACAGAAATCGAGACTCATCAGACCAGGCGACATTTTTCCAGTCTTCAACTGTCCAATTTTGGTGAGCTCATGCAAATTGTAGCCTCTTTTTCCTATTTGTAGTGGAGATGAGTGGTACCCGGTGGGGTCTTCTGCTGTTGTAGCCCATCCGCCTCAAGGTTGTGCGTGTTGTGGCTTCACAAATGCTTTGCTGCATACCTCGGTTGTAACGAGTGGTTATTTCAGTCCAAGTTGCTCTTCTATCAGCTTGAATCAGTCAGCCCATTCATTCTCCTCTGACCTCTAGCATCGACAAGGCATTTTCGCCCACAGGACTGCCGCATACTGGATGTTTTTCCCTTTTCACACCATTCTTTGTAAACCCTAGAAATGGTTGTGCGTGAAAATCCCAGTAATTGAGCAGATTGTGAAATACTCAGACCGGCCTGTCTGGCACCAACAACCATGCCACGCTCCAAATTCCTTAAATCACCTTTCTTTGCCATTCTGACATTCAGTTTGGAGTTCAGGAGATTGTCTTGACCAGGACCACACCACTAAATGTACTGAAGCAACTGCCATGTGATTGGTTGATTAGATAATGGCATTAATGAGAAATTGAACAGGTGTTCCTAATAATCCTTTAGGTGAGTGTATATAATCCACCAAGATACCCGACCACGGTAGGAGGGGGGTGTGCACAAAGGGTAGGGACGTAATGAGTGGGAGCGTATGAGTCACATTTAGTGGGAATTCCACGGCTTGCAGTCCAAATGGAGTTCAACGGCTTACCCACGACTCTCTGCGCCAGGTAGACACACGCTCAATGTCATGCATAATTATTTATTGAATGCTAAACACTTCTGGAAAGACACGGTTGTCTAAAACGGGTTGGTGTGAGAATACAACAGTAAGTGAATGAAAAGATGGAACTCTGGAGAGAGCAAAATACAACACAATAGTGAACCTGTGGCATAACAAACGGCGCGTGGCTCAGACGTGCATGCGGACTCTTACCACATACGAAAGGGACTAACTGGGTGGTCGGTGAGTTTTTGCGTCCGGGCAAATGGGCAGGCAGTGTGAATGCCTAGAGAGCGAGGGTAGACGCCGTCCGGTGAAAAAGGAGCGTTGGTGGGCAGGAAAACGTCTTCCGTGTTCCTGCAGGAGCATCTAAGAAGACGCATGTTTGTCGCGGAAGCGAATAGCTGTATGTAGCATGTAAAACAGTTTGCTATGGTGCACCCGGTCATGCGTCGTAACCGAAAAGTTGTTTTTTAAAGACTGCTTACTTTATTGTGCTTCAACCTCAGCTGTAAAGGATTGTTTTAAGGATCCCATGGGATACCCCTCGCAAACCATTTCACACGCTGCATATGGTGATTCACCTCCGCAAGAAACATGCCTTGTGGAGCCGACCCGGACACAGACAGGCGGACATGCTCTTAATCACCACCACACGTTTATTATATATACAATATTTACAATAATGGTCACTCAGACCCAGTCCAGTGCACACTCACAAACCCCAATATACAGTCCTGGCCACAAATGCCTTCTTCTCGGGCCGCCTCCACACCTCCTCTGTGCCTCGTCCTTCGTCCTCCCGACTCCAGCCTTGAATGAAGGGAGATGGCCCCTTTTATACTCTCCCGGATGAGCTCCAGGTGGTTCCTGGCATTCCCCTCTTGGCCACGCCCCAGCGTGGCGGAAGTGCCGGCTGTCCTCCCGGCAGCTCTCCGGGTAACCTTGTAAGTCTTCCCCCCAGCACTTCCTGGTGTGGCGGAAGTGCTGAGGCAACAGGTCCCCAACGCATTGGGGCACCTCCTGGCGGTGACCACGGGCCCCTACAGGGTAGGGCTTCCATGCCCTCAACCCGTGGCCCCCAGAGCAACCAGGAAGGTGGCCCCCACGTGATCCAGGGTGGGCCTTGACCCTCTTCCGGTCCCTCACGGCGTCCTGGCCAGGTCGTTGCCCCGGCATCCCTGACAGCCTCTATGAACAGTCAACGTAGCTCAGAGGTGCATGACATGCGCATGACATTAACCTGACCTGCACTGCATGTGGCCTCAACGACAGATGAATATAAATGACGCCCTTTTTTCTGTGTCGTCGCGTCCCAGTTGGTGGGCGTGGCCCTGCGAAGTTAATAACGTATGCAATGGTCTTGGAGTTGGTGGCCGTGGCTCTTTCCTGCGTGCGCCATAGGTGTCTCACTTGTCGGCAGCTTAGTGAATCCACTTCTCTTCCCGCGTGGTTTCCATGGTTGTCTTGCCTTAGTGAATTATATATATAGAAGATAGTTGCATATATTCCCCTATTAATGGGGTGGCAGCATTTACCTGGTGGAGATCCTGTCTGTGTGCCCACAGGGTATAGGGAAAGTTGTAGTCTGGATGGTCAGCCTTGTTGGGGTTCTTGCATCCTGCTAGGGGAAGCTACAAAGGACCATTGTCCCTACTTTGGGTGGGCTTCCGTCCGGCCCAGAAGTGCTTCCATTGTGCAGTGTTGTGGCACTGGAGGTGCTCCTGTGTGCAGCATAAAAGAAGCCACTTCATCTTCGTCAGAGGGTTAGAGTCAAGAGGAAGAGGATGATGCTCACTGTGGAGGTTATCCGGGATGCCTCCACGCTGGGAGGACCAGGAGAGCAAGCCTGGCCACATAACATGTCAACCCCCCTGGGTGGCAGCGGTGCGTCAGACTCCTGCAGGGCTTCATGGGAATTGGAGTTTGGTGCAGCCCTGTTGCAATCCACAGGAGCTGCTGAGCCCTAATGGGCAGTTCTTCTGCCGCATCCGGAAATAAGGAATCACGCACCTGGAGCTCTTCTGGGTGTGTTATAAAAGGAGCCAGCAGCCATTACTCAGGTAGCCAGAGTCGGGAGGAGGAGGAAGACTAAGCTTGACCTGAGGAGTGGAGGAGAAGGAAAAAAATGAGGAAGACTTATTGTTTGTGCATTGTGCTGTGCTTCGGACAATGTTGCTGTGCTTGTGTGAAACGAGAAAGAAAGGAAAAAATAAAATGTGTGTACCTTGAACTTGTGTCCCACGCTTGTCTGTGTTGGGTTCAGGTGGCAGTGCCAGCCTGGGTGGTCCACAAGATGTTAAGAGATTTTGATTCATTAGATTCTGCCGTGTGGACTGACCTAAAAGCCTGCAATGATAGTGTTATTAAATTAAACAACTGTTTTAACCTGCAGCTGTGTCTGCTATTTGGGGGTCACTGGCGCCCCCTAGAGTCGGCAGTACACATTACCTGAGACTGAGCTACATACTGACCCAGTAAAACTCTCACGTGTAGATTTTTCTTTTGACTTACTTGGGCCTGACAGGTAACAGTTAAGTTTGGCTCAACAGCACCCCCTGGAGACCACAACTGACATACGCAGTGCTGGACATGAAACACTCACCTAACCCAGCAAGACTGTCATGTAAATGAGTAGTTTAGTTAGAGAACAAAAGAAGGTGAAGGGAAACTTAACTATGACTGCTGACCAATTTGGATTTCCAGGGGTGGAGGGACATGGGGGGGCTTATGTGGCATGGAGGGCAGAAAATGTCAAAGGTTAGGAGTCGACACAACATAACAACAGCAAGTCGTTTGTGAGCAGAGAGCGAGAGTTAGCAGTAAATGGCTGGACAGCCACAGAAACCACAGGAGTGACGTTTGAGATGGCAAGTGAGACATGCAGAACAAAGTAAAAGGAGACCTGCGGACATGGAGGGCACTTCATATGTGCCAGAGCTGATAGCCACAAAGCTCACCGAGATAATATAAATATAAATATATACATACATATAGTGCCTTCTTCAGACCCTTTCACATTTGACACACTTTGTTGGCACCTTTTGCTAAAATAATTTAAATTATTTTTTTTTTACCTCATCAAGCAACACTTGAAACTGAAAACAGGAATCCACAAATGTTTGGAAATGCACTAATAATAATCAAAAAAAAATATTCACAGCCGTTCTGAGGCCCGTGGCCATCAGTCAGGGGGCACCTGGACGATTTCTGAGCCCTTTGGTGCCACACCTGGAAGTGCTGCTGGAAGAAGGTCATCGAGCACCTGGAGCACCTCTGGGTGGCCTATAAAAGGGGCCATCCGCCACTACTCCAGACGCCAGAGTTGGGAGGAGGTGGGCAAAGCTTGCCAGGAAGAGTGGAGGCGAGAGGATTTAGAGAGAGCAAGAGAAATTGAAGAGGAAGAAGGAGAGAACTGTGCTTTGGTGCTGTGTTAGTACTGTGTTGTACCGGAGCGTCTGTACCGGAGAGTCCAACAAGGAGAGATGTCAGTTTTCAGTTTTTAATATGTTTGCAAACCTTGCTGAAAGCAAGTTTTTGGCTTTCTCATTATGCTTACACCAAAATATTTTCATAATGTCGGGTATTTTGGACTGTGCATGTCATCTTCTTCTTCTTCTTCTTTCTGCGGCTCCCATTTAGGAGTTACCACAGCAGATCATCCATCTCCATCTATCCCTGGCTTTTTACCTCATTTTCCGCCTCGCTCGGCGTATCCACAGACCTCGTCTTTGGCCTTCCTCTCTTCCTCTTGCCCGCGGGTTCCATCCTCCACATTCTTTTCCCGATGTACTCCTCATCTCTCCTCTGCATGTGCCCAAACCATCTCAATCTCGCCACTCTCACATGGTCGCCAAACTGTAGTACCCGTGTTGTCCCTCTAATGTCCTCATTCCTAATCCTGTATGGCCTCGTTACTCTGAGCGAAAATCGTAGCATCTTCATCTCCACCAGTTCCTGCTCTGCCTCCTGTCTTTATCTGTGCTGTCGTCTCTAAACCATACAAGAGAGCTGGTCTCATTACCATTTTATAGACCGTCCCTTTCACTCTTTCAGGTGGTCTTTGATCTCTTGTCACTCTTCTCTACCCAGGCCACCCTGCCTGCACTCCCTTCTTTACCTCTCCATTCGACTGTTGGACCCAAGTATTCACATTCGTCTACTTTCACCACCTTTGCTTCTTGCAGTCGCACCCTTCTGCCACCCATCATTCACACACATGGACTCCATCTTACCCCTAAAGACTCATTCCCCTTCTCTCCAGTGTGTACCTCCACCTCTTCAAGTTCGCCTCAACCTGCTGTCTACTTGCACCATTCAATACAGTCATGGTTATCATCGTCCAACCTGCTAGATCCTAACACAGGGTCACGGGGGTCTGCTGGAGCCATACCCAGCCAGCACAGGGCACAAGGCAGGAACAAACCCTGGGCAGGGCGCCAGCCCACCACAGGGCACACACACAAACACCCATACACCAAGCACACACCAGGGCCAATTTAGGACCGCCAATGCACCTAACATGCAAACTCCACACAAAGAGGACCCGGGAAGGGGACTGGGGTATCTTTACTGCAAGGCAACTGTGCCACCGTGCTGCCCATACAATACATCCATCCATCCATCCAACCCGCTATATCCTAACTACAGGGTCACGGGGGACCAGTCAACACAGGGCGCAAGGCAGGAAAGAAACCCCGGGCAGGGTGCCAGCCCACCGCAGGGCGCGCACACAAACACACACACAGCACACACCAAGTACACACACTAGGGACAATTTAGGACCACCAATGCACCTAACCTGCATGTCTTTGGACTGTGGGAGTAAACCCACGCAGACATAGGGAGAACATTCAAACTCCACGCAGGGAGGGCCCGGGAAGCGAACCAGGGTGTCCTACCTGCGAGGCGGCAGCACTACCCACTGTGCCACCATGCCTCCCCCATACAATACATCCATCCATCCATTATCCAACCCGCTATATCCTAACTACAGGGTCACGGGGGACCAGTCAACACAGGGTGCAAGGAAGGAAACAAACCCCGGGCAGGGTGCCAGCCCACCGCAGGGGGCACACACACACCAAGCACACACTAGGGACAATTTAGAATCGCCAATGCACCTGACCTGCATGTCTTTGGACTGTGGGAGGAAACCCACGCAGACACGGGGAGAACATGCAAACTCCACGCAGGGAGGACCCGGGAAGTGAACCAGGGTCTCCTAACTGTGAGGCAGCAGTGCTACCCACTGCACCACCGTGCCGCCCCCATACAATACAATAGAATTTATTTTTCTATAGTCCAAAATCACACAAGGACTGCCACAATGGGCTTTAACAGGCCCTGTCTCTTGACAGCCTTGAATGGCAGAAAGGGAGAACAAAAAAATGGAAGAAATCTTGGGAAACGCAATTCAGAGAGAGAGAGAGATTACCTTGCCTTGCCTTGCCAGGTAGGTTTGGCATGTAGTGGGTGTCCAAAAACAAAGGGGGGCTATATGCAATACAATACACAGAACAGAACACAAGTAACTACAGATCACAATGTCATCCATGAACATCACAGTTCACGGAGACTCCTGTCTGACCTCATCTGTCACTCTGTACATCACCACTGCAATCCAGAAAGGGCTCAAAGACGCACCTTGGTGTAATCCCATGGTCATCTTGGACCAGGCTGTCATTCCACACCACAGTCCCGCTGTCCTCATTCATATCCATCCATCCATTATCCAACCCGCTATATCCTAACTATAGGGTCACGGGGGGTCTGCTGGAGCCAATCCCAGCCAACACAGGGCGCAAGACAAGAAACAAACTCCGGGCAGGGCACCAGTCCACACACACACATGCCCACACACCAAGGACAATTTAGAATCGCCAATGCACCTAAACCCACGCAGACACGGGGAGATCATGCAAACTCCACGCAGGGAGGACCCAAGAAGCGAATCCAGGTCTCCTAACTGAGAGGCAGCAGTGCTACCCACTGCGCCACCGTGTCGCCTGTCATGAAACCATAAGAAAAAAAAACAAAACTAAAAGCTAAAAATTCCAAGAAATATAATAAAGACAAACACACATATGCAGGCTGATTTGTCAGACTCTCTGCACTGTTACGCTGCTTATGAACTTCCTCTGTTGTTTTTCCCAGATCATGCTGACTCGGCGTTGTTCTAGTTTTGTGTCGCTTCATTGCCAAACGACCTGCCAAAGCTCAAATGATTTGTTGAAAGCAAACTTCTGACTACTACCCAGAGGCTCTCTTGGCGTTTTATGTTTAAAATGATCTCCTGTTACGGGTGACACGTCACAAAATGCAGACGCCCGATGAGTGCGCCTGACACGCTCTTCACTCGTGATCTGCCGTCCTAAAGGTTTTGATCTTCAGCACATTGGAATTAAAAAAGGTGTTAAATCAACAACCCTGGAAAACCCTGGAAGACCCCCAACTCCCACCTCATCTGGCTGTGATTTAACAGCAATTTAACAAAACAGTTGTGCTTGTGCCTGCATGGATCCTGATGACTCTTGCGTTATGATCTCTGATTTGTAAAAACTTATTAAGCAAATGCTAACGGAGCGCCTTGCTAATTGTGCATCGATAATTGGGTTTTGACCTGCAGAGATTCCAAATCTGAGGTTTGTGCGTTTTATGCACCTTTAAAGGTTTAACTTTTTTTTTGTTTTTTTTTTACATGTTACCCCAACTCCATTTTGCCTTTCTCTAAGTTTTGTGAATCCTGTTGCTATGATGCCAGTTGCTTGCGTGTTCACAGGGGTCGTGACCCTGACCTCATTAGGTCAAGGGATTAAATGTTCAAATTGTCCGGCTTGTAATTCTTAAGCGTTTACGTGGTATTTGTTTCTCAATAACTTGGCATGTGAACGCTCAACAAAATCAGAATTAAAAGTCGGACAATATGGACAAAAGTAAGCTATCAAAATTACTCGAGTTGTCTCATCACCGTAGTCCATTGTTTGAAATAAAACATATAACCTGCTCAGTCCGAAATGCCATTATTTGAAAAAAATGCCATTCATCTCTTTTTTTTTTTTTTTTTTTTTTGCAGACCAAGTGACAAGAAAAACCCCATACTGACCCGGAGGGAACACGCAAGCTCCACATAAACCACGGCTGGCCCATCTCGAATGCTCCAACATGAAACCCACGTGAGCGCACTAAAGTGACAAGGTGAAGCGTCACAACGCGAAGCTCTGAAAAGTCTAAGAGCGCGTGAACACACGGCAAAAGGTTAGCTCGGGCGGCCATGTTTGATACACCCGTGAATTGCGTTTTCAAAAACTTTCTTTCGACTAGTTCTCGGTTAACGAGTTTACGCTCTGAATTTTTGTTAGCATTTTAGTTCGGACGAAAAGTTTTCGACTTTTGCTTTGTTCTCTCTGTGTTGGATTTCTGGGGTTAGTTTTGGTTCTGTTTAAAAGATCAGATTTTAAACCTCCATGCTATCAGTCTCATATTCGTCTCCTGCTCCTCTCTGTCTCCAGTCTTCGCAGCAGAACACTACGTGTTGGGGTTTGAGTCTCCACAAATTTAAAGGTGACAGCAAAACTGCACATGCTTTTAATAAGTTGTAAATGTATTTACATTTTTCAAAATGCCAATTTGTTTTTTCCTTTTTCCAGCCCTTTCCTTAAAGATCTCCCAGAATTCCCCAGTGCCTACTCACTGATGACATCATCATTAGGGACAATATACAGATGGACCCGAGCTGTTCTGTGTTGTCGGACTTTATGGAGAGAACACTTCATTTTGTGATTTGAAATCTTTGGTTTTGTTTTTCTGGTTGCCAAATCCTCCTCCCTCTTGTTCCAGAATTTTGCTTTTTGATTCTCATTTTGACTCTTGACGTTTGACTGACGTGACCTACGGCTCATTCTGTGACCTGCGTCTCTTCTGATCACTTTCATTTTTTTCTTACTGTCTCTATTGAGTCCGTACACATTCCAGCCATTTAATAGACTGTAATCAATGAGTGGCGGATACTTGCAGAGTTTCAGTTCAGACGACTCCTTCATATGTAAGTATACAAATATGTAAATGACACCTTGAGGAGTGTGAATAAAAAAAAAAATGTAAATGAGCGAGATACGTAAATACCAGAGCCCTTAGCTGAGAAATTCCCCCTAACTCAAATTGACTAAGTGCTGTGCAAGAGAAGTACAGTAAAACCTTGGATTGCGAGTAACTTGGTCTGCGAGTGTTTTGCCTGACAAGCAAAAAATTGTAATAAACGAGCGAGGTCTTGCAATACGAGTAGTATGTATACGCTTTGCCTGCCAAGTGCCACGTAATCTCAACTGAGCCGATGTTTCTTCTCTCTCTGCAGGATTGTGGGTAATCGTCTGCCATGCTCGGTCTCAGTCGGCGTGCCTCACTCGTATAGTCAACATCCGTACGAGCCCATACTGTTTACTATGGCTTTGTGGCCTCGTGTGTGCGAGTGATGAATCTGTTTAACGACAATGCAATGTCACTTTTCCGCAAAATACTCAAAAGGAGGCAAAAGCAACTGTCAGTGGGATAGGTTCCTTGTCAAAAGTCACAAAAAAGGAAAAAGATGCCAGTGAGCCAGCAGTGATTCCGTTAGTCAGAGTAAAAGTCGTTCTACACAATAACCCTCCTCTTCCTCTCCCTCACACCAGCCACTATCCTTTTCAAAGGTACAGTACAGGTTAATTTATTTTATATATTTTTACTTCATATTTTGTATTAATCATTTGTATATGAAAATTGTTGGGTTGTGGAACAGATCATCTGAGTTTCCATTATTTCTTATGGGGAAATTCGGTTTGATATACGAGTGCTTTGGATTACAAGCACGTTTACGGATTACACTCACAAATTACACTCACAAACGAAATATATAGAAAGTCGTCACTTTCTGCAGATTCCACTACCGTGGATTCGTTTTTTTGCTGTTATAAAAGTGTAACACACTTGGTCTGATCACATCTATTCGCAGAGGAAGTCCTCACTGCAGGCTGTGAGGTGGGACGCGGACGGACATCGGGTGCCATGGAAGGCAGAGACAAATTCCAAGAGGCCTATTGCATGCCAGCTACGCGTGAGGTTAACCGTTAACAGGACTGTGATGTGCTTAGTTGTTTGGATCACTGTGTGTCTACCTGGGGTGGCTAATGGTGGCGAAGTGGTAGCGCTGCTGCCTTGCAGTTAGGACACCCGGGTTTGCTTGCCGGGTCCTCCCTGCGTGGAGTTTGCATGATCTCCCGGTTTCTGTGTGGGTTTCCTCCCACAGTCCAAAGACATGCAGGTTAGGTGGATTGGCGATTCTAAATTGTCCCTAGTGTGTGCCTGGTGTGTGTGTGTGTACTGAGGTGGGTTGGGATTGGTTCCTGCCTTGCGCCCTGTGTTGGCTGGGATTGGCTCCAGCAGACCCCCCCATGACCCTGTGTTCAGATTCAACGGTTTGGAAAATGGATGGATGGATGTGTCTACCTGGAGGTTTGGGTAAATCGTTTATTCCAATTTGTGTTGGATGGAGACTCGAACCTTACAATTGTTCAATCAATCAATCAATCAACATTTATTTATATAGCACATATTCATACAAAAAAAATGTAGCTCAAAGTGCTTTACAAAATGAATAGAGAAATAGAAGACACAATAAAAGATAAACATAAGTCAACATTAATTAACATAGAATAAGTAAGGTCCGATGGCCAGGGTGGACAGAAAAAACAAAAAAAAACTCCAAAGGCTGGAGAAAAAAATAAAATCTGTAGGGTTCCAGACCAAGAGACCACCCAGTCCCCTCTGGGCAATCTACCTAACATAAATCAAACAGTCCTCTTTGTATTTAGGTTTTCATGGAAGGACCTGATGATGTTGGTCACGTAGACTTCTGGCTTTCAGTCTATCAATGTTGGTGCATCAGGATGCTTTGAGTAGGTGGTGGTGGCGCAGGCCGCCACGCACAAAAAACGGAAAAAGAAACAGAAGAGAGTAGGGGTCAGTATGGATTTTAGAGCCACCATGAATAGTTATTATGAAGAATTGAACATACAGAGTATCAGGATTAAGTTAAAGTGAAGTTATGAGAAGTCATGTTAAAGTAATGTGTTGTCAGCCGTGTTTTAAAGTGCTCCACTGTATTTGCCTGGCGAATTCCTATTGGCAGGCTATTCCAGATTTTAGGTACATAACAGCAGAAGGCCGCCTCACCACTTCTTTTAAGTTTAGCTTTTGGAATTATAAGGAGACACTCATTTGAAGATCTAAGGTTACGATTTGGAATATAACGTGTCAGGCATTCCGATATATAAGATGGAGCAAGATTATTTAAGGCTTTATAAACCATAAGCAGTATTTTAAAGTCAATCCTGAATGACACAGGCAACCAGTGTAGTGACAATTGTTCCCCACAACTAAAGAATTCCCAGTAACTTTGAGTCAAAAGCTTGCCCTGGTTAAGTCCCTGCCCTTTGTACACACTGCCAGTCGCTATAGCCGATTGGATGGCTTAGTGAAGTCCTCTGATTTGCCCCACTTGTGCCAAATAGATCGGAGTTGATTGTAGAGGAAGTAAAAGTTGTAACAAGGTTTCCATAGAAAAATCTGTGTAAGGGTCATCGCCGAGAGAGGAGGGCCGCCATGCCCGTTACTACTTCTTCGCACAGGCCGGTGTTCCGACTAAACCGTATTCCTCTTTCCTCATAGGATCAATGCTTTCCTGTTTCAGTGGAGTTTTCAGGATCATAACCCTGACACTTAATGAACATTTGGCTGTAGTTTATCTGGGCAACATTAACTTCTGCTATTGTCTGTTAAGTGGTATGTAAGTTTGTTGGTGATTCCACGTTGCTTATTCTTGTTGTACTCTTTGCAGATAATTGGACCGTCTGACACGATTTCATTCTGCTGTGCACTGCAGTGTGTGATTTCGACTGACAAATAAAGTTACGCTGTACACGTGACACGTGAAAAGTTTGCGAACCCCTCTTAGCCTACATAATAATTGACTCTCCTTTCAACAGTAAAGATGACAGTGGTATGTCTTTCATTTCCTAGGAGTACTGCGGTGTTTTCCGAACAAGGATTTTTAGTGACGCAGTATTTAGTTGTATGAAGTTAAATCAAATGTGAAAAAACTGGCTCTGCACAAATGTGGGCACCCTTGTCATTGTGCTGATTTGAATGCCAGTCACTGCTCAATGCTGATGACTTGGTTGGATGAGCTCGTTAAGCCTTGAACTTCACAGTCATGAGTGGTCAAAGGTATTTAAGGTGGTCAGTTACAAGTTGTGCTTCCTTCCCTTTGACTCTCCTCTGAAGAGTGACAGACAGCATGGGATCCTCAAAGCAACTCTCCAAAGATCTGAAAACAAAGATTGTTGAGTCTCCTGGTTTAGGGGAAGGCTACAAAAAGCCATCTCAGAGGTTTAAACTGTCAGTTTCAACTGTAAGGAGTGGAATCAGGACATGGAAGGCCACAGGCACAGTTGCTGCTAAACCAACCCAGCAGGTCTGGCAGGCCAAGAAAAATACAGGAGTGGCATATGAGCAGGATTGTGAGAATGGTGACAGACAACCACAGATCACCTCCAAAGACCTGTAAGAACATCTCGCTGCAGATGGTGTATCTGGACATCGTTCTACAATTCAGAACATCTGTATGGCAGGGTGAGGAGAGAGAAGCCCTTTCTGCACTCACGTCACAAACAGATTAGCTTGTTGTATGTAAATGTTCACTTAGACAAGTCAGATTAATTTGGGAACAAAGTGCTTTGGACTGATGAGACAAAAATTGAGTTATGTGGTCAGAACAAAACGTGCTTTGCATGGTGGAAGAAAAACACCTGCTACCTCCTGTCAAATGTGGTGGAGGGTCCATCATGCTGTGGGGCTGTGTGGCCAGTTCAGGAACTGGGGCCCTTGTTAAAGTCGAGGGTTGGATGAATTCAACCCAATATCTACATATTCTTCAGGATAATGTTCAAGCATCAGTCACAAAGTTAAAGTTATGCAGGGGTTGGATATTCCAACAAGACGATGACCCAAAACACAGTTGGAAATCTGCAAAGGCATTCATGCAGAGGGAGAAGTACAATGTTCTGGAATGGCCGTCACAGTCCCCTGACTTGAATATCATCGCAAATCTTTGTGATGATTTGAAGCAGGCTGTCCATCAAATTGAACTGAACTGGAGAGATTTGGTATGAAGAATTGGTCAGAAATACCTCCATCCAGAATCCAGACGCTCATCACAGGCTATAGGAGGACAACGTCGAGAGGCTCAAAGGAGCAAAAGGAGGCTCAACTAAGTATTGATGTCATATCTCTGTTGGGGGGCCCACATTTATGCACCTGTCTAATTTTATTTTGATGCAGATTGCATATTTTTTGTTAATCCAATAAACTTAATGTCACTGCTGAAATACTACTGTCTCCATAAGGCATGTCATATATTAAAAGGAAGTTGCTACTTTGAAATCTCAGCCAATGAGAAACAAAAATCCAAAGAATTAAGAGGGGTTCTTAAACTTTTCATATGACTGCACTGTATGTGTAAGTACTAGAAGTGGTTCTCGTCCGATGCGAGAGATGGACATCTGAAGTGGAGCTCCGCAAGCAGTGGTGCTATTTTTCACATTATTTGCTTATTATTCTGAGATATCCTGTATTTATTCAACCCGAGAGGGACTGCTACAGTATATGTAAGCACATATAAACATGGCCAACAAGAAGGGGGGTTCGAAAGAATCGAAAACTAAAGCTACATCCAAGCTGCGATCAGCAAGCCCTAGTTCAAGATACGGCCTCTCAGAGACAGACCTGGATCAGATGGGCGAAAGTACAGACTCCTCGGGACCACGGTCCGCTACATCGTCGCCGGCTGAGACGAAAAGGGGCGAAGGTGCGATCGTGAGTGCAGATGTGGATAGCTCGCCGATTGGAGAAGATTACCTGAAACTGGAAAGGGCCGGGAAGTCCGCGGCTTCAATTACGCAATTACGCGAGCCTGGAGCAGCGGGACACCGGCTTCAGCAAAGTCTGCTGCTTCATCTACGGTACAAGAAGGCACAATTGAACTATCTGAACTGAAGGTGTTGCTCGCTGAGCTCACGCAAGATATAAAGAAAAGCGAGAAGGCTAATGAGAAAGCAACGGCAAAGGCACTTGAGAGACTGAAACAGGAAATCCAACAGGCAAATGAAAGGCTAAGTCAAGAGGTGCAACTTGAACTTCGACAGGTGCTGGGTAAACTTGAAGAGCGCATTCAGGAAAACTTGGTTAAACTGAGCACGCTTGCTGATCAATTGGAGCATCTTAAGGAGACATTCACGAATCGGATTGAAATGGCGAACATTTAGCTGCCAGTGCCGAGGAAAGAGCAGTAAATGTCAGTTCCGAATGCAAAAAACTCGGAGAAAAACTTGGAGACAGACTGGCTGCTTTAGAAGATGGGAGTAGAAGGTATAATGTCAGAATTGAAGGTCTGCCGGAGAATCGAGAAAGTTCAAACCCTGTGAAATTCGCAGCTGAACTTTTTTCTAAAATAATCGGGGACGACTTTAAAGCAGAATCTGAGATAGCAGCGCTTACGCGTACGCTGATCAAACACCGTAGACCCGACCAAGATCTTTTATAGTTCGTTTTGAACGATTATCATTTAAGCTAGAGGTGATGGCACTCCTCAGAAACAAGGAAGATATTATATATGAAAATAACCACATTCGTATCTTCCCTGACTTCTCTCCAGCAACAGCTATTAAACGCGCAGCCTTCTATAATATTAAACAGCGGCTACGGCAAGCCAGCGTCAAATACAGCCTCCTGTATCCGCAAAACTGAAAGTGGAATGGCAGGGTCATTCTATGTCTTCGCTAGCAAGGAAGAAGCAGAAAATGAATTAAGAAAGCTGATCCGGACTATTCTGATACATAATAGTGAGTCATGGCGGTAAATGATAAAGCTAGGATTAATAATCTACTGTCTGATCTATTGTTTTAAAATACGGGTTTTTATCAGCATATATTCTCATATTATTACTTAGTATTACTAGGGCGCTATCTGTTTATGTTTTATTGTGCTTAATTACTTTTTTTTCTCTTTTCTTTTCTAATTATTTCATGTGTACCCTAAACGAGACTGTTCAATATCATACCCTTGGTTTACTGTTATTGCTATTACTGCATTAAGACTTGTTATGCTTATTTTGGACATATCTTTAACACCATTATCTGGGTGTATCATCTTAATGCACTAAAATTGCTGAAGACTATATATATATTTTAAGTGCAAAATTCTTTTTTTTTTTCTCTTTTAAAGACTATATTGGTAACAGATATCTCTGTCTTTTAACCTAAAAGCGCACTGCATGGGGCTTGATGTGCTTTGGACGTGCTCTGTCTCTGGGTATGTCAGAGGACTGGGACTGCGTGAAGTGGGTTTTAGCCTCACTTGGGGAGGCAAAAGGGAGGGTGGGGGTTAAGGGGAGAGAAAGAGAGCAGGCTTGATCTATACCTAATCTATCCTCTCAATCTTTATAATTATAACTATCAACGTAATAATAAGCTGCATGGCAACAACTCTTGGGGAAATAGGAAATTAAGACCTAAACTATCTCACTTCCAGTTAAGACTATAAAATGACATCAAAAACTCAGAATCAGTGTCTCCATGATGGGACAGTTAACTTCGTAAGCTGGAATGTTAAAGGCCTGAATCACAAATTAAAGAGAAAGAAAGTACTTTCTCACCTAACAGGTCTAAATGCTAAAATAGTATTTTTACAGGAAACCCACTTACTAAGCAAGGATCAGTTCCGCTGCAAAAGACTGGACTGGCCAAATGTTCCATTCTAGTTTTACAAAGAAAACTAGAGGGTGGGAATTCTCATACATAGAACAGTACCATTTGTAGCATCAGATGTAGTATTGGATCCTGAAGGGAGATATGTAATGGTCATGGGAGACTTATCTAACTGTAAAATGATTTTGATAAATGTTTATGCACCTAATGTTGATGATAAGGAATTTATACAAAATTTATTTGCATCCATTCCCAATCTGAACACTCATAAAGTTATAATGGCTGGGGACTTTAATTGTGTTCTAAATCCACTTTTAGATAAGACTTCCTCCACAGGGGGACGCAACTAACACCGCAAAGATAATTACAAAGTTTATAACTGATCACAACTTATCAGATCCCTGGAGGTTTTTAAACCCAAATTCAAGAACATATTCTTTCTACTCACCAGTACATCATTGCTACTCAAGGATTGATTACTTCTTTATAGACAATAACTTCTTGCCTAAGATTAAATCTTGTAAATACGATGCTATTGTTATTTCAGACCATGCTATGATCTTGGAGCTGAAATTACTAAGCCCCATACACTCACCCGCAGATGGCGCCTCAACCCGCTTCTATTAGCTGACGAGAATTGTACTGAATTTATATCCAAACAAATCAAATTCTTTCTAGAGACAAATACATCCCCTGAGATCTCTGCAGGAATACTCTGGGAAACTCTTAAGGCCTTCTTAAGAGGACAGATTATCTCATATCTTTCCCACAGAAATAAATCCGAAGAAGAAAGTAGCAGAGATAAAAAGCGAAATTACTAAAATAGATGAAGAACATGCCAGACTACCAAGCGAGACTCTACATAGGAGGAGGCAGGCTCTACATTCAGAATTAAACCTCTTGACAACTAAAGAAACTGAACAACTAATTTACAAATCCAGACATCATTACTATGAACATGGAGAGAAAGCTAATAAGCTTTTAGCTCAACAAATTCACAAGCAAGATGTAGACAACGCATTCTCGGTAATCACTAACACTAACGGAGATAAACTCATCGAACACAAAAATATAATGCACACTTTCAGAGACTACTATAAATCCCTATATACTACTGAGTTTAAAGAAGACAATATACAATCTAATGCATTTCTGGATACATTACAGATACCACAAATTGACGCTTTTAGTGTGGAGGAACTTGATAAACCTCTGGCATTATCAGAATTACTAGATGCTATAAAGTCACTCCAAGGTGGAAAAGCAGCAGGCCCTGATGGCTACCCTGCAGAGTTTTACAAGAAATTCTCCTCAGCTAGCTCCCTCCTATTAGCAACATTTACAGAAGCCAGAGATAACCAATCTCTTCCACAAACCTTTCGCCAAGCACTAATCACTGTCTTTCCAAAACAAAATAAGGACTTATTACAATGTGCATCATACAGACCAATTTCACTTCTGAATAACGACGTTAAAATACTCTCTAAAATCATAGCTAGAAGGATGGAGAAAGTGCTCCCTCGTAATATCACAAGACCAAACTGGATTTATTAGGGGCCGACACTTATCTTCAAATCTTCGACGCCTGTTTAATGTAATATACTCACCAACTAAATCAAACACCCCAGAAATATTATTATCATTGGATGCAGAAAAAGCATTCGACATGATTGAATGGAAATACCTTCTTACTACATTGGAGAAGTTTGGGTTTGGCCCAACATTTGTGCATGGATTAAATTACTGTATACTAACCCAGAAGCTTCAGTTTGCATCAATAACATTTGCTCAGACTACTTTAAACTAGAACGTGGCACTAGACAAGGATGCCCTTGTCACCACTGCTGTTTGCATTGCCATTGAACCACTGGCAATACATTGTCGAAATACTGATCAGATAAAGGGGATTAGCAGAGAAGGACTGGAACAGAAAATCTCATTATATGCAGATGACATGGTACTGTATATATCGGACCCAGAAAATTCTGTGCCTGCAGTCTTAGCAGCACTCACAGAATTTCAAAAGCTCTCTGGTCTCAGAATTAATCTGAATAAAAGTGTACTCTTTCCAGTGAATTCTCAAGCATATAATATTAGATTAGACACCCTACCTTTTATCATTGCAGAACAGTTTAAATACCTCGGGTAAACATCACAAGTAAACATAAAGCTCTTTATCAACAAAATTTCGCGTCTGCATGGAAAAAATTAAACAAGACTTGCATAGATGGTCAACCCTTCATCTCACACTAGCTGGAAGAATTAACACTGTTAAGATGAATATTCTTCCTAAGCTCCTTTTTATTTCAAAACATCCCAATATACATTAATAAATCATTCTTTAAGCAATTAGATTCAACAATAACCTCATTTATTTGGAATTCAAAACATCCACGCATCAAAAGAGCGACCCTACAAAGACAAAAGGCAGAAGGTGGCATGGCTCTACCTAACTTCCAGTTTTATTACTGGGCAGCAAATATACAGTCGATAAGAACCTGGACACAAATAGAAGAACATACACAGGCTTGGACCGCAATAGAAGTAAAATCCTGCAGTACTTCTTTGTATTCCTTGCTCTGTGCTCCAATAAACACACGTTATCGGCAATACACTAATAACCCAATTGTGCTCCACTCACTTAGAATCTGGAACCAATGTAGAAAGCATTTTAAGACGGAGAAGCTTCTATCTGTGGCACCTCTGCAAGAGAACCACCTCTTTCAACCTTCACAAACATATGCAGTTTTTAATATCTGGAAAAATTTGGAATTAACTTGCTTAGAGATCTTTATATAGACAACGTCTTTGCATCCTATGAAAAATTACATTCCGAATTTAATATTCCAGCTACACATTTCTTTCACTATCTTCAAATCAGGAACTTTGTTAAACAGAACCTTCCAAATTTTCCTCATCTTGCACCCTCATCCACGCTGGAAAAATATTGCTTAATTTTAAGGAATTAGACTCCATCTCTACAATATATAAAATCCTTTTACAATCCCTTCCTTTCAAAGATCCAAGAGGACACTGGGAAAAAGATCTCTTAATTAATATATCAGAAAAGGAGTGGAAAGTAGCAATGCAGAGAATTCACTCAAGCTCCATATGCGCAAAGCATACAATTATACAACTCAAAATTATATATCGAGCACATCTGTCTCGACTAAAACTCTCCAAAATGTTTCCAGGGCATGATCCAACCTGCAAACGTTGCAACCAAGCCCCAGCCTCACTGGGCCTGCACCAAATTAACATCATTCTGGGCAAAAATTTTTAAGTACTAGAAGTGGTCTATCTGTGGAGATGAATCTGACAATTTACTGCTTCAGGTCATGCCCTACTCTCTGACCCTACACTTCCTGACCACACCAAGTGAACAGGCATCTCCTCCTTTTGGAAACTCAATTGACTGCCCAACATGGCGAAGCATAGCTGACTTAACTGTGTTGCTTTTCTGCTTCTCTACAGGTGTTTGTCGCCCTGCTGGGCACTATAAACCATCCTCTGGAGTGCAGACCCATCAGTGATGGAACACATCAAGAAGACAATATGCAGACGACACAAGAGTTATTTTATTTTACTGCTAGTTGGGGTTCTCTGCTTTTATTCAATCCAAACGAAGCTGCTGACTTTTTTAACGCTACTCTTCCCTGGCATGGCCAATCACTGGCATAAACCTGAGATGCTTGATGGTGGGCCCCAGGCTTTATCTGCCAGTTTAAAGCAACATACAGTATCAGATGTGAAAACCTCTGAGGGGGGGATTCAGATCTTTGCCGTTATAAAGTGGACCTCGCATGAGGAGTACCTCTGCCGCCTTGATTGTGACAATAGAGTCGTCTTCATGGATGCACAGGTTAAAATCTTCTTCTCTATTCACAACTTTCCTTACATGCTGGTGGACCTCCATTGCCACAACCCATGCACATTGGCCACTGTAATAAAAGTGGCAGTGACAACAAAGAGTCAGAACATGACCCAGAGTTCCTCTGTCCAAATCCAGTCTTTCAATGAGAGCGAGTCCCCCAGAGACCTTACGGTGTGCATCTCAGCTTTCAGCAGTTACAACAGAAGACAGCTCCTCCAGCATGTCAGTGCTTACCAGCACTTGGGGGCTGAGAAGATCTACATCTACCAAAGTGAAACCTCTGTGGAGACACAGAAGATGCTGGCCAAATTCCTCGAAAAGGGATGTGTGGAGGTCATCAACTGGAAAGTGGATGCCATTTTAAGACCGGCTGCAACTGACTTGATACAAGCTCTTCAGTGGGCAGCCTGGCGTGACTGCATTTACAGAAACAAGAGAGGCAGCCAGAATCTCATACTCGCTGCCTCGGATCAAAATGGCCTTTTCACTAAAGGCTATGCCTGGACTGGGATGCTGCAGGTCTTCAGAAAGGAGAACTTTTCTATCAATGACATGGAAGTGCGGGACTGTGCCAGATACGTGGCTACCTCTGATGATGCCAGCAGGCAGGAGAAGAGCACTGAAGGAGCTCAGGCGAGGTGTGGTGATGCCCCCATTATGCCACTTCTAAGAACAAACACCACATTTGCTGTCCTCACTTTGGCTGCGGAACCTTCTACCAAGAAAAATCTGTCTCCACTGGCCCAGTGTCTTGGGAGCACAGCTTCCCAGGAGCAAGTGACCTTTATTCAGCTGAGAATTGAGGAGAAAGGTAAGGACTTCCTGTTCCTGTATTTTGTTCTCCCAACAGTAGAAGCAAGACAGGCTCAATGATTAAGAGACCAGGGGCCTCATGTATAAATGGTGCATATGTACAAAAATGTTGCGTACTCCCGTTTCCACGCTCAAATAGTGATGTATAAAACCTAAACTTGACATAAAGCCACGCACGTTTTCACGCTAGCTAAATGCTTGGCGTATGCAAGTTCTCCACTCGGTTTTGCAAACTGGCGGCACCCAGCGTCAAAGCAGTGCTTTTGTTCCAGTGTGGTTTCCCTTTCTTTTTTAGATCCACATCCCTGACGCGGCTTTATCACAAACATTAAAATTAACCACATATTGTTTATTAGTTTAAGGCATCCGATTGTAATTAACTGTAACAATATAATGGTCCACAGAATGGTCAAACTATTCTAAATACCATAACTGCTTTAGCGTTGTTCCTCTCACTGCACCTTCTTCTTCTTCTTTTAGCTGCTCCCGTTAGGGGTTGCCACATCGGATCATCTTTCTCCATATTCCTCTCTCTGCACCACTAGGAGTATTTATATCACTTATCTGAATGTGAATCACAGCTGTACAGCAGCTGATCAGAAAGAGAATTATCGGCATACAGCATCAAGCACACGCTGCCTCAAACATGCTGTCTATTTGAATTGCTTCCATACGACTAACGCTTTAGAGACTTTCCTGTATGGACCTCGCGGTTCACAAACAGTTTCATCCCAAGAGCTCTAAACGCACTCCATCACTCCATCAAGTGCTCCTTGTAGAACTGTTGGCACTTGTAAGTACAATCACCTCACTGTAAACTTGTGCTACAGTTATAATATTGCACAACCTGCGCCACTTTATAAAGCGTATATTTACATATGATGACGATATCATTTTTTAGATGAAATGCAGCAAAATGTTTATTACATTATACAGATAAAATTTTAACTGCATTTAAATAATCTATATTGTTAACAATTAAACATATGGCACAGCACTAGTGACGATCTGGTGCCTCGCTCAGGGATTGTTCCTGCTGGGACTGGCGTGACCCTGGATGGATAGGATAATTAAACACGTACTACGAAGATATTTCAATCTTCCTTAAAAGTTTTGAAGAATCGGCGTTCTCAGCTTACAGATGGCTTACTGTCTATTACAGAGCTGATTGTGTGGCGATTGGGTATTTGGAGAAAGAAAAGGAAGGACATGAATTGGAGGTTAGTACGTTTGAAAGAGACAGGACTGCTGCAATAAAATATCGATGGTCACGCACGACGCAGCAAGCATCTTGCGTAAGACATGAACAATCTCTGGACAGGGCTCCAGCTCTTCACAATCACTGCGCCACCATGTTCCCATGTTTAATAACGTGATTTGACTCCTATCATCATGAAAATGATATCACATATACATCTCAGTATTTTAATTATTCAGAGAGCTGTAATATCACGAATGTATTGGATTCTGTGTTCTGTCAGAGGAAGAGAAAGCCCGTTTAAGAAGCACGTAGTGATTCACACACATAGAGCACATAGAAGAACAAATACAAAACAAAGCATTTAACGTGCTACTTTAATTACAATGGGATTTGAGAAACTGATTAATTAAACGATTTTAACATGAAGTTGATGATGTTCTACTTTAATCCCAAAATAAACTATGTGATTAAAGTGGAAATTTCGAGATTAAAGTTGACATTTCGAACTTTTTTCCCCTACTGTGTCCCTATTTTTTTTTTCTCTGTACCCTAATAAGCTTTCATATGACACTCAGACAGTGGGCTACGACTCACATTTTCACGACGACGTTGATTCCTGACAACTTCTGTGCGACTTTGTGAACTTGAGCGTTCAAGTTTCTCCGACACGCTATGTCAGTCGATCAGCTTCCTTTTGTTATCACTGTTTAAACCAACAAATGGTACATTTTTTTCTTTGACTCCACTTGATATTCGTTGGAATTCTTCTTTTCCCCTCGTGCTTTTGCCATTGCCTTTTCGCAGAACACTGGGCTTAAGGGCTAATTATATTGATTTGCATATTCAAGGAGGTGTAATTCTGGGAGGAGTTGGGGCGGGACTGCATGCGCGTGCATGTGTGTTGCTCTTCATGCTGACTGGGATTTATGGAGCAGAAGAACGTGGAAGTTGGCGAACGCAGACTCATGCATCTGGATATTTTTGTGTGTATGCACATTTCCGCTTTTGTCCGTACGCCATCTTTTAGTGTGAATTCTACGCACAGCGTTATGCATGAGGCCCCTGGCCTTTATCCACATAACTCTGTATTCTGGTAAGAACAGCTTTTACTTAGTCAAAATGTCCTCGCTGACATCTAAGGACCTTGTTCTGCCTTCTGGTGAGCTGGTTAACCTTCTGTACCTTAGTGCACTGAACATTCTACTGTACAACAAAAAGTTGGCCTACCGCCCCCTAGTGTAGAACTTCTGTAACTGAACTCATGATTGAAACTCGTGTGGTGCCGCCCTTCTGTTCTTGTGCCCCACACCCCTGCCACACTCTTGAAGGAAGCTCTTGTTGTGACTACCACTGGGGTCAGCTGCTGAGCTCCGTTTAGTGAAAGCTGTCATCTGCAGCTCATTTCTGACGTTTCTGAAGATGTTTTCCTGCAATAGATGTGTAATCTTTTATCTGTAGAAATGTGAAGCAGCACTGACCACAGGCCGACAAGTAATCAAGAAGTTGTGGGAGCCACTAATTGTCACCAAGCTTACAAAAGCAGAAGAATCCGCGTCCAGTGTGATGAAATTCATGCAACAGCAACAGTGCAATGGTGGGGTCCTGCTGGCCTGAGTGTGTGGAGGCAGAAAGAGGAATGAAAGAGAAATTGATTTACACAAGTTGAATTTGACATGACCTGCTTACCACTGTGAGCCGTATAACACTGTCATTGGGGTCCTGGTACTCCGATACATACAGTTACATCCATTATGAAACCCACTCAACTCAGGTCAGGGCATGGCGTCCAGTGCCCATCTCAAGAGCAGTGGCGCATTGGCATACTCAGCCACACTCACCCTTAACACAACCTAACCTTCATAAACCTGATTAGGGCAGCTCAGGGTCTGTGGTGGGCAGGTGGAATAGGAGTACCCCTAGTCTAAGAGATGAACACTTGATATTTTAGTCACCATTGTGGATATTCTTTTAACAATCAGCTGAGATCACTTACAAATACAGCCCACTAATTCCATTTTTTTTTTTCATTTTATTGAATTTATCAAAAGCAAGTAACATTCCTTATCTTTATATATAATATGCTACCGTGGCTGTCCGTTTGTCTGTCCAGGATTTTAAATCACCTGTAACTCACAATCCGTTTGACCGATTGACCTGAAATTTGGTACACACATACTACGTGACCTCCACTGTCCGCATTTGGGGTGATGATTGACCAGCAAGGTTAATCCTGTTTTTATTCTTATTTTATTGTAGAATCAGATCTTGACAGACAAGATTAGACAGGACTCCCATGGATTGAGATGTTTGCTGATGACATTGTGATCTGTAGTGAGAGCAGTGAGCAGGTTGAGGAGGCCCTAGAGAGGAGGAGATATGAGAGGAGAGGAGAGGAATGAAGGACAGTAGGACCACCAAGACAGAATCCATGTGTGTGAATGAGAGGGAGGTCAGTGGAATGGTGAGGATGGAGGGAGTAGAGTTGGTGAAGGTGGATGAGTTTAAATACTTAGGGTCAACAGTACAGAGTAATGGGGATTGTGGAAGAGAAGTGAAGAAGAGAGTGCAGGCAGGGTGGAATGGGTGGAGAAGAGTGACAGGAGTGATTGGTGACAGACGGGTATCAGCAAGAGTGACCGGGAAGGTCTACAAGATGGTAATGAGACCACCTATGTTATATGGGCTGGAGATGGTGGCACAGGAGACAGAGCTGGAGGTGGCAGAGTTAAATATGCTAAGATCTGCATTGGGTGTGACGAGGATGGACAAGATTAGAAATGAGGACATTAGAGGGTCAGCTCAGGTTGGACAACTTGGAGACAAAGTCAGAGAGGCGAGATTGTGTTGGTCTGGACATGTGCAGAGGAGAGATGCTGGGTATATTTGGAGAAGGATGCTAAGAGTAGAGCTGCCAGGCAAGAGGAGAAAAGGAAGGCCTAAGAGAAGGTTTCTGGATGTGGTGAGAGAGGACATGCAGGAGATGGTGTAACAGAAAAAGATGACGAGGACAGAAAGATATGGAAGGAGATGATCCGTTGTGGCAACCCTTAACGGGAGCAGCCAAGAGAAGAAGAAGAAGTAGAGTCAACTCTTGGCAGCGGCTAGCAGGGCGTCGTTCTCATCTCTACCACCTTCACCATCACTTCCTCTACCTCTTCATATCTTAAATCATTCTTGAGTCAGATTGAAGAATTAAGTGCCAGCTTAGGTGAAAAATTAAGGAAAACGTATTAAGTAATTGCAACACAAACACTGACTATCAGTTTTAACATGAAAAGATGACGATGGGAGAAGAGAAGAAGTAGGCCGCTAGGGTGGAGAAGAGAAGAGCTGCTCAGGAAGCAGCAAGAGCATCAACCTTTAAGCAAATGAATGATGAACGTACAGAGAAAGAGGGGGAAAACTAGGAATGCTCAAGTCAAGTGGATTCACTGCACGATATTGTGCAGCGCGCCGTTACTGGTAAAATATAACTTGACAAAACGAAATTCAATTCAACCTCCACCCAAGAGAAAGAGAGGAAGGCCAACAGCCCTGAAAAAGTTTAAGAGTAGAAAAGAGGGGAGAGAACCCTTTTCCCCCCAATATAAATGTTTATTCTAAAATGTTATTGATCAGTTCCTGCCAGGTTTTAGGCACAGATTCTCTAATTGAGAATTAGATTTTTTCCAATTTCTAAATAGTATATGACATCAGTTACCCACTGACGTGAAGGTGGTGAACTGGGATTCTTCCAGTTATTAAGATAAGTCTGTGCTAATAGAGAAGTAAAGCCAATTACGGTTTATTTGTCCTTCTCCACTTTAAGCCCCTATGGAAGCCCACCAAACACAGGCGTCAGTGGATTAGGAGGGATTGTGACACCAAGGCTCTCCGAAAGGCATTTAAAGATTTTGGTCCAGAATGACGTTAATTTGGTTGTTTTGTCTTGGTGGAGGATTATATTACTCAACTGTCCGCTTTTGTAGCCTTTGTCAGAATGCCTCAGATCTCCCAGACTTACCACTGTTTATAAGGTATTGTACTTTATAACTTCTCCACACCTTCCCTTCTACATCTATAACCTCAGACAATTAGGAGTAATAAAAGACAAGAAGGAGTTAAGTTACAATTTAAATCTTAGCAATATGCAAGTACATTTGAATTTTGGCAACCATACAACCTGATAAATGGTGATTTGTAGTTACAGGCGGCACACAGACTTGTTAGTTACTTTAAAATCTCTCGTGTTCATTTGTGGTCAGCTTTCTTCAGAACAGGCCACATGCCTGTTTCAATATGGCGGCCGAGCTGTGCTCTTCATCGTGTTGGTTCTCAAACTGTGGGGTGGGCCCCTCTAGGGGAGCATGAAGGGACACGAAGATGTGAAAAAAAGAGAAACAAGAATCAAAAATATGAAAAATACATCTATTGAAACCAAAACCAATCAACTTAAAACTACATTCTGATACTAGACAAATAAATATAAAGTTAGATAAATGTTGATAAAAGTTAAGTAGGTATAATAAAATATGCATCAATGATATATCATTAATTAAAAAAGAACAAATTGGTATTAGTGGGCTCCTTTCAAAAAAACGTTAGTTTTGCGATTAAAACCACTATGAAAACTCGGGTTGCAAATACGTAAAGGTTGAGAAACGCTGGTGTTTTGTCCTTTTCAGTTCATGATGTGTGAGATGGTCTTTCATCAGTTTGGTAAGAGAACGGGAGAGCTGTGTAGGTATAGGTTTCCTGTCCAACTCCTTGAGCCAATAGGACGTCATGGTACTTAAAGGCTTCTGATACAAGCCATTCTTTAGACCAATGGGGGGACAGAATACCTTCAGACCGGCCCTCCAAACCAGGTGTTAAGGTAAAGCTTGGCAGTTAGGCAGCCTGGCTTTCCTGTGGGGGTTGACTGAAAGACTTCAGCAGAGACATATTAGCCGAACTTGTTCGAGGCACTTCACCCAACTCTGTCGTAAAATTACAAAGAGACTCAGTCCTAAAAGGTGGAAAGGGTTCTTAAACCATTGCTGTTATTATCAATAATGTAACACTAATATTACATTTGCTTTGTCTAAGTTACAAATAAAGACATACAAAATATTTATCAATTTGTATGCAAAATTTCACATCACGACATTAGTGCAGGACCAAAACATGTGGCCCAGTGAGGCTGGAGCTCGATTGCAACGTTCACAGGTTGGATCTTGTCCTGGAAACATTTTGGACAATTTTAAATGAGACAGATGTGCTCGATTAATAGTTTTAAGTGGATTGATTGTATGCTTGGGTGTGTGTGTGTGCCCTGCAGTGGGCTGGCACCCTGCCCTGGGTTTGATTCTTGCCTTCTGCCCTGTGTTGGCTGGTATTGGCTCCAGCAGACCCCTGTGACCCTGTAGTTAGGATATAGTGGGTTGGATAATGGATGGATGGATAATATGGAGCCCAAGTGAATTCTGTGTATTGCTATCTTCCATTCCTTTTCTGAAATGTTGAGTGAGAGATCCTTTTCCCACTGTATTCTGGGATTTTTAAAAGGAAGGGGCTTTAAAATGTTTTTATATATAATAGAAATGCTGTCTGAATCCTCAAGACTGATCCATATTTCTTCCAGAATAGAAGTAGGTGAGAGGTGAGGAAAATTAGGCAGATTTTGTTTAGCAACATTTCTAATTTGGAAATAGTGGAAAAATTGTGTTGATGGGAGGTTAAATTTGGGTGTAATTGTTTGTAGAATACACAAATGTACAAATCTCTAAGTGATTTAATCCCGTATGATGTCCAAACATTTAAAACTGTTAAGTTTGAGAGGGTGGAAAAATGTGGTTATTATGTAGAGGTGCAACAGATAAAAGCTTCTCTGTCTTGAAATGCTACCTACATTGGTTCCATATTCTGAGTGAGTGGAGCACAACTGGGTTGTTAGTAGATTGACGATGACTCGAATTTACTGGGGTACAAAGCAAGGGCTATAAAGACGTACTGCAGGATTTTATTTCTATTGTGGATTAAGCCTGTGTCTGTTCATCAATTTGTGTCAATGTCCAGGTTTTTATAGCTTGTATCTTTACCGCCCAGTAATAAAATTGAAAGTTAGGTAGTGCCGTGCCACCTTCTGTTTTAGTTCATTATAGGGTTATCCTTTGGGTGCGAGGATGTTTGGAATTCCAAATAAATGAGGTTATGATTTAATATAATTTCTTAAAAAATATTTGTTAATGCAGTGGTTCTCAAACGGTGGGGCAGGCCCCCCTAAGGGGGCACGAAGATGTGAAAAAAAGAAAACAAGAATCAAAAATATGAAAAATAAATCTATTGAAACCAAAACAAATTAACTTAAACTACGTTCTGATACTAGATAAATAAATATAGATAAATGTGGATAAAAGTAGGTATAATAAAATATGTATCTATGATATGTCATTAATTAAAAAAGAAATTGGTATTAGTGGGCTCCTTTCAAAAAAAAATTAGGGGGGGTGTGATTTAAAACTGTTATGAAAACTCGGGTGCAAATACTTAAAGGCTGAGAAACGCTACGTTAATGTATATGGTGTGAGACTTGCCCGGACACCACCAGTCGGAAAACACATCTTTATAAAAGTCATACGTTTACTAAACATAAATAAACACAGTCCCAAATCACACACAGTGTACTCAACGCTAGTCACTCCTGTTCTTGGGCTTCTCTCGATGTCCTTGGCCGCCAATCTCCTCCTGGGAGCTTCGTCCTGCTCCCTCTCCCGACTCTAGCTCCCCAACTGTTAGGAGGCGGGCCCTTTTATTCCCGCCCGGATGCATTCCAGGTGGCTGGAAACAAACTTCCGGCAGAACTTCCTACCCTTTGTCCCGGAAGCACTCCGGGCGTTCCTGGCAGGTTCAGCCGCCATCTTGCCTGGTGTGGTGGAAGTGACAATTTTTCTGGTCTGTTGAGACTTAAGGTGCCTCCTGGCGGTGGCCGCGGGTCCCAACGGGTTAAAATCTTTTTGTCCCTTTCCCGTGGTCCTCTTTTTGTCCAGGGCGGTTGCCCTCTCTTGACTCGGAAGCTATTATTGTCACCTTCCGGTCCTTTTAGGTGTCCCGGGTGGGTAAGAACCCCAGCCATCTGTGACAATGGGTATGCTTTGAAGTAGAAAAAGAAGCTTAGGGAGGATGTTCATCTCAACAGTGTTAATTCCCCCTGTTAAAGTGAGATGCAGGGTAGTCCATCTCTGCATGTCTTGTTCAATTTTTTCCATGCAGACAGCAAAGCTTTGTTGAAAAAGAGCTTTATAGTTACTTGTGATGTTTACCCCTAGGTGTGTGAACTGACCTGCGATGATGAAAGGGAAGGCGTCCAATCTAATGTTGTGTGGTTTCAGAGTCCAGTGGAAAGCGCACACTTGTATTCAAATTAATTTTAAGTCCAAATATGTTTTGAAATTCTGCTAGTGCTGTTTGGGCTGAAGGCACAGAGTTTTGTGGGTCTCATATACAGTGCTAGCAAAATACCCGCGCTTCGCAGCAGAGAAATAGTGTGCTACAGAAGTTATGAAAAAGAAACATTTTACAAATAACGTAACATGATTATCAATGTAATTGTCGGCTTATTTTAGTATTGAGAGTGAATTTGTTGATTGTAAAGAGTTTCATTTACGATTGTAAATGTTGTGAATGAGAAAAGCACATTTTTTTATTCAGGGAGCAAACCACGTGGTACTGTAGGTGCACAGACAGCGGCCATGGGGAAAAAGGAAAATGAACCATTGGGGCTTGTGAGTCTCTGCCATGAAATAAATCGTCTGTTAATGGAAATAAGGAATGAAACTGCCAAAAGAAGAGGTCAGTTACAAAAGTTCCTTACGGCATAATGATGGGAACCGCCAAAAAGAAGACATTATTTTCAAAAGTTCGTTACAGGGCATGGCGCGAAATGAAACATACTCAACGTTTGTAAAGTGCGGTGTAAAGGATGAGCATGGGGAATTTGGGCTTCTCACGTATATTGGAAGTCACAGAAATAGTGAGGCGGGGTTTCCTCTATCTATATATACAGTTTAGGGGGTACACCAGTTCCCCTTGGGTGTTACAATAGGACATGAAACATACCTAACTTTTGTAAGTACACTGCAAGGAATGAGTACACGAAATTTCAGCTTCCCACTTATATGGAAAGTGGGAGAATTAGTGATGAGTCAGTGAGGGCTTTGCATTTATATATTGTCAGGGACGCCAGGGGCAACGACCCGGCCGGGACGCCGTGAGGGACCGGATGTGGGTCTGCGCCCACCCTGGATCACGTGGGGGCCGCCTTCCTGGTTGCTTTGGGGGCCACGGGTTAAGGGCATGGAAGCCCCACCCTGCAGGGGCCTGTGGTCACCGCCAGGAGGTGCCCCAATGCCTTTTGGACCTGTTCCCTCAGCACTTCTGCCACACCAGGAAGTGCTGGGGGGAAGATTAAGAAGGACACCCGGAGAGCTGCCGGGAGAACAGCCGGCACTTCCGCCACGCTGGGGCGTGGCCAATGAGGGACTGCCGGGAGCCACTTGGAGCTCATCCGGGAGAGAACAAAAGGGGCCATCTCCCTTCATTCGAGGCTAGAGTCGGGTGGAAGACGGACAAGGCAAGAAAGGAGAGTGGAGGCGGCCCGAGAAGAAGGCATTTGTGGCCAGGACTGTGTTTGGGGTTTGTGCACTGACTTATATTGTGTAAATATTGTAAATAATAAAACGTGTGGTGGTGACAAACAACATGTCCGCCTGTCTGTGTCCGGGTCGGCTCCACAATCTATAGATATAGTACCACTTCATCTGCATATAGTGATACTTGCTCACTGCCCGGCACTGTGGCGCTCAATTGACAATTGCCATAGAATACCAGAATTGGCAGGTCCACCACTGGCAGGCGCCCTGTGCTTTTCACAGATGAGAGCAGGTTCACCCTGAGCACATGTGACAGACGTGAAAGGGTCTGGAGAAGCCGTGGAGAACGTTATGCTGTAACATCGATCAGCATGACTGGTTTGGTGGTGGGTCAGTAATGGTATATCTGGGGAGGCATATCCATGGAGGAACACACAGACCTCTACAGGCTAGACCAGCGGCTCTCAAACTGTGGGGCGCACCCCCTTGGGACGGCCCTGAAGCTGCACAAGGGGAGGGGTGTTGAATAAATGAACAAGACATCAAAATACATTTTTTACATTTTTATTTCAAATTAAAATTTGCAAGCATATAATCGCAACGAATGCATTATAACTAAAATTAAAATAAAACATTTCTAAGGCAGAGATCTAATGACTAACTGACAAGCGACGCCGCTGCTGCTGCTGCCTTTATAGTCGCGTATTTTCAATCCAGAAAGTCCGAGACGTATCGGTGTCTGTCGCGAACATTCGGGTAACAGCAGATCAGGTGATAATGTGGCACGACTTCACCACATTGGCAGCGTAGCCAATATCGCCAACTTGAGTTAAATGATTTACTGCGTGTTGGGTTATTTTCATGATACAACTAACAGCGGCATAATATGTGTTGGACGAAAATACGTTTGTCTCGCGCAGATTGACTTCATCGGTGTCCTCGTTTACGAGATTTTTAAAAATGAAAACATATTTAATCGTTTCTTTACATAAAAAAAAATAATTAAATAAGAATAAATAATTTATTCTTTGTTTTTGGGATCAGAATTACTACCAAAAACCACACAAGGCATTTTAACAGTTATTAAAGCACTTTAAAAACAACTAAATTGCAAATATTTCATCGAAGTTAGCCGAACACATGCAAGTCTTATGGAAGTAAAAATGATAGGACTCGGCGACACCACACCTTGGTTAGTTGTACCAGAGGTTATTCTCATCTATCTTATGTTATGCAGGGGGCGCAGAATTATTCCAGGTAGAAGGGGGTGGGGACGCGAAATACGAAAGTTTGAGAACTGCTGGGCTAGACAACGGCACCGCAGGACTGCCATTAGGTATCGGGATGAAATCCTTGGACCCACTGTCAGACCCTATGCTGGTTCCTCCTGGTGCATGACAATGCCCGGCCTCAAGTGACGAGAGGATGAAGGAATTGATACCATTGAGTGGTCCCCACGCTCACTTCACCTCAATCCAATAGAACACCTCTGGGACATTATGTTTCAGTCCATCCAGTGCCACTAGGCTGCACCTCAGACTGTCCAGGAGCTCACTGATGCCCTGGTCCAGATCACCATCTGTCGTCTCATCAGGACGTTGTCAGACATGCATACAAGTACTTGGGGTCATACAAACTACTGAGTACGATTTGGAGTTGCAAAATGGACTTTTGATCAATGATCATTTTGTTCCCTTTGATTTTCGGGGTGTCCCTCTGTCGGTTGATCATTTTCATTTCTATCCTTTCGTTCCTCACACATCACCATATCAGTCCATATCAGTAGAGAGAGCCAGCAGGATTTTTTCCCCCATTGAGATCTGATGTGTTTTCAAAGCGTTCCTTTAATTTTTTTGAGCAGTTTTATTTTTTCTTCAGTTCTGAAGACACAAGTACGTAAAAGTTTCACGCCACTCTGTACCGTGTAGACACGACACTAATAATCCTGACTTAACTCAACTTAAATAAATACACTGAGTTGTTAATTCTGACATTTTGTTTCCTCACTCAGAAAAAACCTCTTCATTGGTCAAACCAGTCAGAGATGCCCAAGCTTTGGTTGTTACAGCATTTTACGAAGACCGACAGCAGAAAGATCTGATTCTAATCACTGGAATTGTGAAGCGAAGTCACTATGAAAAAGGGCAGGGGGCGCTCTACTGCCACGTGCCGTGTGGGAATGCCATTCACGTCAGACCCATCCATGCAGACATTCACGGGGACCACTTTGATTTTCCTTACGGGATGGCGAGTCTCACCTGCACAAACCCATGTGGATCAAGAGCTCTGACCAATGTGACGGTGAGCACAAGCAGTGACAGGACATCATCGGGGGTCACACTAACAATTCACAACACTAAGGACTCTCGACCCCCTGAGCCTCTGTGGGATTTCACCGTCTGCACTTCCACGATGTTCAATAACTTCAGTAATGTCCTGCAGCTCATCCAGTCTCTAGAGATGTACCGACTGCTGGGGGCCAGAAAGGTGGTCATCTACAAGACAAGCTGTTCTGACCAGGTACAGGAGGTGCTGGACTACTACGTCAAAGAAGGGTTTGTCCAGCTTCTTGAGTGGACAGTGAATTTGTACCTTAATCCATCCGCAAGCTGGAGTTATAAACTGCACAAGGGAGACTTGCACTATCACGGTCAGATTGTGGCACTAAATGACTGTTTGTACCGAAACATGTACTCCAGCAAGTATCTGGTTCTTATCGACCAGGATGAGATCATTGTACCCTACAAACACAACAACTGGAGAGACCTGATAGACTCCCTAAGAGAGGTGACACCTGGTGCCAACATCTTCAGGTTCTCAAATCGCGTATTTCCAACTGATATGTATGATAAAGACCCTGGCGCCCTACAATGGAACGATGTCCCAGGAGTCAATGTTCTACAATTTGTCAACAGGGAGACGAAACTCGAATGGTTTGACCCCAAAAAGATGATCGTGGATCCCAGAATTGCCTACAAAGCCTCAGTTCATTACCTCACGCATCATTCTGGAAAAGTGAAAGAAGTCGACGAATGGGAAGCCCTGATGTTCCATTATAAAGAGCACAAAGTGATCTCGGCACCCCGGAATGATTTAAGGCTTTTGGATTATAAAGCTGAGCTCAGTGTAAACGTGAATCAAGTTTTGAGCCAAACTCTAAGACGGTAAGATGGACGTCACTGTTTGTCATTCAGTTAATGTCAGGTAGGTGGCGCACAGTGGCGCAGTGGGTAGCGCTGCTGCCTCGCAGTTAGGAGTCCTGGGTTTGCTTCCCGGGTCCTCCCTGCTTGGAGTTTGCATGTTCTCCCTGTGTCTGCGTGGGTTTCCTCCGGGTACTCCGGTGTCCTCCCACAGTCCAAAGACATGCAGGTTAGGTGCATTGGCGACTCTAAATTGTCCCTAGTGTGCGCTTGGTGTGTGGGTGATGTGTGCGCCCTGCGGTGAGCTGGCACCCTGCCTTTCACCCTGTGTGTTGGCTGGGATTGGCTCCAGCGGACCCCCGTGACCCTGTAGTTAGGATATAGCGTGTTGGATAATGGATGGATGGATAATGTCAAGTATTGAATGTTATCACATGAGCATTTTGACTGCTGTGCTTTTTCTTTGCATTTTTATTGCTCTTCTGCTTAACTCTTGGGGTTGGGTGTCATAAGACTTCATTGACCTTCCTGTCCAGTGATGACCGCTGCTTAAACACTTAATGATTGTCTGGTGTGTGTAATGGTGGTGCTGGAACCTCTTATGCACGATTTTAGACTTTGCATACTTTTTGGTTGCATTAATGTCCGCAAAATGGTGGCTACCATCCAACAGCAGAACTCAACATGGTATTGTTCGTATAGCGTTAAAAGCCACTTTGCAGCTATTTCTGCTTGGCCAGGAGAACATTGTTTGCAATGTCAATTAGAAGTGGGCAAAAAACAAGCTGATCCAGAAATTCTTCTTGTGGTTCCGATTTTCGAGGAAAATGTTTCACCAGCGCAAAGATTTGTAGACGAACTACACACATGAAATTGTTTAATGAGCAAACTTCAAGAACCCTAAGGCATTACTCATAAACATCTCAGCAATCCCCCACATACCTCCATGTCACACTTCCCAGCAGCCCCAGAATCAGAGTCGAAGTCCACATGACCGTCATCATCATCAGGTTCTTCCATGTGAACTCTGAATACCATGAGGACTGATTGTGAGGTCATTGATGTTGGCCTCGTGGCCTTGGGACCCCTGCAGATTTTATTTTTTTCTCCAGCCGTCTGGAGTTTTTTTGTTTTTTCTGTCCTCCCTGGCCATCAGACCTTACATTTGCTCTATGATTATTAGTGTTCTCTTATTTAAATTCGTTCTTCATCATGTAAAGCACTTTGAGCTCCATTATCTGTATGAAAATGTGATATATAAATAAATGTTGTTGTTGTTGTTGAACCGTGATGTCCGTACAGGAAAGTCTCTGCAGCGTTTGTCGTATGGGAGCAGTTCAAATAGACAGCATGTGCTATATAAATAAATGTTGTTGTTATTGTCTTTTTAACATACAGCATGCGGTGTAAATACAAGAACACAAAGACAGGAAAAGATTTGGGGATTCCACCCAGTAGAACATACTGCCAGCGAGTATTCATACGGGACTGAAACAGAAGGGCAGAGGTTGGGTGTTAATAGGCGGTGGAGAGGAAGAGGCGGGTCCAGGAGGGAAGAGGCAGACACGAAGTCAGAAGGCGGGCGTGGCTTAGAGAGGAATGAGGAAGCTGGTTAGGACTTAGGTCTTCTTATCCTCTGGTGATCTGTAGAGGAAGAAGAAGAGGTGTTAATGTACAGTGTCAACCTCTGACTCTCCATTTTACTGCCTCCCAAGCACACATGTGTGATAGCAGATACAGCAAGGTTTGACCTTCACTTAAGCAGTAGCTGTAGATGAAGGTGATGTAATATAAAAAGCTTTGTTCCATGCTTACATTTTGTAGTCCGTTATATATATATAATTTAAATAAAAATAATTTAAATTTTTGCATATGAAAGAAGTTAGTCCACCCCTCCATTTACCATTACCTCAAATACCTCAAATTACAATAAGATCAGAACATCATTAGAGAGGACCCCATCTTATTTATGTCACAGTCGTTTAGTTTGGCTTGTTCGTTGTTGCTGAGGTGTGTCTCATCACTCGCCAGGATCGACAGAGCTGCCTGACACCTTCAAAAAGAAGATTCTAGATGCCTATGAGTCTCAGAAGGGATTCCAAAAGATCTCCAAAGAACTGGAAATCAACCATTCCAGTGCCAGCCTGTCCAGACCAGGAAAGTTCTACCCAAGAACATAACGTAAGACGCTGAAAGAAGTTTCCAAGAAGCCCAGAATTTCAGCATGGGACCTACAGAAAGCTCCTGCCTTGTTGATGTTAAAGTACATGAGTCCACCTTCCGAAGGAGGCTGCACAAACTAGATCCACGTGAGAGCTGCACCAGGAGAAACCCAGAATGAACATCAGAGCAAGAGTAGTGTGGACCACCAGGGGGCACACCGCCGCCCCAACCCGACATAGACAGACGTGGGACACAAGTTCAGGGCACACGTTTTTATTTTTTCCTGTGAGAAACGCCTTCCCCTGTTTCCCACGTGTACAGCACAGTCACAGACACAGACAATAGCACACTCCCCTTCTTTCTTTTTCCTTCTCTTCTTTCTCTTTTTTCCTCCACTCCTCTGTCTTCTCCCATCTCACTTCTGGCTCCTTTGACCTAGATCTGGAGGCACTTCCAGGTGTGGCAGAAGTGCTGCAATTAATGTCTCAGCAGCACCTGCAGCCACCCCCTGGCAGCACCCACAGAACCCAACAGGGTTGCACTAAACTCCACCCCCATGGAGCCCTGCAGGAGTCTGAGGTACCACTGCAACCCGGGGGGCTGCCACCTAGCACTCCAGTTAAGGTAATGCTCTGGATATACTCCCTCCCCAAGTTGTTCCAGCGTAGAGGTGTCCTGGCCGGGCAAGGGCTCCAGCTATACACCACAACAAGTTAGCCCTTGAACATCTAGATCAGAGATGCCCAAACTAGGGGCCCGTGGTAATGTTTGATTTGGCCCGCCACACCATCCGAGAAGAGGATGCCTTCGACACAGATCGTCATTTGTAGTTTGACATAACATTTTTGTTTGTTTTATTGTTGAACTACAAAAGAGTAAACTGATATTAAATGTTTAAATTAAATGTAAATTAATTAGATTTTATTTTTCGTGCATGCGCAATTCAAGGTGCAGCACCGCCTGCTTTGCGACACTCCACGTCAATTAACGTCAACAAATTAACAAACGCCATAATGGAGAAATCAAGGCGGTGGCACACAGACAAGAGAAATTTTAAAAAAGTTTGGCAAGACGAGTTTTTATTCACTGAAGTCAAATCAAGGGCAGTATGTCTAGTTTGCAAACAGTCGGTTGCTGTTTTAAAAGAGTACAATATCTGTCGTCATTATGAAACAAAACATTTATATTTATTTTAAATATTATGAAATAAATAAGGGGAAACCATAGCAACTTCAATGTAATGCAGTTTGATATATGATGCAAAATTTACTTTTGGCCCACGGCACCTCAGTCAAGTTTGATTTTTGGCCCTTCATAGGAAAAAGTTTGGGCACCCCTGATCTAGATAATGACTATGACCGCTCTGGACAGACGAGGCAAAGATAGAGTTGTCTGTCTATTGTTCACGAAAAGATGTTTGGTGAAAACCCAAGAAAGCTTTTCACCAGAAGAACCTGATACCAGATGTATAGCATGGTGGGGGAAATGTCCTGTTTTTGGGGGTGCTCTGCTGCATCAGGGCCTCTGCAGCTGACCATCATAGAATGCTTGAGGATAATGTAGGACCATCATGTCAAAAGAATGAAGCTCAACCGAAAGTGGACATGGCAACATGACAATGACTCTAAACATACCAGTAAATCCACCAAAGAATGGATGAAAAGAAATAAATGGTGGGTTCTGGAATGGACAAGTAAAAACCCAGATCTGAATCCTGTTGAGGGGGATTTGAAATGGGCTCTGCGCACAAGACACCCCTCGAACATCAGCCACCTGCATGGAGTCAGTGTCAGAAAGTACTAGAAGGAGATAGGAAGAGCTGACTTGAGGGGGCAATACCAGCAAGTAGAGCCAAGGGGGCATTTCATTTTCACTGAATAAACTATTGAAATGTTTAGTTTTAGTTATTTGTTTATTTTTCAAATTACAGTACATCTAAAGAATAGTCCAAGGAGCAGTCCCGTCTTTTTTTCTCTTCACTCTGTAAACCCCAAGTTATAAATATGAGAGCTGGTTGGGTCACCTGCAGAAATTCTCAACTGATTCTACACTTATGGGGTGTAATGACAAGGGGGGGGTGGGGGGTGAGACAAAGGAGAGGAGTCAGGGGGAGAACTTTGAGATTTGTACGCAAGTCAACATCAGCAAAACTAAACAACTGCTTATTGAAAGAGGTTCCATGTCTGGTCACCAACCTACAAGTAATTGGGGGTCCACATCAATGACATATTGGACTGGTCTTGGAGCACAGAGGAACTCATGAAGAAAGGGGAGAGCAAATGCTTCTTTCTTTGGAGACTGAGCTTTAATGTGGGAATGGACATCCTCCACATCTTCTACAACTCTGTTATGGCCTGTGCCATTTTCTTCTTTGTAGTGTGCTGGGCTGGTAACATCACTTCAAGAGAGGCCCACAAAATCAACAAGCTAATTAAAAAGGTAGACTCGGTTGAAGGACGCACTCTGGACCCACTAGAAGTAGCACAGGAGCAGAGAATTGAAACAAAATGGAGTGCCATTATGAACAATGGCATAATGCAGATCCTCACTCTGACACACTAACACTGAGGACTATCTATCTATCTATCTGTTGTAGCAAGGCGCTATATATGTACCCGACCCGACACAGACTGACACCAGAGGCACAAATGAAACCAACAAAATGCTTTTATTTTTCTTCACCTGTGGGGCACCTCTTCCCCGTGACACACAGGCACAACGCAGTCCCAAGCACACAAAAGCACAAACACTCTTCCTCTTTGCACCACTACTCCTCCCAGCAAGTGTAGTCCGCCTCCTCCCAACTCAGGCTCCTCAAGTGGTGGCTGCTGGCCCCTTTTATAGTCCACCCAGAAGTGCTCCAGGTGGTTGATTGAAGAGTTCTGGCTGCATTTCCGGGTGTGGCGAAAACACTGCCCATAAGGGGTCAGGAGTCCCATCTGCAGCACCCCCTGACGGTGCCAATGTGACCCAACAGGGCTGCACCCAACTCCAATTCCCATGGAGCCCTGCGAGAAACCGAGGCACCGCACCAACACAAGGGGTTTGCCATCTAGCGTCTAGGCGGAGGTATGGCGGAGTCCATGGCTACTCCTCCTGAACATATACTGAAGGGGCATCCTGGCCGGGCATGAACCCCGGCCATCCACCACTCTATCTATCTATCTATCTATCTATCTATCTATCTATCTATCTATCTATCTATCTATCTATCTATTGTGGTCGAATAACACACTGCAAGTTCCCATGGAACGCGGTCGTCCCTGCTTAATACAGTCCAATTAATGAAACGATAAAGGGTATCTACACTCACCTAAAGGATTATTAGGAACACCTGTTCAATTTCTCATTAACGCAATTATCTAATCAGCCAATCACATGGCAGTTGCTTCAATGCATTTAGGGGTGTGGTCCTGGTCAAGACAATCTCCTGAACTCCAAACTGAATGTCAGAATGGCAAAGAAAGGTGATTTAAGCAATTCTGAGCGTGGCATGGTTGTTGGTGCCAGACGGGCCGGTCTGAGTATTTCACAATCTGCTCAGTTACTGGGATTTTCACGCACAACCATTTCTAGGGTTTACAAAGACTGGTGTGAAAAGGGAAAAACATCCAGTATGCGGCAGTCCTGTGGGTGAAAATGCCTTGTTGATGCTAGAGGTCAGAGGAGAATGAATGGGCCGACTGATTCAAGCTGATAGAAGAGCAACTTTGACTGAAATAACCACTCGTTACAACCAAGGTATGCAGCAAAGCATTTGTGAAGCCACAACCGCTACAACCTTGAGGCGGATGGGCTACAACAGCAGAAGACCCCACCGGGTACCACTCATCTCCACTACAAATAGGAAAAAGAGGCTACAATTTGTACGAGCTCACCAAAATTGGACAGTTGAAGACTGGAAAAATGTTGCCTGGTCTGATGAGTCTCGATTTCTGTTGAGACATTCAAATGGTAGAGTCAGAATTTGGCGTAAACAGAATTAAAACATGGATCCATCATGCCTTGTTACCACTGTGCAGGCTGGTGGTGGTGGTGTAATGGTGTGGGGGATGTTTTCTTGGCACACTTTAGGCCCCTTAGTGCCAATTGGGCATCGTTTAAATGCCACGGGCTACCTGAGCATTGTTTCTGACCATGTCCATCCCTTCATGACCACCATGTACCCATCCTCTGATGGCTACTTCCAGCAGGATAATGCACCATGTCACAAAGCTCGAATCATTTCAAATTGGTTTCTTGAACATGACAATGAGTTCACTGTACTAAAATGGCCCCCACAGTCACCAGATCTCAACCCAATAGAGCATCTTTGGGATGTGGTGGAACGGGAGCTTCGTGCCCTGGATGTGCATCCCACAAATCTCCATCAACTGCAAGATGCTATCCTATCAATATGGGCCAACATTTCTAAAGAATGCTTTCAGCACCTTGTTGAATCAATGCCACGTAGAATGAAGGCAGTTCTGAAGGTCAAACACCGTATTAGTATGGTGGTCCTAATAATCCTTTAGGTGAGTGTATATGGACCACTATAATTACAACAGCAACAAAGTAAAGCATGTAAGCCAATATCGTCTGGTAGTCTTTTGTCCATGTTTTTTGGAGCTCCATCGTATGGTTCAGTTGAATCAGAAGTGACAGATAGTTTCTGGCAGTGGTTGGCTTTAAGGGCTGAAGACTACGAGGGGTGGAGTCAATTGCCCTCACTGGGCATCCTTCATCACTGTGGAGGGAAAAGAGGAGATGGTTAACATGAGTGCCCCATCTTGGCAGGTAATACCTGCTTCAGACTAGCCTGACGTACATGCTTCTATCTATCTATCTATCTACCTATTATATAGTCAGTCAGTCAGTCAGTCATTGTCCAACCCGCTACATCCTAACACAGGGTCAAGGGGGTCTGCTGGAGCCAATCCCAGCCAGCACAGGGCGCAAGGCAGACACAAACCCCGGGCAGGGTTCCAGCCCACCGCTGTCTATTATATAGTGCCTTTTCTATCAATCTATCTATTATTTAAATTAACGTAAAATCAGATATGCCTTTCTAAGGTACACACTATGACATCTTCACCTGCTAATTTTGAGCAGATGCGACAAAGTCTAAGTAGGATAGACTGGGATAAGCTTTTAAATGTGGAGACAGTCGAGGAGCAGTGGAGCAGGTTTAAAAATGTAATGCAGGACAGATACATACCTAAATTTGGAATTAATAGGAAACTAAAAAAAACTCCACGGTGGATTAATAAAGATTTAAAAAAGAAGTTGCAAAGGAAAAAACTGCTGTATAAGGCATATAAGACTAATGACTGCAAAGTGAATCGTAGAGTGTATGAGAACATGAGGGCAACCATTAAGAAGGATATCAGAGAGGCTAAAAGACAGTTGGAGAGGAATAGAGCAGATAAGGTGAGAGACGACCCCAAGAGATTCTTTCAGTATTTTAGTAGTAAAAGAACAGTTAAGGAGGAGGTCAAGTTCATCAGGAATAGTAAAGGGGAATTAAAAGATACAGACAGTGAAATAGCAGATGATTTAAACTTACATTTCTCTGAGGTGTTCACAAGTGAGCAAGTGGATAACCTCAGAGCAGTAACAGGGACTACTAAGGAGGTACTGAGGGATTTGGAAATTAAAGAGAGAGAAGTGCTGCTCAGATTAAATAAGATGAAATCAAACAAATCACCAGGACCAGATAATATTTATCCTCGTGTTCTTAAGGAGGCTAGTGAGTTCAGATATAAACCTTTGACACATATTTTAGGAAGTCACTGAGCACTGGAGAGATTCCGAAGGACTGGAAAATGGCAAATATCATCCCATTATATAAAAGGGTGACAGGGCAGATCAGAGCAACTATAGGCCAGTAAGCTTAACATGAAACATCACAGGAAAATTAATGGAAGGAATTATTAAGGATAAGATTGAGCAACACATGGCAAGGACAGGAGGAACAGTCAGCATGGGGTCAGAAGAGGGAGGTCGTGTTTTACTAACATGTTGGAATTCTATGAGGCAACAAAAGGATACGATCAAAGTGGAGCTTATGATATTATTTATCTGGACTTTCAGAAAGCATTTGATAAGGTGCCACATGAGAGGTTGGGCATCAAGTTAAAAGAAGTGGGAGTTCAGGGTGATGTTTTTAGATGGGTGCAGAATTGGCTCAGACACAGGAAGCAGAGGGTGATGGTGTGAGGAACCTCATCAGAACTGGCCGATGTTAAGAGTGGTGACCAGCAGGGGTCAGTGCTAGTGCTGCTGCTATTTTTAATATATATAAATGATTTAGATAGGAATATAAGTAACAAGCTGGTTAAGTTTGCAGATGATACCAAGATAGGTGGATTAGCAGATAATTTGGAATCCTTTATATCATCACAGAAGGACTTGGATAGCAGACAGGCTTGGGCAGATTTGTGGCAAATGAAATTTAATGTCAGTAAATGTAAAGAATTACACATAGGAAGTAAAAATATTAGGTTTGAATACACAATGGGCTGTCGGAAAATTGAGAGTCCACCTTATGAGAAGGATTTAGGAGTCATAGTGGACTCAAAGCTATCAACTTCCCAACAGTGTTCAGAAGCCATTAAGAAGGCTAACAGAATGTCAGGTTATATAGCGCCTTGATGTTCAGAGTACAAGTCACAGGAGGTTCTGCTCAGGCTTTATAATGCACTGGTGAGGCCTCATCTGGAGTCTGTGTGCAGTTTTGGTCTCCAGGCTACAAAAAGGACATAACAGCACAAGAGAAGGTCCAGAGAAGAGCGACTAGGCTGATTCAGAGCTACAGGGGTTGAGTTATGAGGAAAGATTAAAAGAGCTGAGCCTTTACAGTTTAAGCAAAAGAAGATTAAGAGGTGACATGATTGAAGTGTTTAAAATTATGAAGGGAATTAGTACAGTGGATCAAGACTTGTATTTTAAAATGAGTTCATCAAGAACACGGGGACACAGTTGGAAACTTGTTAAGGGTAAATTTTGCACAAACATTAGGAAGTTTTTCTTTACACAAAGAACGATAGACACTTGGAATAAGCTACCAAGTAGTGTGGTAGACAGTAAGACGTTAGGGAGTTTCAAAACTCGACTTGATGTTTTCTTGAAGGAAATAAGTGGAGAGGACTGGCGAGCTTTGTTGGGCTGAATGGCCTGTTCTCGTCTAGATTGTTCTAATTATAATTATTCTACCAAATGAAACAGTGATATTCTTACCCACTAAAATTTGTTTTGTTGTTTCCTCGCTGTCTTTCCCAAATCTTCTCCTTCCATAGACTTACTTAAGTCTTTCAGATTTGGTAAAGATCTGTCTTTTTGCCTTTCAAAGTGCCCATCATTTTTTCTGATAGGTGAACCCATTACATTATGATTTACTGGACTTCATTCTGGGCTCTCACTGCTGGTTCTCAGTGCTAACAAAGCCGGTAATTGGGTGATGTCTGAGGTACATCTTCTTCCTGACTGGGGTTTTGCTCAAGTGTTGCTCCATCTTGTGTCTCAATAAGATACGACCTTGGAGTGATGCTGTCACCTGTTCCCACAGCTGATTGCCAAGCTTTCTAAGTATACGGTGTCGTAATCACAGTACCACTTGTGACTGTTATTTTTGTGGTGTAAAATTCGGGGGTTTGATTGTCAATCACACAGCTCTGGCATTCTCGCCAATGTTAAGTATTTAGACAGAGTCAATCACAAGTGAATTTGCACCGTTCGCTTTTCCTTTTTCTCAATTGTTGTCCGGTTTCACACATGAGACGAATGTTACATTTTTCCCTATGTTCGTATTTATTTGGACCTTTTTCTTGTTTTTAATTCCTCATATTAACCCTTGACTTATTATGCTGTGAATGACACTCCTTAATAACCAAATGCAGATGCTTTGCGTGACTAGCACAGAACACACAATTTTACCCATAATGCACAGTATTTACTGCAGTTAAGGTGGTCCCTTATTGGATCACATTCACACCTCATGTAACCTGCTCCAGGGTTCCCTTGGTACCACATGAAGACCACTATTTCTTGTCACGGCTGTTTTGGAAATCTCATGAGACGTATTAAACAAACTAACTGTGAGACGCCTTGAGACTTTATTTTGAATATTTTCACATTCTGAATTCTGCCCGGCTGTCCATTTTCACTTCTCTCTTCCCCCAAAAAACTTTGTTTGCCAGGTTTGTTTGTCATTTCTGGCTCTGAGATCTTCAAGGTCTTTATACCTTTTTTCTTTTTCTGGTCCTTTTACTCATAATAATCATACGGCACAGACATTTTCAAAGTGATTGTTGTCAGTGGGCAGTGCCATGTTCTTGACTCCTGGTCCTTCAGCTCGACTACTCTATTCCTTCAATTTTTATTCCTTGATGTCTATTAACCATTTCTTATCCTGTAATGGTCTTCTTTTTCACTTTGTTTCATATGCAGGTTTTACCCGTTTGTGGTCACACCTGTGGATGGTGTCAATGTCTTCATTGTTTCAGCCTTTTATGACAACAGAATGATAAATGAACTGCCATGGGATGTGATCCGCATTATTGGAATCGTCAAGCGGGATCACTTTGAAGGCCAGCAGCAGACCCTTCACTGTCACATTGAGTGTGAGAATGTCAGTCACCGCCGTGACGTTCATGTTCAGCTCCACGATAACCATCATGACTTTCCTTACGGTACGGCAGATCTCCTTTGCCAGAACCCATGTGGCTCTGCTGCTTTGATCCGAGTGGCTGTGAGTAACAGCGACGTAAGTAGTCCATCCGATGTCTATTTGAACGTTCGCAATTCCAAATTTGCACGACCTTCTAAGCCTCAAAGGAACTTCACTGTGTGCATTTCAGTGATGGCTGGTCATTATGATGATGTTCTGCAGCTCGTCCAGTCCATTGAGATGTACCACCTATTGGGTGCTGACAGGATCTTCATATACAAAACTAACTGCTCTGCGGAGGTGCAAAAGGTTCTGGATTACTACATTGCTGAGGGGTTCTTGGTCGTCTTCAACTGGACTGTGGATTCCTATTTCACTTCATCGGAGATATTTAATCACGGCCAGAATGTGGCCTTCCATGATTGCCTCTACAGAAACATGTACACCAGCAGGTACCTGGTCCTCAACAGTCCTGGTGAAATAATTCTTCCCTACAGACACAACACCTGGAAGGAGCTGCTCGACTACCTCAAAAATCAAAACTCCAGGTTCGGGATTTTCATGTTTTCAGGTCACGTCTTTCACCGCAGCACCAATCCGAAAGTCTCTGGTGGAACAGAATGGGAGGGTGTCACTGGGGTGAACGTGCTGCACCACGTCTACAGAGAGAAAGAGGCAGAAGGCTCAGAGTCCAAGAAGGTCATTTTAGACCCACTAATTGTACAAAAGGTGTGTATTCCTGAATTACGGAAGTTAGTTGAAGAAGTGAAGGAGGTTGATAAAAACGACGCAATGCTGTTTCTCTGCGAAAATCACACCGCCACCTCATCAGGCTCGTATGACCCAAGAATATTGAACTTTCAATCTAAGCTCAACGAACACGTGAAAGCAGTTCTGAGTGAAACTATTAAAAGGTAAGCCTGCTTATTTCCTTCCGTGGCAGTCCATGTCAAGTCTTCTAGAGTTTCATTTGTTAGACTTTCCTTGGAGAAATTGTGGGATGAGTGCTTCTTGTAATGATAATGAAAGGCGAGGCAGCTGTCTTTGCAATCATTTTATTTTTTGGAATGGCGATGCTCCTCAGGTGAGGATGTGAGAGACGAACCCCAGTCTGAGTAGTGACGAGCAACCCCACTGAATTTGTTTCACTTTGAGTTCTGCAAAAATATAGAAATGTTTGGAAATTTCTTCACAAAAATGCAATGAAATCAATAGGGAAAGAAGAAACCGAACGAGTGGACTATAATGGTGGTCTTTTAAGTGTTCCCAAGGTCTAGGGAAGTAGGTGTCTACTATGCTGGACTGATTCTTGTGACCTGAACTCTGAGGCAGCAATGCTAACCACAGTGCCACTGTGCATCCCTTCCGAGTCCACAATACACAGAGTCCTTTATCTCTCCCTGTATGCCCTGAGCTCCTATCAGTACGAACGCGCAGCCAATTGAACGAGAAGGGACTGAATGATGCCTATTATAAAGCTACACCGTCCGCACAAACTGGCTTCCCATTTGACGAGTTCCTCAATTTCCACAAACAATGAAACATCACTTCCTGTCTTTCACCGTACATCCAGGCTCTTACTGGTTATAAGATCTCAGTGGAATTCTGCAGCCAGACCCATGTTGTGATGCAAGGGTTCAGCGTTCTACGTTCATGGGGCTTTCTGTGTCACTACCTGATCTGCACTACAAAGTGAGGAACATAACATACTTAACATACTTAAACCGCCACATACTGGGGCGTTAATGCACCCTTGGACGCCAAATGCTGCACTTTTTAAGTAAACGTTACAATTCACAAAGAGTATCACAATTACTGCAGCACTGATCATTTTACACACTGCCAATGCACTGTAAAAACTATTTTAAAAAACTACTGCAACAATCTATTATTATATGTATGAGGTGCAACTGACACCATTGATGAAATTCAGTAAATCACCAACTGCGCCAACTGCCCTTGGACTGGCCACACGCAAGCACACAGATGCCAACGCTGATGTCTGCAGGCTAGTGTAGTGCAGCGGCTGAATCCCAGGGACAGTGAGGCTGCAGTGCTGCCGGGGCCAGAAGTGGTCATGAGCTGCCTGCTCAACGAATGTACGGCCCTGACTGATCAGCTAGCAAATTGCTCTGTGAAGCGACTATAGCCAGTTGCGGCGTTCAATGAATGTACTTCACCGAACATACAGTACTCGGTTCCGGCATGCTTCCAAATTGCAGTGGAAACTGACTTTAGCTGTTGCAGTATTCATCAAATGTATTTTGCCGAATATACTCAGCTGTGGCGTGCTGGCAAATTGCAGTGGAAACTGACTATAGCCAGTTCCAGCGGTTTAAGGGTTAATCCAACAATGAAGACACGACGTACAATGAGTCTATGTAGAAAAGTGCTGCATTGTCATAACATTTTCATTGTGGTCAGCTAAGGTACCTCTCAACGTTTGTGGGGTGCAAATCAAATCTAGCTGGGGCACCAATCAGGTACCGACATCATGCATGCATGTACAGTATACCCCATAATTTATTCACGCTAGCACGATGTAGGTCTGGGAGCTCCATAACTTGTGTGGTGAACATTCTGTGCCTGTGTGACGCAAATTGTACATGTTCAGCACAGATTAAGTAGTAAGTTCCCCATCCAATGTGGCTATTACAGCTCTGTGATGTCATACTGGCATCATGGGCCGCTGGGAAAAAAGTTTGTCTAAGTTGACCTCACAGAGAATTAGCAGTGAAAAATTCAGTGCACTAAACATCATTGACGATCCCAAATAATTATCTGCTAATAACGCTTTGCTGAAATTCACCGATCAACGGTAGCCATGAGTTTTGCAACAGAACCGCATTAGAAGTTTGCAATTTGTTGTGAATTTGTTTTAAGTTCTTATCATTTTTAATGTTTTGCACCCCTTCTTCTGACTATTTAGAGCTTTTAGACCAATGGGAGTTTTGCTCAGTTGGTTTATGTCTATACTTGAGCCTTAATTAAAGTTGTCAAAATTACTTTACACCGTTTCTGACGCCATTTTGTTTCTCTTTGCTTCACGTCATCTTAGTGTGAATCTCATTTGTCTGGGGCGTGGCTTCTAAAGTGACGGCTTGTAAGGGTCCGTTGGGTCCATTTCAATTTAATCAAAATGAAAAGGAGACGTGATTGAAGTGTTTAAAATTACAAAGGGAATTAGTACAGGGGATTGAGACGGTGACTTTAAAAATAAGTTCATTAAGAACACGGGGACACAGCTAGAAACTTGATAAGGGAATTTTTTTACACAAACATTAGGAAGTTTATCTTTACACAAAGAGCCACGGACATATGGAATAAGTGACCAAGTAGCGTGGTAGACAGTAACAATTTAGGGACCTTCAGATCTCGACTTGATGTTATTTTAGAAGAAATAAGTGGATGGGACTGGTGAGCCTTCTTGGACTGAATGGCCTGTCCTCCTCTCGATTGTTCTGATGCGTTGCATTTGGGGATTTTTAACAACAGAGAGATTTTTGTGTTTGGTGTGTGACTACGAGTTTCTCTTGTGCACATCAAGTGTTTTTATTTTAATCATTTTTGAGTAGGATGGTTAAATAAGAAATAAAAAGTAGCATAAAATTCTGTATTTTTAATTTACGTAAAGCATATGGTCACATATGAATCCAGATGAAAAGAAGTATAAAAATAACTCAACTTACATTTGATTAAAGGTCAGCAATACAGGGAAATAACTCCAAGTCCCTCATGAAGGTTGAGTATCCTTATTTTTTACAGCAGTGGCCTCACAATCCGGTTCTGGAGGGCCGCAGTGGCTGCAGGTTTTCATTCTAACCCTTTTCTTAAATAGTGACCAGTTTTTTGCTGTTAATTAATTTCTTTTGAATTCATTTTAATTGACTTGCTCTTGAAGACTCGGACTCAGACCCCTTGTTTCATTTTCCTTAATTAGCAGCCAAACAATAGTGAGATACAAAATGAGCAAAAACAACTGCCGTCCATCATATAATATCTGAAAATTAAGAAAGATGAACGTCTCAGGAATGTCGATCTGCTCAGGTCCTCAAAACATTTGACCAGTGCTCTTAAAAAAGAGAAAGTCAACAATTTCAGACATGTCTGTTATTGCACAATCACAGCAGCAATAAGCCATGGAATTAAAGAAAGGGTTTAATTAACGACGAGACTCGGCGCCTAATTAAGAAACTGGTTGGCATTTGAGGCCCTGACTTAGGTGGTCTTCTGTTGGCTCCCTCACTTCACATTTTATTTCTATTTGGGTGCCAATTAAGGAAAGAAATTAAAACAATTCAGAGGAGCGATGAAGAAATTCAGAGGAACAAATCTTAAAAAGCAAGTTCATTAAAATGAAAGGAAAAGGAGTTAATTAGCAGCAAAAACTGGTCACCAATTAAGAAAAGAGTTAGAATGAAAATCTGCAGCCACTGCGGCCCTCCAGGACCAGAGTTTGAGAGCACTGGTTTACAGGCCCGTGACTGTCATGTCGTGTTCTGGTTTTGGTAACTTTAAGCACAGTTCTGCGTCTGTTCCTGTGTTCCTGTATGTTTAACAGAAGGATGAACAAGTCTGTCTGAACCCGAGTGCTTTTTAGTGCTTTTCGTGTGGTTTTAGTGCAGTGTTAGGGCCAGGCTGTGGACTGGGTTGGTGGCTTAAGGGGGAAAAAAATAATAGGTAATCCACTCACGAGGAAGGAAAGACCAATTTTTCAGGAGTTAGATAAAACCGCAACTAACTGTATACTAACTGTATATATTGGATCCAATGTAAACAATGTGGTGTGATTTACATTGGAGAAACGAAAAACTCCATTAAAGCAAGGTGTGTTCAGCACTTGAGGTTGATGGAAAATCAAACTAAATAGACAGAATTGTATAAACACTTTAATCTTCCCAAACATACAGCCTTGTTTTTCGGGTTGGAACATCAGTCGTATTGGAATAAGACGGCTAGACTTAAGAAGGAGGCAGAATGGATTAAGGCCTTAGGGACGATATATCCTCAAGGCCTGAAAGAAGAAAGTTAATTGTATTGTTTGGTGTCTTAGATAATTGAGGTCTAAGTCTCATACAATTGAGGGAGAACGGAATTAATTGCAAGTGCAGATTTTGGATTAGTGCACCAGCGCATAGCTATGATACAGCTAATATCCCCTACCCTAACCCTAACCCAAAAGAGAGATGGGAGCATGGAGCAGAACCCGCATCGTCACATGGATGCCAACAATATCTGTCGATTAATTAACTGATGAACTACGGGCGGTTGACCATGGAGGAAGTAAAAATTGTAAAAGAGAAAATCAAAGACAAAGTCAGACACAATCACAATCCTGGAGACCCCAGCCAACTGGCCACCCACCGCCTCCCCTGGCATTCTTTACATGGAGTCTCAGATGGCCGTCCAATCTGATGATGAGTTTGTTCCTCCTTGTCCATGTCTGGGATCAGCACCTTTATTAATTGATCTTCCTGGATTGACCATGCGTGGCAGACTGGAGGTGCACTCTCACTAATGAAGGGGCCTGAGTGTCTTTTGGGAGTGATGCCATATAGTAGAACCATTTTTTGGTTCCCCAAAGACCCAACCACACGTGAAAGTTCCAGAAAGAACCCTTTACTTATTTAGATCCACAACAACCTCGGTACAGTAACTAACCATGAAGAGATTGTAACACAACTGTGAATTGCCAGTGCCTCCTGATTTTAAATGGACTCTCACTGCATACGATATCACAGGCTCAGTTCAGGTTTTCTAAATCTGTTATGACCTTCTAGGTAGTCCACCATGTATTAAAGATTTGTTTTTTGTCTACATATTAGGAAGTCTTCAAACTAAAAAGAACCAACTTCATATGCAGAAAATCTTGAAATGGTGCTTGGTCAAGCAACGGAGCTACACTCTAACAAATGCTGGATCTTTAGTGGCATTTTATGTTTCTTTACTGGATTGTGTGGTTCCTGGTAGCTCCATTGCTTGGCAAAGAACGTTTTCATGCTGGGGCAAGTTCTCTGCATATGACTTTGGTTCTTTGTGCTTTGAAAAACCTCCTAATATCAGGTCAGGTCAGGTTGGCGAGCATGCACTGGTACAGCACATTGGCACACCCACCACACAATGAAACAGCTCAGGATCCGGGTGGGCAACCCCCCAGCCAGACACGCGGTCCAGTCCCACCCCCTAGAAATGACCATCTATCTGCTGCAATCACATGTTACGTGAGTGTCCCCTTGGCCTGGTCCAGCCACTCAGGTCCTCAACAATGAGGGTTCTGCGAGCCAGACCACCCTTGGGGAATCGTGCCACATGGCCGTAGTTTCGTAACTGACGTTCCCTCACAATGCAGGTCATGTGCCTCATTCGGGACTGCATGAGCATCACAAAGTCACACCAGTGACATCCAAGGACCCTCTGAACAGACCCACATGAAGGAGTCCAGTCTTTATCTCAGGTCACTGGATAGCGTCCATGTCTCACAAACAGGGAGCACCAGGACTCTAAAGACTTGGACCTTCGTCTTTTTGCAGAGATATCGGGAGCACCACACGCCCCTTCCCAGCGACCTCATGACCCCAATGCTCTCCTAAAATGTAGGAAAAAAAAATCTTTAATGCATGGTGGGCTACCTAGCAGGACACTACTGAACTTAGCCTGAGTTGTTGTATGCAGCGAGAGTCCTTTTATAATCAGGAGTTCTTTGTATGTCACAAATCTGTTACCATCTGTTTATGGTTAGTTACTTCATGGAGTCTGTTATGGATCTTAACAAATAAAACATTCTTTCTGAAACCTTCATGTGGATGAGGTCATCTGGGAGCCAAAAACGGTTCCACTAAGGCGTCACTCTGAAGAGCTACTTAGTCACCTTCATTAGTGAGAGTGCACCTCCAGAGTGCTGCCCACGGTCAATCCAGGATGATCGATTAATAAAAGTGGTGATGGCAGATATGGACAAGGAGGAACAAACTCATCATCAGATTGGGCTAACCAGGGGAGACGGTGGGCAGCCAGTTTGGTTGCGGTGTCCAGGATTGATTGCTCTGCCACCTTCAATTTTCGGAGTGTATGAGGAACCACACAACCCCGTAAAGAACCATAAAGTGCCATGAAAGGACCGGTATCTTTAAGAGTGTAGGACATCATGCAGTCAGAACCGTCTGTTTCCATTATTAATGGTGGGACAAGGATTGTGGACTTGATTAGAGTGTAAAATGATGTTCACACAGCCAGGAGTAAGAAGAGAAACAAAACAGAAAACTACCATTGACCAGAGGTGAGCAGTCAGGAATAAAACTAAATGAATAGACTTGTAGAAAATGGCCATGATAAAGGAAAACAATGGTCACTTCAGGGCCGTTTCAACTTTAACTCTTCCTATTAGCGTGGAAGCAGTGGGCACGGCTGAGGTTCAGGTACCCCAAGTAAGCACTCTGACGGGTGTTTTATTTGTGGAGGCCTTGACCGTTGCAGTAAAGAATGTCCTCCAAGAGGTTATCAGTATAATCGGTGGACATCCTTTGCCAGGTCCTCAAGCCACTGTAATGTTTGACAGGGGAAGATGGCAGAAGGGGTCTTCTCACAGCGGTGGACCAGCGTCCTACCCTGCAGCCCACAATAGGCCAGTCACACAAACTGCATGGTCGACATCAAACCTATTTGGACCCTGAATCATCACGGGGGTCTCCTCTTTCCTTCGTCTATCACTGTGGGGCTTTCTCTTTCTGCTACACCTGGGGATCAAACTGTAAGCTTTCTGGTTAAAAAACAAGTCAAGCGTCCCACACCGCCGCTCATTTCTGTCACCTTGGTGTTTATTTATTTTTTTTATATTTTAATAAAATCCAATAACATTCCATACAAGCAAGTCAAGTTTAACTCTTTATGTTGATTTCACTCAGAAATCAACATAAACGTCTGTTGCTGCATGCTGTGGCTGCCAGTTTGCCAAGAATGTGTGGCGGGTTTTCTGCCAGGCTGTCTTCGTGTGACTGGGACAGCAGCATCGGTCACAGTCGCAGTGCGTTACAATCTGGTTTCTGCCTCTTATCATTGTTACGTGGCAATCCTCCCTGGCGAACATCGCTAGTACCACGACTAGCTGGGGACCAGTCAGCTGAAGCTGGAACCTCGATCACTTGTATCAAAAACTGAGTCCGACAATTCATAGTCCAGTTCAGAGATAACATACAAGATGCCGTCCACGGAGTATATTGCTTTACGCATTTGTTTCGATCTCTCGCCAGATATCAGGGCCATTTTGGCCGTTGTGTGCACCTTGCTACTCAAGAGAGTGCAGGGAGTCTCGGTCAAACCAACGAATCTAACTTTTCTTCTAGCAACGAGAGTCCAACTAAAACGTAACGGTTGATTTTGTCACAGTTTATAGTCGATTACTGATTATCATCAACTCCTCCTTTCAACGAAAGTCGACATCAGCCCTGAAAGAGTTAAGAAAGAGCCTTTAAAAGGAGCTCTCAAGGAGCTTGAAAACACTAAACAGTTGGACCGTGTGTTATCGTCTATTTACCCTTTTCTTTGTCAGGTTCGTTATTGGATTGTTCTACTCCCGCACCCTAAATAATAACACACACGCATACATAGATAAACTTACACTCGGACCCTTAACCACAACAGTGCCCTATGAATGAGACCCACACAGTTGGCTAACATTTAGCACTTAAAATACCACACAAATGCGTTAGGTATAATACAACTTGTCACTCTCTCTGCACATCAAGAGACTTATTTATTATCGGCACGAACAACATACGATGTTTTAAATAGACCTCAGACCTAAATATTATTTTTGGTCTCCAAGAAAATATTAAAACATATGAAGACTCAGTATCCTTGACTATAGGCCATTTATCAGCCAAGAACACCTTCTTCTCGTACTGTCCCTAACTATCGAGCGGCGCCCTCACTCTCAGCCTTCAAACCCCGCAGCATAGAGCTAAATGGCAAAATCTCCAGCTACTTCAGGTGCTCTTAGAAATCTACCTTATCACTTCAATCACTCTAAATATTAAGAAACAGCACAAAAAGATGAAAACAAGTTACTATTTATTAAAGAACAATAATAAGTAATAGAAAATAAGTTCGAGAGTAAAGTCTGGATAAAATAGTCTTTAAAAACAGCTTACTGAAAGGAATCAGTGATGTCAAGGATGAAAGTCCCAGGCGGCGCTTGATTTAGCAATCGATGTTCATGAGAATGCTGTTAGCTGACGATCGGATGAAAGCTGCTTACACGTTTCTTTGTTTTATTCTCTGACGTGGCTCTTCCATCGTCGCTGTTTCTCTTCTTCTTCTGCTTCTGACGTTGCTTAAAATGAGGCATATTTATTATAAAGTTTCATGCCGTGGTTTCACAACACATGAATGTTCCATGCACCTGATTGGCTGGCTGTCAATATGATGGATGAATTTTGCTCCCCAGGTAATAAAGTTCTTTGATATTGCCTCAGTTTTTCCTTTCCCAGGCCATAAACCCAATTGATGTCAAAGATGCCAATCTGTAAAGTAATCAATAGCCTGAGGTTTCAGGTCAGGCTTCCTTTCCCAGGCTGTAAACCAAATTAGCACTAAGGTGTGAACAACTGTTATAAAAGTGAGGTATAATGAAGAGGATATGTCTTTTTTATTATAATGCCTCCTACATCTGAATTCATCTTGTTGGGTTTGAGCAAAATGTAATACAGAATAAGATGTAGATTTTATACACCACAACAGACCGTTAAACAAATCAAAGTAATATTAAACAAAGTAACGTGATACAGTGGAACCTCGAGATACAAGTTTAATTCGTTCCAGCACTGAGCTCGTATAGTGAATTTCTCGTATCTAGAACAAACTTCGCCATTGAAAATAATGGAAATCCAGTTAATCTGTTCCGCACCCCCAAAAATATCAACATAAAAATTAATTTTCCTAACAAATAATACTGATAAATAATATATACAAGTGGAACCTCGGTTTGCAAGTAACTTGGTTTACGAGTGTTTTGCAAGTCGAGCTAAATTTTTTAATAAATTTTGACTTGATAAACGAGCGATGTCTTGCAATACGAGTAGTATGGATACACTTTGTCTGCTGAGCGTCATGTGATCACAACTGAGCTGATGGTTCTTCTCTCTCGCGCGTCTCTCTCCTTATCTCTCTCGCTCTCGCTCGCATCTCTCTCTCTCTCTCTCTCTCTCTCTCTCTCTCTCTCTCTCTCCTTATCTCTCTCCTCGCTCGCTCTCTCTCTCTCTCTCTCCTTATCTCTCTCTCTCGTGCACGCATCTCTCTCTCTCTCTCTCTCTCCTTATCTCTCTTGCTCGCTCGCTCGTGCCTCTCTCTCTCTCTCTCTCTCTCCCTCCTGTTGAGGGCAATCGTCTCCTATTCTCTGTCTGCATGTCTGCGATATTTTTGGATACGCTTATACGGCGAACTGCTACAGCACAGCAAACAATGAAATCACAAGCGCACAAACGCATAGATCCTCACGCTACGGGAGAACAAGGAACACTGAGTGAGCTGACGGGATGGCAGCGTCAGCTTGGGTGAATCCCCGAGTCGAGGATCGGATCGGGAAAACGCGTCACACATACCCACAGCCTGGTCGTGGCTCTTTACGCAAGCCAATGCTCGTATTTAGATCCGAATTTTTCGCTCATACTTTCCTCTTATCTTGAATTTCTCGTATACAGAGGTGATCGTATCTCGAGGTTCCACTGTACTTGACACTTCTAAAAGCAGCTCTGTGTCATATTGTCACACATTTCCGATTTGTTTAATGGTCCAACTGTTTCGTGTTTTCAAGCTACACGAGAGCTCATTTTAAAGGTCTTCCAAGTTCTTCATGGACCTTTGCTTTGTGCACTATGGGCCTTCGCCAAACTGTCTCGTAGCGTAGCGTTGACCAACCTGTCATAGTACACTGAAGCATTAAGATTGTCCTTTACTGAAAGTAAGGGGCTGCCAGTGGCGTAGCTAGGGTGGGGCAAGGGGGGACATCTGTCCCCGGGTGCAGCATCCAGGGGGCACCAAATTGATGTTACGAAATATTAGAATGAAATGTTTTCCATTCTTAAACGCACTAAAAAATAAATGAAGATGTATTTTCAAATCTGAGAGTTGGTCTTCCGATTTTACTGACTGTTGGAACCTCCGTCGCCAGATGTGAAAGATCTTTCAGTAAATTAAAACTTATCTTCTCCTACCTGAGATCATCCATGGCACAGGAAAGACTGTCAGCCTTGGCTTTTCTGAGTGTGGAGCGGGCGGTGACCGACAGCAGACATTCTGATGAACTCATCCATAAATTTGCAGCAGCAAAGGCTAGGAAAATTTCTCTTTGAAGTTCATAATTACATTCATAAGTACATACTTTATACTTCATTTTAAGATTATTATATTATTATATCCAATGTAATGCTTAAGTTTTTGCAATGTTATATTTGAATAATATTTTTCAATAATTATATTTTCGAACTACCATGTTGTCTTAATTATTTTACTTCGTTCTATCTTTATAAATTTAGTGAAACCTTGAAAATATACACATAAAAGTGCTTTAAAAAATGAAAACTATTTAAAATAAAAAATATGACATTTTTTCCTTAAAATACTATTATTTTAAATACATTTTTTTAAATTTTCTTTCCCTTCCCCATTGCATTTTGGCAACCAGGAGGGGGCGTGAAATCTTCAGTTGTCCCCGGGCGCTGACAACCCTAGCCATGCCTCTGGGGGGCAGCTTAGCCCAAACCCTGACTAACAGCCCCCCACCATCATTTTCCCTCCTTCACCAAACTTCACAGTTGGCACAATGCAGTCAGGCAGGTAATGTTCCCCCGGAGGACCCAGACTCGCTCATCTGACGCGTGAGCCGTCACTCTGTAGATCACGTTTCCACCGCTCCATCTGACGCTTGGCAGGAGGCTTGCATGCAACTGCTCAGCCATAGAAACCCATTCCAGAAAGCTCCTTCTGCTTACATTAATGCCAGTGGAAGTTTGGAACTCTTCAGCAATAGAATCAGCACAGCGTTGGTGATTTTTGCGCACCATGCACCCGCAGCAGCCGTTGACCCCGCCCTGTGACTTTACGTGGTCTTCCACTTCGTGGATGCATTGCCTTTGTTCCCAAACGCTTCCACTTTTTCCAATAAAATCACTTACAGTTGATCATGGAATATCCAGTTGGGATGAAACTTCACAAACCATCTTATTGCACAGGTGACATCCATAAGCGACACCGGTGCCAGGCTCGAAGTTACCGAGCTCTTCAGAATGAGCCATTTCATTTCACAAATGTTTGTAAATGGAGGCTGCATGGCCAGATGTTTGATTTTATACACCTCTGGTAAAGGGGCTGAATTCAATAATTAAGAGGGGTGTCCCAATACTTTTGTTCATCAGTTGTGGCATTCAAGTGATGAATGATTGGTATGCCAATTGTACAATACAATACAATACATTACACTGTGTGCACAATTATTAGGCAAGTGAGTATTTTGACCATATCATCATTTTTTATGCGTATATTCCAACTCCAAGCTGTATTAACTTGAATGCTTATTGGATTTCAGCACGTCAGGTGATGTGTATTTGTGTAATGAAGGAGGGTGTGGCCTAAGGAGATCAACACCCTATATCAAGGTGTGCAGAATTATTAGGCAGCTCGTTTTCCTCAGGCAAAATGGGCCAAAAGAGATTTAACTGACTCTGAAAAGTCAAAAATTGTAAAAAGTCTTTCAGAGGGATGCAGCACTTTTGGAATTGCTAAGATATTGGTGTGTGATCACAGAACCATCAAACATTTTGTTGCAAATAGTCAACAGGGTCGCAAGAAACGTGTTGAGAACAAAAGAAGCAAATTAGCTGCCAAAGATTTGAGAAGAATCAAACGTGAAGCTACCAGGAACCCATTATCCTCCAGTACTTTCATATTCCAGAGCTGCAACCTACCTGGAGTGCCCAGAAGTACAAGGTGTTCAGTGCTCAAAGACATGGCCAAGGTAAGGAGGGCTGAAACCCAACCACCACTGAACAAGAAACATAAGTTGAAACGTCAAAACTGGGCCAAGAAATATCTGAAGACAGATTTTATGGACCGATGAGATGAGAGTGACTCTTGATGGACCAGATGGATGGACCTGTGGATCAGTAATGGGCACAGAGCTCCACTCCAACGTGGAGGTGGGGTACTGGTATGAGCTGGTATTTTTAAAGATGAGCTAGTTGGACCTTTTGCATTGAAGATGAACTCAAAATCAACTCCCAAACCTACTGCCAGTTTTTCAAGACACTTTCTTCAAACAGTGATACAGGAAAAGACCATGATTTTATGCAGGCCAATGCTCCATCACTTGCATCGAAGTTCTGCACTGCGTGGCCAGCCAGTAAAGGCCTTAAAGATGAAGGAATAATGACATGGCCCCCCTTCCTCATCTGACCTAAACCCTATCGAGAACTTGTGGGCACTTCTTAAACGCTAGATTTACGGGGGAGAAAAACAATCCACCTCTCTGAAGAGTGTCTGGGAGGCTGTAGTCACTGCTCCACAAAAAGCTGATCGTCAACAGATCAAGAAACTGACAGACTCCATGAATGGAAAGGCTTATGACTGTTATTGGAAAGAAGGGGGGCTATATTGGTCATTGATTGATTGATTGATTTTTTTTGAAATGTCAGAGATGTTTATTTGTAAATTTTGAGGTGTTTGTCTATTATTCTCACTATAACAGATGAAAAGAAACAAGTGAGATGGGAACATTTTCATTTTTCCTTTAGTTGCATAATAAATCTGCACACTAATAGTCGCCTAATAATTGTGCGCACATATGTATTCCCCTGATGATGTTCACACTCACATTTCCGTTGTGAAACATTCAGGTTTCAGGTTTATTAACATTTTGGATTGACTGATTGCACTGTGTTTGTTCCATATTAAAATGAATCCTCAAAAATACAACTTGCCTAATAATTCTGCACTCCCTGTATAATACAATTGGTTTTTGTGTGACCCAAAATCATACAAGAAAGTATCACAATGGGCTTTAACAGGCTCTCAGCCTTGACCCTCTAATGCAGGGGTGTCGAGGTCCAGTCCTGGAGGGCCACAGTGGCTGCAGGTTTGGTCTAATCATCGCCTTAATTAGTGATCAGTTTTTGCTGCTAATTAACATGTTTTGCCTTTGTTTTAATTGATGTGACTCAGACCCCTTTGTTGTTTCTTTTTCCTTAATTAGCAGCCAAACGATAATGAGACACAAAACATGACCAGCTAACCTGTGCCCATCACACAATAGCTGAAAATAAAGAAAACTGAAAGTCTTAGTAAAACAGAAAATCAGTAGTTTTAGAAATGGCAGCTGTGGCAGAATGAAAGCAGCAACAAGCCATGGAATTAAATGACGGGTTTAATTAACAGCAAGAATTGGCTTCTCATTAAGAAACTGCTTGGAGTGAAATTGGTTGGAGTTTGAATCCCCAGTTTAATTGGTCATCTGTGGGTTCGTTTCACGTCTCATTTCTGTTTGGCTGTCATTTAATGAAGAAAAGAATCAACTCAGGGCACTGAATCCTTAAAAACAGGGCTAAAGAAAAGAAGTTAATTAGCAGGGAAACCTGCGGCCTCATGTATAACGCCGTGCGTAGAACTCGCACTATAACATGGCGTAAACACAAAAGCCGAAATGTGCTTACGCACAGAAAAATCCAGATGCAGGAATCTGTGCTACTCCAACTTCCACGTTCTTCCGCTGCATAAATCCCGATCAGCGTGAAAAGTAACGCTCGTGCACACGCATTATGTAACGCCCCAACTCCTCCCAGAATTACGCCTCTTTGAATATGCAAATCAATATAAATCGCCCTTAAGCGCAGCCTTCTGTGAAAAGACAATGGGAAAAGCACGGGGGAAAATATAAGAATTTCAGCGAATACCAAGTGGAGGCAAAGGAAAACATACATTTGTTCAAATAAACCGTGGTATAATCAACAAAATGAAGTTGATCAAGTGACATAGCGTGTTGGAGAAACTTGAAAGCTCACGTTCACAAAATCGCACAGTGCCGGAAATAAAAAAGAAGTCACATATCAAAGTCGCCGTGAAAAGCCGAGTTGTAGCCCACTGTCTGAGTGTCATATGAAAGTTTATTAGGGTACAGAGAAAAAAGGCACACGGTGGGGAAAAAGCACGAAATGTCAACTTCAATCTCGACATTTCCACTTTAATCACGTAGTTTATTTTGTCATTAAAGTAGAACATCATAAACTTCATCTTAAAATCATTTAATTAACCAGTTTCTCAAATCACATCGTAATTAAAGTAGCACGTTAAATGTTTTGTTTTGTATTTGATCTTCTATGTGCTCTGTGTGTGTGAATCACTACTTGCTTCTTAAACCGCTCTCTTCCTCCAACTGGACACAGAATCCATTACATTCGTGATATTACAGCTCTCTGAATAACTAAAATACTGAGATGTATACGTGATATCATTTTCATGATGATAGGAGTTAAAGCACGTTATTAAACATGTGTTTCACTTCGATGAAATAATTTATTGCAGCAGTACTCAGGGGTGGCTCTAGACTTGTGGTGGCACTGGGCAGAGGAAGAATCGGTGGCTCCTTCGCCCGCCAATGTCAGTAAGGTAGCTTATCACGGTGGATGGCCTCGTCCGTTGTAGACACTGCATAGCCGCCTCGTGCTCATGACACAAGCGTTTAACTTTTGCTGAAATTTGTCGCTGCGTTTTTAGCTGTGTTGTTATTTTCTCTTTCTGTTTTATATTCAATATATATTGGCGTGGCCGTCACTGCAGTCAGTGCTTTTCTTTCCCCAAGTAACCGATCGCCACACAATCAGCTCTGTAATAGACGTTAAGCCATCTGTAAGCTTAGCGCCGATTCTTCAAAACGCTTAAAGAACATTGAAATATCTTCGTAGTACATGTTTAATTATTCTATCCTTCACGACACTCCCAGTGAAGAATATAGATTATTTAAATGAAGTTAAAGTTTTATCTGTATAATATAATAAACATATTTTGCTGCATTTCACCTTAAAAATGATATTGTCATCATATGTAAATACGCGCTTTATAAAGTGGCTCAGGTTGTGAGATATTATAACTGTAGTGCAAGTTTACAGTGAGGTGATTGTACTTATAAGTCCTAACAGTTCTACAAGGAGCAATTGATTGAGTGCATTTAAAGTTCTTGGGATAAAACTGTTTGTGAACCGCGAGGTCCGTACAGGAAAGGCTTTGAAACGTTTTGCCGTGGCTGAGACAGCGTGTCCTTGAAGCTGTATACCGATAATTCTCTTTCCGATCAGCTGCTGCTGTGATTCACACTCAGATACAGTGATATAAATACTCTGAGTGGTGCAGTGAGAGTAATATGGAAAAAGATGATCCGCTGTGGCAACTCCTAACGGGAGGAGCTGAAAGAAGAAGAAGAAGAAGAAGAAGAAGAGGAAGGTGCAGTGAGAGTAACGACGCTAAAGCAGTTCTAGTATTTTGGAATACTATGGCTGTTCCCTGGACCATTATATTGTTACAAGTTAATTACAATCAGATGCGTTACACTAATAAACAATATGCGGTTAGTTTCCGTGTATTTATAAAGCCGTGTCAGGAAAATAAAGAGTAACCACACAGGAACAGTAGCATTGCTTTGACGCTGGGTGCCGCCAGTCTGCAAAACCGAGCGGAGAACTTGCGTACGACAAGCTATGAGGTACCGTGGAAAAGTGCGTGGCTTTACGCCAAGTGTAGGTTTTATACATCGCGATTTGAACGTGGAAAAGTTCTTATGCAACATTTTAGTGCATACGCACCATTTATACATGAGGCCCCTGGTCACTTATTACAAAAACCTGCAGCCGCTGTGGCTCCCCAGGCCTTTGGTTTGACACCCCTGCTCTAAGAAGAGAAGACCCTTGTAGGGAAAAAAATGGAAGAAGCCTCGGTGAAGGCCGTTCAAACAGAGACCCCTTTCCAGGTGGGTTGGCCGTGCAGTGAGTGTCAAAGAGAATAAGGGGGTCAGTACAACACAATACAACGCACAGAACAGAAGACAAGTCATCCTCAGCTCCGCCACCACCAGCCGGACTGTTGACGCAAGGCAGGTTCAGTGGCGTAGCTCGAGTTTGTGCCGCTCGGGACGGGGAGAGGTGGCGCCTCAACATATCTGAATAGGTTAACCCATTTACATAGAAAATTAAAATGACGTACCGTATAGAGAAAAATTAGGATACATTTTGCATAGATTTATTCATATATAGAGAAACAGCAATCATTTTTCACATATAATTAATTATAAACATCAACTAGACAAGTATATAGTATAGACGCACTGATTAGTAACAAGCTGGTGAAGTTTGCAGATGATACAAAGACAGGTGGATTAGCAGATAATTTGAAATCCGTTAAATCATTACAGAAGGACTCATTACAGAAGGGCAGATGACATTTAATGTCAGTAAATGTAAAGAATTACACATAGGAAATAAAAATGTGAGGTTTGAATACACAATGGACGGTCGGAAAATTGACAGTCCACCTTATGAGAAGAACTTAGGAGTTGCAGTGGACTCTAAGCTATCAACTTCCAGACAGTGTTCAGAAGCCATTAAGAAGGCTAAGAGAATGTCAGGTTATATAGCGCCTTGATGTGTGGAGTACAATAACAACAACAACATTTATTTCTATAGCACATTTTCATACAGATAATGTAGCTCAAAGTGCTTTACATGATGAAGAAAAGAGAAATGAAAGACAAAGTAAGAATTAAAATTAGACAACACTAATTAACATAGAATAAGAGTAAGGTCCAATGGCCAGGGAGGACAGAAAAAACAAAAAAAAAAAACTCCAGACGGCTGGAAAAAAAAAATAAAATCTGCAGGGGGTCCACAAGACCACCCAGCCCACTCTGGGCATTCTACCTAACATAAATGACCTCAATCGGTCCTCATTGTATTCAGGGTTCTCATGGAAGGACTTGATGATGATGGTCATGTAGACTTCTGGCTTTCAATCCATCAATGTAGGACATCACAGTGCTTTGATCAGGTGGTGGTGGTGCAGGTCAACATGACAGAAATCCAGAAAAAGAACAGAAGAGAAAGTAGGGGTTAGTATGGATTTTAGAGCCACCATGAATAGTAATTATAATGAATTGAATATACAGAGCATCAGGATTAAATGAAGGTGAAGTTATGAGAAGGCCATGTTACACTAATGAGTTTTCAGCAGTCTTTTAAAGAGCTCCACCGTATCAGCCTGGTGAATTCCTACTGGCAGGCTAATCCAGATTTGAGACTCATAACAGCAGAAGGCCGCCTGCCCGCCTCACCACTTCTTTTAAGTTTTGCTCTTGGAATTCTAAGCAGACCCTCATTTGAAGATCTAAGGTTAGGATTTGGAGTGTAAGGTGTCAGACACTCCGATATATAAAATGGAGCAGATTATTGAAGGCTTTGTAAACCATCAGCAGGATTTTAAAGTCAATTCTGAATGACACCGGTAACCAGTGCAGTGACACCAGGACTGGGGTGATGTGCTCGGATTTTCTTTTCCTAGTTAGGATTCTAGCAGCTCCATTCTGCACTCATTGTAGTCGATTGATGTCTTTTTTTGGGTGGTCCTGAGAGGAGTGCGTTACGGTAATCTAGTCGACTGAAAACAAAAGCCTGAACTAATTTCTCAGCGTCTTTCACTGTTATAAGAGGTCTAACTTTTGTTGTATTTCTTAAGTGTAAAAATGCTGTCCTAGTGGTCTGATTAATATGCAATTAAGTCACAAATTAATCAGTAATATATGATTAAGTGCCAAGAGGTTCTGATCAACCTTTATAACACACTGGTGAGGCCTCATCTGGAGTACTGTGTGCAGTTTTGGTCTCCAGGCTACAAAAAGGACATAACAGCACTAGAGAAGGTCCAGAGAAGAGCAACTAGGCTGATTCAGGGCTACAGGGATGAGTGATCAGGAAAGATTAAAAGAGCTGAGCCTTTACAGTTTAAGAAAAAGAGGATTAAGAGGTGACATGATTGGAGTGTTTAAAGTGATTAAGGGAATTAGTCCAGTGGATTGAGACTGGGAATTTAAAATGAGTTCATCAAGAACACAGGGTCACAGCTGGAAACTTGTGAAGGGTAAATGTCACACAAACATTATGAACGTTTTCTTCATACAGAGGAGCATAGACACACGGAATAAGCGACAAATAGCATGAAAGTATTAAACATAGGAGGTAAAAAATGTGTCGATTAAATATACAATGAGAGATTTGAATATCAAGAGTCCACCTTATGAGAAGGATTTAGGAGTTGTAGTGGACTCTAAGCTATCAACTGCCAGTCAGTGTTCAGAAGCCATTAAGAAGGCTAAGAGAATGTCAGGTTATATAGCGCCTTGATGTGTGGAGTACAAGTCACAGGAGGTTCTGCTCAACCTTTATAACACACTGGTGAGGCCTCATTTGGAGTCCTGGGTGCAGTTTTGGTCTCCATTGAGATGGACCTGGGAGTCTTAGTGTCCTGGTCACTGTCTATGTGTAGGCAGAGGACACAAGTCATCAAAACATCTAATAGAATGTCAGGTTATATAGCGCCTTGATGTGTGGAGTACAAGTCACAGGAGGTTCTGCTCAACATTTATAACACACTGGTGAGGCCTCATCTGCAGTCCTGTGTGCAGTTTTGGTCTCCAGGCTACAAAAAGGACATAACAGCACTGGAGAAGGTCCAGAGAAGAGCGACTAGGCTGATTCAGAGCTACAGGGGATGAGTGATGAGGAAAGATTAAAAGAGCTGAGCCTTAACAGGAGATGAAGAGGAGACCTGACTGACTGAAGTGTTTAAAATGATGAAGGGAATTAGTCCAGTGGATCGAGACACAGTTGGAAACTTGTGAAGGGGAAATTTCGCACAAATATTAGGAAGTTATTCTTTAAATAAAGAACAATAGACAGTTGGAATAAGTGACCAAGTAGTGTGGTAGACAGTAAGACTTCAGGGACTTTCAAAACTCGACTTGATGCTTTTTGGAAGAAATAAGTGGAGAGGGCTGGCGAACTTTATTGGGCTGAATGGCCCGTTCTCATCTAGAGGGTTCGACTGTTCTAATTATCAGTTTAATTTAATTACGCTGTGAAAACCACAACCAGTGTAGTCTACAAGTGATAGGTGGGGATGTTTTCTGCACAGATCAACAACGCATTCTGATTGATAACGAAACAAAATTATAAATAGAAATTCTTTTCGGTGTGATGTTTAGGTTTATTTTTGTTATTGCCTCATAAATTTCAACTGCTGTGTCTGATGCTGTCACAGAAGGACAGTCTGAAAATTATTTTTGAAACATTTGTGGATAAAAATCAGAGGATTTTGCCTTTTTCATTCATGAGTGATATTTTTCCAAACTCTGCTGCTTACACACGAATTGCTTTGAGCCTTTTGACCATTCATGCCCCCTCCCAAAATGTGCCACCCGAGGCATACCGCCCCCTCCGCCCGTCCCCTAGCTACACCACTGGCAGGTTGGGCCCTTGGATTCCTGCGGTTGGCACTTACCCTCTGTGTGCCTCTACAGAAGTCGAGATGCCAGGCCTCATCTGTCCAGTCTTCAGCTGTTCAGTTTTTGGTGCGCCTGTGCCCACTGCGCTCTCAGCTTTCTGTTCTTGGCTGACGGGGTGGGGGGGCCGACGTGGTCTTCTGCTGCTGTAGGCCAAGGCTTCCCAAAGTTCATTGTGCTGTCCTTTCTGAGATGCTTATCTTCGTGATTGGATGCATTGCACTGCTGCCACATGATTGGCTGGATAAGCAGCTGTTCCTAATAATTTTCTCCGGAGGACCCCCAATACGAGACCCCCAATTACCCCCTGGTTATTTAGCACATGCTGCCTACCCTGAAAAGTGCTCTGTTGGAAAATCAAGCATCCAGATGAACGAAAGTAAACTCATTCCTTGTCTGCTTTGAGAGTTTGTGGGCTGCGGGAGATGTAGAAATATTTATGTTGTGTTTGCAGGAAATTACTCAGAAACTGCCAAGAAGCACAAATGATAACAAGCGGACATTTTCATCACTTCCTTCATTTCCATTATTTTTGTCTCTTTGTTCCTTCTTGAGTGACACACTGAATTTGTTTTTTAATTTTGAACTGTTCATGGTGGGAACCGCTTAATTGGCCTTTTTGAATTGCTGAGCATTTGGTATTTTCACCGATGTTAAAAGTGACAATTATGAATAGTTCCTTTAATATGGAATGCTTCCTCTTTTTGAAAGGGGTTCCGGTTGACCAAGTCTTAATAACGCACGTTCATCCTGAGCGGTCAAGTGTCACCTGAAATCTACGACATTGCCAAAAACAACTGCAGAGTTCCTCAGAAATTCTTTGGAGTGAGTTCAAAATTCACAAAATGTGTCCTTTGCCAGATTGGGGGGCGGGCGGGGGCAGACTGGGATGTGTGCCAATGAACACCACCTTGACGTTCATGAACTCTGAGAGCAGACATACATCAGAGATTCAGTGTCAGCTGGCATACGGACCCTTGCTGAGTGGCATATGGAGGGGTTGCCGGAGTGGGTACGGGCACAGGGGCCACAGAAGACCTCAGCTTCAAAGTATACTAAAATATCTGCATGAAACCATACCAGAATGTAAAGCCTAAAAATGTTTCATTGTTAAATATCCCGTGATAATTTATTTGAAATGATGCCAGCAACCTGGTGAAGACCCTTACCCACCCAATGCCTTGAAATGGTTCAATGGGCATCTAGTAGTCATGCTGAGGATAAACCAGGGTGCGTGAGAGAGACTCAAAACAGATAAGAATAAAATAATAAAAGCTGGTAAATATCCAGTGTAAGAGAAGGAGACGACACCAATAAAGAGTTGGGGTACCAACCTGGTCACCCCAAATAACTGGAATGCAAAAACAAAGAAAAAATACGCAATGATTCTAATTCTGAAACCGTTTCTAAGGTGCGAGTTTGTTGTATAATGAAGTGAAAAACATGGCAAAGGTGTAAGGTCTGCTAGAATTCCAAAAAATAAAAACAGGCCAGGACATTCACAGACCTGCCCAGTTGTGGCTACTGGAAGGTGTGGAGCTCCACGCTAGTCAGGGAACGTTGGAACAATCTGGATTAGAACAGGCCGTTCAGTCCAACAACGCTCACCAGTGCTGTCCACTTAAGTCCCCCAAACAAGGCCAAGTCGAGTTTTGAAAGACCCTAAAGTCCTGCTGTCCACCACGCTACTTGATCACTTATGAATGCGAAGAAAAACTTCCTAATGTTTGTGCGAAATTAACCCTTAACAAGATTCCAACTGTGTCCCCGTGTTCTTGATGAACTCATTTTAAAGTCACCATCTCGATCCACTGGGCTAATCCTCTTCATCATTTTAAACACTTCAGTCAGTCAGGTCTCCTCTTCATCTCCTGTAAAGGCTCAGCTCTTTAAATTTTTCCTCCTAACTCATCCCCTGTTGCCCTGAATTAGCCTAGTCGCTCTTCTCTGGACCTTCTCCGGTGCTGTTATGTCCTTTTTGTAGCCTGGAGACCAAAACTGCACCCAGGATTCCAGATGAGGCCTCACCAGTGTGTTATAAAGACTTGAGCAGAACCTCCTGTGACTTGTACTCCACACATCAAGGCGCTATATAACCTGATATTCTGTGAGCCTTCTTAATGGCTTCTGAACACTGTCGGGAAGTTGATAGCTTAGAGTCCACTATGACTCCTAAATCCTTCTCATACGGTGTACTTGCCATTTTCAGACCACCCATTGCATATTCAATCTTCACATTTTGACTTCCTATGTTTAATACTTTACATTTACTGACCTGCTATTTGTCGCTTATTCTATGTGTCTGTGCTCCTCTGTGTGGAGAAAAAGTTCATAATGTTTGTGTGACAAACTTAGCAAGTTAGCTCAGCAAGATTCCAACTGTGTCCCCGTGTTCTTGATGATCTCATTTTAAAGTCACCGTCTCGATCCACTGGGCTAATCCCCTTCATCATTTTAAACACTTCAGTCAGTCAGGTCTCCTCTTCATCACCTGTAAAGGCTCAGCTCTTTTAATCTTTCCTCCTAACTCATCTCCTGTAGTCCTGGAATCAGCCTAGTTGTTCTTCTCTGGACCTTCTCTAGTTCTGCTATGTCGTTTTTCTGGCCTGGAGACCCAATCTGCACACAGGACTCCAGATGAGGCCTCACCAGTGTGTTATAAAGCCTGAGCAGAACCTCCAGTGACTTGTTCTCCACACGTCAAGGCGCTATATAACCTGACATTCTGTTTGCCTTCTTAATGGTCTGGCAGTTGATAGTGATGAGTTCTCTGTGAGTCATGAGGTGGACTTTCAAATTACAGACATCCCATTGTGTATTCAGACTTCACATTTTTTACTTCCTATGTGTAATGCATTCACTCATTTTAAAAATCATTGTCCACAAATCTGCCCAAGCCTGTCTGCTGTCCAAGTCCATCTGTGATGATTCAGTAGATTCTTGATGATCTGCCAATCCACCTGTCTTGGTATCATCTGCAGACTTAACCAGCTTGTTATTTACATTCCTGTCCAAATCAGTTATATATATATATAGTGACAAAACTGAGGTTCTCCTCATTGGTACAAAATCAACGTCATCCAAAGCTGATTATTTTTCATTTGTTATTGATAAGGGGCGGCACGGTGGCGCAGTGGGTTCACTTCCCGGGTCCTCCCTGCGTGGAGTTTGCATGTTCTCCCCGTGTCTGCGTGGGTTTCCTCCCACAATCCAAAGACATGCAGGTCAGGTGGATTGGCGATTCTAAATTGGCCCTAAGTGTGTGCTTGGTGTTTGTGTTTGTTCTGCGGTGGGTTGGCGCCCTGCCCAGGATTGGTTCGTGCCCTGTGTTGGCTGGGATTGGCTCCAGCAGACCCCCGTGACCCTGTATTCGGATTCAGCGGGTTAGACAATGGATGGATGGATGTTATTGATAATTTCTCTGTCTCCCCTTCTCCACAGGTGTCATCCTTGACAGTACTTTATCCTTTCAGTCCCACATCAGTAACATCTCCCAGACTCCATATTTCTACTCTGTGTAACTTTAATCGTATTCACCCCCCGTCCCTCACTCCTCACACCACTGCTATCCTCGTTCATAGCCTCGTCACTTCTCCTCTGGATTACTGCAATTCCCTTTTCTATCTCGCAAATCTCTTTATAAGCTTCAACTGGTCCAGAATTCAGCTGCCCACCCACATCATTACTAGAGCCCCCTCTATTTACCACATCACTCCCGTCCTGCAGCAGCTTCATTGGCTTCCAGTTTAGTTCCGAATTCAATTCAAAATTCACCTACTAACTTTTAAGGCTCTCCATAACATCATCCCTCCATATCTGTCTGACCTCCTCCATGTTGCCATTCACTCCTGCATCCTCAGAATCCTCTTCCTCCATCCACTTGACTGTCCCCTTCGCCCTTCTTACCACTATGGGGGGCTCAGCATTCAGTTGTTCTGCTCCTCAGCTCTGGAACTCACTACCATCTGAGCTTAGAAATATTGAATCATTCTCACTTTTTAAATCTAAACTTAAAACTCATTTGTTTAAGACGGCTTTTTCTCTTTGATTACAATTGATCTGTCTGATTTGAACTTCTGTATTTTACTTTTGTTTATAATCTGTTTTTTCTATTGTTTGGTGTCCTTGAGTGTTTAGAAAGGCGCCTACAAATAAATAAAATGTATTATTATTATTATTATTATTAAAAATAGCAGCCGCCCCATCATTGCCCCCTGCTGGTCACCACTCTTAACATCAGTCAGTTCTGATGAGGTTCCTCGCACCATCACCCTCTGCTTCCTGTGTCTGCGCCAATTCTGCACCCATCTAAAAACATCACCCTGAACTCCCAGGTCTTTTAGTTTGATGTCCACCCTCTCAAATGCTTTCTGATTTTCACGATAAATCATCTCACAAGCTCCACTCTGGTCATATCCTTTTGTTGCTTCTTTATAGAATTCCAGCAGGTTATTAAAACGCGACTCCATGCTGACTGTTCAGTAAAACTCCTCTTCTTGTCATGTGTTGCTCAATCAGTCAGTCAGTCATTATCCAACCCGCTATATCATAACTACAGGGTCACGGGGGTCTGCTGGAGCCAATCCCAGCCAATCCCAGGGCGCAAGGCAGGAAACAAACCCCGGGCAGGGCACACACACACCTTAGGGACAATTTAGGATCACCAATGCACCTCACCTGCATGTCTTTGGATTGTGGGAGGAAACTGGAGACATGGGGAGAACATGCAAACTCCACACGGGGAGGACCCAGGAAGAGAACCCTTAAGGGTCTCCTAACTGTGAGACAGCAGCTCCACCACTGCGCCACCCGTTGCTCAATCTTCTCCTTAATAATTCCTTACCTTAATTTTCCAGTGATTCACATTAAGCTTACTGACCTATAATTGCTTGGATCTGCCATCCATCCATTATATAACCCGCTGAATCCGAACACAGGGTCACGGGGGTCTGCCGGAGCCAATCCCAGCCAACACAGGGCACAAGGCAGGAACCAATCCTGGGTAGGGTGCCAACCCACCGCAGGACACACACACAAACACACCAAGCACACACTAGGGCCAATTCAGAATCACCAATCCACCTAACCAGCATGTCTTTGGACTGTGGGAGGAAACCGGAGCGCCCGGAGGAAACCCACGCAGACACGGGGAGAACATGCAAACTCCACGCAGGGAGGACCCGGGAAGCGAACCCAGGTCTCCTAACTGCGAGGCAGCAGCGCTACCACTGCGCCACCATGCCGCCCTGCTTGGATCTGCTTTTTATATAATGGGACAATATTTGCCATTTTCCAGTCCTTCAGAATTTCCCCAGTGCACAGTGACTCCCTAAAAGTAAGAGTTAATAGTTTCTATCTGTACTCATGTAACGGATCGCCCGGACCACAGACAGACACCACGCTGTGGTCACACAGCACACCTTTATTCTACGTACTGGCACAGCACACAATAATAACCCACAGTGCTGACAATACCCTCACAGTACTCAGTCCTTTCTTCCATTTGTCCAAAAAGCTCCACTCCTGTGCTCTCCTCCTAGCTCGGTCCACTGCCACCCGACTCCAGCTCCTGAGTTGTGTCTCCTTTTATAGAGGACCCGGAAGTGCTCCAGCTGTTCCCTGATTAGCTTCCGGCTGCACTTCCGGGTGAGATGGCAGTCCTGCACAGGAGGGCACAGTCGTTCTCCAAACGCCCCCTGGTGGTGTTCGTGAGCCACAGCAGGGTTGAACGCCCCTGCTCTGTGGCAGCGTAGCAAACCTGTCGTCCATCGTCCAGGGCCGGGCGAGTATCGCAGCCGCCTGTTACACTCACTAACCTCCTCAAGGACTCTGTGATAAAGATTATGTGGTCCTTATAATTTGTTTGATTTCAGCCTATTTGAAGGTCTGGAGGTCCAGCCTAGTCAGGAGGCACGTGACCGCCACCCTCAAAATCATGATGTTCTGAAGTACCTGTCTAGTGTACGGTGAAGATTGGGTTGTGGGGGGAATTTGCTGACTCAGAGTAACAAAAACAAGATTGTATGCAGGTCATGTGTTTCCACAGCTTACAGCATTTGTAGCCAGACCCCCCTCAGATATGGCATAACCCCAGGGAGCCAGCCCCCCAACTACTACCTGCAGGCTTCTGCTTACACACATCAGAAAATGAGGAGCTCAAACTATACCAAAATACCCTGCAAGGGAGAGGGAAACCGTAAACCTCAGGCTTTGTGAGACAACCCAAGAATTTATTGGCAAGAAAAAGGCCATAAATCAAATATATGAATTTTCTTTAAGGCAATCCGTCAAAGTCTAAAAACAGAATCAAAAATACACAAAAAAAAAAAAATTGAAAAACAAATACTCACAAAACTTCAAAGACCTGAGGGAAGCCATCTCATTTAGAAAATAACGGTGGAGGACGGTCCATCAGGTTTGATATCATGGTGGTCTTGCTCATTGTGGGGGGGAGTCAGGGGGACATTTAAGATAAATGGCACACAAATAACAAACCTAATCAATCATTTAATAACAACAGTAAAATAGTAAATAAATCCAAGCTGTAATAATGAGAATGTTTCACTTGCGCATATAAGAAGCCCATTCTTGTGTGATTTTCGCCTCTACAAAAATAAATTGTATTGTGTTTTGGGTCGTTTTCTGTTTTATTTAAGCTGTAAAATCCATTTATGGGATTGATTGATCATGTCAGAGCGAATTAGAAAAGTTTTATTTTCTTTGTGTTTCGTTTCTTTATTAATGCAATCTGACTATTTGTGCCATCGATTCAATGACATCACAGGATGTGACCCTATTAATATGGCGACAGTCACATCATAGCTTATCTCAAATTAGATAAACTCCTTCGGCGTGATTGGCTCATTTCAAATCCACACACCTCCTAATGTCAGATATCGTCCTTTTTGATTTTGACGTATGATTCTTGACTCGCCTTCTTGTTTTAGTTCCCTTCTCGTTTGCCTTTTTCTGGCTTTGATGTCTTTCTGACTGACTAGCAGCTTCTGCTTCACGTAACCATCTCTTGGTTATGTTACTCACAATCATCCTTCCAGAGTAGTGTGTTATAACATTGTGACACAACAAAATCGAGTACAGGAAGGTGTTCAAGGAAGAAAAAACATTATTAACTGTAATGATTATATACACTCACCTAAAGGATTATTAGGAACACCTGTTCAATTTCTCATGAATGTAATTATCTAATCAACCAATCACATGGCAGTTGCTTCAATGCATTTAGGGGTGTGGTCCTGGTCAAGACAATCTCCTGAACTCCAAACTGAATGTCAGAATGGCAAAGAAAGGTGATTTCAGCAATTTGGAGCGTGGCATGGTTGTTGGTGCCAGACGGGCCGGTCTGAGTATTTCACAATCTGCTCAGTTACTGGGATTTTCACGCACAACCATTTCTAGGGTTTACAAAGACTGGTGTGAAAAGGGAAAAACATCCAGTATGCGGCAGTCCTGTGGGCGAAAATGCCTTGTTGATGCTAGAGGTCAGAGGAGAATGGACCGACTGATTCAAGCTGATAGAAGAGCAACTTTGACTGAAATAACCACTCGTTACAACCGAGGTATGCAGCAAAGCATTTGTGAAGCCACAACACGCACAACCTTGAGGCGGATGGGCTACAACAGCAGAAGACCCCACAGGGTACCACTCATCTCCACTACAAATAGGAAAAAGAGGCTACAATTTGCATGAGCTCACCAAAGTTGGACAGTTAAAGACTAGAAAAATGTCGCCTGGTCTGATGAGTCTCGATTTCTGTTGAGACATTCAAATGGTAGAGTCAGAATTTGAATGAGAACATGGATCCATCATTCCTTGTTACCACTGTGCAGGCTGGTGGTGGTGGTGTAATGGTGTGGGGATGTTTTCTTGGCACACTTTAGGCCCCTTAGTGCCAATTAGGCATCGTTTAAATGCCACGGGCTACCTGAGCATTGTTTCTGACCATGTCCATCTCTTCATGACCACCATGTACCCATCCTCTGATGGCTACTTCCAGCAGGATAATGCACCATGTCACAAAGCTCGAATCATTTCAAATTGGTTTCTTGAACATGACAATGAGTTCACTGTACTAAAATGGCCCCCACAGTCACCAGATCTCAACCCAATAGAGCATCTTTGGGATGTGGTGGAACGGGAGCTTCGTGCCCTGGATATGCATCCCACAAATCTCCATCAACTGCAAGATGCTATCCTATCAATATGGGCCAACATTTCTAAAGAATGCTTTCAGCACCTTGTTGAATCAATGCCACGTCGAATTAAGGCAGTTCTGAAGGCGAAAGGGGGTCAAACATTGTATTAGTATGGTGGTCCTAATAGTCCTTTAGGTGAGTGTATGTATCCATCCATCCATTCATTATCCAACCCGTTTTATCCTAACTACAAGGTCACACACACACACAAAACCAATGTAAGCAGTTTCTTTTTCCCCATTGCATTAGTTATAAAGAGATTACATTCTTATAGCTTTAAAATCTTCATTAGAGGATATTTGTTTGATTATATTAATAATCTATCCATCCATCCATTATTCAACCCCCTATATCCTAACTACAGGGTCATGGGGGTCTGCTGGAGCCAATCTCAGCCAACACAGGGCGCAAGGCAGGAAACAAACCCCAGGCAGGGTGCCAACCCACCGCAGATGATTATAAGTATTTAACTCACAAAATACCAAGGACTGTATTTTGTATTAATCATGCTGCAGAGAGCTATATGATTTTTTACTTCAATATGATGTGGAAAGCGTACCCCCAGACACAGACAGACGACACCAGAATGTCCAAAACACACTTCTTTATTTAGATTTTCCGCACCTCAATGCCTTCAATCACCAACTCTCTCCACTGTCGACTTCTTCTTCTTCTTTCTCTTTCGACCTCCTCTCTCTCTCCTCCTCACAAGCTTCGTCTCCTTCCTCCCAACTCTGGCTCGTCTACTGGAGGGAGGCTTCCCCTTTTATCATGACCCAGAATGAGCCCCAGGTGCTCCCCTTGACGTCAATTCCTGGTGTGGCGGAAGTGTCAGGAAAGCAGCTGGAAGCCCTCCAGGTGACCTTGGAATTACTTCCGGCAGCACTTCCTGGTGTGGCGGAAGTGCTGCCATCCAGGCTTCTCTAATTGTCCGGGCGCCCCCTGGCGGTGGCCACATTCTCTCCAAATGGGCATCCCCGCTCCGTCCCTGTGGCCCCCAAATAGCTCCGGGCGGCTGCCCTCTCGTGGCCGAGGAGAAGTATTGTCCAACCAGGTGTCCCGGCCGGGCAGTGTCCCCGGTCATCTGTGAAAATGATTTGATCTTCATTTAGGTGGGAAAGGAATTAAGTTTATGCACAGAATGTGAGACTGGCTTACATTCTTTTATGTGAAAATGCTGACCTCTTGATATTAACAGAACACCCTGTGATATTATAAATCAATGTGTTCATTTTTCTTCATTCTTGCTTATTAATAATATCAAACAAAAATGTAATTTATGAATTAATAAATTAATATTATTAATCTGCTGGCGCCCTGCCCAGAGTTTGTTTCCTGCCTTGTGCCCTGTGTTGTCTGGGATTGGCTCCAGCAGACCCCCATGACCCTGTAGTTAGGATATAGGGGGTTAGATGATGGATGGATGAATGGATAGATTATTAATATAATCAAACAAATATCCTCTAATGAAGATTTTAAAGATATAAGAATGTAATCTCTTTATAACTAATGCAATGGGGAAAAAGAAACTGCTTAAATTGGTTTTGTGTGTGTCTACTGAGAAGGGCACATTCCTTAGAAATGCGAGTGCCTGGCAGTTCTTGTTTTTTGCTCTACTCCTGTATGTCATAAATTAAAGATGTAGCCCATAATCTATGTATGACCTCATAATGAACTGTTATGTTTTTGCTGTTCTCTCTTTGGATAATGAACAAGCTAGGTGATAAAAGAGAGAACATTTTTTCTTTCAGGGCAATCTGCCTGGACAAAAATCAGTTGCTCTGAGCCGGGGGTTTTGGTCAGTCTCGCAGTCTCTCTAACTCAGCCAGAATAAATATTAAAGAAGTTGCTTTTTATTTTAAATTGGTGTTTATCCTGTTGTTTTTCGACTTCATCGCTCACAGGGGCCATGAGAGTTTGGTGCTGTGCCACCTTCTACAACCTCCAGAGGGCGCTGGGTGTTTCACTTGTCACAGGCCGCCTTTCTATCCTAATACACAGTTACTTTTAATTTACATTTAGTTTGTAAAAGAGAGAAATTGAGTTGTGAATTACAGTACATGGAATGGGAATTAAACAATGACCCCTGTTGTCTTCTTTTTTTTTTGCAGATGAAGAATTTGCAGTGGTCCTACCAAAACACCTAAAGTCTGCACTGCTGATGTCTTATTGGCTTTCATTTTAACAGCATCATCATGCATCAGTGCAGAAGACCAATACCTCTAATGGCATCAGCGTTATCATCAAAATCAAAGAACAGACACTTGGAGCAGTTTCAGGCCTCAAGTACCTTTGAGCAGTTCGCTCAGATGAAGATTCAATGCCTGAAATTATGGCCAAGATGGCTCGAACAACAGCAGCACTAATGTGACTTAAGCTCCATCTGGAATGACAACAACGTCACCCTTGGATCCAAACTGAGGCTGATGCTTTCCCTTGTCTTGTCAGCTTTCTTGTATGCATGTCAGACATGGACCCTCACAGCAGAGCTACAGAAGAGAGTTCAAGCCATGGACATTTGAAGATCCTGAACATCTCCTACACCAGAAATGCTACAAATGAAGAAATCAATCTGAAGATCACACAGGCAATCATAATCCATGATAATCTGATCAAAATTGTTAAAAACATGAAAACTGAAATGGTGTGGCCTGATCACCAGATCATCAGGCCCTTTTAAGGACCATCATGCAAGGCAGGAAAAGAGGAGAGTGACAGACAAAAGAAGAAATGGAAGGGCAACAGCTTTCCCTTGTCCTGTCAGTTTTCTTGTATGCATGTCAGACATGGACCCTCACAGCAGAGCTACAGAAGAGAGTTCAAGCCATGGACATTTGAAGATCCTGAACATCTCCTACACCAGAAATGCTACAAATGAAGAAATCAATCTGAAGATCACACAGGCAATCATAATCCATGATAAACTGATCAAAATTGTTAAAAACATGAAAACTGAAATGGTGTGGCCTGATCACCAGGTCATCAGGCCCTTTTAAAGACCATCTTGCAAGGCACATTGCCAAAAGAAGAGATGGAAGGACAACAGTACACAGTGTAAGGGTCTGCACTTTAGTGACTCCCAGCTACCCGAGATGTACACAAAGAGAGAGATGGAGATGTCTTGTCAGAGAGAGATGGAGATGTCTTGTCAGCTTTCTTGTATGCATGTCAAACATGGACCCTCACAGCAGAGCTACAGAAGAGAGTTCAAGCCATGGAAATTTGAAGATCGTGAACATCTCCTACACCAGAAACGCTACAAATGAAGAAATCCATCTGAAGATCACATGGACAATTGGAATCCACGACAATAATCTGATCAAAATTGTTAAAAACATGAAAACTGAAATGGTGTGGCCTGATCACCAGGTCATCAGGCCCTTTTAAAGACCATCTTGCAAGGCACATTGCCAAAAGAAGAGATGGAAGGACAACAGCACACAGTGTAAGGGTCTGCACTTTAGTGACTCCCAGCTACCCGAGATGTACACAAAGAGAGAGATGGAGAAGGGTCATCAAGACATTTTCTGTGACTCCCCCACCCATGGATTAGGGGATACTTGGTGTGACATGAATGATCAGATAAGAAGACCCTGAAGTCCAGCTGGCCAGACAAACCCAACAGGGGTCTTTGTAGAGATTCTGCCAGGCTGTGGACTCTTTCGGGGTGCTTTGTCAGGTTATGATTTGTGACTGTGGTCACGTGTCATTGAGGAAGGTGACTTACAAGAGGTATTTAATGGGAAATTGGAAAGCACACCGAGAACTGGAAGAGTCTGCGATGTGGATACCCTGAAATTTTGTCTGAAAGTGATCAATGAAAAGCTTGGACATCTTAGATGTTAGAAAAACCAATGAAGTCTCGGGACAGAAGGGTCTTGACGTATGTACTAGCATACCCTCAGGAGGGCTAATGGTAAATTACAAGAGATGACAAAGCTTGAGGGAAGAGTTCAGATCAGAAGGCCATCTTAGGTTCTCACAGGCAGGTGGCCTTCTCTCCTGATATTTTTTGATGCCAAGTAAGCATGGATCATCTGAAAAGGTTGCAAGGGTTTTAAAAAGTTAATGTTTTCAAATGCACAATCTTTGGTATAATTCAGGCTTGTAGGTAGAGTGGAGCCTGTGGTGACAATAGGGGAAGTAAAGCAGGCACCAACCCTGGAGAGAGTGCCAGTCCATTGGAAGGCACACTCACACCCACGAAGGGTCAGTTTAGAGTTGCCCGCTCACCTAATTATATCAATAATGGCCATTGGACTTAAGGCAGGAACCAGCTCTCAACAGGGTGCCAGTCCATAGCCGGGTTCAGTCCTGCACACAGGCCTGGTGCAGTGCAGAGTTTAGAATTGCCCATGGAAATGACCACCATGTCCTAAGAAACACTGGAAATGCCACAGAAACTCAGGGAGAACATGGAGGTCCACACAGACACAACCAGGTCTGACTGGAACCTTAAATGCTGGACTGATGAGGCAGGAGTTTTAAACTCTGTGGGACCCTCAGATATTCTGTATGAAGGCAAGATGGTGCCATTAAAGACAGAAATGGTCTTGATGGCAACATAATAGGATGAACGTTCTTGCTGGATAAGGAAGATGCCAGATTCAGCTCAGTTTGCACTTTAAAATGATGGCATCTGTTAAAAGAAGTTTTTAACCCCATTGGACATTCTCAGATTTTCTTGTTATATGACTTTGAATCCCAGTGGATTTACTTTGGCTTTTTAACACAACGACTCTTTAATGTCCAAATAAGAACAGATCTCTGCAAAGTGGTCTAAATTAATGATAAACTGAAGACCACTAACTCTAATGGCATCAGCGTTGTCATCAAAATCAATGACCAGACACTTGGAACAGTTTCAGGCCTCAAGTACCTGGGAGCAGTTGGCTTAGATCAAGTTTCAATGCCTGAAATTATGGCCAAGATGGCTCAAACAACAGCAGCACCCATGTGACTTAAACCCATCTGGAATGACATCAGCGTCACCCTTGGATCCAAACTGAGGCTGATGCTTTCCCTTGTCTTGTCAGCTTTCTTGTATGCATATCAAACATGGACCCTCACAGCAGAGCTACAGAGGAGAATTCAAGCCATGGAAATTGGAAGATCTTGAACATCTCATGCACCAGAAATGCTACAAATGAAGAAATCAATCTGAAGATCACACGGACAATTGAGGAATCCATGACAATAATCTGATCAAAATTGTCAAAAACATGAAAACTGAAATGGTGTGACCTCCTCACCAGATCATCAGGCCCTTTTAAGGACCATCATGCAAGGCACATTTTCAGGAAAACGGGAGAGTGACAGACAAAAGAAGAAATGGAAGGGCAACAGTAATGATTAATTAATTTAATCAATCAATCAACTAACTAATTAATGAAGGCACCTCATGTGTCTTAATTAATTAATGAAGGATTACGTTTTCGCCCCCTTCACTTAGTATTTAGGAGATGGCAGCCATGACAGCCTTGAGTCTATGTGCACAGGTTTCTCTCTCCTTCAGCTCTGCCATATTTTAACCCGTTCTTCTTTGCCAGACTTCTCAAGCTCTGCCAGTTGTCACGGTCATCGTGAGTGAACAGCCCCGGATTGAGATCTGCACTCTGACTCGGCCACTCCAGGACATTCACATTGTTGTCTTGAAGCCATTCCTGTGTAGCTTTGTCTTTATGCTTGGGCCTGTTGTCTTCTCCCATGGTGCAGTTTTCTTGCAGACTTTAGTAGGTTCTTCTTCTGGATGTCCCATTGTATTGCTACCTTCATTGTCCCCTCACAACCCTTCCCAGATCATGTTACAGAGAAGCATCCCCACAGCCTGATGTTTCCACCACCTTGCTCCACGATGGCGATGGTGTGTTTGTGATAATGTGGAGTGTTACGTGGCATTTGGGCTCTCATTAGACCACAGAGCCTTCTTCCAGTTGATTTCAGAGCCCCTCGTGTGTCCTCTGTTGAGACGTCCTGTGTGAATCTTCTGTTTGAACCTCTACTATAAAGCTGTGGCTGGTGAAGCACCCGGGCATGGTCGTTGTCTGCACAGTTTCCCCCATTGTAGCTTGTCACTCACGGAGGTCTCTTGGTGGACTCACTCATTCATCTTCTTCAGTGTTTTTCGGATGGTCTGCTCTGCCACATTTCCAGCTCTGCCATACTCTTTCCATTTCTTCATGACTGCTTTATCTTTATATTCAGTGACTTGGAGATGTCCTTGTCTCCTTCTCTTGACTTGTGCTTGTCATGGAGTGGCTTGTTTCATTCTTCTGTCTTCATTGTGTAGGTTAGCCCACCATACTGACTCACCACAAGCTGGACCTTCCACATACAGTCAATGGAAACCCCAGACAGGTGACATCCTAAAACCAGCGGGTCTGCACCATTGAGGATTTAGGAGCGTCATATTCAATACTTATGCCATCGATTGTTTTGTGCTTTATATTTGTACTTTAGACCACTTTGCACAGATCTGTTTTCACGTTGACATTCACAAGTCTTTATCTGTTAATCAATGGAAGATTCAATCCACTGGGACTCAACGTTCATGGAAAACATCCAAAGTGATGAAGACATTTTATACACACTGCATTGCTTAGTTTACGGTTTTTGCATAATTTTGATTCTGACAGCGTAATGAATGATAAAGAAACTTGATTGAGGAGTTCTTCTAAATAAAGATCCAATCAATGATGCACTTTCATATTATTCAGAAATAAAATGGGACCCGTGACGTCACTAGGGGTGTGACACCATCAGACGGGGTGACACCCAAATGACGGTTTCTAAAGGGGTGATTCTCCATGAAATAGGAGTGTCCAGGGGCAGAAATCACCAATGGGGACAAATCCACTGGATGACTTCATCAAGCGTCCGCTCACCATTAATACTGGGAATTAATGCACTGCATTAAATGGATGCCTGTCCGCATCAATTCATGAAGTCTTCCAGGGGCCTGTTGGGGTCTTAATCCAGTCCTGGTTACCACACTGGGTGACGCGATTACTCAGGACCTGATTGATCTTTTTTTTTTTTTTTAAATAACCACTAGAGGGCATAAGTGGACTTGGAGGGCAGGCGTTTATGAAACACACAACTGGATTCACTAATCAGGGTGACAAATGGCCGGAAGGGAGGACACTGTGAGGTGGTTTGAGGGAAAGAAGTACAGTGCATCCGGAAAGTATTCACAGAGCATCACTTTCTCCACATTTTATGTTACAGCCTTATTCCAAAATGGATTAAATTCATTTTTTTCCTCAGAATTCTACACACAACACCCCATAATGACAACGTGAAAAAAGTTTACTTGAAGTTTTTGCAAATTTATTAAAAATAAAAAAATCTGACAAATCCCATGTACATAAGTATTCACAGCCTTTGCTCAATACTTTGTCGATGCACCTTTGGCAGCAATTCCAGCCTCAAGTCTTTTTGAATGTGATGCCACAAGCTTGGCACACCTATCCTTGGCCAGTTTGGCCCATTCCTCTTTGCAGCACCTCTCAAGCTCCATCAGGTTGGATGGGAAGCGTCGGTGCACAGCCATTTTAAGATCTCTCCAGAGATGTTCAATCAGATTCAAGTCTGGGCCACTCAAGGACATTCACAGAGTTGTCCTGAAGCCACTCCTTTGATATCTTGGCTGTGTGCTTAGGGTCGTTGTCCTGCTGAAAGATGAACCGTCGCCCCAGTCTGAGGTCAAGAGCTCTGGAGCAGGTTTTCATCCAGGATGTCTCTGTACATTGCTGCAGTCATCTTTCCCTTTATCCTGACTGGTTTCTGAGTTCCATCCCCACAGCATGATGCTGCCACCACCATGCTTCACTGTAGGGATGGTATTGGCCTGGTGATGAGTGGTGCCTGGTTTCCTCCAAACGTGACACCTGGCATTCACACCAAAGAGTTCAATCTTTGTCTCATCAGACCAGAGAATTTTGTTTCTCATGGTCTGAGAGTCCTTCAGGTGCCTTTTGGCAAACTCCAGGTGGGCTGCCATGTGCCTTTTACTAAGGAGTGGCTTCCGTCTGGCCACTCTACCATACAGGCCTGATTGGTGGATTGCTGCAGAGATGGTTGTCCTTCTGGAAGGTTCTCCTCTCTCCACAGAGGACCTCTGGGGCTCTGACAGAGTGACCATCGGGTTCTTGGTCACCTCCTGACTAAGGCCCTTCTCCCCAATCGCTCAGTTTAGATGGCCGGCCAGCTCTAGGAAGAGTCCTGGTGGTTTCGAACTTCTTCCACTTACGGATGATGGAGGCCACTGTGCTCACTGGGACCTTCAAAGCAGAAGATATTTTTCTGTAACCTTCCCCAGATTTGTGCCTCGAGACAATCCTGTCTTGGAGGTCTACAGACAATTCCTTTGACTTCATGCTTGGTTTGTGCTCTGACATGAACTGTCAACTGTGGGACCTTCTATAGACAGGTGTGTGTCTTTCAAATCATGTCCAGTCAACTGAATTGACCACAGGTGGACTCCAATGAAACATCTCAAGGATGATCAGGGGAAGCAGGATGCACCTGAGCTCAATTTGGAGCTTCATGGCAAAGGCTGTGAATACTTATGGACATGGGATTTCTCAGTGTTTTTATTTTTAATAAATTTGCAAAAACCTCAAGTAAACTTTCACGTTGTCATTATGGGGTGTTGTGTGTAGAATTCTGAGGAAAAAATGAATTTAATCCATTTTGGAATAAGGCTGTGACATAACAAAATGTGGAAAAAGTGATGAAGCTGTGAATACTTTCTGGATGCACTATATGTGGGCTCAGTGGGCCTGATTCTCATTGCTGTATTGGGGTCTTTAATTTTATACTGTATACTAAATTACACTTTTGAAGGTATTTAAAATGGTTAAAAATGTATTGCTTTATTTATTAAAATGATTTAATTCTAAGAGCCTAGGATGCACTTTATTCCCATCCTTCTTCTCTGATGGTGGGCCAGTGGGTACTTTTTCTACTATACAGAAAATAAATAAATAAGATTGAATAAGGCAGTTTCTCAGTCCTTGGATTAGAAGCAGTACTTGGGAATTAAAAGTGTGTTGAGATCTTGTCCACCATACACGGTTTACTTCGTAGGACAGAAGTGTGACTATGGTGGGCTACAATTTGAAACACCAAACCTGGGATTCTGACTTTCAGTTAAAGAGCTCCATGTGAACTGCACAGGCAGAGGTGCCATCGATTATGGGTGCTGGGGACACTTGAACCCTTGTCTGTGACTCAACTCCCAACTCCAAAGTTTGGAGATGAAAGAACGCCTTTAGAGCTCCAACATGAGACAACTGTTGGGTGAAACGTCTTCTGAGGTCACATAATAAAGATGACAGCCCGAGTTCAAGTGAATTGTCAAATACTGACAGAAAATGTACAAAAACAAATGACATTAGAAGTGGAGGAACCTCTAAGAGAGGAGAACATAAATTAAATCGGCTCTATGCACACAGTAGTGCTGACGATCTCAGCCCGCTCAGTCAATTCCATTGTGCCTGCTGCTGTTGTGAATTTTTTTAGTGGCATGAATATCAGAGAAAAAGAAGTTCAAGTTTCCGCATACATACAGTGGTGCTTGACAGTTTGTGAACCCTTTAGAATTTTCTATATTTCTGCATAAATGACCTAAAACATCTTCAGATTTTCACTCAAGTCCTAAAAGTAGATAAAGAGAAACCAGTTAAACAAATGAGACAAAAATATTATACTTGGTTATTTATTTATTGAGGAAAATGATCGAATATTCCATATTTGTGAGTGGCAAAACTATGTGAACCTTTGCTTTCAGTATCTGCTGTGACCCCCCTTACTAAACGTTTCTGGTAACTTCTGATCATTCCTGCACACCGGCTTAGAGGAATTTCAGCCCATTCCTCCGTACAGAACAGCTTCAACTCTGGGATGTTGGTGGGTTTCCTCACATGAACTGCTCACTTCTGGTCCTTGCACAACATTTCGATTGGATTAAGGTCAGGACTTTGACTTGGCCATTCCAGAACATTCACTTTATTCTTCTTTAACCATTCTTTGGTAGACTGACTTGTGTGCTTAGAGTCGTTGTCTTGCTGCATGACCCACCTTCTCTTGAGATTCAGTTCATTGACTGATGTCCTGACATTTTCCTTTAGAATTCTGATTTAATTCAGAATTCATTGTTCCATCAATGAAGGCAAGCCGTCCTGGCCCAGATGCAACAAACCAGGCCCAAACTATGACACTACCAGCACCATGTTTCACAGATGGGATAAGGTTCTTATGCTGGAATGCAGTGTTTTCCTTTCTCCAAACATAACGCTTTTCATTTAAACCAAAAAGTTCTATTTTGGTCTCATCCATCCACAAAACATTCTTCCAATAGCCTTCTGGTTTGTCCACGTGATCTTTAGCAAACTGCAGACGAGCAGCAATGTGGCTTTCTCCTTGCAACCCTGCCACGCACACCATTGTTGTTCAGTGTTCTCCTGATGGTGGACTCGTGAACATGAACATTAACCAATGTGAGAGAGGCCTTCAGTTGCTTAGAAGTTACCCTGGGGTCGTTTGTGACCTCGCCGACTATTACACGTGTGCCATGCTCTTGGACTGATCTTTGTTGGTTGACCACTCCTAGGGAGGGTAACAATGGTCTTGAATTTCCTCCATTTGTACACAATCTGTCTGACTGTGGATTGGTGGAGTCCAAACTCTTTAGAGATGGTTTGGTAACCTTTTCCAGCCTGATGAGCATCAACAACTCTTTTTGTGAGGTCCTCAGAAATCTCCTTTGTTCGTGCCATGATACACTTCCACAAACATGCGTTATGAAGAGCAGACTTTGATAGATCCTGTTCTTTAAATAACACAGGGTGCCCACTCACACTTGATTGGCATTCCATTGATTGACATCAACCCGACTCGAATTTCACCTTCAAACTCACTGCTAATCTGTGAGGTTCACATACTTGTGCCACTCACAAATATGTAATATTCAATCATTTTCCTTAATAAATAAATGACCAAGTATAATATTTTTGTCTCATTTGTTTAACTGGTTTCTCTTTATCTACTTTTAGGACCTGAGTGAAAAATATTTATGCAGAAATATAGAAAATTCTAAAAGGTTCACAAACTTTCAAGCACCACTGTAGAGCTCTACTGCTGAGCATTGTTGTGTATTTTCATATCGAGCTTCCAGTAAGCACACTTACTTTTTATACATTTCCCTCCGATGTGGCCGAGCAGCCACCAGGGTTTGGTAACCGGGGGCCGCAAGCAGTGGGAGGCTGAAGCTGCGGCAAATGAAATGGAAATCCCTGTGGTGTTCAAGTCAGGTCGGCATCGCAGAAGACCAAAGACGTCTTATTGAGTCTGATGGATCTGACGCACAAGCAGATGATCCATCCATAGACATAGAATAACTAGATGCCTCATGACCACCATTGACGTTAAGGATGAGTGTGGCATAGGCACGTCACTCAATCAGCTTGGGCAGGTAAAATGATCAAAGTATGGAGCCGGGGGCCCAGGAGCTCGGCCACAATCGAGCTGGATGTGGTAACCCGATCTAAATGAATCGCCGCTTTCCAGAGACAGCTTTGTGTTTTGTCCCCATGCCCAAAGTTTGTAGCCGGCTTTTTTAAAAGATGATTTTCGTGAGCCAGGGTCTGAGACAGTGCAGCGACTGTTGAAAAAGGGAACAATTTCTATAGTGAAGAATTTAAGTTGGTTCAGGATTAAATTACAACCACTACACACATCTGGTCAAGGATGGATGAAGATGTCCAAATTCTATTTATTAATTTCTTCCAAAGTTATACAAATGTGAAGGTATGGTTTAAATAAAATAATAAACATAAATTAGCTATCTCAGTTTATTTCTCTTCAATTTGTCAATGTTAACATCAGTCTATAACAGGTACTTTATTTATCCAGTAGATGGCGCACTACACTCAAGATAACATCAAGATCAGGAAATTACTGGAACGTTAAACCATAAAGCATTTACTCAATTTAAATAAGTGATTATTCTTAACATATATATATATATATATATATATATATATATATATATATATATATATATATATATATATAATAATAAAGCAACACTCACTCACTCACTCACTAACTCATCACTAATTCTCAAACTTCCCATGTAAGTAGAAAGCTGAAATTTGGCGGGCTTATTCCTTACAGCTTACTTACAAAAGTTAAGCAGGTTTCATTTCGAAATTCAACACGTAACGGTCATAACGGTCGATAACGTTCGACAACGTCCGCCATGTTGAACTTTCTTATTTATGGCCCCATCTTTTGGTAGGCGTCTTCCCTGCGCTAACCGAATCCGATGTACTTACTTATTTCGATGGTATGACGCCACTGTCGGCCGCCATATTGAACTTTCCAACATCACCAATTTTCAGACTTCCCGTGTAGGTAGAAGGCTGACCCCATCTTCACGAAATTTGGTAGGTGGCTTCCCTGCGCTAACCAAAACCGATGTACGTACTTATTTCGGTGGTATGATGCCACTGTCGGCCGCCATATTGAATTTTCCAAACGTCACTAATTCTCCAACTTCCCATGTAGGTAGAAGGCTGAAATTTGGCAGGCTCATTCCTTACAGCTGACTTACAAAAGTTAATCAGGTTTCATTTTGAAATTCTACGCGTAACGGTCATAACGGTCAACAACGTCCGCCATGTTGAACTTTCTTATTTACGGCCCCATCTTCACGAAATTTGGTAGGTGGCTTCCCTGAGCTAACCGAAACCAAAGTACGTACTTATTTCGATGGTATGATGCCACTGTCAGCCGCCATATTGAACTTTCCAACATCAGTAATTCTCCAACTTCCCATGTAGGTAGAAGGCTGAAATTTGGCAGGCTCATTCCTTACAGCTTACTTACAAAAGTTAAGTAGGTTTCATTTCGAAATTCTATGCATAATGGTCATAACGGTCAACAACGTCTGCCATGTTGAACTTTCTTATTTATGGCCCCATCTTCTCGAAATTTGGTAGGCGGCTTCCCTGCACTAATCAAAACCAATGTACGTACTTATTTCGGTGGTATGATGCCACTGTCGGCCTCCATATTGAAATTTTCAACAGTCTTTGTTACTTATGGGCCCATCTTCAAGAAATTTGGTACACGGGTTCCCAACGCTAACTGAATCCTACTTACGTACATATATACGTGCATAGCCTGCACCTCGGTCACTGCGTGTGGTGGTTTTGTGTCCCCCATCCCAACGCCTCCCACGTTGTTGGCTGGCTGCCAATATAAGACCATCCGTCGCTCCGGTCTCTACATTCCCTTCCTTGCTTCGCCACGGGATTCACGTCTCCCTGCTGATAACTACAGCCCTAATTTGTTTAATCCACGGCTTCTCCGCTGTTTTATTGTTTGTTTATTACGATTATAGTTATTGTGTAGGTATTTTACACTTACTTTACATTGTTCAGGTACCCATTTCCTTTATCATTCCAACCCCCATTAACATGTCTATCGAGGTGATCACCATCGATCAAAGAACTGTCACTTACCGAGTGGTTTCCATGCCCGGAGATGGCACCTGCCTTTTCCATTCTCTTTGTTACATATTGCACGGCCATATCAGGCTCACTCTTGATATCCGGAGGAACATTGTGTCTTATGTATTGAATGACTGGACAGGTTCAAGGTGTGGACTGATGACGGTACAGGAGATAATTAGACTACACAGGAGCACTAGAAGAGTGAAATGCTTAAGCCCTTCACCTATGGTTCTGCATGTGAGTTGATGGCTGCCACTGAATTGTTCGGTTGTCACTTTCAAGTGTACCGAAATGGCCAAATATTTTACACCTTTGGACAACCGCCAATGCCTCTTAAACATCTTAGATTGACAGGTGACGATTTGAGTAGTGGACACATTGATGTTTATGAATGTTTAAACTCTCAAAAGCTGGATGTGAAGTTATCGATGAAACCGGTTGTGTGCTTACAATGCTTGACAGATGCCGAATGTCTCTTGAACACCACAAGTCCTACAAATACTGTCGTCATTGAAACAAACCATGAAACTCAAACTGATTATGACAGCAGCAATCCACGCTGTGAGATCTGAGACAAGATTACTGTTCACATGGCCGACTGTACGTTACATGCTCAAGAGTAAGCTCAGCGCACAGCTTGGTCATATTACAACCGGAGGGCCGTACTCACAATGTGGTATACAAAGAGATCCTTAACAAATAATTATTGGCATATTTTCCCTCAGTTTAAAAAGGTTTAATTTTCTTCTTAATAAAAATTTTAATGCAGTACTTCGCCGCTGTGAAGCGCGGGTATTTTGCTAGTATATATATATATATATATGGGTGGCACAGTCCAAAGACATGCAGGTTAGGTGCATTGGCGATTCTAAATTGGCCCTGGTTTGTGCTTGGTGTGTGTGTGTCCTGTGGTGGGTTGGCACCCTGCCTGGGATTGGTTCCTGCCTTGTGCCCTGTGCTGGCTGGGATTGGCTCCAGCAGACCCCCGTGACCCTGTGTTCGGATTTAACGGGTTGGAAGATGGATGGATGGATATATATATATATATATATATATATATATATATATATATATATATATATATATATATATATATTATACATGAAGAAACCGTAATACTGTAATTCTATAACAAACAATATGTGTGAAACTCCTAATAGCGTCTGTTCAACTATACATTAGATTCCTTAAACGTCTATATTTAGAAACTTTACTAAAATATAAATCCAAATTACAAATTTAAACACATAAACAATATACTTTAAGGACAAACAATTAAATTCCACTTACTTTATATATAATTATGCAAACTTTCACATTTAACAAATAATGCTCCAATTCTACTGCTAAGACACCACCAAACTAATCCATCCATCCATCCGATTATCCAACCCGCTATATCCTAACTACAGGGTCACGGGGTCTGCTGGAGCCAATCCCAGCCAACACAGGGCACAAGGCAGGAAACAAACAGCAGGCAGGGCGCCAGCCCACCGCAGACCAAACTAATCCCTAACACATAAATAATATGTTGCCTTTTCTAGAACACCTCCGGAACACATCAAAACAAAACTTCCCTTCCAAGGCGTGTCCACCGCTTACAATTAGAACAGTGGTTTTCAACCTGTGGGGCGGACCCCCCTAGGGGGGTGCGAAGTAACAAAAAGGGGGGCGCGAAGATGTGAAAAAAAGAAAACAAGAATCAAAAACATGAAAAAACATCCGTTGAAACCAAAACAAATTAACTTAAACTACATTCTGATACTAGAACAATAAATATAGAGTTAGATAATTGTCGATAAAAGTTAAGTAGGTATAATAAAATATGCATCTACATTTCAAAAAAATGTGGGGGGGGCGTGATTAAAACCGTTATGAAAACTCGGGTCACAAATACTTAAAGGTTGAGAAACGCTGAATTAGAAACCTCCTCTTCCAGTCCTCCCTTTCTCTCAGACAAGGTTAGGAAACACAGCCTGCACGTTACAATATCTTGAGAAATAAAAACGTTGCAAAAAGATACGTTGACTCTGTTAGTCATTTGAATTAGGGTTAGGGTTAGGGTTAGGGTTTCCTCCACCCATCATGAGCTTGAATGTGGCATAAGGCACGTCACTTGATCAGCTTGGGCTTGCAAAATTATCGAAGTACAGAGCCAGGGGGCCCAGGGGGTCGGCCACAATTGTCAGGGGCCCAAGATTGTCTGAAGGCCAGGCTGGATGTGGTAACCCGATCTAAATGAATTGCCACTTTCCAGAGAGAGCTTTACGGTTTGTCCTCACACCCGGTATTTTTAAAAGGCGATTTTTGTGAGCCAGGGTCTGAGACAGTGCAGCGACTGTTGAAGAAGGGAACAATTTCTCTGTCGTACTTTTAAAACTGGGGATTGTGAGAGGAGAAAGTGACCAATGGAGGATTACAAGCCAGGTGAGGAGGAGGAGGATAAAATCCTCAAGGACCACGACTAGGCTTCAGCTCCAGATCCAGCAGTTGCCAATGTAGGGCTTGATGAAGACCTGTCTCCCAGAGACGAGGCCCTCCAGCTGAGGAAACAAATCGAGACCCTTAAAATGAAGCAGCGGTTTGTTATTCACCATTTTGATGGCTCAGACAGACGTCCAGCAGACTCAAGTTATTGTGTATTGTAACATCAGCGGCGCGCACCACGATGGATGGATTCTCTGCTCTTTACATGGCTCTTTGAGGGGACTCGCTATCCTTAAAAGGACGCCTCGCCTTTGTCACAGTTGGAAAAAGTGCGTGCGCGGCTGTGCGGAGTTGCCGTTTCTATAGGCGCTCCTGCTATAAAGACCATTCATTCTTTTGGTTACTGTCACTTATCCAGTGCCGTTGCAATATTAGGCTTACATACCTGTACACAGTCACCTGTCCCTGACTAAAGTTTAATGACTAATTTTTGAAATTCTGTTTATTTTAAAGAAGCCTAAAGTAAAGACATGCAGTATTTGTCCCATGTAAGTTCATAGTAGACACACGTTTTTATTACTTGAAACATTTAGTTTGAAGGCCTTCTCCTTTTTAGCTCCTGATGTTTGTCACCATGTCTGAATAAAGCGAATGACATCGTTTACCATAAGTCTGGCCACATTTTGAAACGATCGGATGATAAACAGCGTAGCAATCCATTCTGATATCAGCACCGGGAGAGCAGCTGCTGGCGGAGGCAGAATCCAGAAGGCCAATTACAGTTCAGGGCAGCCACCTTGGAAATCTCGCACTGCTTCAGTGGCGCAAGTTGTACTGGTTACGTCAGGGGAGTCCAACTCCGGTCCTGGTGGGCCACAGTGGCTGCAAGTTTTCATTCTAACCATCTTCTTAGTTAGTGAGCCATTTTTACTGCTGATTAACTTGTTTTACCTTAGTTTTAATTGACGTGACTCAGACCCCCTTAGTTGTTTCTTTTTCCTTAATGAGCAGCCCAACAATAATGAGACACAAAACATGACCAGCTAACCTGATAATAAATAAAAGTAAGGGTCATGTTGGTCTGCTCAGGTCACCAAAAGATCTTGATGGTGGTCTTAGAAAAAACAGAAAATCAACAGAATGAGAGCAGCAACAGGTCCTGGCATTCAAAAACGGGTGTAATTAACAGCAAGAATCGGCTCCTTATTAAGAGACTGGTTGGAATGAAACTGACTGGAGTTTGACGTTCCAATTTAAGCGGTCACCTGTTGGCTCGTTTCACGTCTCATTTCTGTTTGGTTGCCATTTAATGAGGAAACGAATCAATTCAGAGGACTGAATCCTTAAACACTGGGCTATTAAAATGAAGGGAAAAGGAGTTAATTAGCAGTGAAAACTGATTAGGAGAAGGGTTAGAATGAAAAGCTGCAGCCACTGTGGCCCTCCAGGCCCGGAGCTGGACACCCCTGATATAGCCTGATGTTACAATTCAGGTCGGCCGCCTTGGAAGTTTCTTACTGCTTCATTGGCGCAAGTCCTGCTGGTTAGGTAAAGGCCCACAGCTCCACCTGGTGGCCACAGATCCTCTTGCACTTCTAATCATCTCCTCTTACACGTGAAGGTCACCTGTTGTTCTCAATGATCCATTGGGGTCCATGAATAATAAAGCAGACACCCACACTGAGCTCTGGTAAACTGGGTAAATCTGAACGTGCAGCTACATACAGTGAAAGCTTCTTCTGGACTTCATATTTACAGCGTTACAGTTTATCTTGTATGAGACTGCACAGCATTTACTTAAGAAGAAGAAGACATTGCATTAATATTGCGCTTTTCAAGACACTCAGTGTGCTTTACATAGACAGGGGGAGCCACTTCAACCACCAGCAATGTGTAGCCCCCACCTGGGTGATGAGACCACATGTGCCAGTACGCTCACCACACATTAGTTATTAGGTGATAAGGGTATAGGGGACAGGAGATGGTAAAGGGGGCTGGAAAGACAAAGCTGTGGTGGGCATTTAATCCAGGACATTGGGATAGACCCTGATCTTTATGATGGATGCCCAGAGAGTCAGGGCCTCAGCTTTACGTCTCATCCAAAGGCCAGCACCATTTTCTCCAGCACAGTGTCCCCCTGTCATTGCACTGAGACATTAGGATGTACATTCAGACCACAGGGTAAACGCCCCCTGCTGGCCTCACCAGCACCTCTTCCAGCAGCAGCCCAAGCTTTTCTTAGATGGTTTCCCCTCCGAGTCGTGGCCGGGCCTGAACAGGCTCATCTTCAGGTGGGTGACCTCTTCTGAAGTGCAGGTGGTATGGCTGCTGTTGCCTTCCATAACTATGAATACACGCAGGTTTACAAGGAAGCACATTAGCTGGAGAGCTTCTGGTTCCTTTTGTCATTTGCACCTCATTAGGGACTGATGGCTACCAGCAGTTTAAAACTAAAATATGCAAGTGAGGGTTCTGAATCGTAACTAAAATTAAGCCCTGAAAAATCAAGCAAAAACCTGCAGCCACCGCAGAGCCCCAGTATGGTAGTAAACGCGACAGCCCACTCACCAGCAGATGGCAGCAGTCAGCCAGCTGAACAGAACTTTCTCTTGAGTCTGTGGTGTCATTTTTAAGGTTCGCCGTTTGAAGGTGACATTTTCACTTATCCTAAAAACTACGCCAGGGTGTTGCAAACTGAACCTGCTTATGGAAGTGTAGGCAGTTTAGATACACAGGAGTGAAAGAAACGGAAAAATCGGATCATTGAAAGCAAATGAGCGACGTGCTTCTCTCTGAGAAAACAGGGCACTTTCCTGTAAAAGAAGTTCCATCCATCCATTATCCATTATATATACTGCTCAAAAGAATGAAAGGACCACTTTTTAATCAGAGTATAGCATAAAGTCAATGAAACTTATGGGATATTAATCTGGTCAGTTAAGTAGCAGAGGGGGTTGTTAATCAGTTTCAGCTGCTGTGGTGTTAATGAAATTAACAACAGATGCACTAGAGGGGCAACAATGAGATGACCCCAAAACAGGAATGGTTTAACAGGTGGAGGCCACTGACATTTTTCCCTCCTCATCTTTTCTGACTGTTTCTTCACTGGTTTTGCATTTGGCTACAGTCAGTGTCACTACTGGTAGCATGAGGCGATACCTGGACCCTACAGAGGTTGCACAGGTAGTCCAACTTCTCCAGGATGGCACATCAATACGTGTCATTGCCAGAAGGTTTGCTGTGTCTCCCTGCACAGTCTCAAGGGCATGGAGGAGATTCTAGGAGACAAGCAGTTACTCTAGGAGAGCTGGAGAGGGCCATAGAAGGTCCATAACCCATCAGCAGGACCAGTATCTGCTCCTTTGGGCAAGGAGGAACAGGATGAGCACTGCCAGAGCCCTACAAAATGACCTCCAGCAGGCCACTGGTGTGAATGTCTCTGACCAAACAATCAGAATCAGACTTCATGAGGGCTGCCTGAGTGCCCAAATGTCTACTGCGCCCTGTGCTCACTGCACAGCACCGGGGAGCTCAATTGGCATTTGCCATAGAATACCAGAATTGGCAGGTCCACCACTGGCGTCCTGTGCTTTTCACAGATGAGAGCAGGTTCACCCTGAGTATATGTGAAAGATGTGAAAGGGTCAGGAGAAGCCGTGGAGAATATTATGCTGCCTGTAACATCGTTTAGCATGACTGGTTTGGTGGTGGGTCAGTGATGATCTTGGAGGCATATCCATGGAGCGACTCACAGACCTCTACAGGCTAGACAGCGCATCTTGACTGCCATTAGGTATCAGGATGAAATCCTTGACCCATTGTCAGACCCTACGCTGGTGCAGTAGGTCCTGGTTTCCTCCTAATGCACGACAATGCCCGGCCTCATGTGGCAAGAGTATGCAGGCAGTACCTGGAGGATGAAGGAATTGAAACAATTGAATGGCCTTCACGATCCCCTGACTTAAACCCAATAGAACATCTGTGGGACATTATGTTTCGGTCCATTAGGCGCCGCCAGGTTGCTCCTCAGACTGTACAACAGCTCAGGGATGCCCTCATACAGATCTGGGAGGAAATGCCACAAGACACCATCCGTCGTCTCATTAGGAGCATGCCCCGACGTTGGCAAGCATGCATACAAGCTCGTGGGGGCCACACAAGATACTGAAAAGCATTTTGAGGAGCAGAAATTAAGTTTTTGAAAAAATGGACTAGCCTGCCACATCTTCATTTCACTCTGATTTTAGGGTGTCTACACAATTGAGCCCTCTGTAGGCAGAAAACTTGTATTTCCATTAGAAGACTTGGCATCCTTTTGTTCCTAAGACATTGCCCTGTCGTTATTTGTATAGATATCCAACTTCATATTGAGATCCGATGTATCTAATGTGTTTCTTTAAAGTGTTCCTTTAATTTTTGTGAGCAGTGTACTAACACAGGGTCATGGGGGTCTACTGGAGCCAATCCCAGCCAACACAGAGTGCAAGGCAGGAACCAATACCCAGGCAGGGTGCCAGCCCACCACAGGGCACACACACACCAAGCACACACTAGTGACAATTTAGGATCACCAATGCACCTAACCTGCATTAATTTGGACTGTGGGAGGAAACCCACGCACACACGGGGAGAACGTGCAAACTCCACGCAGGGAGGACCCAGGAAGCAAACCTGTGAGGCAGCAGCATTACCCTCTGTGCCACCGTGCCACCTGTAAAAGAAGTTTATTTTTGAATTTACCTCACAAAAGAGCCACTGGGGACAAAAATAATCCCATGTCAGTAATTGTTGACGAGATCAAGTAAGGCCAGCAAGAAACAAAGCACCACACGACCTCCCCCCCATCAACTACCCCCCCCACCCATTTGTCACAAACTGAGCTTTTCAAGGACACAAAATGCACTTCTGAGGGTCCCAACATCCTCCCTTCAGCACAAAGTTTATTGCAGCAGATTCTTTCTAAACAAAAATAAGGACATCGTGAAGGGTGACAGACCCCAAATGTGGAGGACATGCATTTGAATTCATTTGAAAAATACACAATGGTTATTGTATTTTTATAATGCAAACAGAGTTTCTTCTTCCTGCAATCTTGGGATTACACATTGTCATGATGAAATCAAACTTTTATTTGAATAAGAAAACCCTAACCCTAACCTTAGGAAACTTGTACAAGAATGTTTTAAGGTTATTAGAAATTGTTTCCCATCCACTTATTTATCAATTAAACTGCTGATTGATTCAAAATATAATGACAAAACGGAGGAATTGTATGATTTATTTGGTGAAATAATTACTGGATTTAGTGACATTATTACCAAAGAGTACTTTGAGAGGCTGATGAATAAAGAGAACAAGAAGGTTGGATGATGTGGAGATAGTGGATCAGGAAGTGCAACGGATTAGCAAGGAGGAAGTAAGGACAGCGATGAAGAGGATGAAGAACATACTGTGGAAGCATGGAGGTGTTTAGGAGAGATGACAGTGGAGTTTTTAATCAGATTGTTTAATGGAATCTTGGAAAGTGAGAGGAGGCCTCAGGAGTGGAGAAGAAGTGTACTGGTGCTGATATTTAAGAATAAGGGGGATGTGCAGGACTGCAGTAACTACAGGGGGATAAAACTGATGAGCCACAGCATGAAGTTATGAGAAAGAGAAGTGGAAGCTCAGTTAAGAAGTGAGGTGATGATTAGTGAGCAGCAGGATGGTTTCATGCCAAGAAAGAGCAGCACAGATGAGATGTTTGCTCTGAGGATGTTGATGGAGAAGAAGAGAGAAGAACAGAAGGAGTTGCATTGCATCTTTGTGGACCTGGAGAAAGCATATGACAGGGTGACTAAGAGGAGCTGTGGTACTGTATGAGGAAGTCGGGAGTAACAGAGAAGAACGTAAGAGTTGTACAGGATATGAACGAGGGGAGTGTGACTGTGGTGAGGTCTGCAGTAGGAGTGACAGACGTGGGGTTACATCAGGGATCGGCTCTGAGCTCTTTATTATCTCTAAATGGACAGGTTGACAGACGAGATTAGACAGGAGTCCCCATGGATTGTGATGTTTGCTGATGACATTGTGATCTGCAGGTTGAGGAGACCCTGGAGAGGTCAGTAGGACCACCAAGACAGAATCCATGTGTGTGAATGAGAGGGAGGTCAGCGGAATGGTGAGGATGAGGAGAGTAGAGTTGGCGAAGGTGGATGAGTTTAAATACTTGGGGTCAATAGTAGAGAGTAATGCGGATTGTGGAAGAGAAGTGAAGAAGGGAGTGCAGGCAGGGTGGAATGGGAGAAGAAGAGTGTGAAGAGTGATTGGTGACAGACGGGTATCAGCAACATGTGCAGAGGAGAGATCAATCAATCAATCAACATTTATTTATATAGCACATATTCATACAAAAAAATGTAGCTCAAAGTGCTTTACAAAATGAATAGAAAAATAGAAGACACAATAAAAAATAAACATAAGTCAACATTAATTAACATAGAATAAGAGTAAGGTCCGATGGCCAGGGTGGACAGAAAAAACAAAAACTCCAAAGGCTGGAGAAAAAAATAAAATCTGTAGGGGTTCCAGACCAAGAGACCACCCAGTCCCCTCTGGGCAATCTACCTAACATAAGTCAAACAGTCCTCTTTGGATTTAGGGTTTTCATGGAAGGACCTGATGATGATGGTCACGTAGACTTCTGGCTTTCAGTCCATCAATGTTGGTGCATCAGGATGCTTTGAGTAGGTGGTGGTGGCGCAGGCCGCCACCACAAAGAAACCGGAAAAAGAAACAGAAGAGAGTTGGGGTCAGTATGGATTTTGGAGCCACTGTGAATAATTATTATGAAGAATTGAACATACAGAGTATCAGGATTAAGTTAAAGTGAAGTTATAAAAAGGCCATGTATATATATTATATATAATATACATATATTGGGAGGAGGATGTTAAGGATAGAGCTGCTAGGGTAGAGGAGAAGAGGAAGGCCTAAGAGAAGGTTTATGGATGTGGTGAGAGAGGACATGCAGGTGATGGGGGTGACAGAACAAGATGACGAGGACAGAAAGATGTGGAAGAAGATGATCCGCTGTGGCAACCCCTAACGGGAGCGGCAAAAAGAAGAAGAAGAAGTGACGTTATTATCAGTTCTTTTTTAGATGATAAATTATCCAAATTTATTTGGCTTACTGTACAAAAAGCTTTTGAATATTTGGTACATTTGGCTCCATTTTTCCATTCACACCCTATAACGCCACTTTCTAGGGTTCTATAGACTGCCTTCCCCTCACCCAAACACTAAACTTAAAGTTAGCAAAGAGGGTTCCTGATGTTAGGTTAGTGATTTGGGCTATAAGTATTTTAATAGACATTCCTATTTATATGCCTAATATGTAGTACTAGGGTGTTTGTACCGTGTTAGCCATTGTGAATGTAGAGAAAAGCCAAGCAAAATGACACCTTTTATTAGCTACAACAACAACATTTATTTCTAGAGCACATTTTCATACAAACAGTAGATCAAAGTGCTTTACATAATAAAGAATAGAAAAATAAGCTAATAAAATAGCTAATAAAAGGTGTCATTTTGCTTGGCTTTTCTCTCTATGTTGCCCTGATATGAAGTCAGTGAAGGGCACATTTTCTACCCTATAAATGATCTTTTAATAAATTTTTTAGTTATTTATATGGATTGTATTTTATGGTATATTTAATAATATTTATTCTAAAGACTGTTTTTAGGCCTGATTTTAAAGTCATGGTTTTAGCAGATACATGGGTGTTGATCCTTGTTGGACTCCCTATTGTGTTTGTTTATTTTTATGACTTTTTATAAGTATTTAGATAGATAGATAGATAGATAGATAGATAGATAGATAGATAGATAGATAGATAGATAGATAGATAGATAGATATGAAAGGCACTATATAATAGATAGATAGATAGATAGATAGATAGATAGATAGATAGATAGATAGATAGATAGAGTGAAAGGCACTATATAATAGATAGATAGATAGACAGATAGATAGATAGATAGATAGATAGATAGATAGATAGATAGATAGATAGATAGATAGATATGAAAGGCACTATATAATAGATAGATAGATAGATAGATAGATAGATAGATAGATAGATAGATAGATAGATAGATAGATAGATAGATAGATAGATAGATAGATAGATAGATAGATAGACATGAAAGGCACTAGATAGATAGATAGATAGATAGATAGATAGATAGATAGATATATAATAGATAGAAAGGCACTATATAATAGATAGATAGATAGATAGATAGATAGATAGATAGATAGATAGATAGATAGATAGATAGATAGATAGATAGATAGATAGATAGATAGATAGATAGATAGATAGATAGATAGATAGATATGAAAGGCACTATATAATAGATAGATAGATAGATAGATAGATAGATAGATAGATAGATAGATAGATATGAAAGGCACTAGATAGATTATAGGATAGATAGATAGATAGATAGATAGATAGATAGATAGATAGATAGATAGATAGATATGAAAGGCACTATATAATAGATAGATAGATAGATAGATAGATACTATATAATAGATAGATAGATAGATAGATAGATAGATAGATAGATAGATAGATAGATAGATAGATAGATAGATAGATAGATAGATAGATAGATAGATAGATAGATAGATAGATAGATAGATAGATAGATAGATAGATAGATAGATAGATAGATAGATAGATAGATAGATAGATAGATATAGATGAAAGGCACTATATAATAGATAGATAGATAGATAGATAGATAGATAGATAGATAGATATGAAAGGCACTATATAATAGAAGATAGCACTATATAATAGATAGATAGATAGATAGATAGATAGATAGATAGATAGATAGATAGATATGAAGGCACACTATATAGATAGATAGATAGATAGATAGATAGATAGATAGATAGATAGATAGATACTAATAGTCATTTTTTAAATAATGGAACTATACTAATTTTACAATTTGTTATAATGTAATGACTTATATATTAGAGATTTCTTTTTCTGATGTTAAAAATTGTCTAAAATTACATTTCCTACTCTTATCTAGTGTACTCGTGCGTTTTCCCCTCGGGTGATCATCCTCCCTGAGACTAAGGATAGTTTTATCACTCAGATCCCTGAGTTTACAGTTTTTTGTTTTCTTGTCTACTGTGCAGAAGTGATAGTTTGTGTTTGTTGGTTGTGTAGTATTTAGTGTTTTAGAATTTAGATTTGTATTTTCAACAGGGAACCTATGATGGCCGGCAGGGAAAAGAAGGACAATTATTTATTTATTTTCTTAGTGATTATGGGTTTTAGTATAAATAGTATTGTAATTTTAAGGATTTATCTAGTCTGTTTTTAGTGTTCTTTTTATATCTATTTTTTAAAAAATATTTAAAGGTCCTTATTTTTACTGTTTTTAAATATTTTTTATATTTCAATTTTGATTGATGGGGGGTATTTATATTTTTAAACCCTCTATTCAACAACAGAAATATTTAAATATTTTAATAGTAATTTATTGGACATTTTAGAAATTATTATATGGATATTTTAGGACACTTTGATAGACCTTTTAATTTAATTATGATTTAACAATTAGTAGGATGGATGTGAACTGTAAAATAAAAAAAATTATGATTGGGAAAAGTGTGCCAATGACCTTTTGGATATGACCTTCGGGTTATTGTCCCCTACCCTAACCCTAACCTTATGTTAAAGTTGTGTTTCTTGTGATTGTGTTATTGTGTGCTTGTCATTTTTGTTTGCTATGGTTGTGTGTGGTGTTGTGTGTTATTTATATGGTATTCTTATTTTTTGGTTCAGGAAACCTAATTATGGCCTTCAGGGTTAATAAAGACAAGAACAGTTTAATACTGATTTCTAATATTTATTTTAGTGTTTTGGTTTTTTATATATAGTATTATAAATTTTAGGGATTTTAGTCTGTTGTTTGTGTTCTGTTGAGGGCTGTTTGGATGCATTCAGGTGTATCGCAGAGAAGGACGTTTTGTGCCAGTGTTTGCCACACTGGGTATTTATTTGGCTATGCCAGGAACCACCATCATCAGTTTCTGATATTCCTCCCTGACTATAAAGACTCTGACAGAGTTGAACTTCCAACATGAAATGTTGTGCCTGGTGATGGAGTGGCACCTCATTCAGGACGGGTTGCGCCTTGTGCCCATTGTTGTCTTGATAGGTGTTGACATCCTTAAACAATCTAACAAATCTCCAGGACCAGATAATATTTACCCTCAAGCTCTTAAGGAGGCTAGTGAGTGCAGATATAAACTCTCGACTCATATTTTTAGGAAGTCACTGTGCACTGGAGAGATTCAGAAGGATTGGAAATTGGCAAATATCATCCCATTATATGAAAAGGGTGACGGGGCAGATTTTATAGCTTAACATGCATCACAGGACAATTAATGGAAGGAATTATTAAGACTGCGGTGAGCTAGCACCCTGCCCAGGGTTTGATTCCTGCCTTGTGCCCTGTGTTGGCTGGGATTGGCTCTCGCAGACCCCTGTGACCCTGTAGTTAGGATAAAGCAGGTTGGATAATGGATGGGATTATTAAGGATAACATTGAGCAACACCTGGCAAGGTCAGGAGTTATTAGGAACAGTCAGCACGTGGTCAGAAGAGGGAGGTTGTGTTTTACTAACATGTTGGAATTCTATGAGGAGGCAACAAAAGCATACGATCAAAGTGGAGCAGATGAGATTATTCCTCTGGACTTTCAGAAAGTATTTGATAAGGTGCCACATGAGAGGGTGGGCATCAAATTAAAAGTAGTCGGAGTTCAGGGTGATGTTTTTAGATGGGTGCAGAATTGGCTCAGACACAGGAAGCAGAGGGTGATGGTGCGAGGAACCTCATCAGAATTGGCGGATGTTAAGAGTGGTAACCAGTAGGGGGCAGTGCAGGGGCCACTGCTATTTTAAATATCTATAAATGATTTAGATAGGAATATACAGTAAGGAACAAGCTGGTTAAGTTTGCAGATGATACCAAGACAGGTGGATTAGCAGATCATTTGGAATCCGTTATATCATCACAGAAGGACTTGGGCAGCATACAGGATTGGGCAGATTTGTGGACGATGAAATTTAATGTCAGTAAATGTAAAGAATTACACATAGGAAGTAAAAATATTAGGTTTGAATACAAAATGGACGGTCAGAAAATCGAGAATACACCTTATGAGAAGGATTTAGGAGTCACAGTGGACTCAAAGCTATCAACTTCCCAACAGTGTTCAGAAGCCATTAAGAAGGCTAACAGACTGTCAGGTTATATAGCGCCTTGATGTTCAGAGTACAAGTCACAGGAGGTTCTGCTCAACCTTTATAACACACTGGTGAGGCCTCATCTGGAGTCCTGTGTGCAGTTTTGGTCTCCAGGCTACAAAAAGGACATAACAGCACTAGAGAAGGTCCAGAGAAGAGCGACTAAGCTGATTCCAGGTCTACAGGAGTTGAATTATGAGGAAAGATTAAAAGAGCTGAGCCTTTAGAGTTTAAACAAAAGAAGATTAAGAGGTGACATGATTGAAGTGATTAAAATTATGAAGTTAATTAGTACAGTGGATCAAGACTTGTATTTTAAAATGAGTTCATCAAGAACACGGGGACACAGCTGGAAACTTGTGAAGGGGAAATTTCACACAAATATTAGGAAGTTATCCATCCATCCATCCATTTTCTAACCCGCTGAATCCAAACACAGGGTCACGGGGGTCTGCTGGAGCCAATCCCAGCCAACAAAGGGCACAAGGCAGGAACCAATCCTGGGCAGGGTGCCAACCCACCGCAGTATTAGGAAGTTATTCTTTACATAAAGAACGATAGACACTTGGAATAAGCGACCAAGTAGTGTGGTAGACAGTAAGACGTTGGGACTTTCAAAGCTCGACTTGATGTGTTTTTGGAAGAAATAAGTGGAGAAGACTGGCGAGTTTGTTGGGCTGAATGGCCTGTTCTCATCCAGATTGTTCTAATGTTCTAATGAATGAAGAGGCAAACGGACAATGAAAAAAGAAGTCAGCATTGAACTCTTCTTCTACCTTCTGAATTGCAGAACAAAAAATCAGAATTGCTATATAAACACAAACTCCTGCCATCCACTTATTTCTAACCCTAACCTTAACCCTAACCCCCTTTTCCACTTTCAAAGTTTTTCATAGTTTTTGCAGGCTCAAGTCAGCACCCACTTCTGCTGATTCATCTGTTCACTCAGGTGAAAGCAAAGACTCATTCCAGGGGGCACCAGACCATCACAGGGCAGACTCACACACTCTCACACACACTGTCATGCTCACATTTTTGACTCTGTGGGAGAAAACAAGCTGCACACAAGAATGGGGAAAATGTGCAGCAGAGACCAGGCAATGTCAGGCAATGAGACCCACTGTGCTGCCATTTTACTTCTTCATAGTTGCAGTTCCTGATGAGCAGGTGGGCCCCTGGGTGCAGAAATAGCATTTAGCGAGAGTGCAACACCTTCTCATCGCAGCCACTGGATTTGCAAAGTGAAACCTCACAGCTGCGACGATCTTCATCAGTTATGCTTGCAGACCTCATGGAGGCGAGGAGAGGATTAACAAGATCTGAGCCTGTGGTCAGCAAAGTCGTCATATCGGAGCTAAAAACTAGCAGAGCCAGTGGCACTAGAAAAGAGCAGAAGGGAACGGAAGGGGACTGTCAAACCCATAAGGGTCCTCATGTTTAACCCAACTCTATGTGCGTATACAGCTAACTGGTACTTCTAAAGTGGCTCCTTGAGGGTGAGTGTGAATGGCCCCTGCGATCGACTTGTTCCTCACTTTGTAGGTGATGACGATAGGGTTATGAAAAACATGTCCTGAGATCTTTCAGGTAATCAAGAAATTTCATGGTAAGGTTGTTCTGCTCACTAATTATGGTGGCAGAGAGTAGAGACATGCTGTGTGGTTGATTCATACGTACGAGTAGGAATGTCACTGTACTCTGTGGCTAGGACAGTAAGGATCTTAGAATTTTAGAACATTAGAACAAGACTTGATGTTATTTTAGAAGAACTAGGACCTCATAAAAACACAATCCCTACCACATCTCTGAATCGGATCAACCAGGCTTAAGAGTGTCATGTTAGGTTACCTTTTTACTGCATTATTCAATCAATGGCTGCTACTTCCTTTGTCAAAACACAACCATAAAGCAGTGGCACAACACCGACCAGTGCCAGTCTAAGCCCATGTGGAGCCCAAAGGTGGTGCCTGGCACATGCATCCCTTGAAAAGTGGCTCGAGCATTCGGTATTTTAGTTTTTACTTTTGTGGGTTCGGAGTGTCCCCCTCAGTCTCTGGATCATGCACCACCTTTCATGAACGTCACCCCCTCAGATGACACCTGTGTTGTCTAATGGCACCGATCCTCAGTAGGAAATCCACAACTGACTGCAATTGTACTACCAGAGCACCAGATGCAGAGGATAGAGACAAGACTGTTAGAGATAGCGCCCCCTCTCATACTGGAGATATGCATGCATGACAATAGTGTATATATATATATATATATAGAGGGTTGTCCAGATCTAATTATGCAATTTTCATTACGCTATAACTTATTAAGTTTATTACATAGAAAATCATCCCAGACCATCAAGAAGTGTGCGAACTGACGACATGAAGAATCGTCTTCGCGCCGAACCAGAATCGACCCCGCATAAATCATAGTCATCTATGCCCAGCCAGGATGCCCCAGCACACATACATTCAGGGGGAGCAGCTCTGGACAGTGCAATACCTTGCCCTGGACACTAGATGGCCGCCCTCCTGGGTTGGAGTGGTGGTGCCTCGGTTTCCCTCAGGGCTCCATGGGAATTAGAGTTGGGTGCATCCCTGTTGGGTCCCACAGGCACAGCCAGGGGGTGCTGAACCTGGGACTCCTGAGCCCATGTGGGCAGCATATTAGTCACATCTGGAAGGGCAGCCGGAAGTCGGTGATCAAACACCTGGAGCACTTCTGGGTGGAATATAAAAGGATTCAGCAACCACCACTCCGGGGCCAGAGTCGGGAGGAGGAGGATGAAGCTTGCAGAGGAGAGGTGGTGGAAGAAGAGAGTGTTTTCTGGTGATTGCTTAGTGCACTGTGTTTGGGACTGTGTTGGGGCTGAAGGGATTACGAGGAAGACGTGCCCTCCAGCTGAAGAAGATAAATACTTTATTTGTTTTACATGTGCCTCCATGTCAGTCTGTGTCGGTCGGGCGCAATATAGCGCCTTTTCTTACAATATATAGAGTGTGGAAGCAAGGAAGGCAAAGAGGAAGGTTGTAGTATTGATGATTGAGATGATTAAAGAACTTATCATGAAGTGTATTTATGGAAGGTGACCCCGCCACTTCCAAACAGTAACTTTTGTCTTCCTCCTCATCAGCTGCACGGGACATCAGCCCTCCTCCTATGGTACAGTAAATACAATTTGAATTTTATTATACAGTTAGACTGCTGGGGGTTGGGAGAGGACCCCTTAGTGTCTGGATCATGCACCCCTTTCATGAACGTCACCTTCCCAGATGACACTAATGAGGTCTAATGGCACCGACCCTCAGTAGCTAATCCAAAACTGACTGCAATTGTACTACCAGAGCACCTGGACTCAAGATGAAGCGTATTGTTATTTTCATAACACGTAATGAACATACACACGACACAAGAAGATTCTTACTGGCAGAAGGAATACAACACCAACAAAAGACACAAACACAAAATGATACATAGGAGGAGGAAGAGGAGTTTGGGAGCATGAACTGAAACAGTGCAGTGCCACACCCAGCACATGACAAACCACCGCTTGGGACTCCAGACACTGTAAAAAAACCTCACACTATTCCACTCCATTCGAACTACTGTGGTAGAATGTAAGAAATCTATGTACTGAACATACTGTATATACACTGCTCACAAAAATTAAAGGAACACTTTAAAGAAACACATTAGATACATCAGATCTCAATATGAAGTTGGATATCTATACAAATAACGACAGGGCAATGTCTTAGGAACAAAAGGATGCCAAGTCTTTTAATGGAAATAAAAGTTTTCTGCCTACAGAGGGCTCAATTGTGTAGACACCCTAAAATCAGAGTGAAATGAAGATGTGGCAGGCTAGTCCATTTTTTCAAAAACTTAATTTCTGCTCCTCAAAATGCTTTTCAGTATCTTGTGTGGCCCCCACGAGCTGGTATGCATGCTTGACAACGTCGGGCATGCTCCTAATGAGACGACGGATGGTGTCTTGTGGCATTTCCTCCCAGATCTGTATGAGGGCATCCCTGAGCTGTTGTACAGTCTGAGGAGCAACCTGGCGGCGCCTAATGGACCGAAACATAATGTCCCACAGATGTTCTATTGGGTTTAAGTCAGGGGATCGTGAAGGCCATTCAATTGTTTCAATTCCTTCATCCTCCAGGTACTGCCTGCATACTCTTGCCACATGAGGCCGGCATTGTCGTGCATTAGGAGGAAACCAGGACCTACTGCACCAGCGTAGGGTCTGACAATGGGTCCAAGGATTTCATCCTGATACCTAATGGCAGTCAAGGTGTCTTTGTCTAGCTTGTAGAAGTCTGTGTGTCCCTCCATGGATATGCCTCCCCAGACCATCACTGACCCACCACCAAACTGGTCATGCCGAATGATGTTACAGACAGCATAACATTCTCCATGGCTTCTGCAGACCCTTCAACGTCTGTCACATGTGCTCAGGGTGAACCTGCTCTCATCTGTGAAAACACAGGGTGCCATTGGTGGACCTGACAATTCTGGTATTCTATGGTAAATGCCGATCGAGCTCCACTGTGCTGGGTTGTGAGCACAGGGCCCACTAGAGGACGTTGGGCCCTCAGACCACCCTCAAGAAGTCTGTTTCTGATTGTTTGGTCAGAGACATTCACACCAGTGGCCTGCTGGAGGTCATTTTGTAGAGCTCTGGAAATGCTCATCCTGTTTGTCCTTGTCCAAAGGAGCAGATACCAGTCCTGCTGATGGGTTAAGGACCTTCTATGGCCCTCTCCAGCTCTCCTAGAGTAACTGCTTGTCTCCTGGAATCTCCTCCATGCCCTTGAGACAGTGCTGGGAGACACTGCAAACCTTCTGGCCATGACACACATTGATGTGCCATCCTGGAGAAGTTGGATTTCCTGTGCAACCTCTGTAGGGTCCAGGTATCGCCTCATGCTACCAGTAGTGACACCGACTGTAGCGAAATGCAAAACTAGTGAAAAAAACAGTCAGAAAAGATGAGGAGGGAAAAATGTCAGTGGCCTCCACCTGTTAAACCATTCCTGTTTTGGGGGTCATCTCATTGTTGCCCCTCTAGTGCATCTGTTGTTAATTTCATTAACACCACAGCAGCTGAAACTGATTAACAACCCCCTCTGCTACTTAACTGACCAGATTAATATCTCAGAAGTTTCATTGACTTGATGCTATACTCTGATTAAAAAGTGTTCCTTTAATTTTTTTGAACAGTATATATATACTGTCAGGGATGCCAGGGGCAACGACCCGGCCGGGACGCCTTGAGGGACCAGAAGAGGGTCTACGCCCACCCTGGATCATGTGGGGGCCGCCATCCTGGTTGCATTGGGGGCCACGGGTAGAGGGCTTGGAAGCCCAACCCTGTAGGGGCCCGTGGTCACCGCCAAGGGGCGCCCCAATACCTTGAGAACCCTGGACCTCAGCACTTCCGCCACCCCAGGAAGTGCTGGGGGGAAGAGAAGCAGGGACACCCAGAGGGCTTCTGGGAGTACAGCCGGCACTTCCGCCACACAGGGGCGTGTCGGCGGTTGATTGCTGGGGAGCACCTGGAGCTCATTCCGGGTGCGGATAAAAGGGGCCACTTTCCTTTATTCGGGGCGAGAGTACTGGGCTGGAAGAAAAGAGGCAAGGAGGCAGCCTGAAGAAAGTAAGGCATTGTGTGGCCAGGACTTTGGGGGTTTGTGGTGCACTTTGTGACTTATATATTTGTAACTAAACATGTTTCTGGGTGAAATGAACATGTCCGCCTGTCTGTGTCTGGGCCAGTCTCCACAATATATATATATATATATATATATAGTTGTGGTAGGAGGGACTGAAAGTCCAAAGAAAAGTTGGGGTGCCAACCCAGCCACGCCATTTATTAATATCTCAACAGAAGTAGACTTTCTTATCAAAATAAACAGGCACTCGATGGAGCAGGCACAAACTAAAGAAATAATCAACTGATTGCATTTCACTAATGTTCAATCAATCAATCAATCAACATTTATTTCTATAGCACATATTCATACAAAAAAAATGTAGCTCAAAGTGCTTTACAAAATGAATAGAAAAATAGAAGACACAATAAAAATAAACAGAAGTCAACATTAATTAACATAGAATAAGAGTAAGGTCCGATGGCCAGGGTGGACAGAAAAACAAAAAACTCCAAAGGCTGGAGAAAAAATAAAATCTGTAGGGGTTCCAGACCACGAGACCACCAGTCCCTCTGGGCAATCTACCTAACATAAATCAAACAGTCCTCTTTGTATTTAGGGTTTTCATGGAAGGACCTGATGATGATGGTCACGTAGACTTCTGGCTTTCAGTCCATCAATGTTGGAGCATCAGGATGCTTTGAGTAGGTGGTGGTGGCGCAGGCCGCCACCACAAAGAAACCGGAAAAAGAAACAGAAGAGAGAGTAGGGGTCAGTACGGATTTTGGAGCCACCATGAATAGTTATTATGAAGAATTGAACATACAGAGTATCAGTATTAAGTTAAAGTGAAGTTATAAAAAGGCCATGTTAAAGTAATGTGTTTTCAGCAGTGTTTTAAAGTGCTCTACTGTATTTGCCTGGCGAATTCCTATTGGCAGGCTATTCCAGATTTTAGGTGCATAACAGCAGAAGGCCGCCTCACCACTTCTTTTAAGTTTAGCTTTTGGAATTCTAAGGAGACACTCATTTGAGGATCTAAGGTTACGATTTGGAATATAACGTGTCAGGCATTCCGAAATATAAGATGGAGCGAGATTATTTAAGGCTTTATAAACCATAAGCAGTATTTTAAAGTCAATCCTGAATGACACAGGCAACCAGTGTAGTGACATCAAAACTGGAGAAATGTGTTCGGATTTTCTTTTCCTAGTTAGGATTCTAGCAGCTGCATTCTGCACTCGTTGCAAATGATTGATGTCTTTTTTGGGTAGTCCTGAGAGGAGTGCGTTACAGTAATCTAGTCGACTGAAAACAAACGCGTAAACTCATTTCTCAGCATCTTTCAATGATATAAGAGGTCTAACTTTACTTATGTTTCTTAGGTGAAAAAATACTGTCCTAGTGGTCTGATGAATATGTGATTTAAAATTCAGATTACAGTCAACGGTTACCCCTAAAATTTTTAATTCCGTCTAAACTTTTAATCCTAGTGCATCAAGTTTATTTCTGATAACCTCACTGAATCCATTATTGCCAATTACTAAAATTTCAGTTTTCTCTTTATTTAGTTTGAGAAAATTACTATTCATCCATTCAGAAATACCAGTAAGACATTGTGTTAGTGTATCGAAAGAGTCGGAGTCATCAGGTGCTATTGATAAGTACAGCTGTGTGTCATCAGCATAGCTGTGGTAGCTCACGTTGTAACCTGAGATAATCTGACCTAACGGACGCATGTAGATTGAGAATAGCAGCGGACCCAGGATAGAGCCTTGTGGACCAACATATCGGATATCAAGTGTCTTTGAGATTTGATTACCACAACTCACAAAGAATTTTCTACCTGCCAGGTAGGATTCAAACCAATTTAAGACCCTGCCAGAGAGGCCCACCCATTGACTCAGGCGATTTCTAAGAATGTTGTGATCAATGGTGTCAAATGCAGCACTCAGATCTAAGAGGATGAGAACAGATAAATGGCCTCTGTCTGCATTTCCCCGCAAGTCATTTACTACTTTAACGAGTGCAGTTTCTGTGCTGTGATTTGTTCTGAAACTCGACTGAAATTTATCAAGAATAGCAGGTTTATTGAGGTGGTCATTTAACTGCATAATGACTGCCTTCTCTAGAACTTTACTTAAGAAGGGCAGGTTAGAGATGGGTCTAAAATTTTCAAAGGCAGAGGGGTCAAGATTATTTTTATTACTATTATTATTTATTATTATTAATGTTCATCTATGGAGCTCCGTGCTGCAATGAGTTTGGGTCTACACTGAGACGTCACATTCAGAGAACGACTACTTTTATATTGTTTGGACCAGAAGGGACGGGATGTCTTGGAGAAAGGAAGTCGGAGCCATTCACCCTGCAGAAGCATCATCTCACAGATGCAGAGAGAAGAGGCAAGACTGTTAGAGACAGGGTCCCCTCTCGTCCCACGGTGGTATCACATAGGTGAGTTGAGCTGATAAGATGATACACAGACATGCATGCGTGACAATACACACACACATATATATATAGTGGACTATGGCTGCCAATTCATCCTGGCCAATACCCCCAGCCGCCAGAGGGAGCCCTCCCTGTGACGTGGAGATGCCCCGAATTCCAGCAGGACATCATGGACATTGGAGTTTTCCTGTACAGCCCTGCTTGTTAACGTTGGGGCCGTCAGGGAATGCTGCAGGGAGGCCCAGAGACTTCTATTTTACCTATAACCCAGAAGTACATCTTAGTCACAGGGACAGAGGAAATGACGTACTTCCGGGATGAAAAAGAAGAGTTTTGATCTGACACAGAAGTGCTAGGAAGTCACATGGACTGAGGGTTCAGAAACACTTCCAGGTCAAGGACTATAAGAGACTGCGTGAGATCCCAGATGGGCGAGCTGAGTTGGGAGGAAGGGAACAACATGTCTGGGAGTGGAGGATTGTGTGTTATTGTAGTGATTATGGTGAGTTACATGAGTATTGTAGAGTGGAGGGTGATTTGTGCACTTTATTGTTCAAATAAATTTAAGATTTGGACTTTTATATATATATATAAACATATACAGGTAGTCCCCAGGTTACGGATATCTGACCTACGACTTACGAACAGGGCCGCCGCTGTGACGCAGTAACTGCCGCTCCGTCATCTTCGGCCTGGGGACGCTGCAAGCGGTGGCTGGACGGAGGCTGGAGAGGGGCGATCAAATTGAACTGAACTGGAGAGATCTTGTATGAAGAATGGTCAGAAATACCTCCATCCAGAATCCAGACACTCATCACAGGCTACAGGAGGACAGCATTGAGAGGCTCAAAGGAGCAAAAGGAGGCTCAGCAAAGTATTGATGTCATATCTCTGTTGGGGTGTCCACATTTATGCACCTGTCTAATTTTGTTATAATGCATATTTTCTGTTAATCCAATAAACTTAATGTCACTGCTGAAATACGCCTGTGTCCATAAGGCATGTCATCTATTAAAAGGAAGTTGCTACTTTTAAAGGTCAGCCAATGAGAAACAAAAATCCAAAGAATTAAGAGGGGTTCCCAAACTTTTCCATTTGACTGTATATGTTTAATTTTATCAACCATTTACATTGTTATTCCTGTGAGTGGCTGTGCAGGTAGGGGGCGCCTCAGTGCACTGCTTTGCCCCAGGGGCCTATAATGCTGTTAAGACAGCCCTGCCACCTGGCACAAAAAGTCATCCGAAGAAGAAGAAGAAGGAGTGTCTTCTACACTTACACAATGTCGTCACCTTGAAGTAGCCCCACACAGTTGCGGCTACATAACCTTAATGCCTCCCCATAACAAGAAAAGAATTATAGTGGCAACCAGGGTGAGTAGGAGCCACAATGGCGTAGAACTGGCATTCCGCCTCATCTCCATATGAAGTGGCCAGTGTCCCCAAAAAGCTGCATGAGGACGTATTTAAAGAGCAATGTGAGAAACGTCCTTCTGTCAAGGTGCCTTTTAGAAACGGGAGCGAGCGTAGAGAGTTGTTAAAAATGACACCATGTGATCCAGTCAGGCTGTCTTGCGGCAGCTGAGGGCACATCGGCATTGTGCTCACCGGAGGTGACGAGTCTCCTGCCCTCTTGGTGTCTGATCAGAGGAGTTGCCCGCTATGGCCTTGGGTGAGCTTTGTTCAGAGCAGTTGCAAAAATCAGCGCTCAGAGGGAAAAATAAAAAAAGTGTAGATAGAGATAAAGAGTCAGAGGTGCCTACGGGGATGAATACTTTGTTAGATTATGTGGTGAGGGCTGTTAGAAGAGCAAATCAAAGGGAAAGCACGTTTATTACAACACTTAACCTCGGGCACTTCTGAGAATGCCAGACTCTAATTAACGACGACACGCTTGCCGTCTCCTGTCATTTCACCACGTCCTGTATTGTCCTCTGTTGATGGTGACACCTGATACGTTTATTTTCAGCGCCCTGAGGCACCAAAGGTAACACACGTCAACAGCTGCTGTTCAGGGCTTCCTGTCTGGCTGTCAGTCTCCGTCACTGCTGACCATTTCATGCACTGATCTGCCGATCACCTCAGGCGTAGGCCTCTCTGTTGTCTTCTCGTCTCTTCTGCCCGCTCTGTGTCACAGTCTACGGTGCTCGGCGTGTTTTGGAAATTATTATTTTCTTAGATGTTATCTCATTGATGTGACCCGTTTCCACCCATTTCGTTAAGGGTAGCAATTCCAAACCTTTGCATCTCAGCTCTAAAGATAGCCAACATCATTCAAGGCCTTAGAAAATGCGTCCTCGGGTCACAAAAAGTGAGTACAATAAAGTCCTCATCTGCTTTTGAGTGGTGGGGGGGTCATCAAATGGATCTGACTTGGGGGCACAAGTTCTCAGCGAGCAATTAACCTTCAGACCGGGTCAGCAAACCCACCCACCAAAACTCACAGACCAGACATTCATCAGAGATGCAACAAGGACACTTGAGGAGCTACAAACAGGGCCGTTCTTAGGTTTTTGGGGTCCCTATAGGGAAAGGTACCTGTCGGGGCCCTGCTGTTTCTATCCATATGAATGTATGATAATGATTTTACCTGTATAAATGCGTAATAATTTGTTATATATAGCTTATCATTTTATGATTATATATTATACTAGAGGGCTCAGCCCCCTGCTCTCTTTGCTCGCCAACCCACGGGCGGGCGCTTAACCAAACCCACTTCACGAATTTGCCGCTTGCGATGTACAATTTAAACAGATTGTTATTTTCATGGGAATTGTTACATATGCATAATATTTTATATTACACCGAGTAATTAACTGTATTAAAAAAATTGCAAAATGTAATGCTATTACATGATATTCTATATGGTGGTCCACAGCGCTCTATCCTGGGTCCACTGCTCTTTTTGATTTACATGCTTCCGTTAGGTCAGATTATCCCGGGGCATAACGTGAGCTACCACAGCTATGCTGATGACACGCAGCTGTATTTATCCTAGAGATCTGATTAATATCCATTCATTTTCTAACCCACTGAATCCGAATACAGGGTCACGGGGGTCTGTTGGAGCCAATCCCAGCCAACACAGGGCACAAGGCAGGAACCAATCCTGGGCAGGGTGCCAACCCACCGCAGGACACACACAAACACACCCACACACCAAGCACACACTAGGGCCAATTTAGAATCGCCAATCCACCTAACCTGCATGTCTTTGGATTGTGGGAGGAAACCGGAGCGCCCGGAGGAAACCCACGCAGACACGGGGAGAAGCGAACCCAGGTCTCCTAACTGCGAGGCAGCAGCGCTACCACTGCGCCACCATGCCGCCGATCTGATTAATATGCGATTTAAAATTCAGGTCACAGTCAACAGTTACCCCTGAAGTCTTTACCTCCATCTTGACTTTTAATACTAATGCATCAAGTTTATTTCTAATAACCTCATTATATCCATAATTTCAATCACTAAAATTTCAGGTTTTTTTTTTATTTAACTTGAGAAAATTACTACTCATCCAGTCATAAGCACAAGTAAGACATTGTGTCAGTGAAACAACAGAGTCGGGGTCATCAGGTGCTATTGATAAATACAGCTGTGTGTCATCAGCATGCCTGTGGTGGCTCACATTGTGCCCTGAGATAATCCGACCTAACGGAAGCATGTAAATGGAAAAGAGCAGTGGACCCAGGATAGAGCCTTGTGGACCACCATATAGAATATCATGTGTCTTTGAAGTATAATAACCACAACTAACAAAGAATTTTCTACCTGCCAGGTAGGGTTCAAACCAATTTAAGACCCTGCCAGAGAGGCCCACCCACTGACTAAGGCGATTTCTAAGAATATTGTGATCAATGGTGTCAAAGAGGATGAGAACAGATAGACGGCCTCTGTCTGCATTTACAAGGAACAAAACAACCCAGAGACAGTGTCATTACAGCACCAGGATTTTAAAGAGTGTACAGGTGGTCCTGATAATGTACTCAGTGAATGTTTACGGAATGCAGGCGAGTGTGGTGGCCTAAAGAATATTGGAGAAAAATGAGTAAATTCCAGAAAAGTCCACTAGAGGTCAGGATTGCATCACAATGGTTGTTGGCTGCTAACTTGCAAAAGAAACAAAAGTCAATTACTAACCACATGAATGTTCAAACACCACCAACAGACTCAAAGTAAAGAAATTATAAAACTGTAATGATATAAACCAGGGGTTCTGAAACTGTGGGGTGGGCCCCCCTAGGGGGGCACGAAGATGTGAGAAAAAGAAAAAAAACACATCTATTGAAATCAAAACAAATTAACTTAAACTACATTCTGATACTAGAACAATAAATCTAGAGTTAGATAAATGTCGATAAAAGTTAAGTAGGTATAATAAAATATGCATCTATGATATATCATTAATTAAAAAAGAAGAAATTGGTATTAGTGGGCTCCTTTCAAAAAAAAACGTTAGGGGGGCGCGATTAAAACTGTTATGAAAACTTGGGTCGCAAATACGTAAAGGTTAAGAAATGCTGATATAAACATTACTGTCTGTACTTTATACACAAACATTTCTTTCTTGCTGGTGAAATATCTCACCTCAAGGATAACAATCTAAAGCGAGGGTTCTTAAACTTTTCAATCCAGTGAGCCAAATTGGGAAATCGGCAACATACTGGGACCCAAGCAGTGGATCATCCCCATTATGATAGTGGAGACGTAAAGGGGGCGGCATGGTGTGGTGCTGCTGCTGCATTGCTTTAAGGAGACCAGGGTTCACGTGCCGGGTCCTCCACGCACAAAGCCTGCATGTTCTCCCCGTGTCTCCAGGTAATACGGTTTCCTCCCACTGTTCAAAGACATGCAGGTGAGGTGATGCCAAATTGGCTCTTGTGTGTGTTTACCCTATGATGGACTGGCACCCTGTCCAGAATTTGTTCCTGCCATGCACCCTATGCTATCTGGGATTACCTCTAACTGTGACCCTGGTCTGGATTAAGTGAGTCAGACAATGACATGACATCAGGGGACAATAAACAATGACCTTATAATAAAAGAGTAATTTTTTTTTTTGTTTAGTTTGTTTCCTTTGAGGAATATTTCCTACATGATTATTAAAAAAGAGAAAAGTGGAAAGAAATATTATTATTATTAAAGCAATACTCCATCTAAGCATTTCCAAAATTGACTTATTCTGAAGCAGGACTGTGAGGAAGCTGGAGCCCAACCCAGCAAGCACAGGGTGCTGAGCAGGAATAATCTCTGGACATGGCGTCAGCCCACCATGGGGTGAACACACCAATAGACATCAGGGCCCAAGTTAGCATTGTCAGTCCAACTAACCTGCATGTCTTTGGAAACCCACACAGACACGGGGAGAACACGCCGACTGCACACATGGGGCACCTGGGGCTTGAGCCTAAAACACTTATTGTGATAAGATGGCAATTTTGCTTTCAGCTTAGGCTGACAGGACACACACAGATCCACATTTATAGGTTGCCTGTAGCTACCAATAGTGTCAAATGCTTCTGGTATGGACCTTTCAGTTCAAATTTCATCAGCATTGCTACACTAGGTCTGGGTGTTTGGGGTATTTATTTAGATTTCATCCCAGTTTAGATGGGAAGAACAGTCAATGTTTGAGTAAATATGCTTTAAACTGGAGTTTTTACGAATCCCACAGCAAATGGCATATAACAGAGACATACACTCACCTAAAGGATTATTAGGAACACCTGATCAATTTCTCATTAACGCAATTATCTAATCAACCAATCACATGGCAGTTGCTTCAATGCATTTAGCGGTGTGGTCCTGGTCAAGACAATCTCCTGAACTCCAAACTGAATGTCAGAATGGCAAAGAAAGGGGATTTAAGCAATTTGGAGCGTGGCACGGTTGTTGGTGCCAGACGGGCCAGTCTGAGTATTTCACAATCTGCTCAGTTACTGGGATTTTCACGCACAACCATTTCTAGGGTTTACAAAGACTGGTGTGAAAAGGGAAAAACATCCAGTATGCGGCAGTCCTGTGGGCGAAAATGCCTTGTTGATGCTAGAGGTCAGAGGAGAATGAATGGGCCGACTGATTCAAGCTGATAGAAGAGCAACTTTGACTGAAATAACCACTCGTTACAACCGAGGTATGCAGCAAAGCATTTGTGAAGCCACAACACGCACAACCTTGAGGCGGATGGGCTACAACAGCAGAAGACCCCACCGGGTACCACTCATCTCCACTACAAATAGGAAAAAGAGGCTACAATTTGCACGAGCTCACCAAAATTGAACAGTTGAAGACTGGAAAAATGTCGCCTGGTGTGATGAGCCTCGATTTCTGTTGAGACATTCAAATGGTGGAGTCAGAATTTGAATGAGAACATGGATCCATCATGCCTTGTTACCACTGTGCAGGCTGGTGGTGGTGGTGTAATGGTGTGGGGGATGTTTTCTTGGCACACTTTAGGCCCCTTAGTGCCAATTGGGCATCGTTTAAATGCCACGGGCTACCTGAGCATTGTTTCTGACCATGTCCATCCCTTCATGACCACCATGTACCCATCCTCTGATGGCTACTTCCAGCAGGATAATGCACCATGTCACAAAGCTCGAATCATTTCAAATTGGTTTCTTGAACATGACAATGAGTTCACTGTACTAAAATGGCCCCCACAGTCACCAGATCTCAACCCAATAGAGCATCTTTGGGATGTGGTGGAACGGGAGCTTCGTGCCCTGGATGTGCATCCCACAAATCTCCATCAACTGCAAGATGCTATCCTATCAATATGGGCCAACATTTCTAAAGAATGCTTTCAGCACCTTGTTGAATCAATGCCACGTAGAATGAAGGCAGTTCTGAAGGTCAAACACCGTATTAGTATGGTGGTCCTAATAATCCTTTAGGTGAGTGTATGTGTTGCATTTGTCATTCCAACAGATGGCAATCACAAACATTTGAAGTAAGGAAATGCTTTGCAAACATTTGTAGTAATAAAATGCAATATAACAAATGTATGCAATGTGCCATCTGTTAGAATGACACCTGCACTATAAATGTTTCTGTTATATGCCATATGGTATAGGATTTGTTAAAGGAGCGTTAATGTTTGTGAAGTGCCATCTGTTGTAATGACAAATACAATGCATTTTATTACTACATGCATCATAAAATACATTCCAGTAGATGGTGCACTGCAACTGTTAATGCTGTGGTTTGCGTCAATTATTTAGATTTCAGTCCATCTTATAGGGGTAGTAGAGCTAGTGTTTGAATAAATGACTTAATATGGCATCCAATAGAACTGTTTTTACAAATCCCATAGAAAAATGACATATATATAACAGGGACATAAGTGTTGCATTTGCTATTCCAACAGAAGGCGCATCACATTCATTAGCACTCCTTTTATGAATCCCATACCATATCTATATAACAGAAACATAGGTAGTGCAGCTGTCATTCCAACAGATGGTGCATCAGAAACATTTATAGTATTGCTTTTTATTACTACAAACATATGCAATGCGCCATCTGTTGGAATGTAATTGCAATGCATTTTATTACTACATGCATTACATATGCATTCCAATAGATGCTGCACTGCCAACGTTAATGCTGAGGTCTGTGTTGATTATTTAGATTTCAATCCATCGCAGATGTGTAGGCTTCACACTGGGTTGGCATTTACTAACAGAATAAATTGGTGAGAAAAACTCAGCAGACTGGTGGGACACAATTGCCTACTTGGTGACTGTTTGTTAGGTCAATATATGTGAATGTAAGTGAGTGTGTTGCTGTTGTCCCCTCCAGGGTTGGATCCCATCTTACTGGAAGAGTCACTGGCACCCGTGTGACTGTCAACTGGCAAAGTGGACGAATTTCTGGGTAAGGGTATGTATGTAATTATGCCATGTAAGCAATGGGCATCACATCCATTTTTGTTTACCAACTTCTCCCTAGCACAGGGCTTGGGGACCACAGGACTTATTATTATGGACAGTGAAGGATTTAGGTATGGGCAACATGGGCAAGTGGCTGCTTGTTGGGGATGGCACAGGGTGACCGCACTACAAAATTTAGAATTGTGATTACAATGTGAGCTGGTCAATCCGTCAGGGGCAGCGTTTATGGAAGATGAGGGGTGTGCCCTCCGGACACCATGTGGTGTGCCCTCTCAGAGTGTTCATGATATGCACACAGAGGGGTGTCAATTATGTGACTGTCGTCACCTGAAGGGCACACTCTCTGGACACTGAGGCAAATGGTCGTAGACATCTAATACCGACTATGCGCTATGAACCCTGAGGGTCACAATCCCCCCAGCTCTCCTCGGGCTCGAAATAGGCTTCAACTGGCACTGAAGTAGGAAAAGCAATATGAAACTTCAAATGGATTATAAAGAAGTCTGCCTGTCACACAGTCACAATGTCATGTCAGTCCAACCCACTATACCCTAACACAGGGTCACGGGGGTCTGCTGGAGCCAATCCCAGCCAGCACAGGGCGCAAGGCAGGGCACCAGTCCACCGCAGGGCACACACACCAAGCACACACATACACGGGACAATTGAGGATCGCCAATGCACCCAACCTGCATGTCTTTGGACTGTGGGAGGAAACCCACGCAGACACGGGGAGAACATGCAAACTCCACGCAGGGAGGACCCGGGAAGTGAACCCACGTATTCTAACTGCGCTACCACTGCGCCACCGCGCCGCCCATGTCAGAAGTTCGTCAAACAAATTTAAATGGGGTCACAGATGTGTGGAGTAAACCAGGATGGACTGATAAATTATTTACAATGAATTATGGAATTCATTTTAACATAACAGAGACTTCGGTGGGAACGTTTCCATGGGAATTATTGGGATTGCAGGCAGATCTCTGGTAATATCGCAGCGCTCCGACTTTATTGTTTAAATGTACGATTTGGCTGGGGACATCAGCATGTTTGTTACCTGAGATACGTTTACCTGAAAAGCAAAGCCCTCGAGATTTCAGAAGCATGGCACATTTTTAATGAACTAACCCTGTGCCTTCAAGCCTCTCCAGCTGCGAGTGGATAATTGGAGGAACTGACGTGGCTTTTGTTAAGTCTGCCAGGTGCTGCCAGTCTTTTTGTCTTTTGTCTTCTGGCTGTCACCCATGCAGCGAGGAAAGCCCATTGTGGTCGTCGTTCTGAGTGGCTAAACAGGCTTATAGGTGACGTTGCTCTCTTCACTGGGTTTCATTTTTTCACTTTGAGTGACAGTCACGTAGGCAAAGACCCCTCTGCCAGTTCTAACAGCAACTTCTAATTAGAAGGTCTTTAAAATGTCTGGATGGCACTCCATCACTGAAACCCCCTAGGAATTCTGTTTACCAATAGTGAGAATCACAGCGGTTTGAATCCTGATTAACAACGAGGACAAGGAGACCTCCAGTATGGAGTGGTGTTGTACCCCATGGTCCATTGCCATTAAACTCTGTGTTCTGTGTGACATCCAAATGTGTCAGATGGCTTACCAAGTGCCTTCAGATACCCCTTCACTATTTTGTGTTCCAAGAATTAGATAGATAGATAGATAGATAGATAGATAGATAGATAGATAGATAGATAGATAGATAGATAAAAGGCACTATATAATAGATAGATAGATAGATAGATAGGTAGATAGATAGATAGATAGATAGATATGAAAGGCACTATATGATAGATAGATAGATAGATAGATAGATAGATAGATAGATAGATAGAAAGGCACTATATAATAGATAGATAGATAGATAGATAGATAGATAGATAGATAGATAGATAGATAGATAGATAGATAGATAGATAGATAATGAAAGGCACTATATAATAGATAGATAGATAGATAGATAGATAGATAGATAGATAGATAGATAGATAGAGATAGATAATGAAAGGCACTATATGATAGATAGATAGATAGATAGATAGATAGATAGATAGATAGATAGATAGATAGATAGATAGATAGATACTTTATTAATCCCAAGGGGAAATTCACAAAATTAGAGAAAAAAGGTAAAAAGATAAAGTAATACACAGAGCTGCTGAAATGGCCGCCACTCGCGCAGCGCCGGAAATGAACCATCTGGATTACTTCGGCATGGTTAGAAGTTGCTTCGGGTTTTTGGTGTCCGGCACCCCTTGACTCGCCATCACGAGAAACTCCACATGTGATACACCCTGCTGGACTCATCTCGATGTCTCGTTATGCAAGATGGTGAGTTCCCCCTTCATTTTTGGCCATCTACACCCAAAAGACACTCATTTTTAGGCCATTTATACCCACATTATGTGCAGAACATTACACTGTTATGACAAAGAGTAAACCAATAGATGTCTTCAGCAAAAATGATCAGAAGGACATGAAGTTGTGCATCAACAGACCCCCTAATGGGATGTCAAAGTTACTCTTTTTCACAAAAGGCCTGATAATATCGCCATGTAGAGTGTCATTGTATGCTATTTGAAGGTTGCCGATCCTAAATATGATCATATTTTTGAGATTTGATTCTTTACTGGTGGTCCTAGCCCCCCAAGAGTCACTCCCAGAAGGTTACAAATGACAAATGTCAAACATAAGCATGTGGGGTATCGTTTTAGTCTATTTTAAGGTCAGTGATATGAATATGATGCAATTTTAAGTTTCTGCACCTTTACTAGCCCACTATGGACATCTATTAAAGTGCAAAAAATGATAATTTGGCTTTCAACATTTAAATTTGAGCATACATTTGAATTTTTTAAGTTTCTGATAAAACTCTCCTTGTTTACTGTGTGCTCCTACCTCATGAAGTAAGCCATTGCATTTCTTATGAACACCCTAAATTAGGCCTTTCATTTTTTTAAAGAAAACATGATTCTGCTTTGTCCTTTTTGCAGGATAGAATATTAGATGTACAGTCAATGTGTTGTCAATGTAGTTTTTAACTCACCTTCTTTGCTTGAGGTCTGCATGGGCCCACCCTATGCCCTTCGACCAGAAGCCAAGGGCTCAAGTCAGTCTGTGAGAGCACTGAGAGCGGGTTCAGTGAGGTGACCACCCTAAACACCGAACAAACCAAGGATTTGTCACAATGACATTAGAGGATGAAGAGAACACATCATGAGGTCACAGCCAGTAAATCACAAGTGCCACAGGCTGGCTGGGCTTTGACTTAATCTACTTGTGCAGCTCTTCACTGACCTCACTGGGCCTCTGGGGGAATTTGTGCACAGAAACCTCTTAAGAGTTTCAGGATCATTCAGGCTGGTCACATGGCAGCAGCCGTACCACCTGCACTTCAAAAACAGGAAGCCCACCTGAAGGTAAGCATGTCCGGGCCCAGACAGTACTTGAATGGAAGACCTGCTTGGAGAGGTGTTGGTGAGGCCAGCAGGGGGCGCTTACCTTGTGGTCTGAATGTGGATCCCAGTGCCCCAATATGGTTACGGGGACACTGTCCTGTAAAAATGGCACCATCCTTCGGATGATGCATAAAATCGAGGTCCTAAATCATTGTGATCATATAAAAATCTCTGGGCATCCCTCATAAAGCGCAAGATGTTTCCTGATTTCCTGGCTAAATTGTCCACCTTGGCCTGGTCATTCAGCCCCTCTAATCCTACCCTGTCTCTAATTGGTTATCTCTCACTTCACCCACATAACAGCTCATGTGTGTTGAGCATACTGGCACAAAAATGGCTGCTGTCACCTCATCCATGTGGGAGCTTCACATTAGTGGTGGTTGAAGTGGCTCCCCACTCACTATGTACTGTAAAGCACTTTGAGTATTGAGAAATGCACTATTATAAATGTAAAGAATTATTATTATTATTATTATTATTATTATTATTATTATGCAGAAATAAAATTATATTTCAAGGATTTGGAATGCAGATAGATAGATAGATAGATAGATAGATAGATAGATAGATAGATAGATAGATAGATAGATAGATAGATAGAATTTGGTATAGTAGGCAGGATTACATAGATAGATAGATAGATAGATAGATAGATAGATAGATAGATAGATAGATAGATAGATAGATAGATAGATAGAATTTGGTATAGTAGGCAGGATTACATAGATAGATCATCAGATGCCACTTGTAGACAATTTTCCTTATGTTGAGCTGAATGATTTCAAATCATTTGGTGATCATTGGAAATCCCTTTAGCAGACTACTTGGCCTTCACAAACTTGTCCGCATTGGCCTTAGAGAGCTCTTTTGGTCTTGTCCTGATGAGCATCAGAGCCTCAATATCTGTGGTTTCAATAAGACAGTCAGGTCCACCCGCTTATGTTCTAAGGATGTTCTAATCATTGGCACCATTGGCATGAGCGTCTCTGGATTGCCCTCCGGCAATTACCAGCTGAAGCAGGTAATACCTGCTAAGAGGGGACCCTCATACTAACGCTCTCCTCTTCTTTTCCCTCCACAGTGGCTAGAAGATGATGAGTTGTATGAGAGGTTGGACATTAAGGAGGGAGAAAAGGACTGGTGGGCTACAGAGGGACTGAGCTGGGAAAGATGAGCAGCAGGTTAGGGTGATAAAGGATAAAGATGAAAAAGTACTCACAAGCGAGGAGAGTATGTGGAGCAGATGGAAAGAGTACTGTGAGAGGCTGATGAATGAAGAGAATGAGAGAGAGAAGAGGTTGAATGATGTGGAGACAGTGAATCAGGAAGTGCAATGGATTAGGAAGGAGGAAGTAAGGACAGAGATGAAGAGGATGAAAAATGGAAAACCCGTTGGTCCCGATGAGATACCTGTGGAAGCATGGAGGTGTTTAGGAGAGATGGCAGTGGCTTTTTAAACCAAATTGTTTAATGGAGTCTTGGAAAGTGAGAGGATGTCTGAGGAGTGGAGAAGAAGTGAACTGGTGTCGATACTTAAGAATAAAGGGGATGTGCAGGACTGTAGTAACTACAGGGGGATAAAATTGATGAGCTACAGCATGAAGTTATGAGAAAGAGTAGTGGAAGCTCAGTTAAGAAGTGAGGTGATGATTAGTGAGCAGCAGGATGGCTTCATGCCAAGAAAGATCACCACAGATGTGATGTTTGCTCTGAGGATGTTGATGGAGAAGAAGAGAGAAGGCCAGAAGGAGTTGCATTGTGTCTTTGTGGACCTGGAGAAAGCATAAGACAGGGTGACTGAGAGGAGCTGTGGTATTGTATGAGGAAGTCGGGAGTAACAGAGAAGAACGTAAGAGTGGTACAGGATATGAACGAGGGAAATGTGACAGTGGTAAGGTCTGTGTTAGGAGTGACGGATGCATTCAAGTTGGAGGTGGGATTACATCAGGGATCGGCTCTGAGCCCTTTCTTATGCAATGGTGATGGACAGGTTGACAGACGAGATTAGACAGGAGTCCCCGTGGACTGTGATGTTTGCTGATGACACTGTGATCTGTAATGATAGTAGGGAGCAGGTTGAGGAGACCCTGGAGAGGTGGAGAAATGAGAGGAGAAGAATGAAGGTCAGTAGGAACAGACATGTGTGTGAATGAGAGGTAGGTCAGTGGAATAGTGAGGATGAGGGAGTAGAGTTGGTGAAGGTGGAGGAGTTTAAATACTTGGGGTCAACATTACAGAATAATGGGGAATATGGAAGAGAAGTGAAGAAGAGAGTGCAGGCAGGGTGGAATGGGCGGAGAAGAGTGTCAGGAGTGATTTGTGACACACGGATATCAGCAAGAGTGAATGGGAAGGTCTACAGGCCGGTAGTGAGACCAGCTATGTTATATGAGCTGGAGACGGTGGCACAGAAGACAGAGCTGGAGGTGGCAGAGTAAAGATGTTCAGATTTGCATTGGGTGTGATGAGGATGGATAGGATTAGAAATGAGGACATTAGAGGGTCAGCTGAGGTGGGACAGGTGGGAGATAAAGTCAGAGAGGTGAGATTGCATTGGTTTGGACATGTGCAGAGGAGAGATGAGGGGTATACTGGGAGAAGGATGCTAAGGATAGAGCTGCCAGGGAAGAGGAAAAGAGGACGGCCTAAGTGAAGGTTTATGGATGTGTGAGAGAGGACATGCAGGTGATGGATGTGACAGAACAAGATGACGAGGACAGGAAGATATGGAAGAAGGTGATCCGCTCTGGCAAACCCTAACAGGAGCAGCCAAAAGAAGAAGAAGAACTGGTGAGAAGATGCCTAGTGAAGGCAATTGACTGTGCCCCTTTTGGTCTTCTGCCTTTAAAGCCCACCACAGCCAGAAAAGGCAGTAAGCTATGATTGAACTAAACCATAGGATGAGGCTCTGAAAAATGTAGTAAAGACTACCAGAAAAGTTGTGCTTACTTGCTTTGCTTTGTTGCTACTTTAATTATAGAGGCACACATAGATGTCCTTATGTGATACATTTATTGAACTATATTAAATGGGGATGGTTGGCACCTCAAAATTCTCCATTTGATCACAATAGATAGATAGATAGATAGATAGATAGATAGATAGATAGATAGATAGATAGATAGATAGATAGATAGATAGATAGATAGATAGATAGATAGATAGATAGATAGATAGATGCTCTATAATAGATGTGAGAATCCCCACCTCTACTGGATTGAATGGCTTTGTTGTCTGAAGGACAGACGGACAGATGGGCGTCCATAACATGAAGGCTCCTGGCTGCAGATCTTGTTTGCAACTCTGCCAACACATCGAGGAAAATAGGAGACGGCCGCTCGTCCTTTGAACAAAAGAATAATAAATGCCATAACTGACTACAAGTGTAATTTGACAGATCTTGGCTCTCTGTGCCAAGGATGTGAACAATTGTTCTATTTATAGAAGGAAGATCGCATTTTGCTCAGACTGGAAGTCATTTCACGTTACTGTAAGCGTCCTGCAATTATCGTGTACTTTTAAGGACTTTGAATTGAGCCTGGTTATTGCTTTCTGCTCGTAGTCTACTGTCTGCACCGCAGGTGTTCACAACACAGGAATCTTTAATGTCTAGTAGGCTAGCTAGCAGGTATGAGTACCATAGTGGATGGACTGGCATCCCTACAGGGACAGAGGGTGACTCTATAATGAGAGAAAGAGGACAGATGGGCATTCCGGCTGGGTCTGTTGTTGGTACCTTTCTTGGTTTGGGGAGGCCATAGCAGAAGGACAGAGGATGTCTGTTTCCTGAGGTCTTATATTTCCCTGATATATGGGGTGGCAGCATTCCCCTAATAGAGCTCCCATTCAGACATCTACAAGGCATGGTGGGAGTTGTAGTCCAAATAGTTAGCACTTTTGGGGTACATGGGTGGTTGCTACCAGAAGCAGCTTCAGGGGAACAATGTCCGTACTTTTGGGGGGTTCTGTTTGACCCAGAAGTTCTTCTTATGTAGAATGGTCTTGCAACAGAACTACTCTCGGATCCAACATGAAAAAAGCAAGCTCATCTTCGTCAAGGAGTCAGAGTCGGGAGGCAGACAGCAACATTCACCTGTTGGAGTGGAAAGAGAAGGGAAAGGACTGTTCATTATTTGTGATTGTGGTGTTTGGACTTTGTACATCAAAAGAAAGTATTGAGATTAATAAAAGTTCTTTTATTTGAACTTGAAACTGTGCGGGCCTGGGAGTTGGGGATCAGTAGCGCCCCCTTGTGGTAGGACTGAATGCAACAGATCAGGAAAACCTGAACTTGCCTTGAGTGATGGTATGAAAGTGCTTTGAAAATTAGGAACCCACTGGGATTTTACAAACTTGTTATCATCTACTCATGGCTATCTAAATAATGGTTATTTCATGTAGATGGGTCTTTTGCAAAAGGTTTCTTCTGTGGCCGTGTTTCCCAAACTTTGTGGTGTCATGAGCAAGATTTTCACATGCCGGTGTATTCTAAATACAAGGCACAATCATCTTGGGGGCTCTGGAGGAGGTCACCCTCAGTGAATTGAAGTCAAATCAGGTTGAGATCTCGCACGGTCATTAGATGAATCAACTGTGATCATCATTGCTTTTAATCCTTAGTGAATCAAGCATGATCATCCGTGCCTTGGGGGGTTAGGATTAGGTTAGGGAATTAAAGCTTTATGGCAGTGCACGGGCCAATGATCCCACAAAGAAAGTCTTATTTATTACTACTTGTGTCCATCCTTTCTTTATTTCTACAAGTAAGCTCTCTAAAATCTTAGTAAAAAGTTATGAATATTGTGTTTAAATATATATTCATCAATATTTTAAATCTGAATTTTATAGATAATAAAGCAGGGCTTCAAATTTATAGCAACCCCCTGCCGTTCAATATTGGAAGTGCAGAAATTCATCCATCAAACTAAAATGTCAATAAATGTTTCAAAACAAGATACAAAAACATTCAAATAAAGAGATTTAGGGTAGTAAAATCATTTTGAATTTGATATAAATATCCTTCTATATAATTTGATACTCTCCGTATGTTTGGTGTTCGTGTCAATACCTCGACTCAATACAAGTTAGAACCATCCAATGGGACTCTGCCTCTGTAGTTAGAACATAACGTGGCAAACGCGGACGCAGTATTGCATGATTGGCTAAGAATGTTCGAATGCTTCAGTGACGCCGCTGGACGGCCGAGTATAGTAAGTCGGTGTTGGTTCGAGCAGAAAACAGTAAGTTCAGTTGGTTTTTGGAATGTTGGTTTGGTGGGGCGTACTTTCCAGGACTAACATCGTCGACTGACTTAAACCCTTTGACAGCTCCGGAACCGTAAATAATTTAGAACGTATCGCCATTTGCTTGGTACGTCGAAATCTACCTTTGGGCAGTTTGGTTTTGGCATCCGCCCTTCTGACATCTGTTGGCAAACTGAGTAATGACGGCTGGGTATTAACAACGGTCATTGTTTAAATTTTAGCCGATCTCAGATCTAAAATGACCACACCAACATAATTATTACTCCGACTCTGATTAGTCGTAAAATACGGTTTGTTTTGAAAATTTGTTTGCTGGAAAAAATCAAATGAGGTGCGCCGACGAGCTGAGTTCACGTCTCTTCATTACATCAGCCGAAAATGTCTATTTTAAGCACAAATCAGTGCCATGATAACAAAATCATTTCAAGGACTTAAAAAAACAAATAATTCTTTGCAGAGAAAGTATGGTATTTGTAGCCCGATTCGATCTGGTTCCCAGTTGCTAGTATATACAGTATATATATATATATATATATACAGTGACCCCTTGCTATATCACGCTTCGACTTTCACGGCTTCACTCTATCGTGATTTTTTTCTCATACACGCTTACGTCACTACGCATGCGCTTTCTGAGAACTTTTATCTAAGCCCTACGATGGCTCCTAAATGTGCTGCTTTTTCTAAGCCTTCTGACAATAAAACTAAGCGCTGGAGGAAGATGCTTACTCTCCAGGAGAAGGTGATATGATTAAAGATGGCAATACCCTACAAAAGCCTCCTCACGCATATGAAAAGACAGCGCCAGCAACTGCCTATCAAGATGTTCTTCAGCCGCGCACCCAGACACCCACTGCCTACTCCTGGTACTCCTTCAGCGGAAGAAGACAACGACGCACCTGTTGAAGATACTGCACCACCTCTGAAGACTCTCCTACTGAGGTCGTGCCTTCATAGGTTAGTGGTTGTGTTTAAGAACTGTGTGTGTTTGTGTGCAATTACATGTACAGTACAATAATCTACCATATAAAAGCGTTCAGGATTGTCCTTCCGTCCCATGAGTGCAAAGTGTAGCGGTATTCCGCTTATCACAGACTTACTACTTGCGGTTTGAGGTACAAAGCGACGCGATGTGAGCAGAGTTCTGGTGCTCCCATTGTTCCCTTGCTTTTGTGCGCGATGCGCTGGAAAAATAGACAAAATTATGTCTCTGGAAATAATTAATGTTGATGGTGTACAAATGTCTCACCGCGTAGTAAATATCAGGGGAGATGGTGCTTGCTTATTCTCATCTATAGCTTATTTAGTGCATGAAACTCCATCCTTAGCGGTACAGATTCGGGCTGACATTGTACAACTTTGGACAGGCACTTGAGGGGATAAAAAAAAACGTAGGTTTTCGGGAGATGTTATGAATGGGCACTTTGATGTTCTCATTCCCTACACTTACATGCCTGATGCACACATGGAGCGCACAAAAATTGAGGATAAAAGTCGGTCGCCTTAAAAGGCGAGTGCGCCTAGTAATATGATATTTGTAACGTCTAATATGTCTTATTTTCTCTTATTTTGTCTAATATATTGGGTAATACGAGTGTAATGGTGACTAAAGGGTGTTATTTCATGTCTAGAGGGCTCTAATAATGTTAAAAAAACGTATTTAGAAGGTCGTAAACAGGTTTTCTATACTCTAACTGCAAAAATATTCGATTTATAAATAAAGAATCCTACTTACAAAATTCATTTATCACGGTAGAGTCTGGAACGGATTAACCGTGATAAACGAGGGTTCAATTATATATATATATATATATATATATATATATATATATATATATATATATATATATATATATATATATATATATACCGTATTTACTCGTGTACCACACGCCCTTGTCTAAGATGCGCACCCTAATTTTTAAAAAGAAAATCGTGAAAAAAGTTTTGCCCCGTGTATGATGCACGTTGTGATTGAATAGGAAGCGTTTAGAGAGAGAGAGCGCTGTTGAGCGAGAGCGCAAGCAAGAGAGCGAGAGAGAGAGCAAGCGAGCGAGCCCAAACAGAAGAAGTAAACATTACAGAATTACATTTCCTCGTGTATGACGCGCACCTGATTTTCGAATGCTAATTTTTGGGAAAAAATGTGCACGTGGTACACGCGTAAATACGATATATATATATATATATATATATATATATATATTTTCATTGCATTTTGTACTCTGAGTCTCGATGAACTGAATTGTGTTAGTGGTTACCTACCAGGTAGGTAATGCTTCTGCTACAGAGCCCTCTTTAGTTGCGAGAAGTGTACGCCTGATGAGCCCAAATGAGGGCAAAACACGTGTTGCTTACTCTTTGAATTATTTGACAGTAAAACTATGCAACATATATATATATATATATGTATATATATATATATATACACTGTATATCCTTTAATAAAAGCCCTGTGTGCGTCCAGGTGTCCGTGTGTGTGTGTCTTCTGGTGAAGTGCGCATGCGCGGGGCCACACGGTACGTGTTCAGTCTCTTCCTGTGCATTCTCTGTGTGTGCAGAGGGAGAGAGAGAGACACACACACACAAGTGCGTGCGTGCGAGAGACAGACAGACAGACACGCACGCACACACACAGGCAGACAGGCCCGCGCAAGACACACACACATGCACGCACACACGAGAGACAGACACGCACACACACGCAGGCAGGCAGGCCTGCGTGATAGACAGACACGCACGCACAAGAGACAGACACACACATGCGCGAGAGAGACAGAGACGCCGCGCGCACGCACGCACGAGACACACTCACACACACACGCAGGCAGGCCCGCATGGGGTACAGACACGCACGCAGGCCCACACACACACACATGCAGGCCCGCCACAGAGACAAACACACACACAGGTGCACGCGTGCATTGTTGCAATGTTGCTTTTCTTGGTTGTTTATTAAATTACAGAATTTTCCAATGTTCATTTTTTTTTCCCTGTGCTTAAAAACTGATTAAAAAAAGTGATTTTAGTTAGCGGGTCGTAAGGCTATAACGCGAACTCTTGCAGTGTTAGTTTTCTCTGTTGTTCAAGGTTTTCTTAGAGTTATTCAATGTTTTTACATTTAGTTTACTATTACGCTGTGCATTCAATGGTTTAATTAACTATATTTGTGCTTAAAAATCTTTAAAAAATATATATTTACATACAGCTCATACGGTCTGGAACGGATTAATTGTATTTACATAAAATCCTATGGGGGAAATTACTTCGGTTCCACCGAGGTTCCACTGTATTACTGTCCGACAAAATTACAGGCATTTTACGGAAATACAAACCCGTATTACTGAGAGAGAACATTAAAGGCACACAATACAGTGACACATATTACAGCCACATACAAGGTCCCTTGCCATTTAATATTGACTGCTCCTACTAATGTTTATGCACTACTGTTCTAGCGCCCGTTATTGTAATGGGCTTAATGTCTAGTATATATATATATATATATATATATATATATATATATATATATATATATAGATAGATAGATAGATAGATAGATAGATAGATAGATAGATAGATAGATAGATAGATAGATAGATAGATAGATAGATATAGTGACAATGGATGACGCTGTACCAACACTTAACCCGACACAGACAGACGCAGGGGACACACCTATAAAAGCACAAGCCCACCCTAAATAACGTGTTCCCCGTTCTGACGAGCCCACAAGACAGTCCAAGCACAAACACAATCAGAATCACAATTCCTTAACTTTCTTCTTCTCTCTTCTCCTCCACTCCTCCTGAAGCTTTGCCTCCCTCGTCCTGACTCTGGCCCCAGGAGTAATGACTGCTGGATCTTTTTACTGCGCCTCCCCAGATGTGCTCCAGGTGCTCGTTGACCTACTTCTGGCAGCACTTCCAGGTGGGGCAGAAAACTTGCCCAAGAGGGTTCAGCAGCTGTTGCAGCACCCCCTGGTGGCACCCCCCAATCCCAACAGGGCTGTAGATAACTCCAACTCCCAAGACGCCCTGCGAGAATCCGAGGCACCAGTGCAACCCATGGGGGCTGCCATCTAACCTCCCGGGGGAGGTGCTGTTCTGCCCACGCTTGCTCCCCTGGTCCTATCCATGAAGAGGCATCCTGGCCAGACAAAGACTCTGGCCGTCTGGGGCCCTATCAGTTGATGCTGGTACATTATTTTCATTTTCTATCTCGAGATCACTTGCATCAAAATCAGAGGGCGATAAGTCAGAGTCCGACTCAATAATAATATGCAAAATGCTGTCTGCAGAGTATTTGGCTTTGCACATTCGCTTTACTCTCTCAACAGATCCTCCTTCAGCCCTCAAAGAAAAATGTCAGCTAAAACGAAGGGGAAAAAAGTCCATTAGTAGCAAAAAGTGGTCACTAATTAAGGACAGGGTTAGAATGGACTACTGCAGCCACAGTAGCCCTTCAGGACCAGAGCTGGAGACCCCTGGTCTAGAGTTGACTCAGAATGGCACATAAACATCCAGTGAGCTTCTGTGGACAGAAACGATGAGAGAGGTCAGACTGGCTGAACTGACAGGAAGGCTACACTAACTCAGAAGACCACTATACACAACTGGGATGAACAGAAAAGCATCCAAGAATGCACAATGTGTCGAACTTTGAGGTGGATGGGCTACAACACCAGAAGACTACGTGGAGTTCCACTCCTTTCAGCCAAGAACAGAAAACTGAGGCTGCAGTGGGCACGGGGTCACCACAACTGGACAACTGAAGACTGGAGAAACGTAGCCTGGTCTGATGAATCTCGATTTCTGCTGAGGAACACAGATGATGGGTTAACAACATTATGAATGCCTTGTATTAATAGTCCAGGCTGCTGGTGGTGGTCTAATGGCATAGGGAATGTCTTTCTTGGGCACTCTTTGGGGCTGTTAATGCCAATCATGGTGTGAATGCCACAGAATGAGTGCTGTTGCCACTCATGTGCCTCCCAACATGTTCACAAATTACCCATCTTCTAATGACTACTTCGAGCATGATAATGCACCAATCTGTTTTTGTGAACATCTTTAGGGACCTTTCCAGTCACCGTCTCTCACTTCAGTAGAATACCACTGGGATGTGGTAGGACTGGAGATTCACAGCATGAAGGTGCAGTTGATAAATAAGCAGAGTACGTGTGATGCAATCATGTCAACCTGGACCAGAATCTCAAAGGAATATTTCCAACATCTGGTGAAATCCATGCCTGGAGGGATTGAGGCTGTTCTTTGAGCAACAGGGAGGCCCTGCCAGGGCTGGTGTGGTGGTCCTAAAGATTTGCTCAGTGAGTGTATTTTAAGACTGCTTACGTGCCCACTTTATCAATGTAAAAGCAAAGCCGGGCTGGCGTGTAGTCTGCTTGCATAAACGCGTCCATTTTGACCACCGAAGTTAAATGAAGGACATTCATAGCACAACCTCGCATGTCCTGTGCTATAAATATGGATCGCTAATGGAAATCCGGTTGCTGAGTAGATTGCAGCAGTAAACAGCCTGCCTCATCCCTGGAGATCAGCGGAGATGGCAGAGATCTTCCGGGAGCCGGCGAGTCCTGCGCTTTTCTCGGGTGAGCTTGTTTCTGGGTTTCTTCTGCTCTCTCCGAGGGGGTATGGGGTGGGCGACTTTAACAAAACGGGGCAGCGACAGGCTGAAGAGTTCAGAATTTATGTAGATATTTTAAACATCCATCTTTCTTTACAAGTGAGCAGAAGGGCGTACCCAAACGGGCGGGATGGACATGGACGAGGAAAAAGCGATGAGAAGAACGAGAGGCGCCGCTGTACCCCCCAAGTGTGCCCAATTCAATTCTCCTTATTAATTCAGTCCTAACAACTCTTCTCGTCCCGTTTGGTTCCGATAACTTGTTGTTCCGGATGACTTTGCTGTGTTATGAGTGGTCCATCGGCAAAACGAGCGGAGCTCAAATAACAGGCACACGCGTCACGAATGGAATGGGCAGGCGTGCAAATGTCATGTGGGCGGAGCAAACGAGCTCTGAGCGGCGAGCCTGTAGATACACGAAATGTCCGCCCTGGAGCTCCAAGTAGGCGGAGTTGACGCCACCTGCAGCCCTCCACAGTTCCACACCCAGTCACTGTCTTTAAGAATATAAGGTTATCTGTGAGGGCGGAGTTTAGGACGCGACGGGGATCTGCCACCCCCCATAAGATGCGATATGCAAGTAAAATAACAAAATATTGTAGCTGGTCGATGTGTAAAGAAGGGGCACGGTGGCATAGTGGTAGCGCTGTTGCCTCACAACAAGGAGACTGGGTTTTGTGTCCTGGGTGCACGCTGGACAGATCTACCACCAGGACGTTCTGGGTGTGTGCTCATGTACCCATGACTGTTTTCACCAACTGATGATTGTTAATGATTGGGTGTCTATATGCCAAAATTACCACAGTGCACCCTGATGACCTGTGATGGAAAGACGATTGATGCCACTTCCGGGTTATGGTAACTGTCCAGGGCCATCTTAACAGAATCATAGGCACCCAGGAAATGTTGTGAACTGGGGCCCCTGTTTTGACACCAAAATTGAAACATACATAGGCATCAGAAACATTGTACGCCCCTATGCTTCTGGGGCCCCGGGCCAGTGCTCATTGTGCCCATACGTTAAGATGGCCCTGCGCCTGAACCCACCTCTTCTACCTTGTATACCTCTTAACCGGCCCCACCGTCATCTTGCTTGCAGTCTGTAAAGACATCTCTTCTATCACCCGTTCATATTGTTTTCGTTATTTTGTTTCCATTGATTCTCCCAAATCTTTATCTTTGTTTGTGTTATCATTTACAGACCGTTCTGAGATTTGTTTTGGGCAAAGGGAGTAAAAGCAGCTGAAATTCATGGAAGGATGTTGGCTCACGTGAAAACAGCAGGGTGCAACAAAAAGAGGGAAAAGATTTAGAACAAGTGCACAATCTCAATCTGGCTGACCTTCGGCATTGCGCACAGAAGCTCCCATCGACACGGTGAATGCCTTCATCAGAGAAGACCGAAGGATTACGTTGTCCGCGGTGGTTGCACACTTTAATATCTCCTGCAGCCTGTGCTACCATAAAATTTAGGCAAGATCGGTACCCAACAGTTTCCTGATCTGTTCAGGCCAACACCCTTCAGTGAATTTCTGCAGGTTTAACTCTCTCTGTCCAAAATCATTTCATGACGGCCTGTTGTTCTACAGTGGTGAGATATCGCAAGCAGCAGAGCGTCGCTGTCTTCAAGTACAACCGCTGCAGTGCGCTGTGCTGCGCGTGTTCAAATTACCCATAAGCCACTGCGAACGCGTTAGTTTCGAGCCGTCGGCGTTACCACGTGATTTCGGATTGCCTTTACTTTTTCAGTTCTTTTCCATGTACGAGCAGACTTTTCAAACAGTTCTGTAAATCTTGTAAACTTGCTGTTATTGACAGAATCTCCACTCTCATCATGCCCGCTGGTCACTTAGTCCTGGCAGCAGGTTAGGGACGTCGCAATTATTAAAATCCTAACAGGAGCGCCTGGGCTAACGAGGGGGGAGAGTCCGAGGGTTGTGCCACTGCAGTCACCTTTTTGTGTGCGTCCCCGATAGACAAAGCTTTAAATGGAAGTCAGGGGCAGACTGGCCATTAGGGCATTTGGGCAAACGCCCGGTGGGCCGCCGACTCTGGTCTGCTCATGGGCCGGCCATTTCATGAAATAGATTGTATGTACTGGTTAGGCTACTGTTTGACATTAAAATTAATCTTCTAAACTAATAAACAGTATCTGTCCAGTACTGCGATTTATATAGTACTATATAATATACCGTATTACGTCATCAGGTTGTTTTAGTTGTCAGTACACAACGTTGCAGCGAAATATTTGGTCAAAACTGCCTTTTGCCGATTTCTGTTTCGATACCGCTACATTTCGGTTAGCATATACATTATTCCAATTTATTTTTTATCTCATTTCTAGTATTTAGGGTAGCACGGTGACGCAGTGAGTAACACTGCTGCCTCGCAGTTAGGAGATCCGGGATCGCTTCCCGGGTGCTCCCTGCGTGGAGTCTGCATGTTCTCCCCGTGTCTGCGTGGGTTTCCTCCCACAGTCCAAAGACATGCAGGTTAAGTGGACTGGCGATTCTAAATTGTCCCTAATGTGTGTGTGTGTGTGTGTGTGTGGATGTCCTGCGGTGGTTTGTTTCCTGCCTTGTGCCCTGTGTTGGCTGGGATTGGCTCCAGCAGACCCCCGTGACCCTGTAGTTAGGATATAGCGGGTTGGATATTGGATGGATAATGGATGGATGGATCTAGTATTTAAATTGTTCGGTACTAATAATTAGTTTAGATTATGTGTTACGCAATTTATTGTTCTCTGGTCGTCGGCGTGAGCGATAATTAGTGGTTTTCAGCTGCGATTATTAGTATGATGAAATAAAGTTATAAAACACAGGACAGACATTTCTCATATTAGGACGGCACATTTATCGTTTATCGTTAAGTTAATGGAACATTTCAGTCATGTGAGGTTTTCATTATAACCTCGGTTATCATTTATTCCATTGTAAATGAGCAGTTTGATTATCGAGTTGAAAATAATTGTTTCATTCCTGTAATCACTTACTTTGCTTTAGGCCGCCTAACCGGGCAATTATTTGGCATTTTATTAAGTGAAGTTCTATTAACACCCACTCATGCCCTCGTATCGTTGTCGTTCATTTCAGTCATTGAGCGTCTGTTGCCAAATATGGATGAAGCAAAACAGACGAGGAGAAAAGGTGGGGCTCACAAAATACATAATCGAAAGAAAAAGGAGAAACTGGCAGAAAGTGCTTCAAAGTGCAGAAACCTTGTGGATCTTTTCAAAGGTACTAATGCCTGCTAGAGTACTGGCACTCGGACATGACATTGACATGTACTCTTATAACATGTAAACCGTGTTATTGAGTTTTCAGTTTTCATTAAATTTTATTCTAAGCATGTCGTCAAATCTTAAATTGTGTCTAAACAGCAGCGTACAGATTAAGTTTGGCAACAGTTTAGATAGAGTTCATATGATAGGCTAATAGAAAGGAGTAAGTCGCGTACTCATCATAAATTTTAAGAAAATTACAATGAATAACAGGCAGAGGGTCGACCTCGTCACCTCACTCGTTGAAGGAGGCTCGGGCCGGTTTTGATACGCAGTCTGCTCCTGCAGGGAAGTGCATTAGCTTTGTCCTTCGCACTTCATGGCTGGTTAAGAAAGAAAGAAAAAAAAAATGTAACAAAATAACCGGCAACAATTTAAACCAAAATGAAGCTATTTAAGGGCTCTGATTCATTATAAGTGACTTAACTAAAGCTAAGTGCAAAATTACATATTGCTATAGTAAATGATCGGGATCCAATTAATAAATTGGTTAGAGCGAAAATGTGCAGCCACTGTGGCCCTCCAAGATGTAACTGAGGAGCCACAGGGTATCTGAAATTTTAAGAGAAAGATTTGGACGCCCAAGTCACCCTCGTCACTCCCTGAATTCAGGCAGTAGGCCTACAGAAGTGATTGAAACGGACAATAGGATCCTGGGGCCTCGTGTATAAACGGTGCGTACGCACAGAAATGTTGTGTAAGAACTTTTCCACGTTCAAATCGCGATGTATAAAACCTACACTTGGCGTAAAGCCACGCACTTTTCCACGGTACCTCATAGCTTGTCGTACGCAAGTTCTCCGCTCGGTTTTGCAAACTGGTGGCACCCAGCGTCAAAGCAGTGCTACTGTTCCTGTGTGATTACTCATTATTTTCCTGACGCGGCTTTATAAATACACAGAAACTAACCACATATTGTTGATTAGTGTAACGCATCTGATTGTAATTAACTTGTAACAATATAATGGTCCAGGGAACAGCCATAGTATTCCAAATACCATAACTGCTTTAGCGTTGTTACTCTCACTTCTTCTTCTTCTTCTTCTTCTTTTAGCTCCTCCTGTTAGGAGTTGCCACAGCGGATCATCTTTTTCCATATTTCTCTCACTGCACCACTTGGAGTATTTATATCACTGTATCTGAGTGTGAATCACAGCAGCAGCTGATCAGAAAGAGAATTATCGGTATACAGCTTCAAGGACACGCTGTCTCAGCCACTGCAAAACGTTTTAAAGCCTTTCCTGTACGGACCTCGCGGTTCAGAAACAGTTTCATCCCAAGAACTTTAAATGCAGCCAATCAAGTGCTCCTTGTAGAACTGTCTGTACTTATAAGTACAATCACCTCACTGTAAACTTGCACTACAGTTATAATATCTCACAACCTGAGCCACTTTATAAAGCGCGTATTTACATATGATGACGATATCATTTTTAAGGTGAAATGCAGCAAAATATGTTTATTAAATTATACAGATAAAACTTTAACTTCATTTAAATAATCTATATTCTTCACTGGGAGTGTCGTGAAGGATAGAATAATTAAACATGTACTACGAAGATATTTCAATGTTAAACGTTTTGAAGAATCGGCGCTAAGCTTACAGATGGCTTAACTTCTATTACAGAGCTGATTGTGTGGCGATCGGTTACTTGGGGAAAGAAAAGCACTGACTGCAGTGACGGCTACGCCAATATATATTGAATATAAAACAGAAAGAGAAAATAACAACACAGCTAAAAACACAGCGACAAATTTCAGCAAAAGTTAAATGCTTGTGTCATGAGCACGAGGCGGCTATGCAGTGTCCGCAACGGACGAGGCCATCCACCGTGATAAGCTACCTTACTGACATTGGTGGGCGAAGGAGCCACCAGTTCTTCCTCTGCCCAGTGCCACCACAAGCCTAGAGCCGCCCCTGAGTACTGCTGCAATAAATTATTTCATCGAAGTGAAACAAATGTTTAATAACGTGCTTTAACTCCTATCATCATTAAAATGACATCACGTATACATCTCAGTATTTTAGTTATTCAGAGAGCTGTAATATCACGAATGTAATGGATTCTGTGTCCAGTTGGAGGAAGAGAGCCGGTTTAAGAAGCAAGTAGTGATTCACACACATAGAGCACATAGAAGATCAAATACAAAACAAAGCATTTAACGTGCTACTTTAATTACGATGTGATTTGAGAAACTGGTTAATTAAACGATTTTAAGATGTTAAGTTTATGATGTTCTACTAAATGACAAAATAAACTACATGATTAAAGTGGAAATGTCGAGATTGAAGTTGACATTTCGTGCTTTTTCCCCACCGTGTGCCTTTTTTCTCTGTACCCTAATAAGCTTTCATATGACACCCAGACAGTGGGCTACGACTTGGCTTTTCATGGCGACTTTGATATGTGACTTCTTTTTTATTTCCGGCACTGTGCGATTTTGTGAATGTGAGCTTTCAAGTTTCTCCAACACGCTATGTCACTCGATCAACTTCCTTTTGTTGATTATCCCACGGTTTATTTGAACAAATTGTATGTTTTTCCTTTGCCTCCACTTGGTATTCGCTGAAATTCTTATATTTCCCCCCGTGCTTTTCCCATTGTCTTTTCACAGAAGGCTGCGCTTAAGAGCGATTTATATTGATTTGCATATTCAAATAATTCGGGGAGGAGTTGGGGCGTTACATAAAGCGCGTGCACGAGCGTTAGTTTTCACGCTGATCGGGATTTATGTAGCAGAAGAACGTGGAAGTTGGAGTACGCACAGATTCCTGCATCTGGATTTTTCTGTGCGTAAGCACATTTCGGCTTTTGTGCTTACGCCATGTTATAGTGCGAGTTCTACGCACGGCGTTATACTTGAGGCCCCTGGCCTTTAAGCCGCTCTTTTGTTTACTTAAAGGTGTGCAACATAAAATAAAGGCCTCCCCTTGAACACCGTGTGAAGTTCTGGCCTCCGGATTACAAAGTGGACAGAAATTGCCCTGAGAAAATCCCAAGAAGAGAAACTGGGCAAATTTCATGAGGAAAGGGATGACAAGTGTGGTACTTGAAGGACCTTCCCCCACAGAAATATTTCTCCGACGATATGTGAACTGAGAATGATGAGCTAATTCGACTCATGCGGGTTAAGGTGAAGAACCCGGTTAAGGCAGAAATTGGGTTTCTTAATAATCCGCGTTTACACACGCAAGTTATCTTGTGGGAGTTCTACCTTCGCAAAATGCACCGACTGCATTAATCTGCCTCAGTGAATTCGAAAATAAGCACTACATCAGGGATACATTTCTTTGTATTTTACAAATGTTTGGTCACTTTATTTCTAGGTTTCTGATGCCGGATTTCACGCATGCACCATTTTCTGCTTGTGATGTGTGATTGAGCCCCAGGAAGGAGCGACATAATCGGTACATGTGCTTCTTGCCATAACAGTTCTGCTGGAATAATAAAAACGCCGCTAATTACACTTCAATGAGACATGCATTGGGTTACTCCTTCATTTAAAAAGTAATCGGACTACGTAACGCACGTTTCTTTTAACGTGTCACCCTACTGCTCTCGAGATTGTTTTACTGAGTTTTGCGCTGTTATTTTCAACATAAATTTAGCAATTTGTGAATGGCACTTCAACCAGGAGAAGGAGTAATGCGATTGCCTAACCATTTGCTTGTGGACGCTTCTACCCGCGGCTGGTGAATGTGTGCGAAGCAAACACTTGCGCAGGTGGAGAGAGTGCAACGGACATGCGCAGATTACAAAATTCTCAACAGCAACCTAGTTATTGGCTTACTTGGCCACGTAATCGGGTTACTCGCGGTACAATCCACTTCTGTAGATTGGGTTTCTCAGAAGCCAGTAACCCGATTTCTCAAAGGGTTTACGTGACATTTTAAAAATCCGAATTGTTCCGAATAATCAGGTTATTCAAGTTCACGGAAACGTGTCAAATGACCGGTTTTCATCAAACCATTTTTCTAATGTTTTTACCAATCTATTTGCAGACACGTCTAATCAGTTTTCCCGACAGCACCGTGACCAACATTGGAATCAAACATGGCCGGCTTTTGAATTCTATCATCCACTCCTGCATGGCGGACTGGTCCAGATAAAATTGGAGTGGTGCCGTCAGCCTGTCAGGGAGAAGCACTAACCACTACGCCACCCTACAGCCTACTTCTTCAATTACGTTCTACTTAACCTAAAAGTTGGAGGTTGGGTGCTGGAATGAATCCCAAAAAGCAGCTTTGCGCATTTTCTTAACCGTTTAATCCAACGCGGCACGGAGAGAAATCGGGACAGGAGTAAGCGGCAGCTGTGGACGGGATTTAAGTCTTCAACAATGCGCTCCGTGACATAAGCCTTCAAGATATTCAATTTATGTACGTACTTTAAAATTGTTAAAACGGAACCCCCGTATCATTTTCTGGACGCTTGACCTAAAACCTGTTTGTTTCTTGTCTGTCATTTTTTTTCCATCTATTAATGTCGCCTGTTTTATCTGAGCTTGGCAGTTTGAGGCGTTTCTCGTTCTCGCGTGTGCCACTCGGCTCATGCCGCTCCAAAGGTGAGGGGGTGGCACTAGAGTACTCCCGAAGAATTTTCCAACAGAAGCTTATTCATATAACGCAATCGCTTTCTTTCTTTCTCGTTTTTGCGAGGGGCGAGAATAAGTGTCCATACCTTAGTTCTCCTCGTGCATTTTATAAAATGACCGCGACCGCTTTGAACATGAGAATTGAAATCAGAAACTGCCCACCCATACGAAGCCATTGAACAGACCAGTAAGGGACTGAGAAACAAGGGGACGTTTCTAAAATCGGATTGTTTTATGGTCTTTTAGCCCCTTTTTGTCGGCGTCCAGTTTAGAAATTGGGGTCCTCCCTTGGGATTTCGAGCGCACATCGAGGAGCTTGTGGCGTAGTTATGGGGGGTTACTTCTTAGTGTTTCACACTCGCTGACATATACGTTTAATACATCAGTTCCACGTACCTTGGGGTAAATTTGACATATATTTATTGCTGCGAGGTAAATAAATAATTACATAAATTGACTTAAAAGATTTTGGCACCATACGAACAGGGGCTTCAACCTCCAAAGCCCCTCACTTCCGTGCATGGCCACGGATGCGACACGCAAATGCCTGATAATTGCTAGAAAGTGAAAAGAGCGTCAGATTAAAAGAAGGCTGGGATTATCATCACACTTGTTTCACTCTCTCGATAACTCATCTGTGCAAACAACAATCAGATAAACGGGAAATCCATGAAGTCAACGCAAGACTGCGAGAAGTTAACACCGCAGGTTTGAAGGCTGCGATTAGAATATGGCGAAGTACCGTTTAAAAAAAAACTGGATAAGCGGGTTTAGAAATATGGATGAGCGGATGCCCTAGCAGGAAGCTAATAATCCAATTAGTTTATTTCAGTTCCGACTACCGAGTTTGTTTTTTTAAGATGGCACCAAATATCGGGACAAAATAACACCTGTAGGTTTTCATCTTCATCTGCTGAACATCCGCTCACTCACGAGCAAGGGGCCTCTCATCCACGACCTTCTCGCTGATCGTAAGTTTGACTTTTTCTGTCTAACTGGGACATGGCAACAACCCCCCGACTTGTCCCAAATTTACGAATTCACTCCCCCGGGGTTTGTTTACATCTCTCAACCCCGCGGCTCTGGTCTCGCGATATCGTGAGAACTGGAAAGTCTTGCCGTTGTCTGTTCCTGCCTTCAGTTCTTTTGGACCTATTCCTACTATCATGGCAACTGTTTACCGGCACCCTAAACCAAATAACGACTTTCTGGACGACTTTGTTGTTTTCCTTAGACACTTATCTACTGTTTCATCAAACCTAATACTTCTGGGGGATTTCAATATAGATATGGATAATCTCAATGTCCCTATTACTACACAAAGACTTTACATCCTGCCTTGAGAGGTTTGGATTCCAGCGGCACTCTGATGTTCCCCCTCATTCCTAAGGACATATCTCGGACATGATTTGCTGTTCTGGAGTTACACCCGGCTTGATTGTACTGTAGATGATCTCTCCATAACTGGCCACTTACTTATTTCATTCAATGTTAACCTTGGACTTTCCAACACCTAAGCTTTCTATTTTCATGTCTTTCCCTAAAATTAAGAATATTAACTTAGACTCTCATTCCTCTAGTATTGATTCCCTTATAGACATTCATAATTTATCCACTCCTGAAGAACTGGTCTCGCACTATAACAATGGACTTAATGGTATTCTTAACTCTGTTGCTCCATTAAAAACTAGATCTGTTTCTTTTTCCTTTTCTGCTCCCTGGTTCGTGCCTGAACTTCGGCTTTTGAAAGCCAAAGGCCAGCAACTTGAATGGTTATATAAAAAAACTGGACTCTTTTTTCACAAAGAGAGGTACAAACACCATATACTTTATTACAAGGACTGTATTGCCCAAACTAAATCTAACTCTTATACTTGCATTATTTCTTCCAATGAAGGCAACACCAAGTCATTGTTTTCACTACTTAATAATATCACACAACCCCTGGATTCTTTACCTTCTCACCTTTACTCGACTGAATTTTGCAATTCCCTTATGTCCTCTTTTTAATGAAAAAATCCAGAAGATTCAGCAGTCTCTCTGTACGGCCTCCTCCATTACTGCATTTGAATGTCACCCACCAACTCACTCATTTTCCTCTTAACAGCTTCCTACCTTCTCAGAAATCTCAGATCTCGTCTGTAAGTCTAAGCCATCCACCTGTCAACTGGACCCCCACCCTACAGTTCTGGTCCCCCTTATTTCTGCTATAATCCGCTCTTCTCTCACTACTGGTTCTGTTCCTTCATCTTTTAAAACTGCTGCAATAACCCCAATACTGAAAATTAGCCGACTAATTTCAGTCATTTTCGTCCGATTTCTAATCTACCCTTCATTTCCAAAATTCTTGGAAAAAATAGTGGCTATTCAACTTCATTCTCATTTATCTCAAAATAATCTGTATGGACAATCCCAGTCTGGGTGTCGTCCCCTCCACAGTACAGAAATGGCACTTGTAAAAATGACTAACGACCTCCTGATGGCTGCTGATTCTAATTTACTATTCTCATCAGAGTGCGGCCTTTGACACTATTTGTCACGCGACTCTCCTTAGTAGATTATCTTCGATTGGCATTACCCACACTCCTATCTTCGATTGGCATCACCCACACTCCTATCTTCGATTGGCATCACCCACACTCCACTAGACTGGTGCAGATCCTACCTCTCAGGCCGCACTCAGTTTGTTCAGCTTCAAACTTTCACATCCCAACCCGCCGCTGTCACTTCAGGTGGGCTCTGTCCTGGGACCCCTCCTTTTAATGATTTACCTCCTTCCCTTTTTTATTAATCTAACATTAACTTCCACTGTTATGGTGAGGACACTCAGCTCTCTCTCACTAGCAAACCTACTTTTTCCTTTCCACCCTCCTCACTTATTGATTGCATAGCAGAAATCAAATCCTGGTTTTCTTCAAACTTTCTTAAATTAAATAACAAGTGACAAAACTGAGGCTCTCTTCATTGGTACAAAATGAACATCATCCAAAACTGATCACTTTGTTATTGATAATTTCTCTGTCTCCCCTTCTCCACAGGTGTCATCCTTGACAGTACTTTATCCTTTCAGTCCCACATCAGTAACATCGCCCAGACTCCATATTTCCACCTGCGTATCTTTAATCGTATTCGCCCCCCGTCCCTCACTCCCCACACCACTGCTATCCTCGTTCATAGCCTCGTCACTTCTCGTCTGGATTACTGCAATTCCTTTTTCTTTCTCACAAATCTCTTTATAAGCTTCAACTGGTCCAGAATTCAGCTGCCCACCCGCATCACTACTAGAGCCCCCTCATATTCACCACATCGCTCCCGTCCTGCAGCAGCTTCATTGGCTTCCAGTTCAGTTCCGAATTCAATTCAAAATTCCCCTGTTAACTTTTAAGGCTCTCCACACCCTCGCCCGCCATATCTGTCCGACCTCCTCCATGTTGTCATTCCCTCCTGCACCCTCAGATCCTCCTCCTCCATCCACTTGACTGTCCCCTTCGTCCATCTTACCACTATGGGGAGCGGAGCAACTGAATGCTCTGGAACTCGCTACCATCTGAGCTTAGAAATTATTAAATCATTTTCACTTTTCAAATCTAAACTTAATTAAAACCCATTTGTTTAAGACGCTCTTTCTATTTGATTACAATTGCTCCGTCTGATTTTAACTTCACTTGTTTATTATCTGTGTTTTGTCTATCGTTTGGTGTCCTTGAGTGTTTAGAAAGGTGCCTACACATAAATAAAATGTATTAGTATTATTATTATCTTCCGCATATCCATGCGTATTGCTTTAGGGCAAGCAGTTGGGTGGCGCAGCGCACTACCAGAAGGGACTTGTTTTGTGCTCTATTTGGCATCTTTCTAAAACTGCGCTGGAGTGCTTAGTTGATGACTAAAATGTCTCGGCTGGAATGCGTGTAAGTGTGTGCCTGAGTGACCCAGTGGGTGGGTGTGTCTTATCAGGGTGGGCTACCTTGCATGCCCTGTGTAGCCATCAAACTGGGTTTAACGTGTCCAGTGACTCTGCGTCATTCCGGGATGACGCCAAGAACAACAGTTACTGCCATTCCATCCTGGGCAGATTCCGATACTGCAGGGGGTCACTGCGGCACTGCAGGTTTGTATTCGTGAATTTCCCCTTGGGATTAATAAAGTATCTACAGTTAGGTCCATACATATTTGGACAGAGACAACTTTTTTCTCATTTTGGTTCTGTACATGAACACAATGAATTTTAAATGAAACAACTCAGATGCAGTTGAAGTGCAGACTTTCAGCTTTAATTCAGTGGGTTGAACAAAATGATTGCATAAAAATGTGAGGCAACTAAAGCATTTTTTAACACAATCCCTTCATTTCAGGGGCTCAAAAGTAATTGGACAATTGACTCAAAGGCTATTTCATGGGCTGGTGTGTTCAAGTCCGTCATGATGTCTTATCAATGAAGCAGATAAAAGGCCTGGAGTTGATTTGAGGTGCGGTGCTTGCATGTGGAAGATTTTGCAGTGAACAGACAACATGCGGTCAAAGGAGCTCTCCATGCAGGTGACAGAAGCCATCCTTAAGCTGCGGAAACAGAAAAAACCCATCCGAGAAATTGCTACAATATTACGGGTGGCAAAATCTACAGTTTGGTACATCCTGAGAAAGAAAGCAAGCACTGGTGAACTCAGCAACGCAAAAAGACCTGGACGTCCACGGAAGACAACAGTGGTGGATGATCGCAGAATCATTTCCATGGTGAAGAGAAACCCCTTCACAACAGCCAGCCAAGTGAACAACACTCTCCAGGGCTTGGCAGGCGTATTGATATCCAAGTCTACCATAAAGAGAAGACTTCATGAAAGGAAATCCAGAGGGTGCACTGCAAGGTACAAACCACTCATAAGACTCAAGAATAGAAAGGCTAGATAGGACTTTGTTAAAGAACATCTAAAAAAGCCAGCACAGTTCTGGAAAAACAGATGAAACCAAGATGAACCTCTACCAGAATGATGGCAAGAAAAAAGTATGGAGAAGGCGTGGAACAGCTCATTATCCAAAGCATAGCACATCATCTGTAAAACACGGTGGAGTCAGGCAGTGTGATGGCTGCCAGTGGCACTGGGACACTCGTGTTTATTGATGATGTGACACAGGACAGAAGCAGCCGAATGAATTCTGAGGTGTTCAGAGACATACTGTCTGCTCAAATCCAGCTAAATGACATCAAATTGATTCATGATACAGATGGACAATGACCCAAAACATACAGCCAAAGCAACGCAGGAGTTTATTAAAGCAAAGAAGTGCAAAATTCTTGAATGGCCAAGTCAGTCACCTGATCTTAACTCAACTGAGCGTGAATTTCACTTGTTGAAGAGTAAACTTCAGACAGAAAGGCCCACAAACAAACAGCAACTGAAAGTAAAGGCCTGGCAGAGCATTAAAAAGGAGGAAACCCAGCATCTGGTGATGTCCAGGAGTTCAAGACTTCAGGCTGGCATTGGTTTACAAACAAGTGTTAGAAATGAACATTTTATTTCCAGTTATTTAATTTGTCCAATTACTTTTGAGCCCCTGAAATGAAGGGATTGTGTTAAAAAATGCTTTAGTTGCCTCACATTTTTATGCAATCGTTTTGTTCAACCCACTGAATTAAAGCTGAAAGTCTGCACTTCAACTGCATCAGAGTTGTTTCATTTAAAATTCATTGTGTTCATGTACAGAACCAAAATGAGAAAAAAGTTGTCTCTGTCCAAATATTTATGGACCTAACTGTATGCATCTACAGTATCTATTCCAACCAGATTCACAAATAAATGGTTCAATGATCTAATGTGTTTTCAACTCTTAAAAATAAAGGCGACAGATTCTGAGTGTCTTTTGGTTCCCCTCCACATGAATGTTTTATTCATTTAGATCCATAACAGGCTCAATACAGTAAAGAGCCATGAAATACCAATGGCTCCAGATTATTAAAAAGGACCCTCGCTGCATACAGTGCCACAGGCTACGCTCAGTTTTTCTTGATCTGTTCTGTCCTGCTATAGGCGACAGCTCAGTAAAAGTGTCTGCATATCACTGTTAGAAAGAGTTTCAAAGTACAACGGGCCAATTTCATATGCAGAGATCCCTTCCCAGAATGAAATGGTGCTCAGTCAAGCAATGGCACTATGCGTGTGTGACTCCTTTTGGGGGGCTCTCTACCTTGCACCCTGTACCTCTGCTCCCCGCAGCCCCCAAATTGGATTAAGCACGTCCAGAACCAGGGTTTTGAAGAGTGCACTTGCTTGGCCGACACTTTTATCCAAGGTGACTTATAACATTTGAGATACAATCGGCTTCATTTCTTTTGTTTTTTTTTTTCCCAGTTGGAGCTCGGGCAGCTGAAGTGACTCATTCAGGGTCACACACGCAGTGACAGAGTTTAAACTCGCAGCCTCGGGGTTTGAAGTCTCAGGTCTACGGTCTTGACGACTACACCACAGCCTTAATTGGTCTTTCCACGGGAAAAGGCGAGTTTAAAAGAATCTGGTAAAAAGAGTGAGAACATTTCAAGATAAGGCAAAAATAGTCATGTCTACATTTTGTTTACATCTTCACGTATTTGTGAATGCAAAATATGAGAAGAAAACTGCTAATTAAAGAATGAAATCATTTAGAAGTGAGACTACATCACTTATTTGTGAAACTGCATGCCTCTTGGATAGCATTCTTTACTGGGTTGTGAGGCTCCATTGTGTCACAAAGAACTGTTGCATTCTGGGAAGGGATCTCTGCATATGTTATGTACAAGTTGGTTCTTTGTGCTTTGAAAAACTTCTCAATGTGTTAAAATAAATAAGTCTGTGACTGGTAGGCAACCTAAACGAACTACGGGTATGTTCAATTTATGCATTTAATTCAAATTACCTTCGTTTAAAATAATCATGTTTGCTTCCATTATTTTACTTGTTCTAGTTACAATGACTAATTTATTTGGACACAAAGCAATCAGAATGTTTTCTTTCGACAGAAGCACAATCCGTCTCAAGGACTATTGCCGTTATTCACTTATTTTACGTTTACCTTACTCAAAATGAATACTTTTCTAACCCTCAGAATGTGGTGTTCCCATGTTCCCTCTACACTGTTAACCTTAAGCTGATTAACTTAAAACAAATCCAATTTATGTACGTGACTAACCCATATTTGCATACAGTATGCTATTTTGCATAACGCCCCACCTCTGGAACATTGAGGAGGTCGTTGACTGCACTACTAACTACATCAACTTCTGTATGGACATTGTAGTTCCAGTAAGACCAGTACGCTGCTAAGCGAACAACAAGCCATGGATTACAAGTGACATCAGGGGTCTTTTGAACCAGAAGACAAGGGCTTTAAAAGACGGTGATCAGCATGAGCTCAAGTGCGTGCAGAAGGAACTCCGAGTCCAGCACAGGGCAGCGAAAGAGCAGTACAGGAGAAAGCTGGAGCAGAAGTTGTAGAATAACAGCATGAAGGAAGTGTGGGATGGGATGAAGATCATCACTGGCTGCAGCTTGAAGCGGGGTGCCACCATCGAGAGAGACGTGGAGAAAGAAAACCTGCTCAGCTTCTTCAACAGGTTTGACCACACTAACCCATTCTCACCTCAGAGTACTGCACCATCCACCCATCCTTCTGCTGATACCACCATAGGAGAGACATCCCCACCTACAATTACAGCAGCCCAGGTGAGCAGAGAGCTGAGGAGACTTCGTGCCAGCAAAGCAGAAGGTCCAGATGGAGTATCACCACGACTGCTGAAGGCCTGTGCGTTGGAGCTGGGGAGTCCTCTACAGCGCATCTTCAACCTGAGCCTGGAACAGGGGAGAGTCCCGAGGCTTTGGAAAACATCTTGTATCACCCCAGTCCCAAAGGTATCACGTCCTAGTGAGCTGAACGACTTCCGGCCTGTCGCTCTGACGTCACATGTAATGAAGACCATGGAGCGGCTGCTGCTTCACCACCTGAGGCCACAGGTCCGCCACACCCTCGACCCTCTGCAGTTCGCATACCAGGAGAAGGTGGGAGTGGAGGATGCCATCATCTACATGCTACACCGATCCCTCTCCCACCTGGACAGAGGCAGTGCTGCTGTAAGAATTATGTTTCTGGACTTCTCTAGCACCTTCAGCACCATCCAACCTCTGCTCCTTAGAGACAAGCTGACAGAGATGGGAGTAGATTCACACCTGGTGCCATGGATCGTGGACTATCTTACACACAGACCTTAGCATGTGCGTCTCGGGAACTGCAGGTCTGACATTGTGGTCAGCAGCACAGGAGCACCGCAGGGGACTGGACTTTCTTTGGTCCTGTTCAGCCAACATACATTGGACTTCCAATACAACTCGGAGTCCTGCCACGTGCAAAAGTTCGCAGATGACACTGCTATGGTGGGCTACATCAGGAGTGGGCAGGAGGAGGAGTATAGGAACCTAATCAAGGACTTTGTTAAATGGTGCGACTCAAACCACTTACACCTGAACACCAGCAAAACCAAGGAGCTGGTGGTGGATTTTAGGAGGACCAGGCCCCTCATGGACCTCATGATCATCAGAGGTGATTGTGCAGAGGGTACAGACCTATAAATACCTGGGAGTGCAGCTGGATGATAAACTGGACTGGACTGCCAATACTGATGATCTGTGTAAGAAAGGACAGAGTCGACTATACTTCATTAGAAGACTGGCGTCCTTCAACATCTGCAATAAGATGCTGCAGATGTTCTATCAGATGGTTGTGGTGAGAGCCCTCTTCTATGCGGTGGTGTGCTGGGGAGGCAGCATAAAGAAGAGGGACACCTCATGACTGGACAAACTGGTGAGGAAGGCAGGCTTTATTATAGGCACAGAGCTGGACAGTTTGACATCCGTGGCAGAGCGACGGGCACTGAGCAGACTCCGTCAATCATGGAGAATCAACTGAACAGGATCATCTCCAGACAGAGGAGCAGCTTCAGCGACAGACTGCAGTCACCGTCCTGCTCCACTGACAGACTGAGGAGACCCCACACTATGTGACTCGGGGTGTAAACGTTAACATTATACAAAGTTATTGTCTGTTTTACCTTCATTGTTATCACTCTGATATTTAATATTGTTATTATCAGTATGCTGCTGCTGGATTATGTGAATTTCCCCTTGGGATTAATAAAGTATCTATCTACAAAATAAATAATAAATAGAAGTAATGTTACATAATCACAATGAGGAAGCCATCAGTATTACTGAAGGTCACGGAAGGCAAGTGAATAGAAATGAGTCTTTAATCTCGTTTTGAATTGTAGACGACTCGTTTATGTGACGAGGTAAAGAGCTCCACAGGTGAGGTGCCACAGCTGTCCCCCTTAGTTTTACATTTGATACAAGGGACAACAAGAGACAACTGACCAGAAGATCTCAGCACTCTGGATGGCTGGTGTAAAACACACAATTCAGATAAATAGGCAGCAGTGAGCCCATGTAAAGATTTAAAAACTAGCAACAAGATTTTAAAATCAATTCCCAAACTGACAGGCAGCAGCCAGCGTAAAGAAGCCAATATTGGAGAAACAGAATCGGACTTTCTTGCCCCAACCAGAAAGCGAGCGGCAGCATTCTGGACCAACTGTAACCTGCGTATCAGAGATGTGCTAATCCCAGAATACAGCGAGTTGCAGTAATTGAGGCGAGAGAAGATAAAAGCAGGAGTAGCTTTCTCAAGATCCCTAGAAGATAAAAAACAGCTTGATAGACGAAGCTGGAAAAAGCAAGTCCTGACTACAGAATTAACATGTTTCTCAAAAGAGAGGTTACAGTCAAAGATAACACCGAGATTGCGGACTTGAGGTTTGCAAAAGACAGAGAAAGAGCCGATAAATAAAATAAATGTGTGTAGTATGGATGTTTGATCCAATGTTTACGAGGGATGATGGTCTTTGGTTAACAGATGAAAATGGGAAGATGACTGTTCCTTAACAAAACTGTGAGTCAGTCAGTCATTTTCTAGCCCACTATGTCCATAACAGAGTTGTGGGGGTCTGCTGAAGCCTATTACGGTTGGCATAGGGTGCAAGGCAGGAACAAACCCTGAACCGGGCGCCAGCCCATCACAGGGTACACACACAAAAGGGCCAGTTTAGGATCACCAAATCCACCTAACCTGCATGTCTTTGGGCTGTGGGAGGAAACCTACATAGACACGGGGAGAACATGCAGACTCAACACAGGGAAGACCGGGACACAAACCCTGGTCTCCTTACTGCGAGGCAGCAACCCTTTACCTTAACAAAACTGTTCTGGTTATTGTAATGGAATTGTTGTGGATTGCAAATTGTACTTTTAAATAAAACTTCCTTTAACATAAAACAAAATCAAAAAATGTTCACCTGCTTTAGTGATAAGTGAACTACTACACCCTTAGGCAACCTTGGTGTTTTTTGCATTCATTAATTCACACCACCTTCCTCAATTTTGATTCATATGTAGTTAAATAAGGTTCATTTGGGTTGACTTAAGAAAGATTGGTATTCTTAACTAAAAAAAAATGTAATTTTAAGTTTAATGACAGGAATTCTGATACTTTAATTTTTTAACAAAGACATTCATTTAAAGGGCAGCACGGTGGCGCAGTGGGTAGCGCTGCTGCCTCGCAGTGAGGAGACCTGGGTTTGCTGTAGACTTTGCATGTTCTCCCCGTGTCTGCGTGGGTTTCATCCGGGTGCTCCGGTTTCCACCCACTGTCCAAAGACATGCAGGTTAGGTGCATTGGTGAGATTGTCCATAGTGTGTGCTTGGTGTGTGTGTGTGTGTGCCCTCTGGTGGGCTGGCACCCTGCCCAGGGTTTATTCCTGCCTTGGCTGGGATTGGCTCCAGCGGACCCCTGTGACCCTGTAGTTAGGATATAGCGGGTTGGACAATGACTGACTGACTGACATTCATTTAATTTTCCTTAACTATGTTATGCTTTCTGAACAGAAAGTCAATGCATCAGCTTCAAATGTTTCACTTATTGTGTGAAGCCACTGTCCATGATTGGATTAAGTTCACTTAATAAACCTTTTTTCTTTTTCTTTGAAGTGTAGCCGGACACGAACAGATAAAGAAAGCCTGGACATAGCCGATTACTGTATGCAGCGCGAGTCCTTTTAAAATCAGGAACCCATTGGCATTTCACAGCTCTGTTACCATCTCCTTATGGTTATTTATGGTGTTGTTACAAAACTAACTAAATAAAAGTTGTTTTATGGAACCTTCATGTCGATAGGTTTCCACCCCGGTAAATTCATTTTCAAGCGTGTAATTGGAATGAAAACCGGTGGCCTCATTGGCGTCCTGTGACTCAGCCCGGGAAGCGCTGGCGTACTGCGGTGTCTGCATGCGGACAGCACTCCGTTAATTTAATCGAAATTTGTCCATCCATCTATCCATTATCCAACCTGCTATATCCTAACGACATTGTCACAGGGTCTGCTGGAGCCAATCCCAGCCAACACAGGGCATAAGGCAGGAAACAAACGCCAGGCAGGGCGCGCGCACACACACGCACACCATAGGGACAATTTAGAATCGCCAATGAACCTGATCTGTATGTCTTTGGACCCGGAAGAATACCACGCAGCGAACCCAGGTCTCCTAACTGCAAGGCATCAGCGCTACCCACTGCGCCACCGTACCGCCCGTGTGTATTTGCATTCCTTGTAATGTTTCTGAGATTCCCGTTCAATGAGAAGACACGCAAAATGACGCTTTTCATTGGCTAACTGAACAGATTAAAATATGAACGCTTTCGAGGTATAACTGCAGCCCCTTCTTCTGCCAGTCTGTAAAGTTTGTTTGAGATCCCGGTGTTAAAGGACGCTAAAAGATTGAAAGAATCAATTAAAAGGGGATCAGCCAGAAAGTAAGGGAAGAAAAGGGATTCATTTATTTATATATGTATTTATTACGCCATTATTCTTAGACTTAGAAGATTACAGGAAATGCGCAAAATTGAAATAACGATAACAATGGCAGATGCCTCTCTCGGCCTCGGCCTAATTCGCCTTAATGCGCTCTCTAAATAAGATTACCTGATGCCTTGATGGCCGTGGGCGGCGTCGTGCAAACCCTCGTCACGGATGGTCATCGTCACAGGTCACACAACAGGACAACCGGATTAGCTTGCATTGTGTAAAAAAAAAGAAAGAAAATAATGGAAGAGACTTTAAAAGACACAAAGAGAGTCGGACTTGGCAAGGAACATTCATCGCGGTTTTCAAGAAACAAAACACACCCGGAGCTCGGACTTTCTTGGTTTTGCGGGTGTTCCGTTGAGGAAGAAAGCATCGGCTTTAACGGAGCTTCGCCTAGCCTGGATCGAGTTCTGTGAACATTTAGGTGGGTACCAGGGGCACAAATTGACGATGTGAAGGTGGAAACTCTGAAAACGACGAGCGGAGATCGCTAAGAAAGCTCACTGAGGTAGGAGCGCGACGAGCGATCGGGGTTCACATCAGTCAGTTATTTTCTAGGGGGAGCCCATGTCATCCATCAAAAGGGCAGGAAGAAACCCGGACAGGGCGAATACACAAACGAGCCAATCCACCTAACTTGCATGTCTTTGGACAGTGGAAAGAAACCCATGCAGACTCCACGCAGGGAGGACACAGGACGTGAAACCTGATCTCCTTTCTGCCAGGCAGCAGCACTACCGCTGTGCCACTGCGCTGCCTGAGGGATTCAAGGACGGCACGGACGACTAGTAGGCCTACCCTTTTCTATTATCGTGACACAAATCGGATTTTCGTTTTTAACATTAGGCACCCAAACGGGACATTAACATTAGGGAGCTATAGGCAACTATGCTCCACCCCACAAACTTTAAGGTCAGTATTTGTGGTTGGTGTAGGTCATTCTAATATTTTAAATTCCAAAAATTAAGCCTCCCCCACGGAGCCCAACACTAGAAATGGTACGAACTGCCGTCCGTTTTGATTAGGCAACACGAAAACGCCAAGAACATGACTCCATCACTAGATATCAGTCCGTCAGTCGTCCTCCAACCTGCCATATCCCGGCTACTAGGTCACGTGTGTCTGCTGGAGCCAATCCCAGCCAACACAGGGTGCAAGGCAGGAAACAAACCCTGGGCAGCACAGGGCACACACACACACGGGACAATTTAGGATCACAAATGCACCTAACTTGCATGTCTTTGGACTGTGGGAGGAAACCCACGCAGACAACATGCAAACTCCACGCAGGGAGGACCCGGGAAGCGAACCCAAGTCTCCTTTACTGCGAGGCACTAGAAATGCTCACCTCGTATATTTATTTTTATTTCTGTTTCTTTCAACATTATTTTTCTGTTGATCCTGAGGTCTCAGTTTGTAGGACGTGCTATTCCCGTATCCATCCATCCACCCATCCATCCATTATCCAACCTTCTATATCCTAACTACAGGGTCACGGGGGTCTGCTGGAGCCAATCCCAGCCAACACAGGGCACAAGGCAGGGAACAAATCCCGGGCAGGGCGCTAGCCCACCGCAGATTCCTGTATCCCATATCGCTTTTTCTTGAAATTAGGAAGGTTAAATAATAAAGGTGCCAAACTGGTTCTTCAAATCGATGCCACAGTGGCACCAAGTCCAGAAAGAACTCTTATTTATTTAGGTAAAACGGTGAAAAGTTTGTTGCAGGCTTCGCTGAAAAGGTTTAAGTTATCTAAAGTTGTTTTTATACATGTTAAGTTAAGCAGTGCGGGTTAATTTTGTTAGCGGTTTTAACAAAATACTTTTTTGTTAACGTCATTGAGCTTGGTGTCATGTGATAAACAAATATTAGATATTGTTCCCCTTCTTTCGACACAAAAGAGACTGAAATAGACTTTTCAAATCGCAAGTTTTCAACTCTTGCCAATCCCCCGCTTACCAACTCCCCGTTCGCTGCCTTTCTAAATGCCACACACTCGTGATTGGAACGCCGCTTTTCCCCATTTGTTGACGCCCCTTTTTCCTGTCCTTTGACGATGATTGGTCATTTGATTACTTTTAGTTTGACGTAGTTAAAGCGTGGTCTCGACTCGAAATGCAGCCCACGCGGAAATGTCCCTAAACGTCTGGTTTGCTTTCAGTTATGACTCGGGATCTGTGGACATTAATTAAAATGTAACGCACTTTTTGTATTGCATTTTAAACTGAGACGAAAACTGCGGGTCATAGTGAAACGAAATCAGTCACATAGTTGATATGGTTTTAGTTACGACACGATAAAATCCTGCCAGAATCAAATAGCCCAGTTGTTATATGTATTGCATTTCAACAGAGTTAACACATTAGATTGCATTTAATTTTGGCACGAAATTACCTGTCACACATCTCCGCATATCGCAGTCTAATTGCGGAGTACAGTATATTGGACATTAAACTACCAGCTACTGAGCGTGCGCAGTTCAAGACTCCGTCTCAAATCTCGTGTGTCGCGCCTTTATGTTTTCTGCACGTGAAGAAAGACCGAGTAGAGGCTTGGTGACATCCCGGGACAGACCTAGCAGAGCCGTTAAGTCAGCCAAGGTCTGAAAACAAAGCAGCTTTTATTATGCGTGCGAACGCTGCTTATCGAGTTGTATCTCTACGATGTTGGTATTTGAAAGATACTGCGGTGAAACTGTGATAGCCAAACAGAGGCGGACTGATAGGCAAAGAAGTAAAAGGCTCGCCTGTTAGCTGTAGTAGAGACGATTACATTAACAAAAAAAGAGACAAGACTAGCGCCATTAACAAGGAAGGGGCGCTTCCAGTAAAAAGGTCAAAAATTGCTTAGGCTGCTCCATAACTCCCCGACATTTATTAAGTTCAGGGACTGAAGTGTTGTGGACTGCAAAAGAAAAACTTTAGACAAAGTAGTTATTTACATACAATACAATACTGTTACGTAGGGTAGAATTTAGGGGTGGCAAGAAACAAAAGCAGCATTTTGATATTTTAGTACATTTTTATAATTGCGTCTCAGTTATTAGTAATGACTACTTAAAAAAAACTTTAATTATATTTAAACACAACAAACAGATACACAATTAAAGTACCAATGTTTAAAAATAAATGCATACATCCATCCATTATCCAACCCACTATATCCCGGGTGTCTGCTGGAGCCAATCCCAGCCAACACAGGGCACAAGGCATAAATGCATATATATATATATATATATATATATATATATATATATATATATATATATATATATATATATATATATATATATATATATATAAAGTGGGCGGCACAGTGGCAGCGCTGCTGCCTCACAGTTAGGTGACGCAGGTTCACTTCCCGGGTCCTCCCTGTTCTCCCCGTGTCTGTGTGGGTTTCCTCCGGGCGCTCCAGTTTCCTCCCACAGTCCAAAGACATGCTGGTTAGGTGGATTGGCGATTCTAAATTGGCCCTAGTGTGTGCTTGGTGTATGTCCTGTGGTGGGTTGGCATCCTGCCCTGTGTTGGCTAGGATTGGCTCCAGCAGACCCCTGTGTTCGGATTCAGCAGGTTGGAAAATGAATGGATATATTCAAGTGTTTTAAGCTGCCAGTAATAATTTAATATTTTATAGAGCATTTTTTGTATTGTCATTTCACAATGATTGAGTACTAAAGCACGACGTTTGTAAAAACATTTCTTCTTCTTCATCTTATTTTGGCTGCTCCCATTACGGGTCGCCATAGCGGATCATCTTTCTCCATCTCTTCCTGTCCTCGTCATCTTGCTCTGTCACACCCACCACCTCAGCACATCCATAAACCTTCTCTTAGGTCTTCCTCTTATCCTCTTCCCTGACAGCTCTATCCTTAGCATCCTTCTCTCTCCTCTGCACTTGTCCAAACCAACGCAATCTCACCTCGTATCCCAACCTGAGCTGACCCTCTAATGCCCTCATTTCTAATCTGTCTGTCCATCCTCATCACACCCAATGCAAATCTTAGCATCTTTAACTCTGCCACCTCCAGCTCTGTCTCCTGTGCCACCATCTCCAGCCCATATACCACAGCTGGTCTCACTGTAGACCTTCCCTTTCACTCTTGCTGATACCCGTCTGTCACAAATCACTCCTCACACTCTTCTCCACCCATTCCATCCTGTCTGCACTCTCTTTTTTAAAACATCTCTTATATATAAATGTCTACGCGTGGAAGTGTGAGTGTGTGTGGCTGTCTGTCTGGTCTGGAAGTGAGAGGTGGAGTCGGGGTAAAGGCTCCACCTCCGAGGAAACAGAAAACTCGTTTAGCCGCTAATAATGCAAGCGGTGCCAGCACGTCAGCAATTCAAAACCTCATACAAAAGACAAAGTCGCTTAGCCGCTAACAATGGTATCCCTTTTACTGTTCCTCCCGCCTCTAATACAATACAATACAATTAATTTTTGTTCAGCCCAAAATCACACAAGAAGTACCACAATGGGCTTTAACAGGCACTGCCTCTTGGCAGCCCCCCAGCCTTGACTCTCTAAGAAGACAAGAAAAAACTCCCAAAAAATTCTTGTAGGGAAAAAATGGAAGAAACCTCGAGGAAGGCAGTTCAAAGAGAGACCCCTTACCAGGTAGGTTGGGCGTGCAGTGGGTGTCAAAAAGAAGGGGGTCAATACAATACAATACAATACAATACACAGAACAGAATACAGTATAAAAATAAACATTTTACAAGTACAGAGCAGAATTTAACAGTAGATGATATCCCATAATATGATTTAGATTTGTTTAGAGTCCTGGAGACCTCGGCCATCAAGCTGCCTCCCCCAATTGGCCATTCCACAGCTGAGACAGCCAATCCGATGAAAGGACCCCCTCTACCCCACGATTCCTGCGATCTTCCATCAGAGATGACTTTACTTTAGGCAGGCAAAACCACTTGGCAGGTGGGCCGTGGGCACCGAGTGCCACATTTGAGTGCCGAGAAGAGAAACAGAATAGGTGAGGGTTAGTAACCAATTCTAACTATCCTGTTACTTATGTTTTAGTGCTAATGACTGACAACAGAGATGCAGTCAGTACAGTTAATCAAACTGATATTAAAAAATACATTCCACCACTAAACACCTTTAAATATTTAGATGAAAGGGTCTAAAATGTTCTGCCAATCAACCCAGATAGCACTTCCCCATTCACTTGCACTTTCAAAAGTAATTAAAAAATCTGCTGAACAAACGGGTATCGCTAGCTAAGCAGAGGCAAGGTGCGCTCCAACACGTGGTGAGAGGTAGATCGACTCGAATGGAGGTGGGCATGTGAGTGAGGAGGGTCCCGCCTGGCTCCTCCTCTCCTCAGCCCACTGCCTGTCTCTTGGATTCGTGGGAATAAATCGGTGTCACAACCAAACTCTAAATCACTTTGCGCGATGAGAGAAGTCGCAAAATCAACCGGAATGTTCAAACAAATTATAGGAGAAAAGGCGATCTAAATCCGTTAAGTAGTTCTCTCATGAAAATTTTTGATAACTTACTGATTGAATTTGACACATGGCGCGCGTTCAGCCTACGTTTGGGATGGACAATAAACATGAAGGATTCGCAAAAGAAAAGAGAGGTTTGTGTTTTGAGAAAGAAGGGACAATCTATACGTATATATAATTCACTAAGCAGCCGACTATGGCACGTAAGACAGAGACCATGGGATACGCATGACAGAGCCCCGCCCGCCAACTCTAACCCTCCTTCCGCGTCCACCCTCGCTCTCGAGGCAAGCACACTGCCTGCTCATGTGCCCACATGCAACACCTCACCAAACACAGCCTCACTCGCTTTCATCTCTGCTACACTCCTCATGCATCTCTGAGCTACGTTGACTTTTCATTGTTCTTTTTGGTTCTGGCTGCTTTTCTATATACTAAGTCGACCATGGCACGCAAGACAGAGACCATGGGATAGGGATACTCACAACAGAGCCCCGCCCGCCAACTCTAACCCTCCTCCCGCGTCATGGGATATGCACAACAGAGCCCCTGTTGTTAATAATTTTTCAATTTTGGAAATTTTTATGTTTGTAATTTTAAACTATTGAGCACAATACTGTACAGTACAATACACCTACATAGGTAGGGTTACCAGACATGTCCTCCTTTTCCCCCGTGACCCTGTGTTAGGATATACCGTAGGGTGTTTCATTTTTCAAAAGATGTGATTTTCATATGACTTTGCTTATGCCCCGAGTCTCAGTGATGTAAAAGATATACACTCACCTAAAGGATTATTAGGAACACCTGTTCAATTTCTCATTAACGCAATTATCTAATCAACCAATCACATGGCAGTTGCTTCAATGCATTTAGGGGTGTGGTCCTGGTCAAGACAATCTTCTGAACTCCAAACTGAATGTCAGAATGACAAAGAAAGGTGATTTAAGCAATTTGGAGCGTGGCATGGTTGTTGGTGCCAGACGGGCCGGTCTGAGTATTTCACAATCTGCTCAGTTACTGGGATTTTCACGCACAACCATTTCTAGGGTTTACAAAGAATGGTGTTAAAAGGGAAAAACATCCAGTATGCGGCAGTCCTGTGGGCGAAAATGCCTTGTTGATGCTAGAGGTCAGAGGAGAATGAATGGGCCGACTGATTCAAGCTGATAGAAGAGCAACTTTGACTGACAACTTTGACAACCGAGGAATGCAGCAAAGCATTTGTGAAGCCACAACACGCACAACCTTGAGGCGGATGGGCTACAACAGCAGAAGACCCCACCGGGAACCACTCATCTCCACTACAAATAGGAAAAAGAGGCTACAATTTGCACGAGCTCACCAAAATTGGACAGTTGAAGACTGGAAAAATGTCGCCTGGTCTGATGAGTCTCGATTTCTGTTGAGACATTCAAATGGTAGAGTCAGAATTTGGAATAAACAGAATGAGAACATGGATCCATCATGCCTTGTTACCACTGTGCAGGCTGGTGGTGGTGGTGTAATGGTGTGGGGGATGTTTTCTTGGCACACTTTAGGCCCCTTAGTGCCAGTTGGGCATCGTTTAAATGCCACGGGCTACCTGAGCATTGTTTCTGACCTTGTCCATCCCTTCATGACCACCATGTACCCATCCTCTGATGGCTACTTCCAGCAGGATAATGCACCATGTCACAAAGCTCGAATCATTTCAAATTGGTTTCTTGAACATGACAATGAGTTCACTGTACTAAAATGGCCCCCACAGTCACCAGATCTCAACCCAATAGAGCATCTTTGGGATGTGGTGGAACGGGAGCTTCGTGCCCTGGATGTGCATCCCACAAATCTCCATCAACTGCAAGATGCTATCCTATCAATATGGCCCAACATTTCTAAAGAATGCTTTCAGCACCTTATTGAATCAATGCCACGTCGAATTAAGGCAGTTCTGAAGGCGAAAGGGGGTCAAACACCGTATTAGTATGGTGGTCCTAATAATCCTTTAGGTGAGTGTATATGCCAAATTTCAAGAAGATTGGATAATATTTAGGGGTTGCACACACTGATCACTTTCATTTCAAACTAGTGAAATTTCAAAACTTTGGCAGATAGTTTTGTCAAAACTTTAGAAGATAGAGTTGCAGTTCTAGTGACTGGCAAAGATTTTGAGCATTTGCTTGGCGTACCTGTTGCCCTGGAAGGCACTGGTGAGCAGAGGGCTGAAGAAGTTATTCGGGAAGTGGACCAATTTGGGCTACGTGACAATATCATCGGTATATCTTTTGATACTACAGCATCTAATACAGGACTGATCCAAGGGGCATGTACCAGAATTGAAAGGGAATTCGGACAAACATTGTTGTGGTTGGCTTGCCGTCATCACACCCATGGACTAATATTGAAAGGAGTGTTTGAGGAGTGTTGTGGCATTACCATCAAGTGGTCCTGACATCCAGATTTTTCGGAAGTTCCAAAGTCTGTGGGCTTCACTTGATAAGAAGTCTTATACGGCAATGCTGGATGAAGATAGTCCCGTTCAAGGCTTTCTAGAAGAACAATAAGTGAAGATGGTTAACTACATCCAAAATGTCCTAAAAGATGGAAGTCGTCCAAGAGAAGACTACAAAGAGTTATTACAACTCTCACTCCTGTACCTAGGAGGTTGGTCTAAAAATGACTTCCGTTTCAGGATCCCAGGGGCTCTGCATCAAGCAAGGTGGATGGCAAAGGCAATATACGCACTTAAAATTTTCCTCTTCACTAAACAGTTGAATATTCCTCAACGAGAATTGAAAGGAATGAAACGGGTTGCACATTTTGTCAGCCTCATATATGTTCACTTTTGGCACGAGGCAATTGTAAGTCGATGGGCTCCAAAGAATGATTTGGATATGCTACAGCTTCTGAGCACTTACCCAGATGCAGACGTCAAAAGAAGTGATCTCACTGATGCTAAGAGACACCTTTGGTATCTGTCAGAAACAAATGTAGGATTGGCTTTTTTGGACGAACGTATTACTCAGGCTGACTAAAAATGTAGAAACCAAACCTGCAAAGAAAAAGGAAATAAAACGATTAGAGGGTAAAAACCTAGTTTTTGAAGTAGTGTTAGGGTGTTGTAGCGTGTTAGCCATTATGAATGTAGAGAAGCGCTAAGCAAAATGACCCCTTTTATTGGCTAACTCAAAAGATTACAATATGCAAGCTTTTACATCTCGCCTGAAGAAGGGGCCTGAGTTGCCTCAAAAGCCTGCATATTGTAATCTTTTGAGTTTGCCAATAAAAGGGGTCATTTTGCTTGGCGCTTCTCTAGTTTTTGAAGGAAAAGACCTGAGCCATTTCGTTACTAATAAAACAAAGACATTCTTTGAATTGTTTGGGATCCATGACGTGACAGAATACTGCAGTGATTCTCTAAGAAGCCATGTGAACGCTCTTAAGGTGGTCAATGATACCGCAGAAAGAGGAATTGCTCTGATAAAAAAGTTTAACGAATCGATCAGGGACGAACAACGAAAACAATTTCTGTTGAGGGTAGTCAAGCATCACAGAAAAGTCGTCACCAAGTGAACAAAAGAAGGGATTGCATCGTTCAAAGTTGATTAATATAACACGTTTTGCATACTACCTATTAAGCTTAGTGTCTAGTTTTAATATTATTTAATGTTTGTGATTTCTAGTTTTCCCAATAAAAGTAATTAACATTGAAAAATCGTATTTTTTGCCTACTTTTACAAAACTGATCAAAGTGTGCAACCTCTAAATATTATCCAATTTTCTTGAAATTTGGCATATATATCTTTTATATCACTGAGACTCGGGGCGTAAGCAAAGCCTGCAAAAATTTTACATTTTATTTTTTGCCTTAGAAAATGAAACACCCTAATATACCGAGTTGGATAATGGATGGATGGATGGATGTCCTCCTTTTCAGCGTTGTGTCCTTTCCTCAGGTGAGTGTTGCCGTGCACACGTCAGCTACACGAACCTGTTCAACACCACGATCAGCTGATGGTACCTCACATTTGTTTTTGATCACTTGTATCAAAATCAGAGTCCGACAAGTCAAAGTCCAATTCAGTGATGATATGCTATACGCCATCCACGGAGTATTTTGCTTTACACCAGTGTTTCCCAAACTCGGTCCTGGGGACCCCCTGTGGCTGCAGGTTTTTGTTCCAACCAGCTTCTGTTTTTAATTGAACCCTGTTTCCTGAAGAGGCATTAGCTCTCTTGGAAATGTGTTCTTTTGAAATTGTGGCATATTAAATAAGTAAATAATATCGTAATATACCAGAAAAGGTGATATCCCTCCCATCGTGATTACGGCGGTACAAGAATCACATGAGAAAAAATATCTTTTAGCTTACATTTACTGACGGTTAACGCGGTTACAGACGGGAGGCAAATGTACAGACTTTTTATCCAGGTGGGAATCTGGATCAGCACAGCCTGCCATTTCTCGTCCCCACGCTGGGAGGTTTTTCAAACTCTGTCGACACAGCTTCAAAGGGTCTGGCTGCTGTCCAAGCCTTTATACTGTTCTTCTTCAACTTGCTGGTCTTCTCTGTCTCCAAACAAGGGCTGAATTCCTCCTCCACAAAATACAGAAAGATCATAGTGCTTATATGTCGGTTCTCTTTCTCTCAATAAGGAAAGAAGATTTTGTGCTGACAGAGGACAGAAATACCGTAGATCTTATATAAGCCGAGAATTTCGTCCTAGATTTTCGGCTTGGAGTTTGGAGGTCGGTTTATACAACGAGTACCGTTTCAGATTCAAGATTTCCAGCACAATGCCGGTTTTGCCGATGAATACGGAAGTACATAATGACGAAACCACAGAGCGATCTTTCAGATGAAGAATTAACTTTGCATGCCGGTACTTTAAATTAAATAAAGAATTTATTCAAAAAAGTGTTTTAGTTGTTGATTTTATTAATAAAATTTATAATAAATTATTGGGAAGTTTAAAATGAAATTTTTTGTTTTGATTTACGACCAACATCTTGCGTTACGAAACGGATGCGGTCACGTGTATCCGCTTGCACGATGTAAACAAACAACCGAGAGCGTTAGTAGCGTCAGTCGGAGCCCAGATACATGTGTTTGTGGATGTAATTTCCGTGATTGCAGTGATTTACCTATATACACTGCTCACAAAAATTAAAGGAACACTTTTTTTTATTGGGCCTGGCATGAAATCAGTTAAACCTGTCTGATAATTTTCGGGTTGGTTAAGCAGCTGAGGTCATTGTTAATCACTTTCAGCTGTATTGGTGTTCATGGACTTAACGCAGGTGCACTAAAGTTAGAAAACCCTCAAAACAGGACTGGTTTTACATGTGGAGGTCATTTCAAGTTTCTCCCTCTTGATCTTTTTTGGCTGGTTTTCCACTCGTGCTAGTTTTGGCTTGAGTAATTATCTCTACTGGCAGTATGAGGCGATTCCTTAACCCTACAGAAGTTGCACAGGTTGTCCAGCTTCTCCAGGATGGCACATCCACACGTGCTGCAGCAAGAAGGTTTAATGTGTCTCCCAGAACATGGAGGAGATTTCAGGAGACTGGCTGTTATTCTCGGAGAGCTGGACAGGGCCGTAGAAGGTCCTCAACCCATCAGCAGGACCGATACCTGCTCCTTTGTGCAAGGCGGAACAGGCTGAGCACTGCTCGTGCCCTACAGAATGACCTCCAGAGGGCCACTGGTGTGAATGTCTCTACCCAAACAATCAGGAACAGACTTCATGAAGATGGCCTGAGGGCCCGACGTCCTGTAGTGGGCCCTGTGCTCACTGCCCAGCACCGTGGAGCTCGACTGGCATTTGCTCAAGAACACCAGAATTGGCAAGTCCACCACTGGCCTGTACTTTTACAGACGAGAGCAGGTTCACCCTGAGCAGCTGTGATAGACGTGAAAGAGTCTGGAGAAGACAAGGAGAATGATATGCTGCCTGCAACGCGCGTTCAACATGACAGGTTTGGTGGTGGGTAAGTGATGGTCTGGGGAGGCATATCCATGGAGGGACTCACAGACATCTATAGGCTAGAAATGGTGCTCTGACTGCCATTAGGTATCAGGATGAAATCCTTGAACCCATTGTCAGACCCTACGCTGGTGCAGTAGGTCCTGGTTTCCTCCTAATGCACGACAATGCCCGGCCTCATGTGGCAAGAGTATGCAGGCAGTACCTGGAGGATGAAGGAATTGAAACAATTGAATGGCCTTCACGATCCCCTGACTTAAACCCAATAGAACATCTGTGGGACATTATGTTTCGGTCCATTAGGTGCCGCCAGGTTGCTCCTCAGACTGTACAACAGCTCAGGGATGCCCTCATACAGATCTGGGAGGAAATGCCACAAGACACCATCCGTCGTCTCATTAGGAGCATGCCCCGACGTTGTCAAGCATGCATACCAGCTCGTGGGGCCACACAAGATACTGAAAAGCATTTTGAGGAGCAGAAATTAAGTTTTTGAAAAATGGACTAGCCTGCCACATCTTCATTTCACTCTGATTTTAGGGTGTCTACACAATTGAGCCCTCTGTAGGCAGAAAACTTTTATTTCCATTAAAAGACTTGGCATCCTTTTGTTCCTAAGACATTGCCCTGTCGTTATTTGTATAGATATCCAACTTCATATTGAGATCTGATGTATCTAATGTGTTTCTTTAAAGTGTTCCTTTAATATTTGTGAGCAGTGGTATATAATTCATTAAGACCATGCAAGCAAGACACATAATTGCTAAGGAAGGAAGAGAAGGTAAAAGAAAGCGATCGCAATTAAAACGAAGATGGATGTGTGGAAATATCTCCTCCCTTCCTGCAACACAAAGATGTCGAATTAAATGGTGAGTACAGTATGAAATTGTTTCTAGAATAGAATGCCTTTTATTGTCACTATACGCATCTACAATGAGATTAAAAGCAGCTCCTTCAGTACAGAAAAAAGTTCTGTATAGGGCTTATATGGTTGTTTTTAGGTTTAGCATAACGCCGGATCTGCGGCCCCGCTTCTGCTTTCTTTCCCTCCTCCGTCTGTGTCGTCTCCTAGACCCGACAACAATCCACGGAGAGCCCGCTGGTCTCGCTATGTTGTCTGGGATGTTGTGCGTGAGGTGAAAAACACTCGAAACGGATGTCTGGCTCTGGACACCGATGTCTATAAGGTTCTGAATGGTGTAGCGGATGTTCGCCGAACCGATCGTGCACAAACAAAGACAAAAAAAAAAAGTACAAAAACAACAAAAAAGTGCGCTGAAAAGGAGAGCCCTGAGCCGCTGCCACCATGCGTGCCGCCATGCTCCTAGCTTAATCGAAGTAGGCTAGGCACTTTTTATAACTTTTTGGTTAGTTCATTAGAAACATTATTGGTGTTTTGGTAAATTATGTACATTATATAGTTTCAACACAAAGGTTTCATTTTACCAAACTTCTCCGCAATCACTTCCTGGTTTCCATCAAAAATGCCGGCAGTCTCAAATTCTCGCCGATAAACATTATAAATATACCCGAAGAGACACTTTTAAGGAAATTTAGAAAATTTTGCTTGGAGAAGGGGGTCGGCTTAAATACCGGTCATCGGCAAATACATGTAATTTAGCAGGTAGAGAAGGGGATCGGCTAATATACCGGGTCGGCCTGTATTCTGGATCTACGGTACCCTATTCTGTGTTTAAGCTGACTATACAAGCCTCCAGTTGTCCTTGGCTATCTAATCCAAAGCTTGGCTAGCAATTCTAACTGCTGAGTCCCTGTGTGCCAAATTCAACATGCACATGTGAAATAAACTCATAACAGAATTGTCCAGATATAGTGACATAAAGAAAAATGTAGTATAACAAACCCCTGGGCTAATTAAGTGAACTGATGTTTCCCAAGTTCTGTGTTTATTTACTAATTAGTGGGTCTGACGCTAAAGTAGTTGCGGCCTTTGATTATTCTGTGTTGTTTGCCTGGGTGTCTGATCTGCTGGTTGTAAATTGTCATTATTAAAATACAATGATGGGGGAATAACTGCACAGTGAAAGGGCAAAGTGTAATGAGATCAACAAAAGAGAGTTAAGCATTTAAATCGATAGCAAGAGCAGAAATATTTCTAAATCTATACTAATAAAAGGCAAAGCCCTCACTCACTCACTCACTCACTCACTCACTCATCACTAATTCTCCAACTTCCCGTGTGGGTGGAAGGCTGAAATTTGGCAGGTTCATTCCTTACAGCTTCCTTACAAAAGTTGGGCAGGTTTTATATCGAAATTCTACGCGTAATGGTCATAACTGGAAGCTGTTTTCTCCATTTACTGTAATGGAGATGAGCTTGAACGCCGTGGGGGCGGAGTTTCGTGTGACATCATCACGCCTCCCACGTAATCACGCAGTACATAGAAAACCAGGAAGACCTCAAAAAGCGCTCAAGAAAACATGCATTATATAATTGAGAAGGCAGCGAAACAATAAGAAGCGAGCGAGTGACATATACAACCATATTCATGAGTTCTGCTACTTCGGAAACAAAGCACGATGTAAACCTACACTTTAAATTAAGTTCATAGACAGGCTGCCGCTGGCGTTTGTAATTTAGTGCCTGCCCATATAAGGCCGTCCGTCAGCGGCAATCCAATAGCAAACTCCCACTAAATATTCACGGGTGAAGGACTGTGCTTATGCAGAGGAAGATGAGATGGTCAGGGTGGTGTTTGACACAAACTCAGCGAAACTGCGAGAGAAAGTTTTAAGTGCCAGGACTAAGGTAACATTAAATAAAGCCATGGACATAGCACGAGATGGCACCAGCACAGCTGGGAACCTTCGATGCATGTACACCGAGCGGCTCACGGAACTGACGCAGTGCACAGATAAAAGCAACAGTTCCAAAGAGCTGAACAAAACCGAATTACACAATTGAAAAGGCAGCAAAAATATGAAGCGCCTGATAAGCATATTCATAAATCCAGCTACTGTGGAAACAAAGCACACGGTGGAAAAAGTCAATGTCCCGCTAAAGGAAGACAGTGTAAAAAAACCCGTGCATGCAGTGTGTCAGGTCTCAGATAAAGAAGAAGACGAGCTGTTTATTGATGCAGTAAGAAACGAATCGATGAATGAAACCTGTCATCTTTACAACGATTGACAAACACGGAATGTAACTTGAACACAACACATCCTACAAATACGAACCTGATTGAAAGAAATAATGATAATCAGTAACACTCACAAAACAAATACTGTATATTGACAGTCATGTTACGTTATTTTTAAAATGTTCCCTTTTCTTTTTCTACCTTTTTTAACACACTACTTCTCCGCTGCGATACGCGGGTATATATATATATGTATATATATATATCCCGAACTACATACTCGAATAATGGATACTTTATTCGCCATCAATGATTGTTTTGGTAAAGCCATACTCAGTGTATTCATTAGATGAACGGTAAAAAGTAAGAGCGAGGGAGGATGACTCATTGAGGCATGCAGGCTGTAGTCTTGCGTCAACTCTATCTGAATTGCGCGATCACATTTGAAAAAAATATATCTTTTCAAGTTCTATTTAGTCCATATGTGTCAAACTCAAGGGCCGCGGGCCACATCCGTCCCGGCGTGTAATTATATCCGCCCGAGATCATTTTATATACTGTATTATTGTTATTAAAGCCCGGATATATGAAGCGCTGGTAACACAATAAACTACAGATCCCATAATGCAGCGCTTCAGCTGCCTTGCCGAACACTTACGCGTTAATCAAGTCTACCTTATGATGCGGCAAGTTATTGCGGCTAGAGTTATTGCGCACTGAGTTTGCACGGCGCTTTGGTGACTTTGAAGAACAAAAAAAGTCCGTCTACATGCGGCTCGAACCTTGTGCATGTTTGGTAGCACATATCTGTGTGAGAAGCTCTTCTCAGTGATAAAGACTAACAAAACAGCACACAGGAGTCGCCTCACTGATGAGCACCTGCAATCCATCCTGAGAATCTCCACAACACAGAACCTCACACCAAACAGAAACGAACTTGTGGCCAAAAAGATGCCAGGCGTCCAGCTCTAAAATGACATCTGAGCAAAGACAACTGAATGATTTGATTTGTTATTGCACGTAAGAGCGGAGTCAACCGTTTTAACAAACAGCGTATTGCACTGATACGAAATGGCTGTGTGTGTATATATGTAGATATGTATGTATATGTATATATATGTTTATATATGTGTGTGTATGTATGTATATATATATATATATATGTATTTGTGTGTATATATGTAGATATATATATGTATGTATATATGTGTATATGTATAGATATGTATATATATATATGTTTATGTGTGTGTGTGTAAATATATATATATATATGACAACAACACTCATCACTCACAACAGTGACAAAACAATTACATTGACAATCAGGTTATGTTATTTTCAAAATGTTTCCTTTTCTTTTCATTGCTTCTTTAACACACTACTTCTCCGCTGCGAAGCGCGGGTATTTTGCTAGTGTCTTATAAATGTAAAAATCATGCAGCTGTGCTTTTTTGAATGTCAAATGAAAGAAAAATAACACCAGCTACTTAAATGAGCTCAGTGCTATCAGGTGTTGTCACTGATTAGGAATCTGCTTGGAACAAAAACCTGCAGCCACAGGGGGTCTACCAGGACGAGTTTGGGAAACACTGCTTTACACATTCGTTTCGATCTCTCGACAGGTGTTGATGCCATTTTTTCTACTCATGAGAGCGCAGGGAATCTCCGACAAACCAGTGAGGCTAACTTTACTTCTAGCAAAGAGAGTTCAACTAAAACACAAAGGCAAGTTTTGTCACAGTTTACATTTGATTTCCATCATCGACTCCTCCTTTTATCAAAAGTCGACATTCGCCCTGAAAGAATTAAAGAAGTAACTTCGATATTCTCTCTAGTTATGAATTTGTTAGACGTGTTTTCTTGACTTCTTTCTCTGCTTAGCGTTTTGGTCTTTGGCTATATAGGCTTGAGGTCAGACAGGGTATTTTTTTAATTAAGGAGGACCGGGAGGTGAACATAATCAGAAACAAAGTCAAAACCAAAAGTCAAAATGATCCATCCATCCATCCTCTTCCGCTTATCCGAGGTCGGGTCGCGGGGGCAGCAGCTTGAACAGTGATGCCCAGACATCCCTCTCCCCGGCCACTTCTTCTAGCTCTTCCGGGGGAATCCCAAGACATTCCCAGGCCAGCCGGGAGACATAGTCCCTCCAGGGTGTCCTGGGTCTTCCCCGGGGCCTCCTCCCAGTTGGACGTGCCCGGGACACCTCACCAGGGAGACGTCCAGGAGGCATCCTGATTAGATGCCCGAGCCACCTCATCTGACTCCTTTCCATGCGGCTCTACTCTGAGCTTCTCACCCGATCTTTAAAGGAAAGTCCAGACAACCTACGGAGGAAACTCATTTCAGCCGCTTGTATTCGCGATCTCGTTCTTTCGGTCACTACCCACAGCTCATGACCATAGGTGAGGATAGGAACGTAGATTGACTGGTAAATTGAGAGCTTTGCCTTACGGCTCAGCTCCTTTTTCACCACGACAGACCGATGCAGAGCCCTCATCACTGTGGACGCCGCACCGATCCACCTGTCGATCTCATGCTCCATTCTTCTCTCACTCGTGAACAAGATCCCAAGATACTTGAACTCCTCCACTTGGGGCAGGATCTCTCCCCCAACCCTGAGAGGGCACTCCACCCTTTTCTGGCTGAGGACAATGGTCTCGGATTTGGAGGTGCTGATTCCCATCCCAGCCGCTTCACACTCAGCTGTGAACCGATCCAGAGAGAGTTGAAGATCACGGCCTGATGAAGTAAACAGGACAACATCATCTGCAAAAAGCAGTGACCCAATCCTGAGTCCACCAAACGGGACCCCCTCAACACCCTGGCTGCGCCTCGAAATTCTGTCCATAAAAGTTCTGAACGGAATCGCTGACAAAGGGCAGCCCTGGCGGAGTCCAACTCTCACTGGAAATGGGCTCGACTGCGGACCAAGCTGTGACACCGGTTGTACAGAGACCGAACAGCCCTTATTGGGGGGTCCGGTACCCCATACTCCCGGAGTACCCCCAGGATTCCCCGAGGGACACGGTCGAACGCCTTTTCCAAGTCCACAAAACACATGTGGTTGGGCAAACTCCCATGCACCCTCCAGGACCCTGCTAAGTATAACGGCGTGTGTAGAATTTACTTAAAACATGGCATACGGATAAAAGTGGAAATGTATATAAGCACAAAAAAATCCAGATGCACAAAACCGTGTGTTAAGCGACATCCACACACTTCAGCTCCATTAATCCTGGGCCAGCGTGAAAAGTAACACACGAGCACTCGCCTGCCGCCCCACCCCAACTTCTCCCAGAATTTTACATATTTTAACACTCAAATCAACATTAATAGCCCCTTCCGTTCAGTGTTTGGTTAAAAGACAGTGTCAAAAGCATTTGAAAAAAGAAGAATTTCAGCGAATGCAAAGTGGAGGCAAGGAAAAACGTTATTTGTTGGCTTACGCAGTGGTACAAGCAACAAAGAAGCGTGGCAGAGACACTCAAATGTTCAAATTCAGAAAGTTTTACAGTGCCTGAAATAAAAAAAAAAGTTGATCGGATGTCACATTTGACGTGAAAAAGGCGAGTCGCAGCCCGGCATCTGTTTATTCTGTTTCAGACAATATTATAAAAGCTGACTCCCGTGTAACGTCTTCGGGCGCTGGCTGCTCACAGAAACTCCTGGTAGGCCATCTGGCTGTGTGTTGACAAACGCTCTTCTGGAGTCACAAAATGCAATGGTGGATGCTGTAAGAGATGTGGCCAGCGAGCTAACAGATAATAAGGGCTGCACTGTGTGATACTGACCACAATTTAAATGAATTGCTTAAAAAATAAATGCTGCAGGGTGGCACGGTGTCGCAGTGGGTGGCGCTGGTGCCTCGCAGTTAGGAGACCTGGGTTTGTTTCCCGGGTCCTCCCTGCGTGGAGTCTGCATGTTCTCCCCGTGTCTGCGTGGGTTTCCTCCCACAGTCCAAAGACATGCAGGTTTGGTGGATTGGCGATTCTGAATTGTGCTTGGTGTGTGTGTGTGTGTGCGCACCCTGTGGTGGGCTGGCGCCCAGCCCGGGGTTCGTTTCCTGTCTTGCGCCCTGTGCTGGCTGGGATTGGCTCCAGCAGACCCCCGTGACCCTGTAGTTATGATATAGAGGGTTCAAGGATGGATAAATGCTGCATTTATTTACCTGTTTTTTCATTCTGCTAATTCTTTCTCATTTGGCTGATCAGTTGGTGGGTCAGGGTCAGGTTCATCTCTACAGGTATGGGTCAGCCGCGACACACTTTCTGTGGACTATAAAGCAGCACGTTAATAAAGTGGAAATGCATTCTATTTGCATAAGCAAATTCATTCTTGGAAGGCACCTTTTATAGTGTAGAGATGGCAAAGAGCGCCACAACGGATCGATTCTCTGCTCTTTACATGGCTATTTGAGGTGACTCACTAACTTTAAAAGACTGCTTTAAAACTGCTTGCCTTTTTCGACACTATTTGGATAAAGCACCTGTGACTGTGCGGAGCTGCCGTTTTCATAGGTTCTCCAGCTGTATATAATGTAATGCCAGCTCATTCTTTTGGTGATCCATCCCTGGCTGATGTAACTTGTCCTGCACCCGGCGTGCAGTTGACCGCTCCGATTACATTTGGAATCCAGGGAAAATTGCACTTTGATGTTTCGCAGTTCAAACACAGTGTAAGGAAATCTTATACATCTGGATGACAAGCAGATAATACCATCCTATACTGCTGGCATGGCTTGACTCGGTGATGTTTGTGAAATACTTGATCGGTCAGCAAGTTCACAGTGAAAAGCTCCTGTGATTAGAAACCCGAGAGTTGACAGAACTTACCAAGGAGTAGGTAGAGCACAGTTGGTCAGAGTCTGCCTTTGTAAAGCTGGCGCCAGTTCAGCACACAGTGCCAAGAGGAGAGACCTTGGAAATCTAAATCGACTTAGAAGCCAGTCATCATCATTATCATCTATAAATACGCGCTCACTTCTAATTCTTCCATTTGTGATGTCTTCTAACAACGCTAAAGCAGCTACGATAGTTGGAACAGTTTGGCCAGTCCATGCACCATTATATTGTTACAGAATGATTACAATCAAGTGAATTTAATTTGTAAATGATATGCAATTAATTTCAGTGTGTTTAATAAATCTTGAGTAGCACTGCTTTGACTCTGGGAGCCGCTGGTTTGCAAAACCAACTAGAAACTGCGTATGCAAGGTTGGGGGCTACCGTGAAAATGTGCGTGGCTTTACGCCCAGTTTAGTTTTTATATATCTCAAAGTGTGTGAGGAAACGGGCGTACGCAACATTTTTGTGTGTACGCACCATTTAAACATGATGCCCCTGATCTTTACTTAGCCATTGTGGATGCTAAAGGCGCTGTTGCCCCATTAATACCACCAGACAGACGTCCTAGACACATGTTTAAAAGCAGCAAGAATACTTTCTTTAATATCCTTAAATGAAGTGAACAAAGCACCGCACACTCCACAATTCTCCAATCAATAATCAATAATACAATAAACACAATCCTCCACTTCCAGCATCTCCGTTACACACGCTCTCAACTACGGTTCTCCTTGCTGGGTTTCCCAAAGTCCTTCAAATAGTTCATGACCCAGAAGTGTTCCAGGTCATGGTACATGCTCACATAGTGCTGGGTGATTAAAACAATTCTGATTTTTGAACAAGGAAAAAACTTGATTATAACAAATATGAATGTTGGCTATAAAAATCGATAAAACTTGTTATTCCCGTAAGTTTTAAAAGACAATGTATTGTGACACACAATGCCTTTGGCCAATCACGCAGTCTGTAGGCTTGGCTTTCAGTCGGCTAGATTACTGTAACGCACTCCTCTCAGGACCACCCAAATAAGACAGACATCGACTGCAACGAGTGCAGAATGGAGCTGCTAGAATCTTAACTAGGAAAAGAAAATCCGAGCACATCACACCAGTTCTAATGTCACTACACTGGTTACCTGTGTCATTTAGAATTGACTTTAAAATACTGCTTATGGTTTACAAAGCCTTCAATAATCTGCTCCATTTTATACACTCACCTAAAGGATTATTAGGACCACCATACTAATACGGTGTTTGACCCCCTTTCGCCTTCAGAACTGCCTTAATTCTACGTGGCATTGATTCAACAAGGTGCTGAAAGCATTCTTTAGAAATGTTGGCCCATATTGATAGAATAGCATCTTGCAGTTGATGGAGATTTGTGGGATGCACATCCAGGGCACGAAGCTCCCATTCCACCACATCCCAAAGATGCTCTATTGGGTTGAGATCTGGTGACTGTGGGGGCCATTTTAGTACAGTGAACTCATTGTCATGTTCAAGAAACCAATTTGAAATGATTCGAGCTTTGTGACATGGTCCATTATCCTGCTGGAAGTAGCCATCAGAGGATGGGTACATGGTGGTCATGAAGGGATGGACATGGTCAGAAACAATGCTCAGGTAGCCCGTGGCATTTAAACGATGCCCAATTGGCACTAAGGGGCCTAAAGTGTGCCAAGAAAACATCCCCCACACCATTACACCACCACCACCAGCCTGCACAGTGGTAACAAGGCATGATGGATCCATGTTCTCATTCTGTTTACGCCAAATTCTGACTCTACCATTTGAATGTCTCAACAGAAATCGAGACTCATCAGACCAGGCGACATTTTTCCAGTCTTCAACTGTCCAATTTTGGTGAGCTTGTGCAAATCGTAGCCTCTTTTTCCTATTTGTAGTGGAGATGAGTGGTACCCGGTGGGGTCTTCTGCTGTTGTAGCCCATCCGCCTCAAGGTTGTGCGTGTTGTGGCTTCACAAATGCTTTGCTGCATACCTCGGTTGTAGCGAGTGGTTATTTCAGTCAAAGTTGCTCTTCTATCAGCTTGAATCAGTCGGCCCATTCATTCTCCTCTGACCTCTAGCATCAACAAGGCATTTTCGCCCACAGGACTGCCGCATACTGGATGTTTTTCCCTTTTCACACCATTCTTTGTAAACCCTAGAAATGGTTGTGCGTGAAAATCCCAGTAACTGAGCAGATTGTGAAATACTCAGACCGGCCCGTCTGGCACCAACAACCATGCCACGCTCAAAATTGCTTAAATTTCTTTGCCATTCTGACATTCAGTTTGGAGTTCAGGAGATTGTCTTGACCAGGACCACACCCCTAAATGCATTGAAGCAACTGCCATGTGATTGGTTGATTAGATAATTGCGTTAATGAGAAATTGAACAGGTGTTCCTAATAATCCTTTAGGTAAGTGTATATCGGAGTGTCTGACATCTTATATTCCAAATCGTAACCTTAGATCTTCAAATGAGGGTCTGCTTAGAATTCCAAGAGCTAAACTTAAAAGAAGTGGTGAGGCGGGCAGGCGGCCTTCTGCTGTTATGCACCTCAAATCTGGAATAGCCTGCCAATAGGAATTCGCCAGGCTGATACAGTGGAGCTCTTTAAAAAACTGCCAAAAACAAGTTACTTTAACATGGCTTTCTCATAATTTCATTTTAGTTAAATCCTGATGCTCTGCATATTCAATTAATAATCATTATTATTCATGGTGGCTCCAAAATCCGTACTAACCCCTACTCTCTCTTCTGTTTCTTTTTCAGGTTTATTGTGGTGTTGACCTGCGCCACCACCACCTGATCAAAGCACCGTGATGTCCCTACATTGATGGATTAAAGGCCAGAAGTCCACATGATTGTCATCATCAAGTCCTTCCATGAGAACCCTGAATACAAAGAGGACCGATTGAGGTAATTTATGTCAGGTAGAATGCTTAGAGGGCACTGGTCTGTCTCTGGCCTCGGACCCCCTGCAGATTTTATTTTTTCTCCGGCCGTCTGGAGTTTTTTTGTTTTTTCTGTCCTCCCTGGCCATCGGACTTGACTTTTATTCTATGTTAATTAGTGTTCTCTGATTTTAATTCTTAATTTGTCTTTTTTTCTCTTTCTTCATCATGTAAAGCACTTTGAGCTCCATTATCTGTATGAAAATATGTGACAGTAATAAATGTTGTTGTTGTTGTTGGTGAAAGCCACACACAACAGCCAATCACGATGAACTTTGCAAATTTACCCATCCCGACGAAGAGGCTATGCTGTAAACATTAGCAACATAGTCTGGAGTTTGGGAAACAGGTAGTGCAACGAGTACATCCCGGTAAGTGAAGCTGAGGAGGAAAAATCTGTTAACTGTAATCGGGAAGAGAAAAAACCAAAGAACGAGTACACGTCATCAAGAGTCTTGAAGTGTTTCGGCTACCTCAAATCAGACCAAGCACAAACAAAGCCAGTATTCACGATATGCCACGGACAGGTCCAAACAAAGACTAGCGAAACTGACCTATTCCTCCACCTTAAACAAATACCATCCAGTTGAATATGCTGAATGTCAAAAAGAACCCTTCAGTGATGTGGCTACCAAGCCTTCGAGCAGCGGTGCTGTTCCTAAGCAGCAACAACAACAACATTTATTTCTGTCGCGCATTTTCATACAAATGATGAGCTCAAAGTGCTTTACATGGTGAAGAAAGAAGAAAAAAGATGAAATAAATAAGAATTAAAATAAGGGAACACTAATTAACATAGAATAAGAGTAAGGTCCGATGACCAGGGAGGACAGAAAAAACAAAAAAAACTCCAAAAGCTGGAGAGAAAAAAAAAAAAAAATCTGCAGGGGTTCAGGGGTCACGAGACCACCCAGTCCCCTGTAGGCATTCTACCTAACATAAATAATCAGTCCTCATTGTATTCAGGGTTCTCATGGAAGGACTTGATGATGATGGTCACGTGGACTTCTGGCCTTTAATCCATCAATGGAGGGACATCACGGTGCTTTGATCAGGTGGTGATGGTGCAGGTCAACACGACAGAAAACTGGGAAAGAACAGCACAGAAAATAGGGGTTAGTGTGGATTTTGGAGCCACCATGAATAATCATGATAATTAATTGAATATACAGAGTATCAGGATTAAACTAAGATGAAGCTCTGAGAAAGCCATGTTAAAGTAAAGCTTTTTCACCATAGTAGCCTGGTGACTTTCTATCGGTAAACTCGTATTCCAGACTTATGGTGCATAATAGCAGAAGGCCACCCGGCTGACCACTTCTTTTAAGTTTAGCTCTTGGAATTCTAAGTAGAATCTCATTTGAAGATCGAAGGTTACGATTTAATAATAATTCTTTCTTTCTTTCTTTATTTATTTGTCACATACATAGTTATACAGGACAACACCCAGAGAAATACATCTTTTCACATACCCCTTGGGGTCAGAGCGCAGGGTCAGCCATTGTACAGCGCCCCTGGAGCAATTGAAGGTTGAGGGCAGCATCTCCTTTGGCAGTGACGGGGATTCAAACCAGCAACCTTCGGGATGCCAGCGCAGATCCTTAGCCTCAGAGCCGCCACTCCGTCCAAAGTGAGAAATTGTACCCTGACACACAGAGCGAACGGGGCACTCTTGAATAACCAGCTACCAGAAGTGGGATTGGAACCCCCATGGGCATTTGCCCCTTGGATCTTAAGTCCAATGCCTTCACCCCTCAGCCATTCTGGTGGCAAAACATGGGCAATTAACGCCTCGCCTAATTAACAACAATGCGCTACATGGAATGTAAGGTGACAGACATTCTGAAATATAAGATGGAGCAGATTATTGAAGGCTTTGTAAACCTTCAGCAGTATTTTAAAGTCAATTCTGAATGGCACAGGTAACCAGTGTAGTGACATCAGGACTGGGGTGATGTGCTCGGATTTTCTTTTCTTAGTTATGATTCTAGCAGCTGCATTCTGCATTAGTTGCAATCGTTTGATGTCTTTTTTTTTTGGATGGTCCTGAGGGGAGTGCGTTACAGTAATCTAGCTGACTAAAAAACAAAAGCGTGAACTCATTTCTCAGCATCTTTCAATGTTATAGGAGGTCTGAGCAATCAATTGTGTCATCATTTGCTCCTATGACCCCATAATGCAGAAAATCAAAAAGACACCGGGCATCCCAACCGCGGTCACTTACTTCATGGCAAAGGATATGATGCCAGTGAGTGTTGTCGAACAAAGGCTTCAGGACACTTTTGAAAGTAGTCAACTCGAGGTTTAAACTACCTAGCCGAAAAACGTTTCTTTTTAGACGTCAGTTCATCAGAAGTTAGAGGCTGCATTGAAAGATGTGAGATACTTTCCCACTATGACAGACTTATGGTCAAATTGGACATTGGAGTCTTGCATACAGTTGTGTTCAAAATTAAAAAAAAAATTGTATTAAATTTTATTTCTAAGCATGCCGTCGAATTTTAAGTTGTGTCTAAACAGCAGTGTACAGATTAAGTCTGGCAACAGTTTAGATAGAGTTCATATCATAGGCTCATAGCAAGGAGCGAGCCGCGTACTCATCACAACTTTTAAGAAAATTACAATGAATAACAGGCAGAGGGTCGACCTTGTCACCTCACTCATTGAAGGCGGCCCGGGCCGGTTTTGAGTCCCAGTCCGCTCCTAATCGCAACTGCTTTAAAATGGCAATCACAACCTGAAAGACGCGGAAGGAAACGTAAAAACTACCATTCAAATAGATTAAAGAATAGCCAGAATGGCAAAGGCTCAGCCAGTGATCAGCTCCAGGAAGATCAAAGAAGGTCTAAAGTTACATGTGAGTACCTGTGTTACAATTAGAAGACGCCTATGTGAAGCCAAGTATCAGCAAGAAGTCCCCACGAGGTCCCAACATTGGGAAAACGTTATTAGTTTAATTAAGTTGTACCGTTGCTGTACTGTGTCAGGTATCGTTGTGAATTTGCGTTGTATTTCTGTTGCTTGGATTAAATTTTCAGTACTAACCTTACAACACTACAACTGAGTTGCATCTACTCTTAGGAGGAGGATGAGGTTAGGAGCAGGCGCTGATACAGCGCATTGCCGCACCCGCCACATGACGATTAGGACCCGAGTACGGCCATACAACAGGTGACACCTCAGCACCACACTAGTTCAGATGGAATGGAACCAGTAGTTTTTTTTATATATATAGATATATATATATATATATATATGTTGGCCAGAGTGCCGATTCTGCCACCAACCACCAGGTTTTTTCCCAGCAGTTTGGAGGGCCTACATGCAGGGCTGGATGCAGATTAGCGTCATACCCAGGACGGAGCAATTGCAGGTTAAGAGCCTGGCTCAAGGGCTCATTGAAGTAGAGTCACTTTTGGCGTTTATGGGATTTGAACCGATTAACCAGTAAATATCCCTAGCCTCAGAGCCGCCACTCTGCCTACTCCTAGGCTAGTTGTTATTTAATAATACATGAATATATTTTATAGGTCTTTGTTTTTTTTTTTTTGTGATTAACTTTTTATTGAGCAAAAACAAATTAACAGGAAAAAACGAGAATAACATACAAAGTAACCCAACCCACCCACTCCCATCCAGCCTGAGCCAAGAGATTATTAAAAAAAAAAAAATCAAGGAGTTTCAAGCTGAGATTTAAACAACTGAGTCGCCACAGACCAGGATTCAATTCCATTACTGGAGAGGCACCATTTATCTATCTATTTATCTATCTATCTATCTGCACTGCAGACAACTCCAAATTCATTAAGTTGTAGAAGGAGGACTGCCATTCAGATTTCCCAGAGAGACACAGTACCAAAGGAGCCCAGTCTTCGTCTCAGGTCCCTGGATAGCGTCCATGTCTCACAACCATATAGCAAGACAGTAACATAAACTTGTTAAAAAGTAATTTTAGTCGTTATGCTACATTCAATTTGTGAATTTCCCCTTGGGATTAATAAAGTATCTATCTATCTATTATATAGTGCCTTTCACATCTATCTATCTATCTATCTATCTATCTATCTATCTATCTATCTATCTATCTATCTATCTATCTATACATTATATAGTGCCTTTCACATCTAAGTCTATCTATGTAAGTTGATGATCCTGCCGACTATACTAGAATCTAAATCTATTTATCTATACATTATATAGTGCGTTTCACATATCTGTCTATGTATTATATAGTACTTTTCACATCTCTGTGTAATTTTATGACTATATATACTAAACTATACTAAAATTTAAATTTATCTATATCTGTCTATCTATCTATTTATCATATAGTGCCTTTCACATCTCTATCTGTCTATGTAATTTGATGATCCTGCTGACTATTCTAACATTAAAATCTATCTATCTATCTATCTATCTATCTATCTATCTATCTATCTATCTATCTATCTATCTATCTATCTATCTATCTATCTATCTATCTATCTATCTATCTATCTATCTATCTATCTAAATTGGCTGTCGTTAACTGTAAACGTTAGTCTCTTTGAACGTATGAAAAGGCCTAGAAATCCCTAACTGGAAAGTAATGATAACAAGGGGTACACATTAATAGAATCTTATCTGAAGCATAATTGGACTTTTGTAACTCATGGGCAGATCTATCACTAGGGTGACATGGGTACACACCCTGGAGGCCTGGTCACCAAGGGGCCATGACATGCACAAGAAAAAAGTAAAGCCAGCATTTTTCTGTTTCAGCGGTACCTCACACTCATCCACACAACACACGTATGCAGTTAATCATCTTATGTATAAATGTCTACTCGTGAAAGTGTGTGTGCCTGTCTATCTATCTGTCTGTCTGTCTGTCCGGCCCAGAAGTGAGAGGTGGAGTCAGGGTAAGGCTCCACCTCTGAGCAAACAGAAACTCACTTAGCCGCTAATGCACAAGAGAGGCGACCACATCGGCAAAACGAAACCTCCTAGGAGAGAGATGCCCAGAGTAGATCCTTTCAATTACCTGACATCTGTACATTTCAATTTTTTTTCTGAGGATTTGAGGATTAGTTTTTTGGCCCCACAGCTAGTATATTATATTCACGTATGGGAGACTGCTCACTTAAATGTCCTCCCACTCGTATTATTTGTATACTGTATGTAATATTTGTAGAGTGTACGTATGTGTGTGAGACCCAGGGGGCCTATGGGAGGTCCTAATCTGGTCTTGCTGTAACTCTTTTTCCAATTACGTACATCACGGGTGTCGAACTCCAGGCCTGGAGGGCCGCAGCGGTTACAGGTTTTCATTCTCACCCTTTTCCTAATCAGTGGCCTGTTTTCACTGCTAATTCACATTTTAATAGCCCTGTTAGTAGGATTCGGTCCTCTGAATTGATTTGTTTCCTCATTAAAATGCAGCCAAACAGAAACGAGCCAACAGATGACCAACTAAACTGGGGCGCCAAACTCCAACCAGCTTCTTAATGAGAAGCCAATTCTTGCTGTTAATTAAACTCGTTATTTAATTCCACGGCTTGTTGTTGCTTTCGTTCTGCCACAGCTGACATTTCCAAAACTGTTGATTTTCTGTTTTTCATGAGAACATCGTCAAAGTGTTTTGGTGAGTTGAGAGATCAACCTTATCGAGTCCTTCGCCTTTCTTTATTTTCAGATATTGTGTGATGTGGCACCTTGTTTTGTGTCTCATTATTGTCTGGCTGCTAATTAAGGAAAAAGAAACAACTAAAGGGCCTGAGTCAAGTAAATTAAAAGAAGTAATCAGCAGCAAAATCTGGTCACTAATTAGGAAGATGGTTAGAATGAAAACCTGCAGCCACTGCGGCCCTCCAGGACTGGAGTTTGACACACCTGACGTACATTATACAGAAGAGCTGGCACTCATTATGCGCTTACCTTTTTCTAATAACCATCAGTCACCAAAGCATATGAAACACCTAGTCAGAGGTGGAACAAAATTCATTAAGAACGTCTCATCACAGCACAAACTTCACAGTCGAGTACAGTCACTATATAAATGAATTGTGAGGACACCCCAAAGAGATCTCAATGACACTCTGAAGGAAAGAACTGTGGACAAAAACTGGCCGCATCTTTCAATGAGCACTTTCTGAAGCGGGAGCCGAGTGACTTCTTAATTAGGGACACTAACTCCACGTCTTTTTACTGAACATGAATGGTAAAAGGTAGGTTGATCTGTATTTTTCTTTGTCTTGATTAACTAAATTAATTAATTCATTCTTTACAGGCAGCACGGTGGCACAGTGGGTAGAGCTGCCGCCTCGCAGTTAGGACACCCGAGTTCGCTTCCCAGGTCGTCCCTGCGTGGAGTTTCCATGCTCTCCCCGTGTCTGCGTGGGTTTCCTCCCACAGTCCAAAGACATGCAGGTCAGGTGGTTTGGCGATCGTAAATTGTCTCTAGTGTGCGTGTGTCCTGTGGTGGGCTGACGCCCTGCCTGGAGTTTGTTTCCTGCCTTGCACCCTGGGATTGGCTCCAGCAGACCCCCGTGACCCTGTAGTTAGGATAATGGATGGATAATTCTTTACATTTATGTCACATTTTTCATAGTGACTGGGGAACCACCACTGATGCGTAGCATCCACCTGGATGATGATGCGTATGACAGCCATTTTTATGCCAGTATGCTTACCACACATGAGCTCTTAGGTGGTGCAAATTTGACAGAGATACCCAATTAGAGACAGGGGGTGATTAGTGACCAGAATGACCATGCCGTTAAGGGCAATTTAGCCTGGACATTTACAAAGGATGACCACGGATCTTTAATGATCACAGAGTTTCAGGACCTCGGTTTTAGGCCTCGGCTGAAGAACGGCGCCATTTTTACAGCACAGTATTCCCCTGTCACTGCACTGGGGCAATGGGATCCACACTCAGACCACAGGGGATGCGTCCCCTACTAGTCTTTGCCAACACCTCTTCCAACAGCAACCCAAGGTTTTCCTAAATGGTTTCCATCGAGGTACTGGCCGGGAACGAACAAGCTTCGCTTCAGATGGATGACCTGTTCTGAAGTGCATCGCTTGTCTTTTTCTGTGGCATTGAGGCCGCATCCTCACTTCCATCTTTTCATTTGTTTTTAACCAAAAGCATACTTTAACATGGCTTTCTGATGACTTCACCTTCATCTAATCCTGATACAGTACTCTGTATATTCAATTCATTATAATAACTACTCATGGTGGCTCTAAAATCCGTACTAACTCCTACTCTCTCTTCTGTTTCTTTTCCCGGGTTTCTGTGATGGCGACCTGCACCATCACCACCTAATCAAAGCACCGTGATGTTCCTACATTGATGGATTAAAAGTCTACATGACCACCATCATCAAGTCCTTCCAAGAGAACCCTAAATACAAAGAGGACTGTTTCATTTATATTAGGTAGAATGCACAGAGGGGACTGGGCGGTCCCGTGGCCTGGACCCCCTGCAGATTTTATTTTTTCTCTCCAGCCGTCTGGAGTTTTTTTTGTTGTTTCTGTCCTTCCTGGCCATCGGACCTTACTCTTATTATATGCTAATAAGTTTTGTCTTATTCTAATTCTTACTTTGTCTCTTATTTCTCTTCATCATGTAAAGCACTTTGAGCTCCATTATTTGTATGAAAATGTGCTATAGAAATAAATGTTGTTGTTGTTGTTGTTATTTACAGCAAGCCCTCCTTCTATAGCCCCTGTGAAACCTAACATTGGCTGCCCCAGGGGATTACAGCTCCCAGCATGCCTTGCGGGTGTCCGTATAGGTAGCGTCACCCAGGGATTCTACCACTTAGGAAGTCGGGAGAAGCGTGCAGTCCTGATAGGTGGTCTCACCCTGGCCTGGGTATTGTTCCTTGCCGCAAACCCAGCTGGGATGCCTGCCTATGTATTGTTTAATTCATAGTTTATTGTTGTGAATATTGGGGCCTGAAGCTGACCTTCGGGTGCACTTCTCCTTCACTACTGTATGTGTGTATTTATTTTTTCCATTGGATCCTATCATTTAAATCCGTCTGTTTGATTGGCTGTTTCCAAGGCATGTAACTTAAAGCTTAGTGACCACTTGTGAAAACCCTTGGCTAAGAAAGGAGAATAAATAAAGGAATGTGCTCAGGACTCTTGAGAAGGAGTAGCCGACGGCTCCATCGACGCAGAAAAAACGAAACACAACACCAGCGCCGAGTTCACATATCACTCGGCAGCTCATTGTTGGCGTGCACCGGTAACACCTCCAGTAGCACCTGGACACAGAGGAACACAAAGCAAGGATTATTACTGATTTACTGGACTCCAGCCACTTACCCACATTGATGTGCGGCTGAAAATCCAATCACCTTGGAAAAAATGATGCTTTGTAGGTGTAAAGATCTCGACGCCCATTACCATTGACTCTACAGCGAGTTAAAAATGTTTTCGCCTCCTTGAAGGTTCTCACACTTTCTTGTTATAAGACATTGAATCACCGTGGATTGAATTAGACTTGAAAAGCTTTTAGTGTCAAAGTGACCACAGATCTATACAAAGGGGTCTAAATTACTAACAAATATAAAAACACAACATGATCAATTAACCCCTTTAATACGGCGCCACTAAATCCTCACTGGTGCAGCCCACTGGTTTTAGAATTCACATAATTAGTTCAATGGATGTCACCTGTCTGGGGGATTCCATTGATTGTTACCTGAAGGTCCAAGTTGCGGCGAGTCAGTATGGCAGCCTGATGTACATCATGAAGACACGAGAACAGCACAAGTCCGGGAAAGGAGACAAGAAAATGTCCGAGTCACTGAATCAATCATGAAGAAATGGAAAGACTATGGAGCAGGTTGTCCACAAACACTGAAGCAAAGAGGAGTGAGGGAGACCACCAAGAGACCTCTGAGAAGTCACAGGCAACCGTGGCTGACATTGGAGAGACTGGGCAGACGAATCTCGGAAGGAAGCGCACAGGAAATATCCGCACAGAAAAAAGCGCACGGGAAATAACCGCACACAGTAAAATGCTCGCACGGAAAAAAACGCATGTGAAAGAATACGCATACGGTGAAGTGCGCACGCGGAAAAAAAAACACAAAGCGGCGACATATAACTATTACAAATCTAAAATATACACCACCTATACTGCATCATTGCTCACTTCTGATAAGATGTCTCCAATGACATTGCGAGAAGTAACATTCACAGCTGTCATGGCTTGTCGCATTCGATGTCTGGCGATGTTTGCTTCTGCTTTCTGGGGACAAGAGTCATGACAATGACTGGTTGGCTCTTGTACAATGTCTCCGTTCTTTGTTTTCATTAAGGAATGGCACTTTGTTGATCGATTCTCACGGCACCTCCAAGTATCTATTCCATTTGTTATGCGAATATCCCTTGTAAACGAGAATTTGCTTGCCTTTCTGACTGGTCGAAAAAACTCCATCTCGCTTATTCAAAAAAAAAAAATGTTAACTTGCCTTGCGCGAAAGTTAGGGAAGATTAAAGAAAACTCCAACAAATGAAAACATACAAGCTTATAAATATGTTTAGTGAACAATTATACAATTTCGTTTATTGCGATGGATAATATACATTTTTTTTCTTCTTTGCATATACGCCTTTGCCGTTTGCGCGTTTTTCCATGTGCGCATTTATCCGTGTGCGGTTTTTCCCATGTGCGGTTATTTCCCATGCGCTTATATGACAGTGCGGATATTTCCTGCACGCTTCTTTCTGGTCAACGGGCAGACAACCACTTTGCCCGTGGACTTAACCTGACCCAGCTTTACGGGAGAGTGGCTAAGAGAAAAAACACACCGGGCATCTCGATAGAAGGCATGTGGGAGACTCTGAGGTCAGCTAGAAGAAGGTTCTGTGGTCTGATGAGATCAAAATGGACTTTTTTGGCTACCAGACCTCTCACCGTGTTACGCTGTGCACACAACATCCCGTCCAGGATGCATGGTTGTACCATCGTCAGCTTGCTTCTCAAAAGCAGGCCCTATTAGACTTGTGAAGGTCAAACGAATGCGGTATGACTGGGAAGTACGATGAAGAAATCTTGGAGGACAATCTGGTGCAGTCTGCAAGAAACCCATGCCACGGCAGATTTGTTTTCCAGAAAGACACCAAGCCCAAACATAAAGCCAAAGCTCCACAGGAATGGCTTCAAAGGGACAACGTGAACGTCCTGGAGTGATCGGGTCCAGATCTCAGTCCAATTCAGAATTTGTGGTGGGACATGATAACGGATGTTCACTCACAATCACCACGAAATCTAACAGCAGCTTAGAAAACAAAACTGAGGAGAACTGGCAGAGCCGCCAGAGAGAGACTTGCGGACATAGACTTACAGCTGTCATTTCTGCCATTGTGATGGATGGTTCATCCACAGAGGACACACACTTTCAAACGGTGTCCACCAAACAGCTGTTAATGGGTTAGGAGTGATTGTGACACCAAGGCTGCCTGATAGGCAATCAACGATTTTTATCCAGAATGATGTTAATGTGGCGCAAGCACAATGCGTGTGGCCCAGTGAGGCTGGAGCTCGATTGCAATGTTCACATGCTGAGTCCTGCCCTGGATACATTCTGGACAATTTCAAATGAGATAAATGTGCTGCTTTGTGCATATGGAGCTCGAATGTATTCTGGGCCTGGCTGCCTTCCACTTCTTCTCTGAGATGCTAAGTAAAAGATCTTTTCTCCACCATACCTTGGGGTCTTTGAAAGAAAGAGACTTGAATATATTCATTTTTATGTATTATTGAGATGGTGTCTGAGTTTTCAAGACTGATCAGTATTTTTTTTTTCTGGAATAGTAACGGGTGGGGTTTTGGGTGGATGGATGTAAAATTGGGCAGGTTCCTTTTAACAAATTTCTCATTTGCAAGTAGTGGAAAAATTGTGCTGTTGGGAAATTACATTTAAAGTGTAATTGTTCATAAGATGCAAAACATTATCTATATACAAGTACCGTAATCCAAGAGCGGCGTTTGGGGGGTGGCAAGTGGGGTGACTGCCCCAGGCCTCGCGCCTAAGGGTGCTTTTGAGGTCCGCATGTCTCGCTCGAGTGGATTTGTCAAGTTCTGTTCTCCAGTATATCCATATATTTGAGACTCTTCTAAGAGGAACCCTTTTAAAATCCCTCTTCAAGGTCAAATTCTGTACATGTCAGAGTATACTTGCAATTTGGGTCCTTTTCTAGAAGAGGCCCTGGTAATTTCTGCATGATGCCACATTGCATTTCGCACTGTCGTGGTATTGTCACGAATTATGAATTGCACTTTTTAAATGGATAATATCATTATATTTTGACTAGGGCACCCAGCCCACAGTTGCAGCCAGAATATTAGTAAAATCTGTAAATGTGCAAATGAAAAATTATTATTTGTTGTAGTCAAAATCATGAAATTCTAAAAATATGTAAAGGAAAAATTTATTATTATTATTTATTTATTTATTTATTTATTGTTAATTTTATTACAATCCATACAAAGCAATCGAGTTTTTACAAAAAGAAAAATTGAGTTAAGAACAGATTGATCCCCACCCCTGAGAAAGAGAGCAAGCCAAACGGTGTTAAATATTAAGGCTTGTAAACATACCTAAATTAATAAATTCTCTGTGCTTTATGAACTTATTTTAAAATATTACTGATGAGATCCTGCCATGTTTTGTAAAAAGTCTGTACAGATCCTCTAACTGAGTATTTGATTTTTTCCAATTTCAAATAATATAACACATCGGTTTCCCTTATCAAGCGGGGCCATTTTTGCTAAATCGCTTGTAATTCGACCTCTCCAAATTCGAATCATTGCTGTTATTGAACTGTCTGGAGTATAAACACATGTCTGGTCTCTTTATAACGGTCACATTCTCTAGTTTCACCCTTAGTAGTCAGAATCACTGTAGGTGTGACTGATCAAAAGTTATGCACATTAGAACTCACAGAAAAAACGAATTTTTTTGTTCTCGCCTAAGTTTTTTTGTGAAAATAAAGGAAAATAAAGCTGCAGTAGGTAGGTGGGGACAGAAACACACTATGTACCAACAGAATAACTTGTTGACTACTCACATTTCAAATTTGAAAAGAATACCTGTACAAATGACATTTTGACACCAGTTTTTATGTGGGCATGCCCAGGGCTTTTAGAGGGACCATTATCCACATTTTGGAACGTATGGAAAAGTGTAATAACTTTTGAATGCTTCAACCCGCAGATATCAATAAGGGCTCTACTGAAAGCTTACACCTAAAGGAATCTCTGTCTACACACAGTGTCACTCTATTAGTTATAAAAATAATAAAAACAATAAAAAAATACACATTTCTATGTAAAAATAGTCAATACAAGTCTTATGGGCCAAAAATATATTTATGTTTTTATTTTTACTTTTTTTATAAAATGCACACAAACTATATATATTTCTTTTACAAACTGTTACAACACAGCTCAGCGTTTTTCCATGTGCCACTTGATGGCAGCAATCACTAGCAAGCAGAAAGCACAAGGGCGTGGCACGTCGCTCTCTGCCATTAGACGTCACTGGGGCCGGTTGAATACTTTCACGCCGCGTACATGCATCTATTATTTAATTGAGTGTTTATTTACGTTTAAACTTCTACTTTTATTCATATTTAAAATGCGACAAAACTTGGCGAAATCACAATAAACAACCACGCACCAACTCTGCAGACTGGCACAAATGCCACCTTCAGCAGCTCGATCGTTTGTTTACAAGTTAGTATGGCAAGTTACATATCAAAATGCTCGGCTGCTCATTGGCTGTAAGTTTTGAGTGTCAGTCACAGTGTCCAATCAAACTGGTAGATTCTACCAGAGTTCAGAGCTATACGTCATCCTCCAAGCTTTCTGTGACACTGGTTGGCTATACGAGGTGCCAGTCAACCCCAGACCCGTCGTAATTGGCCAACTTAGGTGTCTTTCGGAAGCTAACACTTTCGTGTTTCATGCGGTAGCATGGTTATCGCCGACAGAAACAAATTACGTCTAATATGAGCAATATAAGTGAAAAAATTACGTAGGTGGTCTCAAGTTATGAAACGTTTTCTGGAGTTTTTGTCCCTTTGAGAATATATCGTGTGTTTTGGACCTAAATCGTTTTACTGGATTATATTCGCTGGAGCCTTACGGACACAATGGGATCAATACTGCTCGGAAATATTGATGTTTGACTTGCAGGGGGTCTTCAAAGGTAGGCACAGTCAACTCTTAAAAGTATGTACTTCTCTGTAAAAAAGGCTTTAGTGTCAGTGCTGTGGTTGTTGTGTGTCAAAATGGTTTATATCATCGGAAAGACGAGACTTTGAAGTTTCATTTGATGGGTAGGGTGTCGAGATGCATGGCAGATGGCCATGCACACATTACTGTAACGTTTTTAAAATGCTGTTATGTCCCGGGACCGGCACGTGTGTGCGTTAAGAGGATTTATTAAAAGAGGAGAGTTTGGGTTCTTCCAGTTTATCAGAATGAGTCTGCGTGCCAAGAGTTGTAGTGAATGCCATCACAATTTGTTTGTCTTTCTCCACTTTAAGCCCCTCTGGAAGACCCCCAAACACAGCTGTTAGTGGGTTAGGAGGGATTGTGAGTCCAAGGCTGTCTGAAAGGTAATTAAAATTAATGTTAATTTGGTGCAGGCCCAGAACATGTGACCCAGTGAGGCTGGGACTTGATTGCAGCGTTCGCAGGTTGGATCATCACAGCCCTGGAAACATTTTGGAGAGTTTTAGTCGAGACAGATGTGCTCGATATATAATTTAGAGTTGTATTATTGTATGCTTTGCGCATATGGAGCTCGAGTGAATTCTCTGCATTGCTACTCTCCACTCCTTTTCTGATATATTAATTGAGAGATCTTTTTCCCAGTGTCCTCTTGGATCTTTGAAAGGGAGGGACTGTAAAATAATTTTATATATTGTAGTGATGGAGACTAAGTCCTTGAGATTGAGCAATATTTTTCCCAGCATGGATGAGGGTGCAAGATGAGGATAATCTGTAAGGTTCTGTTTAACAAAGTTCCTGATTTGAAGATAGTGAAAGAAATGTGTAACTGGAATGTTAAATTTGAAATGTAATTGTTCATAGGATGCAAAGACGTTGTCTATATAAAGATCTCTAAGCAAGTTAATTCCAAATTATTATTTAATGGAGTAAAAATCATGAAATGAGAATAAAATATTTACTCTCTTACCGATTGGAGTATTCCCGTCCTGATCAAAGGTCTGTTTCCATGCCCGGAGATGGCACCTGCCTTTTCCATTCTCTGTTACATATTGCACGGCCATATCAGGCTCACTCTTGATATCCATTGTGTCTTATGTATTGAATGACTGGCACAGGTTCAAGGTGTGGACTGATGACGGTACAGGAGATAATTAGACTACACAGGAGCACTAGAAGAGTGAAATGCTTAAGCCCTTCACCTATGGATCTGCATGTGAGTTGATGGCTGCCGCTGAATTGTTCGGTTGTAAACTTTCAAGTGTACCGAAATGGCCAAATATTTTACACCTTTGGACAACCGCCAATGCCTCTTAAACATCTTAGATTGGCAGGTGACGATTTCAGTAGTGGACACTCTGATGTTTATGAATGTTTAAACTCTCAAAAGCTGGATGTGAAGTTATCGATGAAACCGGTTGTGTGCTTACAACACTTGACAGATGCCGAATGTCTCTTCAACACAACAAGTCCTACAAATACTGTCGTCATTGAAACAAACCATGAAACTCAAACCGATTATGACAGCAGCAATCCAAGCTGTGAGATTTGAGACAAGATTACTGTTCACATGGCCGACTGTACGTTACATGCTCAAGAGTAAGCTCAGCGCACAGCTTGGTCATGTTACAACCGGAGGGCCGAACTCACAATGTGGTATACAAAGAGATCCTTAACAAATAATTATTGGGATATTTTGCCTCAGTTTAAAAAGGTTTACTTTTCTTCTTAATAAAAATTTTAAGGCAGTACTTCACTGCTGCGAAGCGCGGGTATTTTGCTAGTTACTAATATATCTGTTTACATGCAGCCCGGCTCTCTCTGCTCACTCTGCTCTCCCGCACTGTCTCTTAGCTCCATGGGCCAATCCAAGGCTATGATTGACATCTGAGGCTCATCGGTGGCCACACTTCAGGGCTGGTGCGCTTCAGAAGACAGGAGACGCGTCCAAAGTGTTCTGTACCTGCTGTATCAGCTCTCCACTAATGTTTGTGGAATTGCCTTTATGCCAGTTTCTTCCAGATGGTCCCATCCTATCAGAAAGATCTTGTTCATCTGAGGACTGTGTCCTTATCCGGTCCTGACCTAGGGGGGTCTAGATTACTTTACTTTAGGGTGTGGAAAGACAGCTCCCGGGCACAGACAGACAGACAGACAGACAGACACCGAATGTTCCAAAGCACAAGTTTATTGTAATAAACAGCACCACAATGCCTAAAACAACCATTCTCTTCAGTCTCTCTCAATACTTCTGCTGCCTTTACTCCTCTCCTCCCAAGCTCTGCCACAACAACAACAACAACATTTATTTATATAGCACATTTTCATACAAACAGTAGCTCAAAGTGCTTTACATATTAAAGAATAGAAAAATGAAAGACACAATAATAAAACAAAATAAATCAACATTAACATCGAATAAGAGTAAGGTTCAATGGCCAGGGGGGACAGAAAAAACAAAAAAAACTCCAGACGACTGGAGAAAAAAATAAAATCTGTAGGGATTCCAGACCATGAGACCGCCCAGTCCCCTCTGGGCATTCTACCTAACATAAATGAAACAGTCCTCTTTGGATTTAGGATTCTCACGGAAGGGCTTGATGATGATGATGGTCACGTAGACTTCTGCCTTTTAATCCGTCCATCATTGTTTGCGCATCATGAAGCTTTGAGTAGGTGGTGGTGGTGGCGCAGGCCACCACCACAAAGAAACCGGAAAAAAAATCAGAAAAGAGAGTAGGGGTCAGTACGGATTTTAGAGCCACCATGAATAGTTATTTTGAGGAGACTGAACATATAGAGTATCAGGATTAAGTTAAATTACGATTCTTCCTCCCGACTCCGGCTCCTCTACTGGAGGGAGGCGGCCTCTTTTATAACAACCCCGATGTGCTCCAGGTCGTGACAATCTTCCGGTGGCACTTCCTGGTGTGGCAGAAGTGTCACATGAGCACCCGGAAGCACTCTGTAGGTCCCTGGAATTCCTTCCGGCCGCACTTCCAAGTGTGGTGGAAGTGCTGCCATCCAGGGTTCTATAATCATCTGGGCGCCCCCTGGTGGTGGCCACGGGCCCCAACAGGGATGAGCTTCCCAGCTCTGTTCCCGTAGCCCAAATGCAGACCAGGGTGGCTGCCTTCTCGTGGCCCAGAGGAGGTATTGTCCCTCTCCTGGACCTTCCAGGTGTCCCAGCTGGGTAGGGTACCCAACCGTCTGCCACAAGGGTAACGCAGACTCCATCTGCCATTTCATTTAAAGGGTGAGAGGTGATCTGGTGTGCCTTTCTTAAAGGGAGCCTTTGTGGTACAAAGTCAGACAGACCTAAATCCAGGCAGGAGGAAGCTTGTCAGCAAGGATTTATCTTATTCTAATGAGAAGGGAGCGTTCCTGCGGCCATTTGTGTAGCAGCTGGGGATGGTCACAAAATCTTATTTATAATCACTTTGTTATCAGAATAGGTTTACACAACACATACTATAAAGTTAACATTTTACTACTGATCCTTTCCATTGTTATCAGAATAGGTTTACACAACACATACTATAAAGTTAACATTTTACTACTGATCCTTTCCAGAGGTGACTTAATCACCGCTACACAAAACTGCATTGATTTGCTTGTTTGCTGAATACACACTGTCCACTTTATCTTCTTTATTCTAAAGGGTCAAAGTCCACACTGTGTATGTGCAGTTTAACATGTTTAGCATTCCTCTCTTTCTTACCTTGCACAATACAATTTACTGACACTTCTACACTCTAACCTTACAATTTCTTAGCAGGCTGTTCCACTGAACTAAAGCATGCTGTCACTCCCATTAGGACAAAAATGCTAAACGTTTTCTTCCACATCGTCACGAGAGTGATAGAGGAGTCCACCTAAACCAGTCCTTGTGATTCAGGGTTGTTAGTTGGTTTTAGATTAAATTAGATAAGCAATCCCGTGAGGAAATTTAGATGCATACAGCAGAAGAAACAAAAAAACAAGGATACAGACCCCCCAGGACAGACAATACAGTCAATCAATCAATCGATTGATAAATAACTAAAACTAAATGGGTGGAAGCACTGAACTGCCAGATAGTGGGCAGAAAAGACCCCCAGAGCCACTTTTTAACACTCTGTTGGTGACATTGGCATCTTTTGAGCTCAGGTAGCTTCCTGAAGAGACTGCAGAGTAGACCACCACACTGGCTTCTGTGGACTAACTGGTAGAACATTTTCATCAGCTTGCTGCATACATCAAGTGTCCTTTGCAAGTCCAGTCTGCTCTGGCCTTTCTTGCACATTGCCAGAGCGTGAACGGTGACTGGTCTCAGAGAACTTCTTGGCATGCCGGAAGTCCACCACCAACTCTATTGTCTTGCTGATGTTGAGTTGCAGGTGGTTGTCCCTGCACCACCAGACAAAGTCCTCCACAACCTTCCTGTACTCGGCCACCAGTGTAATGACTTGGGGATGTGAGAGACGGAGGAATGGAATCGGCCTGTTTGTGCTGAATGCTGGCGTGTGGCCCTAAAGTGGACTCTTGGCACCTTCAGCTACCCCTTTTGCCACTTTGCTTTGGAATTCTGGGGCTCCATGCACTCCCAGCTACTTTGTCCCTTTGCCCGCTCATACACACTGTCCAGCTTGGCCTCTCTTTGTTCATCCAGTGTCAGATTCATACCCCACTATCTCATGAACCAACCCAAAGCTGGGGTCCTCCTCTGAGGCTTGCCAGTGACTACAAATCGGCGCTGATGGTGCTTTCGCAGGTAGGAGATGTTTCTACAGTGCTCTCTTTAAGTGTTGTGTCTGAGCAACCCCTCAGCGCCGCACCCGGAGATGCTTTTTTGCTGCCACCTCTCCGCTACCTGAGGAGTGTATCCATCTCAGGTCTTGACCGCAGGGTCACTACAATTCTATGAAATGGTTAAATTAAGCGACTACAACCATTAGGCCTTATAATCGACCTTTATTTAATGTAATGAGAGTCCCATAACTCATCACATGGTGCTTTATCAACTTTGAAATTGACTAATAACGTTGTTGGGCAACTTTGATATGACTGCAGGAAAGGTCCACCATGTTCTGAAGCTCCTAATTGAATTCCAGGAGGCCTCGGGGAGCCAGAGCCATTCTGGGAGGTGCAATTCCATGTCTGGCCAGTAGTCGAGTGCGGAGCTCTCTCATACCTGCACATTCCCATCGGGTCCATTTGTGGAGGGCAGGTTAAGCAACAGGCAGGCTTTAGGATTGGGACAGAAATCTAGAGAATAACAAAAATTCTCCGAGGTCTGCAGGAACAAGGAAGGAGCCGGCAATCAAAGTCAAAGCTCCGGGAGATATGAGAGGCAGTGGCAGCAGTGTAAATGAGTGCCGCCTCAGATATAAAGAAGAATAACATAAAACGTTTTATCCGAATCAGCAGCCCTTTCTATAACTCTTCCTTTTTCACTGATTTCTTGTTTCCGTGTGACGCGTCGCTTGAATTCCATTTTACAAGTCTAAGCATTCCTGCTCCACTCCTCGTTTCCTTGCACTGTTATATTTATCATTTTTGTCCTGACTTTCTTAGGAGGGGCCATCGCCACTGAGTGCTGCGCTCACGTTACTGTATGGAGAAAAACCCCGCAGGCTGAGGCTTTCGCGTGAGAGCAGCTGCTTGAATGGCTCGGGGCACAGACGTTGTGGACGGGTCATGCATGCGGTGGACGTAGCAGACTTTTAAGGTAACTATTTTTTAAGTGGAGACCCGCTTCTAATAGTGCAAGACCTTCTAAAATTACGGTGGGCCAAAAACATGTAACCCTTCACACTGAAGTTCTCATTCATTACATATAGGAATGTGCCGGCTTTGCCAGTCCATTAGACCAAGGTACCCACATTGGGGTGGGCAAATCTCAACTGCACCTTAACAACAGCATCCGTACCTTCTGAAAACTGTGAAAATTAGGGTGGCGCAATGGCATTTACCCCTTTAGTAGCCAGTGTGGTGGTCTCCTAGGGAAGCAACCTGAGTTCAATCGATGCACAACGTCTAAACAAAGTTATCAGGAAACCCTGCGCCATCGCAGGGTGACCCCCGGACACACTGGAAGGTGTTGTGGACAAAAGGAGTGGTGGTGGCAAAATGGGATGCCATCATGAAAATTCCCCACCAGGAGCCGCTGCATTGGAACACTTTTAGCCACAGGCTCATTCCACCACGCTGGGATAAGAAGTGCCTGTGGGCACCGGGGGGCTCTGGGGTCTGGGATTCCTTTCTAACCTCTTCCATCCATCCATTATCCAACCTGCTATATCCTAACTACAGGGTCACGGGGGTCTGCCGGAGCCAATCCCAACCAACACTGGGCACAAGGCAGGAAACAAACCCCGGGCAGGGCGCCAGCACAGGGCACAAGGCAGGAAACAAACCCCACTGCAGGGCGCACACAAACACACACCAAGGACAATTTATAATCGCCAGTACACCTAACCTGCATGTCTTTGGACTGTGGGAGGAAACCAGAGGCAGACACGGGGAGAACATGAAAACTCCACGCAGGGAAGCGAACCCGGGTCTCCTAACTGCGAGGCTGCAGCGCTACCCACTGAACCACCGTGCCGCCCCTTTTCTAACCACTTCTATCAGGCAATTAATGTTTCCTCTTGACATACTCTTTAAATTTATTTATTTTATTAATTAATTAATTCATTGAATTGATTAATCACGTAAGTAATTAATTTATTAATTTGATTGGTTGGTGGTATGATTTTTCCTCTGTGTCTGTATTTTTTTTTTTTTATATTTCTACTGCTGCATGCCTCTGAAATTGCCCTTGAGATTAATAAAGTTTATTTAATCTAAAATGCCCACTAAATAGCTAAATTAGATGTGGGAGCATGCCAACGTTTTCCTGTCCATTTCAACCATGTGCCCACCTTGTGCCAGGCAAAACCCAAATTAAACTTAAAACATGTGACTTTTCATGAATCTGTGACAACAGTGCCCTTTAAACATCACAGTCCCATTCATTAGATATGGGAGTGGGACAGATTTGCCAGTTTTTTTTTTTAGTTTTTTTTTGGCCAAGGTACCCACATTGGGCCAGGCAAAACTCCACAACAATTTAATAAAGACATTTTTGATGCTCTAAAGACTCTGACAATTGAGGTGACCCAATGACATTTAACCGTTGGCCGTGCTCTTTAAATATCACAGTACATCCAGTTCATTGGATATGACAATGTGCCAACTTTGCCAGCCCTAACAACAACAACAACAACATTTATTTCTATAGCACATTTTCATACAAACAGTAGCTCAAAGTGCTTTACATAATAATGAATAGAAAAATAAAAGACACAATAAGAAAATAAAATAAATCAACATTAATTAACATAGAATAAGAGTAAGGTCCAATGGCCAGGGGGGACAGAAAAAAGAAAAAAAAAAAAAACTCCAGACGGCTGGAGAAAAATAAAATCTTTAGGGATTCCAGACCACGAGACCACCGGCCCAGTCCCCTCTGGGCATTCTACCTAACATAAATGAAACAGTCCTCTTTGGATTTAGGGTTCTCACGGAAGGGCTTGATGATGATGATGGTCACGTAGACTTCTGCCTTTTAATCCATCCATCATTGTTGGAGCATCCCTAAGGTACCTGCGTTGGGCTGGGTGAAACTCAACTCTTATTTGTCAGAGGTATCTGTTTTTCTATTAACATGGAATGACTAATTGGTTTGCATAAGGTATGTAAATAGGTAGCCGACTGGAAGCAGATAAGTAGCAAGATGAAAATAGAGCTGCGAATAAGTAACCAACTTCAGCCGTGTGTGTGTGTGTGATACGTGGTTCATTGGCAGACTCCGCGCTTCCTGCACCAGCCCACCTGCAGCTCCGAGGCAGGACCCTCTGTTTTCTGATCGGAGGGCGCTCGACCAGAGGGTTCTCGATGTTCAGTCTGTTGGCCCCTCTGTCCCAACCCATTTCTTCTCTAAATCAGACTCCTACTTTAAATGAGAAAGCCTTTATTTTCCAGTGTCAAATGTTTTTTGCAATTATCAGGAATTAACAAACTGGTTATGCCATACTTTTAATGAAAGAAGCAGAAATGTATATACAGTGTCCTTCCATAATGTCCTGGACAAAGATCAGGAAGGAAACTCCTTTTTTTTAAAAGGAAACCACACGGTCCACACTGAAGTGGAGGATACAACCTTTAGTGGTGCAGAGTCCAGTTTGCGCACTGTGTTACCCCAACAATTAATCGTCTAACTGTCTACCGATGCAGTCTGTTCACCGGACACTCGTTTCTCAACAGGAGTTTTGTCAAATCGTGGAATCCCTGTCAGCATCTCTTCGTCATTCCTTATTTTCCACTCTGGGCTACTTGGAATGCCTCATTTCTCATCTGCCAGCTTTGCTCTGTCCTTTCATGCGGCTTCCCTCTCTCGCTGGACCCACAACTGGCGTCTCCTTGTGGAGCCGTCTCTTCCTCCCTGGAAATATGTGTTGCCGTCCTTGTGCCTCACGTCATGCCAGCCATGTACCCCCGTCTGCCAGCGAGCCCCTATGCTCTGTGCGATTGTCTTGGCAGCGTTCTCAGTGGAGCGTCCCTCTCCCTGCCTTCTCCTGCCCAGAAGTTTAAATCTCCTTCAGTTCCTGCCCTTGTCAGTCCTGGACTATCACTTTAAACAATGGCACATCTGAATTTCCTGGGTTTAACAAATATTGTAAACACAAGTTAACAAAATGTATTGTTAGCAACTATCAATGAGTACACATATCCATCCATCCATCCATCCATCCATTATCCACCCCTGTAAATATCCTAATTACAGGGTCATGGGGGTCTGCTGGAGCCAATCCCTGCCAACACAGGGCGCAAGGAAGGAAACAAACCCCGGGCAGGGCGCACACCCACACACCAAGCACACACTAATACACTTTATTTATTTATACAAGGCACCTTTCTGAGAACTCGAGGACACCTAACAAACCATAAATAAATCAATAAAAGACACAATTCTAAACAACTAAAAACATCAGAAAATATAAAAATTGAAACCACTGTAATCATAAAGTAAAAGCCGTTTTAAACAGATGCGCTTTAAGTTTACATTTGAAGGATGAATATGATTTGATATTTCTAAGCTCGGTAGGTAATGAATTCCAGAACGGCTGAATGCTCCGCTCCCCATGGTGGTTAGACGGGCGAGAGGGACGGTCAGGTGGATGGAGGAAGAGGAGGATCTAAGGTAACGGGAAGGCATGGCAACGTGAAGAAGGTCGGACAGATATGGAGCGGCGAGGTTATGAATGGCCTTAAATGTTAACAGCAGAATCTTAACATCAATTTGAACTTCATCAGGAGCCAATGAAGCTGCTGCCAGACCGGAGTAATACGGTGACTAGATGGGGTTCGAGTAATGAGGCGAGCTGCAGAATTCTGGACCAGCTGAAGAGATTTATTAACAAGACCAAAGAGGAGCGAATTGCAATAGTCCAGAGACGAGAAGTAAAGACTGTGAGCAAGGATGGCAGAGTTATGAGGACTGAGGGAGGGGCGGGTGTGATTTAACATTACGCAGGTGGAAGTAAGCAGACCGGGTGATGTTATTAATGTGAGATTGGAAAGATCGAGTTCTGTCGAGGATGACACCCAGACTCTTGACCTGAGGTGAAGGGGAAACACGGGGAGAACATACAAACTCCACGCAGGGAGGACCCGGGAAGCGTGGTCTCCTAACATGAGACAGCAGTGCTACCACTGCGCCACCGTGCCGCCCGAGTACACATATGCCGACTAGAAACCAAAATTCTCAGAGTAAGGTAAATACAAACATTTTCCAAGGAAGGAGCAGTTCTTGTGTATTGTTTGTATATTTGACCAGTTAAAACCTCAAATCGGTGATTCTTGCGCAAGACAGCAGATACGGATATCCTGTAAAAAACCATGGCAATAATCAGTAATGGGATTGCCCTTATCATCCCAGTCCAAACAATGGGTGCCTATTGCCTCTTCATCTCCTGTGTTTTAAATGTAATATTTACGTGTTCATTTGCCTAAAAGAGGAATGGAACCACCCAGTGTACAAACAAATGTCCCCCTCTTGACATAACGGTCTTATGGGGCTACCTTCTGCCATTAAGTTGTGGGCCCATAAAGAAGTGACTTTTAGTTAATGATTGACCTTATAAAACTTCTAAATGTAATGCTGGGTATAATCTGGCAATAGTCAAAGGAATGATAGCAATGAGGAAAAGCTTTGTTCTTTGGAATTGACATGTCTGGGCTTTAATCCATCAGTCTACTTGAGAACTGAATTCAAATGAACACTCCATGACCTTGGGGAAGTCATTTAACTGATCTCTCCGTACAGTGCGGCTTTATGCTAACAAAGAACTTGGTTTAAAAAATCCTGAGTTACTTCATTCCAAACAATCAATCCATCAGATTAGGTGGTGGCTTTGAGTGTAACCCCAGTGTGTGTTTGACGCCTCCATTCACTCCTACAAGTATGCCAAGCTAAAATTACACATAAGCCTCAATCATCAGGACCAAACCTTCAATGTCAGAAAGGGCAGAAACGTCCCTTCAAATGAAGCAAACCTCGTGGTCCTCCGTTTCTTCGACTTTATCAGATTGGTGCTCCGTCTGAAATACGTTAACTGCCACTGACTTGAATGAAAGAAGTTTCCTTTTGATTGGATCAACGTACCTGCAGTGACTCAGCTTACGAACCGCACTGCCAGAGAGGCACATAACACAGCTTCAAGCTGGGGGTCTGCCAAGCGGAACAACTGCTTGATCTTGTGTCCTTTAAAATGTCAAGATTACGTGACTAGAAACCACAGGGGCTGACAATTTACGCGAGTCTCTTCGGATGGAAAATGAGGCGTAGTTAGAGAGCACTTCTCCGCTGCTAACATTTTTTGGCTTGGATTGGCTTACAGAGTTGGAGAAAAAGTGAGCGCAGATGATATTACATCTGACTCCAAATGAACAGTGGAAGTGTCAGCATGAGTGAACGTACAGGATCTCACAAAAGTCAGTACACCCCTCACATTTTTGTAAATATTTTATTCTATCATTTCATGGGACGCCACTGACGATGTGACACTTTGACACAGTGTAATGTAGTCCGTGTACAGCTTGTATCACCGTGTCAATTTGCTGTCCCCTCAAAATAACTCAACACACAGCCATTAATGTCTAACCGCTGGCAACTAAGTACACCCCTAAGTGACAAATGTCCAAATTGTGCCCAAAGTGCCAATATTTTATGTGGCCACCATTATTTTCCAGCACTGCCTTAACTCCCTTGGGCATGGAGTTCACACGAGCTTCACAGGTTGCCCCTGGAATCCTCTTCCACTCCTCCATGACGACACTACGGAGCTGGTGGATGCTAGTGTCCTTGTGCTCCTCCACCTGCCCCACAGATGCTCAATAAGGTTTAGGTCTGGAGACATGCTTGGCCAGTCCAGCACCTTTACCCTCAGTGGTCGTCTTGGAGGTGTGTTTGGGGTCGTTATCATGTTGGAGTACCGCCCTGCGGCCCAGTTCCTGAAGGGAGGAGATCACGCTCTGCTTCAGTATGTCACAGTACATGTTGGCATTCATGGTTCCCTCAATGAACTGTAGCTCCCCAGTGTCGGCAGCCCCACACCATGACACTCCCATCACCATGCTTGACTGTAGGCAAGACACTTGTCTTTGTACTCCTCAACTGGTTGCCACCACACACGCTTGACACCATCTGAACCCAATAAGTTGATCTTGGTCTCATCAGACCACAGGACGTGGTTCCAGTAATCCATGTCCTCAGTCTGCTTGTCTTCAGCAAACTGTTTGCGGACTTTCTTGTGCACCATCTTTAGAAGAGGCTTCCTTCTGGGACGACAGCCATGCAGACCAATTTGATGCCGTGTGTGACGGGTGTATGGTCTGAGCGCTGACAGGCTGACCTCTACAGCAATCCTGGCAGCACTCATACGTCTATTTTCAAAAGACAACCTCTGGATATGACAATAAGCCCGTGGCACTCAACTTCTTTGGTCGACCGTGGCGAGGCCTGTTCTGAGTGGAACCTGTCCTGTTAAACCTGTCACTGTATGGTCTTGGCCACTGTGCTGCAGCTCAGTTTCAGGGTGTTGGCCATCTTCTTATAGCCTCGGCCATCTTTATGCTGAGTAACAATGCTTTTTTTTTCAAATCCTCAGTGAGTTCTTTGCCATGAGGTGCCATGTTGAACTTCCAGCGACCAGTGTGAGAGTGAGAACACCAAATTTAACACACCTGAGACCTTGTAACATGGACGAGTCACATGACGCCGGGGAGGGAAAATGGCTAGTTGGGCACAATTTGGACATTTTTCACTTAGGGGTGGACTCACTTTTGTTGCCAGTGGTTTAGACATTAATGGCTGTGTGTCGAGTTACTTTGAGGGGACAGCAAATTGACACTGTTATACAAGCTGTACACGGACTACTTCACATGGTACCAAAGTGTCACATCGTCAGTGTTGTCCCATGAAATGATAGAATAAAATATTTACAAAAATCTGAGGGGTGTATTTACTTTTGTGAGATACTGTACATAGATAGATAGATAGATAGATAGATAGATAGATATGAAAGGCACTATATAATAGATAGCTAGATAGATATGAAAGGCACTATATAATAGATAGATAGATAGATAGATAGATAGATATGAAAGGCACTATATAATAGATAGATAGATAGATAGATAGATAGATAGATATGAAAGGCACTATATAATAGATAGATAGATAGATAGATATGAAAGGCACTATATAATAGATAGATAGGCAGATAGACAGATAGATAGATAGATAGATAGATAGATAGATAGATAGATAGATAGATAGACAGATAGATATGAAAGGCACTATATAATAGATAGATAGATAGATAGATAGATAGATAGATAGATAGATAGATAGATAGATAGATAGATAGATAGATGAACTTTTATTGTCATTGTCACTTTTACAAAGGAACAACGAAATTGAAGGTGCAGTCGACTCAGTGTGAGGCATAAGAGTTAAAAAGACTAGAAGAGAGAGAATAACTGAATAGTAATAAAAGTACTTTATAAAATATACAAATTGCACTTGTTGACTTAAGGTCTATATTGCACATTGGGAGAGAATGATATGGAGCAGTTTTATTCTGAGTTCAGGGCCATGATTGCTTTTGGATAAAAGCTGTTTTTAAGGTGGTTTCTCCTGGTTTTCATTGCTCTGTATCTCTTGCCCGATGGCAAAAGCTGGAAGAGGCAATGACTGGAATGTCATGAATCCTGTGAAATGCAGTGCATGAGGCCATGGAAGAGCGGGGTGGTGTTGGAGAGCAGCCATGAAAAAAAACAACTGTGGAATGACCCTTAAGGAAAATTTCCCTTGCCTTTCATCACCTAAAATATCGAACGATAAACAATAGCTTTTACTGTGAATGTTCCTTGTTTGACAAAATAAGTGCGCCCCAGGGTGCGGTGTAGAGAACTAATCCCCGGGATACCCGTGTACCGTATATGCTCCAATAGAGGCCTCCGGTGTTTAATAGAGACCGGCTGCTATTAGAGAGCGGCCATTATTAACAAAAACCTTCAGAACGCAATATTTTCTCGTGCGTGTCGGTACAGGTAGGTACACAAAAATATGGGCTAATATTACAAACAGCTTTATTTGAATTTCACATGCTGCATAAGACTGTTCAAGATAAATGGTATTGTCTTTCTGTACCTTTCGCTACTATTCGCCATCCGAATCTGCAATGACGGCTTCATTCGTCTTCCTCTTCTTGTATCTTCTTCCTCTTCAGGTTTGTCTGTATTGAGCACGAAAATGAAGCAGTTTTAGAAACCGGTATATCCGTATTTCTTATATATGCAACAATGTATTACACACGTCTATAAAGATACAGACGCTTACAATGTACGCTAGTAGGCAAATATCAAAGACCCGGCTACTGTTAGAGACCAGCTACTATTTGGGCTTGTCCCCTCTGAAGCACACTGGTGACAATAAGAGGCTCGGCGTTTATTGGAGCATATACGGTACTTGTTCAGAGAATCCAATTTCAATTTTAGGAATGCCGAGACTTCTCATTTCTGATATCCCATTCTGCTTCAAGTCTCTATAGTATGTAAAGGAAAGATTTTGAATTTCTTCATGAGATGTGCCATCGGTTTTGGTTTGTTAGTCTTTTGGGTGACACAAAGTCACCCATCACAGCTGGAGAAGAGATTCTGAACTCTTATGTCACGAGCTAATTAACGGCCGATCACGTTCAGGTGATTTGTACTTACAGCCGAGGGTCATAAGAAAACAAGTGGGTATGAATGTTCTAGAAATCGACAAAACCTGCTGCAGTAACAAATCTTTCATTATTGTTTCACAGGGTCCCATGTCCTTTCCGAGTCTTGGGGGGCTAACGCTTGTTTTCATTGGCGCTGCTCCATGTGGCTAATTCTTCTGCATTAGGCCTGCACTGCCTTCCTTACACTAGTGTTTCTCAACATTTCTGATGACACCCCCCACTTTCAACTCACCCCCTTCAATTCGTGTAAAACTCCATGAGGGACTGAAACCCCTTGACTAGTGAAAGGCCGCATGAGGGACCCCCTCCTTTTCTTTGACTGGCATAATACCCCACAGGGGTTCCGAAGCCCCCCAGCCCTGTTCACCTAAAGTGGGTGCACGAAGGGGGAGAAGAATTTTTCCTCTGTTCCGGTACTGGCTCTCGATGTCCCGGTCACAATTTCACCATTGTGTCCACAGACACACCATGTTAACATAAAAGTGAGTGAGAAAAGCTGTATAGCCGACCCGAACAAAATGATCGCAAAAAGTGTGGATAATTAGTGACTTTTCTCTAAGCCAGGAGTCTCCAGCCCTTTTTCCCCTGAGAGCTACTTTTACTTTTATTCTCATTGCTTATTTCAACCCAAACAAACTGAATACGCTTGTTGTGCCAGAACATTTACAGAATGTTGGTGTCCACAACTCACATTTTGCATTAAAACATCACAAAAAATATTGAGTTCACCTGCGAGTGCATTTTGTACGTCTGTATGCATTTTCTCGTGTATCTCACACTATTGAACGAAAACATGAATGCTGTCAAAACAGAACAATGCAATTCCAAATCCACCGATATGACGTCTTCATTTGTCATTGTGTCACATGTCACTGTGTCACTTCATTCACAGGTCCAGTTGCATGTGTGATGTGTTTTTTTTTTAGTTAGTCACATGACTGGCACTGAGGTGTCTGGTGGAGTGTAGCCCCCTTAGGTTCACCCTTATGGACTCATTTCAATGTTCGTCTGTCCGTCCTGTGCTGAACTTTGATTTCATGACATTCACGTCAGACTCACAGAGGTGTGGAGACCCAAACAGAGCAGACATTTTCAGAGCTGCTTGGTGAAGATTCTTATAGTCATCAGGCTCTACTAAGCTCCAGAAATGCTGTTGAGACTTTAACTGCACATTATTTTGAAGGTTTACTAATATATAATCTATAAAGTCCAATGTCTCTCTGTCTGTCTGTCCGCTTTTCACGACAGAACTACTTAACAGGGGCGGCACGGTGGCGCAGTGGTAGCGCTGCTGCCTCGCAGTTAGGAGACCCGGGTTCGCTTCCCGGAGCCTCCCTGCGTGGAGTTTGCATGTTCTCCCCGTGTCTGCTTGGGTTTCCTCCCACAGTCCAAAGACATGCAGGTTAGGTGCATTGGCGATCCTAAATTGTCCCGTATGTGTGTGTCTTGCAGTGGGCTGGCGCCCGATCCGGGATTTGTTCCTGCCTTGTGCCCTGTGTTAGCTGGGATTGGCTCCAGCAGACCTCCATGACCCTGTGTTAGGATATAGTGGGTTGGACAATGACTGACTGACTGACTACTTAATGGATTTAAATCGTGTTTTTCTTCTATAATATGCTTGAACATTCTGGTTGATTTAGTGACTTCTCTCATTTCGCTGTGTATGTGAGTTCGCTTGCGGTACTGATTTATTTACATGAATCTGAGAAACATGCAGCGGGCCGAGGCTTTCCTCACTCACTCGCCAGCTTTGGGGCGTCTTCCTTAACTCCACTTAGCTAGTGAACAAGAGAACAATTGAATTCAACTTTGTATGATATTTAAAATATACAGTATATATTTCTCTTCTCTTCTCCCCACACGCAGCCCCTACGGCAATTCTCGAGTCCTATTCGTCCTCTTCCAAACCCTTCCCCACTTTGCCTGCGCCTTCCCATACACCCCCACACCGCTTTTCTCGAGTCCTATTCCTCCTTTGGACTACCGCGTTCCCCGCTCCTCTCTCATGACTCCATTTGTGTAACGTCACTGCCCGATATCTAGCCTGGCCGCGTGACCTCTCACTTCGGCCCTGTCTGTGCCTGGGAGTCTTTTCCGTAGCCTGCTACAGGAAGGTACTCTCTCGACCATTGGCATTGGTTTCACTCCTTGCTATTTTCGTTATACTGTGACGGTTGTTTCCTAAGCCTTTGATATAAAATGAACGACAGTATCTTCTCTGTCGACGGGTTTTTGTACAACGTCATCTCTATTCCGGGATCCGGCAACTGCCTGTTTCTATCAGTGGGTTATTTCTTGACGAAAACGGTTGACCGAAGGCAATGCACTCTCACTACGACATAGGGCAGAAGATTTCGTTGCATCACATTGGGACAGATTTGGAGACGTTCTTCCTGTTATTCTTTCCAACGCAAGTCGAGTTATCACAAGTCACGATTACTATCAATACATGGCAACAACTGGGGCCTCACGTGTAACGCCGTGCGTAGAACTCGCACTATAACATGGCGTAAGCACAAAAGCCGAAATGTGTTTACGCACAGAAAAATCCAGATGCAGGAATCTGTGCGTACTCCAACTTCCACGTTCTTCCGCTCCATAAATCCCGATCAGTGTGAAAACTAATGCTCGTGAATGCGCATTATGTAATGCCCCAAATCCTCCCAGAATTACGCCTCTTTGAATATGCAAATCAATATAAATCGCCCTTAAGCGCAGCCTTCTGTGAAACGACAATGGGAAAAGCACGGGGAAAATATAAGAATTTCAGCGAATACCAAGTGGAGGCAAATGAAAAACATACAATTTGTTCAAATAAACCGTGGAATAAACAACAAAATGAAGTTGATCGAGTGACATAGCGTGTTGGAGAAACTTGAAAGCTCACATTCACAAATCGCACAGTGCCGGAAATAAAAAAGAAGTCACATATCAAAGTCGCCGTGAAAAGCCGAGTTGTAGCCCACTGTCTGAGTGTCATATGAAAGATTATTAGGGTACAGAGAAAAACGGCACACGGTGAGGAAAAAGCACGAAATGTCAACTTCAATCTCGACATTTCCACTTTAATCACGTAGTTTATTTTGTCATTAAAGTAGAACATCATAAACTTCATCTTAAAATCGTTTAATTAACTAGTTTCTCAAATCACATCGTAATTAAAGTAGCACGTTAAATGTTTTGATTTGTATTTGATCTTCTATGTGCTCTATGTGTGTGAATCACTACTTGCTTCTTAAACTGGCTCTCTTCCTCCAACTGGACACAGAGTCCATGACATTCGTGATATTACAGCTCTCTGAATAACTAAAATACTGAGATGTATACGTGATGTCATTTTCATGATGATAGGAGTTAAAGCACGTTATTAAACATGAGTTTCACTTGATGAAATAATTTATTGCAGCAGTACTCAGGGGCGGCTCTAGGCTTGTGGTGGCACTGGGCAGAGGAAGAATCGGTGGCTCCTTCGCCCGCCCGTCAGTAAGGTAGCTTATCACGGTGCTGTCCCTGAAGCTGAAAAACACCCCCACAGCATGATGCTGCCACCGCCATGCTTCACTGTGGGGACTGTATTGGACAAGTGATGAGCAGTGCCTGGTTGTCTCCACACATACCGCTTAGAATTAAGGCCAAAAAGTTCTATCTTGGAGTTTGCTACAAGACACCTGAAGAACTCTGAGATGGTGAGAAATAAAATTCTCTGGTCTGATGAGACCAAGATAGAACTTTCTAAGTGGTATGTGTGGAGACAACCAGGCACGGCTCATCACTTGTGTTTTTCAGCTGCAGGGACAGGACGACTGGTTGCAATCGAGGGAAAGATGAATGCGGCCAAATACAGGGATATCCTGGACAAAAACCTTCTCCAGAGTGCTAAGGACCTCAGACTGGCCGAAGGTTTACCTTCCAAAAGACAATGACCCTAAGCACACAGCTAAAATAACGAAGGAGTGGCTTCACAACAACTCTGTGACTGTTCTTGAATGGCCCAGCCAGAGCCCTGACTTAAACCCAATGGAGCATCTCTGGAGAGACCTAAAAATGGCCGTCCACCAACGTTTACCATCCAACCTGACAGAACTGGAGAGGATCTGCAAGGAGGAATGGCAGAGGATCCCCAAATCCAGGTGTGAAAAACTTGTTGCATCTTTCCCAAGAAGACTCCTGGCTGTATGAGCTCAAAAGGGGGCTTCTACTAAATACTGAGCAAAGGGTCTGAATACTTAGGACCAGGTGATATTTCAGTTTTTCTTTTTTAATAAATCTGCAACAATTTCAAAAATTCTTTTTTTTTGTCTGTCAATATGGGGTGCTGTGTGTACATTAATGAGGGAAAAAATTAATTTAAATGATTTTAGCAAATGGCTGCAATATAACAAAGAGTGAAAAACTGAAGGGGGTCTGAATACTTTCCGTACCCACTGCATTGTTTGGTCAAACAGAAAAACATTTGCAACAATCAAAATTTGTCTTGTTCAGCCGCGAGTCTTCTTCAGACCGTCCCAAGATGGCGTCAGAGCCAGCTATGATGTCAGCAAGCCGGAAGGGGTGGGGTCAATGCCGCAGTGATGTCAGAGACAGAGGAGATGTCAATCATCTTTTCTGCATGTGTTAGAATAGAAACAGCCTTAGACAATAGCGCCTCCCTCTGGCTCAGAGCGTAACAGTAAATTACATTAAATGAGCACTGAGGTTGTCTCCTGGACGCACATGTACACTACACTACCTGTGTTTATCTAAAGCATAATATGAAATTAAGAAGCCTTTTCAAAAACCGCATGTGTATTTTTATTAAACAAGTTATTTTTATAGTAGCGCCCGAATTTCATAACCATAACCTAAAATGAGTTGCTGTTTTGTTAAGAAAAAAATAATAGCCCGTAGTTAGAGTTAGGGTTAGAAAATCAAAAGAAATAAGTCATTGTAATTAGAAAAGAAATAATCAAAAGTAATTTTTAAAATACAGAATTAATGACTGCAGACTTTTTCTTTTTTGTTGTAACCTAATTCAGAGGCGGCCTTAGGGGTGTGTGAGGCCTGACCAACCCTACGAGTGGCCGCTTACGTCAAACGCTGTTACCGGTATGTGTGGACTGTATAAACTTGCACGTGAATTTAATAAAAATAATGTTAACATACACAGAATTTACTCATTGCAGTGTTCAGCTAAATTTTTGCAAGATAACGCATGGACCTTATCAAAATATTACGATATAATCTATTAAAAAAGTGCAATTCATAATTCTTGACAATACCAGGTCAGTGAGAATGTGACATGCTGAAGTCAGCTGGGCTTCTTCTAGAAAAAGACCCAAATTGCAAGTATACTCTGAGTCTCGATATGCAGGATGTCATCGTCATAAGTCACCTTGATGTCATGTCAGCCGGTTATCATGTTTTTGTGCATTAATGTTTATGGCCTAGAAATAAAATTTGAGTTTCAGTGTTTCGAAAGGAAGTATGAAATTAACGTAGAGGTATCATCATGAAATCTCTTACTGGTTTCCAGGTTCAGAGACGAAAATCCATTTTTCTTGCCTTCCGATTGGAAAAGCTGTTGATGACATCTTTGTTGTCTAATCTGAATGCAGTGTCTTTTTCTATAGATAGGAGATGCCAACCCAGCGACTAATGGGCTAAACCTATTTTAGGAAAGGGTTATACTGGTGACCCTTTTCGGGCGATGAAGGTGGACTATGGAATGTTTTCAAAGACGAGAAAAGCGAGAAAAAAGGTCAGCGCACTCCGCCACCCCCTGGTCTGGCATGGAATTACTCTCATTTAGACTCTGCAGCTGCCTCCCCTGCGGACGTGTGTGGCAACATCTAATATTCTCACATACACAGCTCACACATTGCACAAGTCTCAGCATATGCAAAAAATACGTTTTTTTTTTTAAATATTGCACAAGTTAAGCTAATAAGTATATAGTAATGATGAATATGATATTTCACAATTACGTCTATAAGGCGTGTGATTTCAGTACAGAATTTAGTGTAGCAATAGTGCAGCCATCACTTTGGGGTAGAAACTGTGCATCAGCCATGTGGTCCGTGGACTAATGGATCTCTATTACTTCCCTGAGGGGAGAAGTTCAAACACTGTGATGGGCTGGTGCCCTGTCCGGGGTTTGTTTCCTGCCTTGTGCCCAGTGTTGGCTGGGATTGGCTCCAGCAAACCTCCGTGACCCTGTAGTTAGGATATAGAAGGTTGGGTAATGGATGGATGGATGGATGGAGAAGTTCAAACAGTTTGTCTGCTGGCTGATACAAGTCCTTTCAATGCTGGATGTCTTCCGCAGACATCAAGAGGTGTAGATGATTTCCAAAGTAGGCAAACTTGTAGGTAGGTGATTTTCTCTTCTGTTTTTATGATTCTCTGCAGAGCCTGTTTGTTCGCTGCTGATCTGTTGTTGTATCACACAAGTATCCCATGAATCAGGACCCTCTCAATGGAGTAAAGGTAGAAAGACACCAGAAGCTTTAGTGACAGTTCAACCTTCCTGAGATTCTCCGGAAGTAAATTCGCTGTTGTGTTTTTATCAACCAGTGAGTTTGTGTTTATTGTCCATGTGAGATCTTCTGAGATGGAGGTACCCAAGAACCTAAAACTTGAGACTCTCTCCACTCTGTCACTGTTTATATACAGTGGCTGTGGTCCTCTTGCTTCTTCCTAAAGTCAATAATCAGTGTTATGTATCAAGTTATTCTCTATGCACCAGTCTATCTTGTCTTTGCAGCTCCTCCATGTAGGCAGACTCGGCTCCATCAGTGATCAGCCCTACTGTTGTTGTATTGTCTGCCAATTTGATAATGACATTGGTGTTGTGGGCTGGTATGCAGACATATGTATACAGAGAGTAAAGGAAAGGGCTCAACACACAACCTTGTGGGGCTCAAATGCTGAATGACAAGGTGGGAGCAGTGGTGGGAGGGCCCATCCTGACTGACTGTGACCGGTTTGTTATAAATTCCAGCATCCACAGGTAGATGTTATGCTAGAGGCCTAGGCTGGACATCTTAGAAAACAGTCTGCTGGTTATGATGGTATTAAAAGCAGAACTGTGATCCAAAAACATCAGCCGTGCATATGTCACTCGCTGTTCCTGGTGGAACAGTACAGTGTGGAGGACAGCAAAAATGGTGTCGTCTGTTGACCTTTTGGATCTGTATGTGTATTGGTGAGGGTCTAGAGTAAGTGGGAGAGCAGCCTTGATGTACTTGAGGACCAGTGTTTCCAGACACTTCATGATTACCGGGGTTAATGCTACTGGCCGTGTAATCATTGAGGCTGGTTACTGCAGTCGGCTTTGGAACTGGTACTATGATAGATGTCTTCAGGCTGGTAGGAACAGTGCACTGTGATAGTGATCAATTGAAGATAATTGTAAATACCTCCCCAGCACAGTCTCTGAGAACCCATCCTGGGACACCACCTGTGTCGGTTGCTTTCGTAATTTGATATTCCGGAATGTGCATCTAACATCAGCAGGCTGTATAGTGAGTACCTGGCTCTTGGTATCTGGAGCTGGAATGGCGGTCATGACGGTACTTGTTAAGCTGCAATGCCAGAGAGGAACTGCTGCTGCTGGTAGCTTTGTTGGTATTACTATTTTGTTTAGTGATGTGCATGGTGGGAGTCTGAGTCTGGTAGACTGCTTTGTCATCTCTAATGCCCCTCTTCAGCTTCGACCTTACAATGCTGTACTGCTGTTCATCACCAGAGTGGAAAACCTTATTGCGAGCTTTTAGCAGGAGTCGTTTATCTCTTGTCATCCATGGCTTATTGCTGGAGGAAGCACGGATTTGTTCTGTTATAGTGACATTGTCTATGCAGCTCTTTATATAACACGGTACATTAGAGGTGTGTATATATCAATATTGTCATCTTCAGATACAGTCCTGTCAGTGCTGCTGAAGCAGTCCTGGTGTTGCTCAGAAGCTCCCTCCGGCCACACCTGTATGTTTCTCTCAGTTGGTTTGACCGTGTTGATAAGTGGTCTGTATACTGGAGCTAAAAAAAGAGAAAAAAGAGAGATGTGGTCAGACTGGCCCAGATGTGGGAGCGGTCATGCTTTACACCCATACTTGAGGTTACTGTACACATATTCAAGTGTGTTTCTTCCTCTCATGGGGCACTGGACATGTAGAATTTAAATTTGCCTGGTTAAAGTCACCTGCTATTACAGACACGCTGTCTAGGTGGGCATTCTGTTGTTGCTAATGGCAGTTAGCCGAAAGCCCAAGGCAAATGTAGTGTTAGCATTTGGAGGTACTGTATGTTCAGTATACAGCGGTGACTATAATAACTTATCTTGGCAAACAGAATTGATGACATTTTAGTGACACATAGTCGAAGTCCAGAGAGCATAGATAGATAGATAGATAGATAGATAGATAGATAGATAGATAGATAGATAGATAGATAGATAGATAGATAGATAGATAGATAGATAGATAGATAGATAGATAGATAGATAGATAGATAGATACTTATTCCCATACTCCAGCAGCAGCATACTGATAAAGAACAATATTAAATTAAAGAGTGATAACAATGCAGGTATAACAGACAATAACTTTGTATAATGTTAACGTTTACCCCCCCCGAGTCGCATAGTGTGGGGTCTCCTCAGTCTGTCAGTGGAGCAGGACGGTGACAGCAGTTTGTCCCTGAAGCTGCTCCTCTGTCTGGAGATGATCCTGTTCAGTGGATGCAGTGGATTCTCCATGATTGACAGGAGTCTGCTTAGTGCCCGTTGCTCTGCCACGGATGTCAAACTGTCCAGCTCCATGCCTACAATAAAGCCTGCCTTCCTCACCAGTTTGTCCAGGCGTGAGGCGTCCCTCTTCTTTATGCTGCCTCCCCAGCACACCACTGCGTAGAAGAGGACGCTCACCAAAACCATCTGATAGAACATCTGCAGCATCTTATTGCAGATGTTGAAGGACGCCAGCCTTCTAAGGAAGTATAGTCGGGTCTGTCCTCTCTTGTACAGATCATCAGTATTGGCAGTCCAGTCCAATTTATCATCCAGCTGCACTCCCAGGTATTTGTAGGTCTGCACCCTCTGCACAGTCACCTCTGATGATCATGGGGTCCATGAGGGGCCTGGTCCTCCTAAACTCCACCACCAGCTCCTTGGTTTTGCTGGTGTTCAGTTGTTTGAGTCCCACCATTTAACAAAGTCCTTGATTAGGTTCCTATACTCCTCCTCCTGCCCACTCCTGATGCAGCCCACGATCACAGTATTGTCTGTGAACTTTTGCACGTGGCAGGACTGGAAGTCCGATGTATGTTGGCTGAACAGGACCAGAGAAAGTCCAGTCCCCTGTGGCGCTCCTGTGCTGCTGACCACAATGTCAGAGCTGCAGTTCCCGAGACGCACATACTGAGGTCTGTCTGTAAGATCGTGCGTATCCGTGATCTTAGCATTTGTTAAACCAGTTATTGTTTGTGCATACACACAGTTCCCCCCTTTCTGCACTTACTGAAGTCTCTAGTTCTGCGGCTCGGTGTGCTACGCAGCCCGCCAGTTTAATAGCCTCATCTGGAACCGTCAGGTTGAGTCACGTCTCCGTAATGACCATAATGTAGCAGTCCGAGATGTCCTTCTGCATGGAGATGGTAATTTCCAGCTCCTCTGTTTTATATGGGAGCGATTTTGAGGTGGAGATGAAGAGACATGGCAGTGGAGGTTTATGCAGGTTGACTGGTAGTCTAGCACGTTGACCGGCCTGGCAGTCGTGTTTTTGCTTCCTCATTCTATGCTGCCTCCATTGCCTTCTGGCTGTAATCCATGGAGACTCCAGCAGTCTGACTATAGCTCTATTGGGATGTTGTGATCCGGGTGCTCCTTGTCAAAAACACATCTGCTATGCGCAGAGCCAATTCGTATCAATTTGTGTCGGCTGTATTTGATGTACACCTGTGCATATGTGACTCACGGTTATAAATAAACTAACAAAATGCTAATTAAAGAGCGTCGTTTTGTGGAGTGTTGAGCTGCTGCATATGCATATGCCACCGCCATTGTTCTGCATAGCAGAGAGTGATGGAGTAAGGAACCTTATTAGAATTTGCTGATTTAAGAGTGGTGTCCAGTGGGGGTCCATGCTAAGGCCGCTGCTATTTTTAATACATATAAATGATGTGGATTGGAATATAAATAACAAGCTGGTTAGGTTTGTAGATTATACCTTCTCAGAGGATTAGCAGATAATTGAGAATCCATTGAATCATCACAGAGGAACTTGGACAGCAGACAGGCTTGGGCAGACTTGTGGACAATAAAACGTAATGTCAGCAAATGTGAAGTATTACACGTAGAAAGTAAAAATGTGAGATTTGAATACACAATGGGCGGTCGGAAAATCGAGAGTACACCTTATGAGAAGGATTTAGGAGTCATAGTGAACTCGACACTATCGACCGCCAGACAGTGTTCAGAGACCATTAAGAAGGCTCACAGAATGTCAGGTTATATAGCGCCTTGATGTGTGAAGTTCAAGTCCCAGGAGGTTCTGCTCAAGATTTATTACACACTGGTGATGCCTCATCTGGAGTACTGTGTGCAGTTTGGGTCTCCAGGCTACAAAAAGGACATAGCAGCACTAGAGAAGGTCCAGAGAAGAACAACAAAGGCCGAGTCCAGGACTACAGGGGATGAGTTATGAGGAAAGATTAAAAGAGCTGAGCCTTTACAGTTTCAGCAAAAGAAGATTAAGAGATGACATGATTGAAGTGTTTAAAATGATGAAGGGAAGTAGTCCTGTGGATCGAGATGGTGACTTTAAAATGAGTTCATCAACAACACGGGGACACAGCTGGAAACGGGTTAAGAGTAAATTATGCACAAACATTAAGAAGTTTTCCTTCACACAAAGACCCATAAATGTTTGGAATATGAGACAAAATAGTGTGGTGGACAGTAGGACTTCTACAGACTTTCAGAACTGGACTTGATGTTTCATTACAAGAATTAAGTGGCCAGGACTGGCAAATTTTGTTAGGCGGAGTGGCTTCTTCTCGTCCAGGTTATTTTAAGGTTCTGATCTTATCTGCAACTTTATGGCAAATACCAATGTGAGGACTAAAATACCCATCAGCCATTGCTCTGCTCCAGATGGCGTCATCAGCTCTTATAATATTTAAATACCGAATGCAGAACATCATCAAAGGTAGCTACGTGTTTTTTGTACTCAATCACAGTTTCCATCCATCCATCCATTATCCAACCCGCTATATCCCAACTACAGGGTCACGGGGGTCTGCTGGAGCCAATCCCAGCCAACACAGGGCGCTAAGGCAGGAAACAAACCCCGGGCAGGGCGCCAGCCCACCACAGCAACCACAGTTTCATTAGGTGTATTTCCATGTGCTTCAATAACCCGATTATTCACAGAAATCTGATTTCTAAAATGCCATGTAAACCCTTATTCCGGTTACAGAAATCAGGTTATGGGCCTCTGAGGAGCCTGATTAACAGAGGTGGGTTTCTCCACGAGTTAACCTTTGCACTCTTGTCAGCCCACGCCTGTATTTGCTTTGCTCACACGTCCAGCAGCCACGAGTAGAGGCGTCCACAAAGTCCATTAGTAACTTTTTTTTTTTTTTTTTGATTGGTAGACATTTATTTAAACCCATTGCGGTAGTATGAATTTTCAGCTTTGATGTTAATGGAGATTCGAGATTCTAAGCAGTTTTTAGCTTGAAATGCGTGAACTTTAAAATCAACTTTGTAACTTAATTTTAATATGAAGTTCTGCTGCGACCTCCATCACACCAACACATGCAAGGAGTGTATGGAGGAAGTTCAACAGTAAACAACTCAAGTGAACTAATAATACACTATCGGTCAAACGTTTTAGCACAAAGACCCATAAATGTTTGAAACATGAGACAAAATAGTGTGGTGGACAGTAGGACTTCTAGAGACTTTCAGAACTGGACTTGATGTTTCATTACAGAATACCTCGGCGTTTCTAGTTTTTCTTTAAATTTAATCGGATGAAATGCAATGAATGACCTAAAATGGTGAAAAGGGAAGTGTGATGGTGTGGGTCCTGCTCCTTGCTCCCTCTTCTCTTTTGGGAGCTGCTCGAACCCAACACCGTCGATTAATGTAACCAAATGAGCTGGCAAATGAGGACACCACGTGAAGCAATGGGAAGGGTGCAAAAGTGCAAAAACAGTGTCCACGGTGCAGTGCTAAAAGTTCCAGAAATTGATAATCCATAAAAACATGTGAACTGGGTTTGCTTCCTGGGTCCTCCCTGCGTGGAGTTTGCATGTTCTCCCCGTGTCTGCGTGGGTTTCCTCCCACAGTCCAAAGACATGCAGGTTAGGTGGATTTGCGATCCGAAATTGTCCCTAGTGTGGGCTTGGGGTGTGTGTGTGTGCTCGCCCTGTCTGAGGTTTGTTTCCTGCCTTGCACCCTGTGTTGGCTGGGATTGGCTCATATGTAGTTAGGATATAGTAGGTTGGATAATGGATGGATAAAAACATGTGAAAACAGTAGAGGTTAAAAGCAATAAATAAATCCTTTAAAACGAGGTTAAAAACCATAGCAGGAAGTCATCCTTTTATAAAAAAAAAAAAAAACCCGGTGCCTTCTCCCTTTTAACTGGCGGCTGCGCTACTTCTCCCATATAGACCAACAAGGGAGTCGCCCTATCCGCAGGTGTAGCCCACCTTCCTCTGGTCCAGTTACATTCTGTCCCCTGACTATGTACAGCTCCCTTGCCGGACTGAGACTCGGATTCCCCTGCAACCAGAGCACTCACACTAGGGCTCTCCCTCCCAAGCCTACTCGACCTCAGCTGCATTCTGCGGACAGCCGTCCATAATCCTGGTCACTCCTGCTCCTCCGAAATGCTCAGCGGGAGTGACCCAATCCATCCGCCCCGAGTGTCGGCCCAAACACTCTACCAGGGCTCTCATCCCAGCTGCCAGCCTTCTCTCACCAGCGCTCTCCTTCTCTCTTGTTCGCTCGCTCGCTCGCTCACGCACAGGCTTTTACGGCCTCCTGCCTTCTTCTCTCCATAACCTCTGTCATTATTTCTTCCCTCTTTCTTTCTTTCTTTCTTTTTTCTCTCTAGCACTTGCACTTTTCCCTTTTAAAATTGGGATGTGGCATAGGTGCTACAATTAGCAGATCCCGGCATCAATTATGGCCACGGGCGACACCGCACCTGTACTGTGATACAATATGTGAGCAAACGCCCTTACCACTTCGCGCCTGGGAACCGTTCCCGGCACGCTACAATGCCCCTCCTTAAAGTTGCGAGTGCGGCGATTATTTATTTAAAATGGCACTCAGCCACGGACCTCACTTTACCACAGGAAACAGTAAACTGCCAGAGGCTTACATTTAAAGTTGAGGCTAGCAAAAACCGAAAACAGGGAAATTTCACAATATTACACATATGGGCCTTCTTCAGGGAACAACTAATAAGTTACAACGTACAGATGTTCTGCAACAATTCAAGTAAACATAGCCTTGCAAACAATTTGCACTGGTGTCCTAACTTCTGTCGATTACTTAAAAACCCTTCTGTGTGCCTTAAAGAGTAAGTGCAGAGTTGGAACAGACACCCTGTGAAGTACCACTTGGACAAATGACACTGTAGAAAGGCAAGAAAATGGCAATAAACAAATGAAATGAGGCAGAGTGTTATTACCGTTACAAGTATAGGCCTTTCGTTTAGAGAAACAACAAATAAGAAAAATCAAAGTGTCAGCGAGTCCAGAGGTGTCCTACGCAATCCAAAGGCAACTGGAAGAAACTCTGATAGGACATCAGCAGCCAATCAGGAGGCAAGTTTCTGAATGTCCCCAGCCGGTGTGGTCAGATAGATAGATAGATAGATAGATAGATAGATAGATAGATAGATAGATAGATAAAAGGCACTATATAAGAGATAGATAGATAGATAGATAGATAGATAGATAGATAGATAGATAGATAGATAGATAGATAGATAGATAGATAGATAGATAGATAGATAGATAGATAGATAGATAGATAGATATATATAATAGATAAGGCACTATATAATAGATAGATAGATAGATAGATAGATAGATAGATAGATATGAAAGGCACTATATAATAGATAGATAGATAGATAGATAGATAGATAGATAGATAGATAGATAGATAGATAGATAGATAGAAAGGCACTAGATAGATAGATAGATAGATAGATAGATAGATACTGTTGGCTGTTATATCAGCAAAAGGTGCAGGCTACTTTAATGAATCAAATATTTCAGTACAATTTCATACAGATAATATAATGATATAATGATTCCTTGACTTATTTTTTTTTTATTTGCCATTGTTTATGTCTTCTGTTCTTTAATTTCATGAAACATTAAGGCATTAAACAGCATGCATTTCCATAAAAACTGGAAAAACTGAGGTGTTCTAAAACTTTTGACCGGTAATGTATTAGAAAGAAAGAAAGAAAGAAAAAATACAGATATTGTACCAGTATACAGAAAAGTACTTAGTTATGTAGAACATTTGATACAACTGATAGCACTACACCAGAGAGGTGGCACAGTAGAAGTGCAGTTAGGACACAAATGAAATGAGACGGAGTGTTATTACCCTTACAAGTGTAGGCCTTTCATTTCAAGAAACTGCAAATAAAAAACATCAAAGTGTCAGCGAGTCCAGAGGCGTCCTACGCAATCCAAAGGCAACTGGAAGAAACTCTGATAGGAGGAGATCTGGCAGAGTCAAAGTCACAAAGCGGGGCTTCAATGTGCCGCCCTCCAACATATCTGAATATTTTACTCTATTTAAATTGAAAATTAAAAGGACGTATAGAGAAAAATGAAGATTCATTTGGCTAGATTTATTCATATACAGAGAAACAGCAATACTTGTTCACATATAATTATTTATAAGCATCAACTAGACCAGAATATAGTATAGACGCCCTGATAAACCGTGTTCTGATTATTAGTTTAATATAATTAAACTGCGACAAGCAGAACCAGTGTAGTGTACAAGTGGTAGGTGGGGATGAGCAGGAACGCATTCGGATTGATAACGAAATGAAATTATAAATTGTATATTAGCTGTTTATCTTCCTAGAATTTCTTATCGGTGTAATGTTAATGTTTACTTTTGTTATTGCCTCATAAATTCCAACTGCTGTTCCTGATGCTGTCACAGAAGGACGGTCTGAAAAATATTTTTGAAGCATTTGTGGATAAAAATCTGAGAATTTTACTTCTTTCATTCATGAGTGATATGTGTCCGAACCCTGCTGCTTACACACAAATTTTACTGAGCCTTTTGGCCAGTAATGCCACCTCTAAAAATGTGCTGCCCGGGGCAGACCGCGCCCGCCGCCGACCCTAGCTACGCCACTGTGTTCTAAACCATTTTGACCGGTAGTGTATTAGAAAGAAAAAAACAATACAAATGGGCGGCACGGTGGCGCAGTGGTGGCGCTGCTGCCTCGCAGTTGGGAGATCCGGGTTCGCTGCCCAGGTGCTCCCTGCGTGGGTTTGCATGTTCTCCACAGTCCAAAGACATGCAGGTGAGGTGCATTGGCGATTCTAAATTGCCTCTGGTGTGTGGGTTGGCACCCGGCCCGGGATTGGTTCCTGCCTTGCGCCCTGTGTTGGCTTGGATTGGCCCCTGTGTTCGGGTTGGAAAATGGATGTATGGATGAAAACAATACAAATTTTGTACCAGTATACAGAAAAGTACTTAGTTATGTAGAACGTTTGATACAACTGATAGCACTACACCAGAGAGGTGGCACAGTAGAAGTGCAGTTAGGAGACCCAAATTCGTGTCCTGGGGCATCCCTGTGTGGAGTCTGCAAGTTCTCCCTGTGTCTGTGTGGGTTTCCTCCTGGTGCTCTGCTTTTCATGCAACTGTTTAAAGAAGGTGAGGTGAGTTGGTGTTGCTAAATTAGCCTTAGTGGGTGTTTGATGTGTGGCATGGTGCCCAGGATTTGTTCCTGCCTTGTGGCCAATGCTAGCTGGGATAGGCTCCAGCACCCCACCCTGGTCTGGATTAAGTGGTTTGGAAAATGACACGACAGAAACCTGGCAGGACCTAATCAATAACATTTTAGAATAAGCTTTAAGGTTTCTTTATTTAGTCAGGTTTACACAAGAAAACATGAAATTTGCCTTCTCAGTTGCATCTAATAACGGACAGAATGAAATAAAACAAATAGAAACAAGAAAGGTTAAGGCAGTTAGATAATACATATTTACACCAAAAAAAAAAAAAGTTACAGGATATATCAAAACCTTAATCATTATCTCCGAATAAGCTTTTAAAGCACTGAGGAAGCAGATTCTCAAACCACCCCCACCCCCCTTTTTTTATCTTTTCCATTTGTCTTCATTCACTTATTAATTCATCTGTTTACTTATTTTTACTAGCTTTAAGTTTTACTCTGCTGGCTTAGTTCTCTTTCTCAGGGGTGGGGGTTGATTTGTTTTTGATCTTATTTTTGTAAAAATTGATTTATTTGTATGACATGTTGTGTGATTGGTGGCACGGTGGCACAGTGGGTAGCGCTGCTGCCTTGCAGTTAGGAGACCTGGGTTCGCTTCCCGGGTCCTCCCTGCGTGGAGTTTGCATGTTCTCTGCGTGGGTTTCCTCCCAGGTTAGGTGCATCGGCGGTCCTAAATTGTCTGCGGTGTGTGTGCCCTGCGGTGGGCTGGCGTCCTGCCTTGCACCCTGTGTTGGCTGAGATTGGCTCCAGCAGATCCTCGTGACCCTGTGTTAGGATATGACTGACTGGCTGGCTAAACAACTCACAGCTGTTAATAACATGTGGCAACTTCTTTTATATCAGTGGCATCTGGAATTACCAGTATTTATCAAAATGGTTATCTGCCTCCATGGTGGGTTGGCACCCTGCCTGGGGTTTGTTTCCTGCCTTGTACCCTGTGTTGGCTGGGATTGGCTCCAGCAGACCCCCGTGACCCTGTAGTTAGGCTATAGCAGGTTGGATAATGGATGGATGGAAACTGTGGTTGAGTAAAAAAAACTCGTAGCTGCCTTTGATGATGTTCTGCATTCGTTATTTAAATATTATAAGAGCTGATGACATCATCTGCAGCAGTGCAATGGCTGATGGGTATTTCAGTCCTCACATTGGTATTTGCCATAAAGTTGCAGATAAGATCAGAACATTAAACTATTCTGGACGAGAGGAAGCCACTCCGCCCAACAAAATGTGCCAGTCCTATGGTTGTTGTGTGATTTCAATAAAATAAAAGAAAAAGAAAATGACACAACTATAATTTATAACGTGGACTTCCCTGGGTGAAGCCGGGTAACCCAGCTAATGTTATAAGAATTTTTACAAGTTTTAGTTTTGATTCTTTAAGTTTTGGCACTGTTTATGAATTCTTTTGTTATTAACAAAACAGCAATGTATAAAAATAACTGCTCTATTTGTTTAATTAAGGGGTCACAAGAACTTAATAGCGAATTGGATTCATTGATGAGGGGCTAAACGTTACTACGATAAGTTTAGGGTTAGCACAGACCGCCTGTCTTTTCATTTTCCCGAATTTCACGAGCACTTCGGAGTTTACTTATTTATTTCTGATTCTTCTTCATAACGGGGCTCGAGCGGTTTCGCGTACAAGTGCCTTGTTTCGAATGTTTTTCACGATTCTCCCTGCCTTTAAAGGTTATAAAAGTAAGCACCACCGCCCCTTGCTTACATGGAATCACGCCAATTTGTCCGAAAAAAAACCCCCAAAACAATAATAATAATAATAAAAAAAAAAATACCGGACCCCGAAGGATTGCCGTACCTTCCACCCCTGACAGAAAGAAAGAAAGGTTCAGTTATCCCCTCACGAATTCCGAGAAGTTATGGGATCAAATAAATCCCGCTGTCCAGGTGAAATCGGACTTCATACGCACTGCGGGCCCACTAAAGCGAGCGGCTGGTCGCCTAACAATTACGTGACAGCCTACCACTAAAAGCAGAACAAAAAAAAAAAGAGAGAGAGACAGAGAGGGAGAGGAGGAGGAGGAAAAGGAGGAGGAGGTAGAAAGAAAGAGCGAGCGAGCGATTGAGCGGGTGTGAGCTCGGTGCCTTGCTGCGTAAGTCTCGGCTTCTCCTATTCAGACGCCGCCCAAATGTTTGTAGTTCGTTTATCGTTACCCACCGCAAGGGAGAGCTGATGACTTCAAGTTCACACTTAACGGAAAGAAGGGAGGGCGACGAAGAGTAGACATCTTGTGGGCACCAAGTGGCAGGCTGCTGGGTTATCGCTACTGGCCGTCCCTTTCTGGACAAGCGAAGGGCGCCTCTGGCTGGCCGAGACGTCTATGAAGGCAGCGGATGTTGTCCTCTGTGTAACGGTGTGGGGTGGCCACCCCTGCGCTGCCAAGTGACCTGGGTAAGAAGGGGAGGGGGAGAGGGACCGCTTCTTACGTGTGCGAGGGGGGTCTTTACACGGAACTTTGTCGCTGACTTTTAAGAGTCTCAATAAGTGCACGCAAGCAGCCCGAGCATTTCGAAACCCTTACTCGCTTCGCTTTTATAAATGTCTGCCTTCAACGAGGTGGGTGCGGCGGCTGCGGCCCCGCATGAGTTCCGTGTGTCTTTACGAGTGTCGATTTAGTTTGTGCTTTCCTGTCAGTCGGTCGGCAGCTAATAAAATGGGTGAAAAAATAACGGTGCATTTGATAAGAGTCGCGGCGTGGCGGGCAGTCCGGTGGCTCGTGCACTTTCGGTTTGTTTTTAGCGCTAACGGAAAAGCAAAGCAAAAAAAAAAAAGTCGCAGACACAGAATTAGTTTTAAAAAAACAAAGGAGCGGAGATGAACTCCGAGAGCACACCTGCGCACAAAACCAAACTTTAAGGCGACATTTTAAAACGCGATTTAACGACAGGACGAAATGCACGTCTACGGCTAAGCTCTACCGATCTCTTGTTAAACACTGCAGGGGAAATCACACCAAACAAAGTGGTGAAGTCGGAGCCATTTGGCTTTTCTCTTGTTTATCCTTTTTTTTTTTTTTAAAAGCCAGGCCCACAGTTTGTTCTTTCAAACGATAAAGTTATCTTAAACAAACAGGAAGGGCAGGCAAGCTGACAGGCAGACCTCCGCTGATCCGGACGTGCGCAGTTTTGGAAGTGTCGGGACTTGTCAAAAGCGCCGCCGGGAGCAACGCGAACTCGCAGACTCGCCTTCATGTTTCATATGCCTCTTTTAAACGAAACGTTCAGCATATCCAACTGTTTTTTATTCGATGTTTTTATGTTCCTTAAGAAATAGATGTTTATGAAAAGTAGCGGCATTAATGTACAAAGTACTGTAACATTCTTACACGTGCTAAGTAACGTACGACAGGCCTCCCCAATCTAAAGCCAAGCATACAGATAAATATGAAAGGTGCTATATAATAGATAGGCGTATATGAAAGACATCATATAATGGGTTTATATTGTCATTTGCTACGTGCACATGCTGATTAAGGCGCAACAGGCCGCTACTCCTCAAAGCTATAAGCACCATGAGATATGAAAGCTCCTTTATAATACATGCATGCGAAAGGCACAGTTTGGTAGGGTTATGGTGTCATTTGTACAAAGTGGCTCTGAGGTTAAGGCTCTGTGCTGGTATCCAGAAGGTTGCCGTTTCGAATCCCCCGTCACTGCCATAAGGGCCCTTGAGCAAGACCCTTACAGGGGCGCTGTACAAAACGAACAAATAACTAATGCAATAAATTGTATAAGGCGTAATAAAGAACAAACTGTATATCTCATGCAACGTACTGTTGTCAGTCTGCAATAGAAATATAAAGGTAGATATGAAAGATGTTATATTATAGATAGGTGTATGTGAAAGGGGCACTAAATAATAAGAGTCGTTTGTACAGTTCTGTACAAGTTCTGTAAAAGTCTTACGTGCACAGGCTAATTAAGGTGGCAACAGGCCGCCGCACTCCAAAGGTAACAGAAGTGAATGGACGTTGTTAGGTTTAATTTGCGTGTGATTTTCCATTTCGCAATCGATCATTTCCGTTTTCGAGAGCCGACTTTAGTTGGCGTCAAGGCCGGCGTTACACACGTTGAGAAATCGCACGCCAGCCAGACACACAGACGCCGCGGTCCGAGTTCGGAGTTCGTGTATTCAGTCGGACTTCCAAGCGCCGCTCTGCTAGACCCGTCCCGTTTGGTTTAGTGGCCAGGTAAACTTGATGTCTGGTTACTGCGTGTGGCACAAACACCAACCGTCGGGCATTAAAAGACACATCGAGGCGCTATATATGAGCGACTGAGGCTGCGTGAAGTGGGCGGGTCTCAACGGCTCAATACTCGGGCTGTGCGGTTCAGTTGTCCAGAATGGGATGAACGTCCCGTTTGAATGTCGAAGATGTGACTTCACCTTTACTGTTGTGTGGATATCGGTGATCTCTGGAGGCTTTGAATATCAGTAACGGCAAAGCGTCAGCTTGCATAGCGGGGGCTCCTTCTTCTAATACACACTAGTCCTTGGAGTCCAGCTTTGTCACGTTAAAAGCCCTCCTTAGTGATGCTGTAACGGCACACTCACGGACGGATAAATAATGGACTGGTCACCCGCCAGTATGGCACAAGTGGACTTGGAAGTTTTTTTTTTTTAGTTTTAAAGCTTATTTTAGTCGAACTTGCAGTGCTGTAAAAGGGAAACAGAAAATAAAATTCGCCAGTGCCGCAGTGTGGGTTGCATGTTCTCCCCGTGCCGGTGAGTTTCCTTCCACAGTTCATAGACTTGCAGGTCAAGTGAAGTGCAATGGCCTGGCACCCTGTCCACTCGTTCTTCCCGCCTTGTGCCCTGTGAACCTCCAGGTTAGGCTCCAGCTACCCTACCAGTTAGCTCAGGGAATGTTGTGAGAGGCATAAAATCACCGGGTCTGTCTCTTATATAGTGCCTTTGGTAACTAGTTTACAGGATCATTGTTGTCACATGCAGAGAGTACACACCGAAATTCATACCCGCAGCACGTAGTGGTGTAAGGGCGTCACTACAGGAAGTGTGTGGGGGTCATGTACAGCCATAAAACAAAAAGTAGAAATTCAAATAAAGTGCCTTGAGCATGGGAAAGGCGCTATATAAATAAAATGTATTATTATTATTACTTAAATGAAGGGGCCTCTTGAGTCTATGTAGGGCAGGGGTGTCAAACTCCTGTCCTGGAGGGCCGCAGTGGCTGCAGGTTTTCATTCTAACCATCTTCTTAATTAGTGACCAGATTTTGCTGCTGATTACTTCTTTTAATTCACTTGACTCGGGCCCTTTAGTTGTTTCTTTTTCCTTAATTAGCAGCCAGACAATAATGAGACACAAAACAAGGTGCCACATCACACAATATCTGAAAATAAAGAAAGGCGAAGGACTCGATAAGGTTGATCTCTCAACTCACCAAAACACTTTGACGATGTTCTTATGAAAAACAGAAAATCAACAGTTTTGGAAATGTCAGCTGTGGCAGAACGAGAGCAACAACAAGCCGTGGAATTAAATAACGAGTTTAATTAATTAACAGCAAGAATTGGCTTCTCATTAAGAAACTGGTTGGAGTTTGGCGCCCCAGTTTAGTTGGTCATCTGTTGGCTCGTTTCTGTTTGGCTGCATTTTAATGAGGAAACGAATCAATTCAGAGGACCGAATCCTACTAACAGGGCTATTAAAATGTGAATTAGCAGTGAAAACAGGCCACTGATTAGGAAAGGGGTGAGAATGAAAACCTGTAGCCGCTGCGGCCCTCCAGGCCTGGAGTTCGACACCCGTGATGTAGGGTCTTAATGGTCACGTCCCGTGTTCAGAAGACAGCAAAACCCCTACTTGCATATGCTAAGCAACGTGCCACCACTCGCTGACGCTGTAGCCGCCGAAGTGTAAGGCAAGGTCAAGCACGGGTAAAACGCGTGCCGAAAGAAATGTCTCAGTCCAAAAGTTTGTTTTAAAATTATTTAGTGAAAGTTAAAAGCAAATAATCCACACAAGAATAAAAAAAAAATAATTACACACATTGAATAAAAGGAAAAAAAAAGGAGAAATGTATCTTCTCTAAACTTAGCTTTTCTTGAGAAACTCTTGAGAAAGTTATTTCTGTACTTAAAAGTTCTTTACTTCTTCTTTACTTAAAGATTCTTAGCTTCTTCTTCTTCTGTACACTTTAAACGTACGGCGCAGAACATAAATTAAGTGCTGTTTTCTTACATATTTACTTCACACACTCAAAAGGCCCATAGGCCGGTTTAAAACTGTATGCCTTCCACACCTTACTCAAGGCAAGGCTGGGCTGTCACTAACTGAACTATAGTGTTTACTCAGAGCTGTTAGAAATGACAAGAATATACCAATACAATTCTACTTACGGGGGTTATAGGAACCTCCCATAGGTTAATCATTGTCATCTAGTAAAATATTCATGAATCTTATAGAACTAGGAAAATAGCTCTTACAGACGCCATGTATACTTGAAGATAAGGGGCAAATGGTGATCTATATTATGGATGGATGTGAAAGGCACTATATAATTGGCTTATTGGCTCATTTCTGTCATGTGTATAAAATAATACATTTTTTTAAGTGCATGTGCTAATCGACATAGCACATGTTTCCACTCTCTAGCGCAGTGTTTCCTAAACTCGGTCCTGGGGACCCCCTGTCGCTGCAGGTTTTTGTTCCAATCAGCTTTTGTTTTTAATTGGACTCCTGGGCTAATTAAGTGATCTGTTATTTCCCAAGTTCTGTGTTTTGGGAACAATACAGAAAGTAGAAAAATAAGTTTGGTAAATATATATATATACAATCCAGAATGTTTGGAATTTTAAATGTTTTATTTGAAGCAGACATTTTAATATGTCAGATATCTTGTTTATTATGTCACTCCACCTTATGAAGTAAATCATCACATTTCTTAGGAGCACCCCCAATTTTGACAGCTTCCGCTAATTCATTATCTTTGTTTCTTTAATTGCATTCATAAATTAGACTTGATTTGCATATTCGTCTAAATGCTTTCAGTGGGAGGCTCATTCAGAAATATGCAAAGAAAAAAATGTTTTTCTGTTAATGACTGCCATGTTCTCAGATTCTTCACGTAAGGAAGACACAATTAATCGTGGCAGGCTGATTAATATACTCAGCAAAAAAAGAAACGTCCTCTGACTTTCAACTGTTTTTACTTTCAGTAAACTTAATGTGTAAATATTTGTATGAACACTAAAAGAGTCAACACCATAAGACATAAACTAAAAATGTTTCACAATGTGTCCCTGAATGAAGGGAGGCTCAAAATCAAAAGTACCAGTCAGTCTCTGGTGTGGCCACCAGCAGCTTGAAGTACTGCAGTGCATCTCCTCCTCATGGACTGGACCAGATTTGTCAGTTCTTGCTGTGAGATGTTACCCCACTCTTCCACCAAGGCACCTGCAAGTTCCTGGACATTTCTGGGGGGAATGGCCCTAGTCATCGATCCAAATCGATCCCGCTCCAGGGTACAGGCCTCGGTGTAACGCTCATTCCTTCGACGATAAACACAAATCCGTCCATCACCCCTGGTGAGACAAAACCGTGACTCATCAGTGAAGAGCACTTTTTGCCACTCCTGTCTGGTCCAGCGAAGGTGGGTTTGTGCCCATAGGTGGCGTTGTTGCTGGTGATGTCTGGTAAGGACCTGCCTTACAACAGGCCTACAAGCCCTCAGTCCAGCCTCTCTCAGCATATTGCGGACAGTCTGAGCACTGATGGAGGGATTGTGTGTTCCTGGTGTGACTCGGGCAGTTGTTGTGGCCATCCTGTACCTGTCACGCAGGTGTGATATTCGGATGTGCCGATCCTGTGCAGGTGTTGTTACACGTGGTCTTCCACTGCGAGGATGATCAGCTGTCCTTCCTGTCTCCCTGTAGCGCTGTCTTAGGCGTCTCACAGTGCGGACATGGCAATTTATTCAGCAGTCCTCATGCCTCCCTGCAGCAGGCCTAATGCACGTTCACGCAGATGAGCAGGGACCCTGGGCATCTTTCACAGTCGGTAGACAAGTCTCTTTAGTGTCCTGCGTTTTTAGAACTGTGACCTTAAATGCCTACTTTCTGTAAGCTGTTAAGGTCTTCACGACCATTCCACAGGTGCATGTTAATTCATTGATTGTGGTTAATTGAACATGCATGGAAAACAAACCCTTTACAATGAAGATCTGTCAAGTTATTTGGATTTTTAAAACATTATTGTTGAAATACACAGTCCTGAAAAAGGGACGTTGCTTTTTTTGCTGAGTATATATATACAGTACAGTACAGGCCCAAAGTTTGGACATACCTCCTCATTCAATGTGTTTTCTTTATTTACATTGGTAGATTCTCACTGAAGGCATCAAAACTATGAATGAACACATGTGGAGTTATGTACTTAACAAAAAGAAAGGTGAAATAACTGAAAACATGTTTTATATTCCAGTTTCTTCAAAACAGCCACCCTTTGCTCCGATTACTGCTTTGCACACTCTTGGCATTCTCTCGATGAGCTTCAACAGGTAGTCAGTCACCTGAAATGGTTTTCACTTCACAGGTGTGCCTTATCAGGGTTATTTAGTGGAATTGCTTGCTTTATCAATGGGGTTGGGACCAGCAGTTGTGTTGTGCAGAGGTCAGGTTAGTTGGACGATCATTTATTTTTCAACAGGACAATCACCCCAAACACACCTCCAGACTGTGTAAGGACTATTTGACCAAGAAGGAGAGTGATGGAGTGCTGGAAATGGTCAGGAAAATCAAGAAAACACTTTGAATGAGGAGGTGTGTCTAAACTTTTGGCCTGTACTGTATATATACTATATATATATATATATATATATATATATATATATTAAAATGTACCAAGTAGTTATATGGGAATAATGTATTTTTGTCTTTTTAACAATATTGTCATCTTGATTTTCATTCTACTTTTCTAGGTGTTCTAATTGTTTAATTAATTCATTATTTACTAATCAGCGGGTCTGATGCTAAAGTAGCTGCAGCCTTTGATTATTCAGTGTTGTTTGCCAGCGTGTCTGCTCTGCCCGTTTTTAATTGTCATTAATAAAATACAGCCAGTCGTTATCTAACCCGCTATTTCCTAACTACAGGGTCACGGGGGTCTGCTGGAGCCAATCCCAGACAACACAGGGCGCAAGGCAGGAACAAATCCCCGGGCAGGGCGCCAGCCCACCGTAGTTAATAAGATACAACGAAGGGGAAAAACTGCACAGAGAAAAGGGCAAAATAGAATGAAATCCACAAAAGAGAGTTGAGCATTTGAATCGATAGCAAAAGCAGAAATATTTCTAAATGTCTTATAAATGTAAAAATCCTGCTGCTGTGCTTTTCTGAATGTCGAATAAAAGAAAAATAATTCCAGCTAATTTAATGAGCTCAGTGCGATCACTGATTAGGAATCTGGTTGGAACAAAAACCTGCAGCCACAGGGGGTCCCCAGGACCGGGTTTGGGAAACACTGCTCTAGCGCCATGTCTAGTGATAGATGTGAAATCTGTTATATTAAATACAGGGTGAGGTGAAAGGCACTATATAGTAGGTTCATGGGGTCATGAAGTCCTGTGAAATGCTTACTTGCATGTTTAAATGAGTGTGCAATATGATGCCAGTGTTCAGTGCCATGAATAGTGGCGGTTATGATGATTTAGGGCAGAGTTAGCACTGCTGCCTTGCAGTTAGCAGACCCGGGTTCGCGTGGTGACCAGCAGCTATTTTTAATATAAATAAATGACTTAGATAGGAGGCGGCACGGTGGCGCAGTGGGTAGCGGGTTCGCTTCCCGGGTCCTCCCAGCGTGGAGTTTGCATGTTCTCCCCGTGTCTGCGTGGGTTTCCTCCCACAGTCCAAAGACAAGCAGGTCAGGTGGACTGGCGATTCTAAATTGGCTGTAGTGTGTGTGTGTGTGCCCTGCGGTGAGATGGCACCCTGCCTGGGGTTTGTTTCCTGTGTTAGCTGGGATTGGCTCCAGCAATACAATACAATACAACATTTATTTATATAGCACATTTTCATACAAAAAATGAGGCTCAAAGTGCTTTAAATAATGAAAAATAAAATAAAAAAAATAAAAGACTTAGTAGGAAATTAAAATAAATCAACATTAAATAACATAGAATAAGAGTAAGGTCTGATGGCCAGGGAGGACAGAAAAAACAAACAAAAAAAAAAAAACTCCAGACGGCTGGTGAAAAAAAATAAAATCTGCAGGCCACGAGACCACCCAGTCCCCTCTGGGGACCCTGTGTTCGGATTCAATGGGTTGGAAAATGGATGGATGGATGTGAAAGGCACTACATAACAGCTTTATAGGATATCTATTGTCATGTGGACAATACTAATTCTTAGCATTTATATAGCGCTTTTCTCACCACTCAAAGCGCTCAACAATTGCAGGTTAAGGGCCAACAGAGCGGAGTCCCTTTTGGCATTTAGGGGATTCGAAGCGGCAACCTTCCGATTGCAAGTGCAGATCCATAGCCTCAGAGCCACCACTCTACCTAATTTCTTACTTGCATGTGTTAATATAAAATACGTTTCCACTCTCTAGAATTATTTTTAAGTTCAAGCACTTTATTGTCATTGTGTAACACAACGAAAATGACTTCTTGTGACAGCGCCGAGGTGCATTTAAAGAAAAGTCAAATAATTCCAAATATGTCGTATACAGTGTTAAGTGATCAAGTAACCAGAGCAAATTATTATTGCTCTAAGTATAGCAGCATACATTGTTATTGCACCTGTTAATGAACACTAAATTCTATATTGTATTACATTAGTATATTGCACATTATTACCAATATAGCTTATTGCACATGTTCAGTTAAAAATGATCTCAGACCGAGGAGATTCAGAGTTCAGAAAGTTTATGTTTGTGCGTCCACAGATCGACCGAAAGCATCTTCCTGACCGGAGGAGCTCAAACAAAGAATTTCCAGGATGAGTTTTGTCCTTGAGAATATTTTTGGCCCTTCTCACACGCGGCGAGATTTATACGAGAGTTCGAGTGATGGCAGTTCAGTCCCAATAATGGCCTCTGCTGTTTTTTTACGACCCGCTGCAGGGCTTCTTTAGCAGCCTTGGTGCAGCTGTTGTACCTGCAGGCCATCATGCACTTCGTTAAGATGTTCTCTCTCTATGGTGCGTCTATAGAAATTAACCAGCAGCCTCTGGGGGAGGTCAGCTGTCCTTAGCTTCCTGAGAAAACGGAGGCGTCGTTGTGCTTTGCCTCCCTTATGGATAGTGATAGATAGAAAATGGGTTATACTGGAGGTAGATAAATGTAAAAGGCCCTCTGTGGTTGGTTAGTAGGGCCTTTTGTGTCGTGCATGCAAAGCGCAGTGAAATTCCTCCTTGCGTCTGCTAATTTAATATTCGTTATTTTGCCACTCTCTAGTTTCCTAATTATTAACTGCGCGAATCCACTCGAGTTTTCATGCTCTTTCTCTGTACGTTTACCATTCGTTTCCTCAGAGGTCGATGTGCTTGCTGCATCTATGGAAAATAAAATTAATATATTCATGTGTTATCCATCCATCCATTTTCCAGCCCGTTGAAGCTGAACACAGGGTCATGGGGGTCTGCTGGAGCCAATCCCAGGCATGGCGCCAGCCCACACACAAACACAATTTAGAATCGCCAATGTAACTAACCTGCAAGTCTTTGGACTGAGGGAGGAAACCCACGCAGACAACGTGCAAACTCCACGCAGGGAGGACTCAGGAAGAGAACCGGGGTCTCCTAACTGTGAGGCAGCGGCGATACCCACTGCGCCACCGTGCCCAACCATTTGTGTATTAGCATAAATAAATATAGGAAAATATATAAGCATTAACCTTAGTGCAAATATTAATACAAGTTAGGCCTGCTAAACAAACGGTTACATAAAGGCCCGTGCCATAAGTCTTTTTTAATTACAGATTAGCTTTAGCTGCCAATAAAACCCAGCGAGAGGACCCAGGAAGGGAGAACGATGAGATAACAGCAGCTCAAGGATGGAAGAAGGGAGAACGCCTGCTGGCTCTCAGCAAACTTAAAAATAAGTGAAGCAGAAAAGTAAAGATAATTGACAGAAAATAAGAAATATTGGTGGCTCAAATAAAAGTTGATTATGCCAGCTGCAGAAAAAGGAGTCGGGGAAAGTAGTGAATAGGCTGCTTCTAGCGAGGTCCGAATGATCAGACATGATATATAAATTGTGAATTTTGAACTGTTCGGGACTCCGCCTGGTTTGGCCGAATTGGGTTGAGTCCGTGTTATTGTTTTGTTGCAGTTAAGCTAATTATTCTGTTTGCTCATCCTCTGACTCCCGAGAGCCTTCTTTCAAGGTGAAAATCTTCGGCGTATTTTACGCTTCTACACTTCCTGAGCGGCTCTTCTTTTCTCCACCCGGGCGGCCCGCTTCTTCTCTTCTTCCGTCGGCACCTTTTCGTGTTAAAACTGATGAAGTCAGTGTTTGTGTCGCAATTACTTGTACGTTTTCTTTCATTTTTCACTTGAGTCTTCAATCTGCCTCAAGAATGATTTAAGATATGAAGAGGTAGGGGAAGTGGTGGCGAAGGTGGTAGGGAATGAGAACGGCGGCCGTGCCGCGCATGCACAGCACAGCTGCCCTGCTGCCCGCTGCTGAGAGTTAATTTAATAATAAAATAAAATAAAAAGAAAAAGAAGAATAACCTTGGAGGTCAATCATCACCCCAAAAGCGGATAGTGGACGTCACGTAGTATGTGTGTACCAAATTTCAGTTCAGTAGTTCAAACGTTTTGTGAGCCACAAGTGATTTAAAATCCTGGACAGACAAACGGACAGCCATGGTAGCGTATTATATGAGAAGATTGCTATGAAAGATGCTTTATAATAATTGACGTGAAAGGCGCTACGCAAGGAGTTTAGAGGATACTTATTGTCATCTGTGCAAAGTATTATGACATTTTTACTTTCGATATTCTAATTGATATGCAATATTTTGCCACTCTCCAATGTCCCAGATGGTGATTGAAATGAAATGTGGCATATTAAAGATGGAGGATTGTGAAAGGCACTATATAGTAGGGTCATTAGTGTCATGCAAAGGACGCACTGTGAAATTTTTTCTTCGTTCTGCTGATTAATACCCAATATGTTGCCTTTCTCCAGTTCCATGATCAGTGGAAGTGAATGATTGTATATAACGGATGGCTACGAAAGGCACTATATAATAGGCTTGTGGTTTAATTATTATGATGTGTACAGAGTAAAGGAAAGTGCTTACCTTCATGGGCTAATTAATGTGCTAACGCATTACCACTCTCTGGTGCCGTGATTTCTGATAGATATGAATAAGCGAGTGGGAAAGGCACTATATAGTATGTTTTACAAGTCATTATCATGTATAGAAGGAACTGTAAAATTGTTACTTGCAGGTTCTAATCAATAGATAGATACTTTATGAATCCATCCATTATCCAACCTGCTATATCCTAACTACTGGGTCACCGGGGTCTGCTGGAGCCAATCCCAGCCAACACAGGGCGCAAGGCAGGAAACAAACCGCGGGCAGGGCGCCAGCCCACCACAGGGCTACTTTATTAATCCCAAGGTGATATTCCCATACTCCAGCAGCAGCATACTGATAATAACAATATTAAATTAAAGAGTGATAACAATGCAGGTATAACAGACAATAACTTTGTATAATGTTAACGTTTACCCCGCCCCCCGGGTGGAATTGAAGAGTCGCATAGTGTGGGGTCTCCTCAGTCTGTCAGTGGAGCAGGAACGGTGACAGCAGTCTGTCGCTGAAGCTGCTCCTCTGTCTGGAGATGATCCTGTTCAGTGAATTCTCCATGATTGACAGGAGTCTGCTCAGCGCCCGTCGCTCTGCCACGGATGTCAAACTGTCCAGCTCCGTGCCTACAATAGAGCCTGCCTTCCTCACCAGTTTGTCCAGGTGTGAGGTGTCCCTCTTCTTTATGCTGCCTCCTCAGCACACCACCGTGTAGAAGAGGGCGCTCACCACAACCGTCTGATAGAACATCTACAGCATCTTATTGCAGATGTTGAAGGACGCCAGCCTTCTAAGGAAGTCTAGTCAGCTCTGTCCTCTCTTGCACAGAGCATCAGTATTGGCAGTCCAGTCCAGTTTATCATCCAGCTGCACTCCCAGGTATTTATAGGTCTGCACCCTCTGCACAGTCACCTCTGATGATCACAGGGTCCATGAGGGGTCTGGTCCTCCTAAAATCCACCACCATCTCCTTGGTTTTGCTGGTGTTCAAGTGTAGGTGGTTTGAGTCGCACCATTTAACAAAGTCCTTGATTAGGTTCCTATACTCCTCCTCCTGCCCACTCCAGTGTCGTCAGTGAACTTTTGCACGTGGCAGGACTCCAAGTTGTATTGGAAGTCTGATGTATATTGGCTGAACAGGACCAGAGAAAGTCCAGTGCCCTGCGGCTCCTGTGCTGCTGACCACAATGTCAGACCTGCAGTTCCCGAGACGCACACACTGAGGTCTGTCTGTAAGATAGTCCACGATCCATGGCACCAGTTGTGAATCTACTCCCTTCTCTGTCAGCTTGTCTCTAAGGAGCAGAGGTTGGATGGTGTTGAAGGCGCTAGAGAAGTCCAAAAACATAATTCTTACAGCACCACTGCCTCTGTCCAAGTGGGAGATGGATCAGTGTAGCATATAGATGATGACATCCTCCGCTCCCACCTTCTCCTGGTATGCGAACTGCAGAGGGTCGAGGGCGTGGCGGACCTGTGGCCTCAGGTGGTGAAGCAGCAGCCTCTCTATGGTCTTCATCACATGTGACGTCAGAGCGACAAGTCATTCCGCTCACTATGATGCGATACCTTTGGGTCTGGGGTGATACAAGATGTTTTCCAAAGCCTCGAGACTCTCCCCTGTTCCAGGCTCAGGTTGAATACGATCTCCAACTCAGTGATTATTCAGTTAGACAACCATTCCAACCTAAAAAACGTGAGATGATATCTTAAGATGATGAATATGAAGAAATGCATAGAAAATTTAAAATCCATCAATGGCATACTATGAGACAGACAATATGATGATATTTCTTTCTTTTTTCATTGAGTATACTGTAGATGAAAGTGGATTAGAACAAGTAGAAGAAAGAGTTACAACTATAAATTTATAGAAGGGGACACAGCAAATAAGAAAAGAAAAGCAATATGAACGGGATTACACACACCTATATACAGTATATATATATATATATATATATATATTTATATATTTATAGGCCTACATACACCATACACCTATCTATCTATCTATCTATCTATCTATCTATCTATCTATCTATCTATCTATCTATCTATCTATCTATCTAATTGATCAAGTTTACTTCGAATATCCTTATTATATCCATTCTTGCCTGAAGAAAGTGCCTGAGTTGCCTAGAAAGCTTGCATACTGTAATCTTTTTAGTTAGCCAATACAATATGTCATTTTGCTTGACTTCTCTTCTTTTTCTTCTTCTTCTTTCACTTGCTCCCGTTAGGGATCGCCAGAGCGGATCATCTTCTTCCATATCTTCCTGTCCTCGTCATCTTGCTCTGTCACCCCCATCACCTCAGCACATCCATAAACCTTCTCTTAGGCCTTCCTCTTCTCCTCTTTCCTGTCAGCTCTATCCTAAGCATCCTACTTCCAGTATACCCAGCATGCATCTCTCCTCCGCACATGTCCAAACCAACGCAATCTCACCTCTCTGACTTTGTCTCCCAACATTCCAACCTGAGCTGACCTTCTAATGTATTCATTTTTAATCCTATCCATTGCATCCATAATGACTAACATGATACAACACCTTAATACTATAGAACTAGTAAGAAAAAGAATAGAGCTAAGATTAAAAGGTAAAATTCTTTTTTTTTTTTTGTCATTGGTATAGATTGTAAGGTTTATGCTTTCTGTGTAGTGATTGTGTGTTCTCTCTGTTGCTGAGTAGACACTGTGGCTTGTGTTTCTAGTTAGAAGTCACAGCAGAAATCAGAGATGCTGAGGCTGTCGCGTGTGTCTTTGTTTACTCTAATCAGCAAAGTGAATGAGAATGGGATGTAAATGTAATGGGGTGGCACGGTGGCACAGTGGCGCAGTGGTGGCACTGCTGCCTCGCAGTAAGGAGATGTGTGTTTGCTTCCCGGGTCCTCCCTGCGTGGAGTTTGCACGTTCAACTCCTGGTGCTCTGGTTTCCTCCCACAGTCCAAAGACATGCAGGTTAGGAGTGTTGGCGATCCTAAATTGTCCCTAGTGTGCTATTGGTGTGTGTGTGTGTGCACCCTGCCCTGGGATTTGTTTCCTGCCTTGCGCCCTGTGTTGGCTGGGATTGGCTCCAGCAGGCCCCCGTGACCCTGTGTCAGGATATAGCGGGTAAGATAATGGATGGATGGATGGATGGATGTAAATGTAAAGGAAGCTAACTACTGTAAATGATGAAGACGGACATTTTGTCCTGCATGATTACTGACTCAGCTTGTCCTGTTGGAGGTTAAATTTCTTTCTTTAATTTTGATGTTAAAGTTTCTACCACATAAGGGCAAGCACTGAATTTTTTATAAACTTAAAAGTTTATTCTTACAAAATGCTCCTCAATCACATTGAGACTCCTGTCTATCTATCTATCTATCTATCTATCTATCTATCTATCTATCTATCTATCTATCTATCTATCTATCTATCTATATCTATTATATAGTGCCTTTCACTCTATCTATCTATCTATCTATCTATATATATATATATATATATATATATATATATATATATATATATATATAATTTTTTTAAGTCTCTGCTATGCTCTTTGTAAACGCTAGAGCCTGTTGAGAGTTTTTGGTCTGTTCTGTGGTGTGAGATTTAAATAAAGAAAAATACGTTTTGCTCTTAAAAACTTGGGTTTTGGTTGCCTCTAAGGAACCGTGTGGGAATTTTTAAAGCTTTTTTCCCTTTAGAAGGGTTTTTTTTTTTCGCCCGCACAAGAGCAAAAGTAGCTGGGTGTTTGGAAGTGCGCTTGGAAAAGTTATTTGTACTTGTTCTTTTTCTTGTTATCTGTATTTGAATTAGCATCAGGAGGCAGGGTAGAAAGCAGCAGTAACTGATATCGGCATTTGTAAATAAATAACCGTGCCGTGTCGTAACAGCGATTCCTTAGTTTAAAGGAAAAGAAAAAAAGGCCGCGGCTGACTTCAAAGCAGTAAAAGGTGGAAACTCAGTAGTGCGCAGGTAAGCGGCCTGCGTTAAGACACCGATCAGGCACAAGGAGCAGTAGGAGCAAATAAGGTAGTAAAGTTTTATTTATTTGTTTATTTTAGATTAAACAGTCCTTAGCGGTCCAGAGGCAGAACAGTTAAGTGGGCGCAGCGTATTGGTTCATTAATACGGGGAATACAAACAGTGCGAGTGAAGAGCTTATAAGTAAGAAGAGCGCAAAGTTAGAGAGAGACAGAGAAAAGTAAAGTTAACCTCATAGAAAGGCAAATAGCAGGCAGCTGAGAGGGAGAACAGTACAGGAGCTTAAGGGGAAAAGGTGTAAAATATCTGTAGCAGATCTTAGTGTTACCATTTAAGTTAAGGAGCAGCTGAAAGAAGAAGAAATTTAATTTTAAGAAAAAAATATATAGTTAAGGCAGCTTAGTAATCCCAAATCAAATTTTAATAATGAGGCCAGTGCAATGCAAGTCCTGTTGGATGTTGGACTTTTAGATGATGGTTTGGAAGAGCCAGTTGTCTATGAGGGCTACATCTGCAAGAGATGCCAGCTGATCCAGCACCTCGAGCTCAGGGTCGCTGAACTGGAGGAGGAGTTGGCTGACCTGCGTTGTAATAGAGAATTGGCGGACTTGGCCCAGGTGTCCTTTAGAGATAGTGTGCACCCCTAAGGTGGCGGAGGAGATTCCAGACCAGACAGGTAGGAATAGGTGGGTCACGGTCACAAGGCGTAAGGTAAAGGGTGCACACTGTCCGGGGGCTCAACCCCAGAATTAGAAGTGTCTAACCTTATCATGTCCTGGCGGAGCTGGACGGTGACTCTGATAATTCTGAGGTGGTAGGCAGGGTTGAGGAGCCCCAACGGGCCACCTCAAAACCAGTTCCCAAAAAGAGAGAGGTAGTGATAGTTGGGGACTCAATCATTAGGGGATTGAAGCGCAGGTGTGCTCCAGAGAGAGAGAGTCTCACGTGTGTTGCCTTCCGGGAGCACAGGTGGGAGACCTCCTGGAAGGGTGGATAGGCTCTTGGCCAGAGCGGGGTGGATCCAGTTGTCATTGTCCACGTTGGAACAAATGACATACATAAGGGTAGTCTGTCAGTTCTGCATCCAAATTCAAAGAGTTAGGTACCAAGCTGAGGAGCAGAACTGACAAGGTAGTCTTCTCCGAAGTTCTGCCTGTGCCACGCCAGTCCAGGTAAGATTGAGGAGATTAGAAGGCTTAACGCGTGGCTCAAATCTTGGTGCAGGGTGGAAGGGTATAGGTTTATGGGGCATTGGGACTCCTTTTGGAACAGATGGGACCTGTTCGCCTGACGGGTTACATCTGAACCGGAGGGGCACCAATGTATTGGGGAGGCGTATGTGTAGGCTAGTCGAGGATTGGGGGGGGGCAGGGAGTTTAGGACAGGCCAGATTTAGATCTATACATGGAAGAACAAACAATGGTGTAGAAATAAAAATGCATAGTAATGTAAATTTTAAGCAAACACGTAAAGATAGAAGGATTAACACATTAAAAATAGCTTGCCTTAATGCTAGAAGTATCAAAAATAAGGTAAGTGAGTTGGAGTTGTATGTAGCAGAGCATAATTATGATATTATAGCAATAACGGAAACCTGGCTAAATAACAAAGATGGGGATGAGTGTAACATAGAGGGATACACATTTTTAGGAAGGATAGACAGAACAGAAAAGGAGGTGGGGTTGCTGTTTATGCCAAACAGGAATTAAATGTAAGTCATCTTCAGTTGGATGATGAGCCCCATCTTAGTGAGGACATGTGGCTTCACCTGGAAAGTATTAGGGAAAAGAGGTCTCATTTTAGGAGTGTGTTATAGACCACCCAATTCAGACAGTAATTTCAACACACATCTTTTAGTAATATCAAAAGGCAAGTTTACAGGGGATATTATAGTCATGGGGACTTTAATTATCCAAATATTAACTGGGATAACCTTACAGATGGAGGAGCACAAGAGCAGGAGTTTTAGAAGTAATCAGCGACTGTTTTTTAACACAGCATGTTAAAGCACCAACAAGGGGTGAAGCCTGTCTGGATTTAGTATTCTGTAATAATCAGGATAGAATTGAGGGTGTAGAGGTGATTGAACCACTAGGGTCAAGTGACCATAATGTAATACAATTCTCAGTATTTTGTAAGAGTACAGATGCAAAGACTAAAATTGTTAAGTTGAACTTTAGTAGGGCTAATTTTGAGCAGATGCGACAAAGTCTAAGTAGGATAGACTGGGATAAGCTTTTAAATGTGGAGACAGTCGAGGAGCAGTGGAACAGGTTTAAAAACACTGTAACACATAGTGCAGGACAGATACATACCTAAATTTGGAAGTAATAGGAAACTAAAAAACTCCACGATGGATTAATAAAGATTTAAAAAAGAAGTTGCAAAGGAAGAAACTGCTGTATAAGGCATATAAGACTAATGACTGCAAAGAGAACCGTAGAGCGTATGAGAACATGAGGGCAACCATTAAGAAGGATATCAGAGAGGCTAAAAGACAGTTGGAGAGGAATATAGCAGATAAGGAGAAGACCCCAAGAGATTCTTTCAGTATTTTAGTAGTAAAAGAACAGTTAAGGAGGAGGTCAAGTTCATCAGGAATAGTAAAGGGAATTAAAAGATACAGACAATGAAATAGCAGATGCCCTAAACTTACATTTTTCTGAGGTGTTTACAAGTGAGCAAGTGGATAACCTGCCAGAGGTAAACAACTACTAAGGAGGTACTGAGGGATTTGGAAATTGTAGAGGGAGAAGTGCTGCTCAGATTAAATAAGATGAAATCAAACAAATCACCAGGCCCAGATAATATTTATCCTCGTGTTCTTAAGGAGGCTAGTGAGTACATATATAAACCCTTGACACATATTTTAGGAAGTCACTGTGCACTGGAGAGATTCCAAAGGACTGGAAAATGGCAAATATCATCCCATTATATAAAAAGGGTGACAGGGCAGATCCAAGCAACTATAGGCCAGTAAGCTTAACAAGCATCACAGGAAAATTAATGGAAGGAATTATTAAGGATAAGATTGAGCAACACATGACAAGGACAGGAGTTATTCTGAACAGTCAGCATGGGTTCAGAAGGGAGGTCGTGTTTTACTAACATGTTGGAATTCTATGAGGAGGCAACAAAAGGATACGATCAAAGTGGAGCTTATGATATTATTTATCTGGACTTTCAGAAAGCATTTGATAAGGTGCCACATGAGAGGTTGGGCATCAAGTTAAAAGAAGTGGGAGTTCAGGGTGATGTTTTTAGATGGGTGCAGAATTGGCTCAGACACAGGAAGCAGAGGGTGATGGTGCGAGGAACCTCATCAGAACTGGCGATGTTAAGAGTGGTGTTCCACAGGGGTCAGTGCTAGGGCCGCTGCTATTTTTAATATATATAAATGATTTAGATAGGAATATAAGTAACAAGCTGGTTAAGTTTGCAGATGATACCAAGATAGGTGGATTAGCAGATAATTTGGAATCCGTTATATCATTACAGAAGGACTTGGATAGCATACAGGCTTGGGCAGATTTGTGGCAGATGAAATTTAATGTCAGTAAATGTAAAGTATTACACATAGGAAGTAAAAATATTAGGTTTGAATACACAATGGGCGGTCGAAAATCGAGAGTACACCTTATGAGAAGGATTTAGGAGTCATAGTGGACTCTAAGCTATCAACTTCCAAACAGTGTTCAGAAGCCATTAAGAAGGCTAACAGAATGTTAGGTTATATAGCACGATCTGTGGAGTACAAGTCCAAGGAGGTTATGCTCAACCTTTATAATGCACTGGTGAGGCCTCATCTTGAGTACTGTGTGCAGTTTTGGTCTCCAGGCTACAAAAGGACATAGCAGCACTAGAAAAGGTCCAGAGAAGAGCGACTAGGCTGATTCCAGGTCTACAGGGGTTGAATTATGAGGAAAGATTAAAAGAGCTGAGCCTTTAGAGTTTAAACAAAAGAAGATTAAGAGGTGACATGATTGAAGTGTTTAAAATTATGAAAGGAATTAGTGCAGTGGATCGAGACTTGTATTTTAAAATGAGCTCATCAAGAACACGGGGACACAGTTGGAAACTTGTGATGGGTAAATTTCGCACAAACATTAGGAAGTTTTTCTTTACACAAAGAACGATAGACGCTTGGAATAAGCGACCAAGTAGTGTGGTAGACAGTAAGACGTTGGGACTTTCAAAACTCGACTTGATGTTTTCTTGGAGGAAATAAGTGGATAGGACTGGCGAGCTTTGTTGGGCTGAATGGCCTGTTCTCGTCTAGAGTGTTGTAATGTTCTAGGTGAATTTTTAAGGGTCAGATACAAAGGTCAGTTGGCCTGGGAAAACATAAATTGTTAGAATAGATTAGATAAACTTACTGACTCTCACAGGATATTTAGGTTTCATACAGCTGCAAAGACCAAAAATACAGTCATGGGACAAATAATACCCTAATGAACTTTAAAAAATGATACGTTTCTGTGTGTCCTATGTCATTCCAACAGATGGTGCATCACAAACATTTGTAGTAATAAAATGCAATAAATGAGTCATTCCATCAAATCACAAGCATTTGTGAATCACAACCATTTGTACAGTCGTGGCCCAAAGTTCTGAGAATGACGCAAGTGTTGGCTTTCACTAAGTTTGCTGCTTCGGTGTTTTTAGATCTTTTTGTCAGATGTTTCTATGGTACACTGAAGTAGAGTAGTAACCATTTTGTAAGTTTCAAAGGCTTTTATTGACAGTTCCATTAAGTTTATGCACAGAGTCCATATTTGCAGTGCTGGCCCATCTTTCTTTTTCAAGACCTCTGCAATTTGCCCTGGCAGGCTGTCTATCAACTGCTGGGCCCCATCCTGACTGATAGCCGCCGCCATTCTTGAATAATCAGAATTCAGGTTTTTTTGTTTGTCCACCCTTACCTTGAGGATTGACCACATGCTCTCAATGGGATTGAGGTGTTTGAAGTTTCCTGGCCACAGACCCCAAATTCCGATGTTTTGTTCCCTGAGCCACTTGGTTCTCACTTTTACCTTATGGCCTGGTGCTCCATCATGTTGGTCACCAAACTCTACTTGGATGGCTGGGAGAAACTGCTCTCTGAGGACGTTTTGGTCCCATTCTTTATTCATGGCTGTGTTCTTAAGCAAAAATGCGAGTGAGCCCTGCACTGCCTTGGCTGAGATGCAACCCCACGTGACATGAATGGTCTCAGGACACTTTACTGCTGACCTGACACAAGACTGATGGTAGTGCCCTCTCCGGATGCCCAAACAATTTTAAAGGGGATTCGTCAGAGAAAATGACTTTCCCCCAGCAGTCCTCAGCAGTCCAATCCCAGAATATCAGTCTGTCCCTGATGTTTTTCTTGGCTTCTTTACTGCCTTCTTGACACCCACCAGGCCATCCTCCAAAAGTCTTCGCCTCACTCACACCTGCCTGCTGCCATTGCAGCTGAATCAACTTTAGAAGATGGTCCTGGTGCTTGCTGGACTTTCTTGGGCACCCTAAAGCCTTCTTCACAACAATTGAACTTCTCTATTCTAACTCAGCCTTGTCTTCATCGACACTCTCAGCTGTGTTAACGAGTGGATCACTGAAATGACATACAATACAATACAATTTTTTTTGTATATCTCAAAATCATACAGGAAGTGTCACAATGGGCTTTAACAGGCCCTGCCTCTTTACAGCCCCCCAGCCTTGACTCTCTAAGAAGACAAGGAACAACTCCCAAAAAAACCTTGTAGGGAAAAATGGAAGAAACCTCAGGAAAGGCAGTTCAAAGAAAGACGCCTTACCAGGTAGGATGGGCGTGCAGTGGGTGTCAAAAGAAGGGGGTCAGTACAATACAATACACAGAACAGAACAGAACAAATCCTTAATACAGTATACAAATAAAAATTGTAGAAGTACGGAGCAGAATTTAACAGTAGATGTTATCACATAATAAGATTTGGATATTTTTAGCAAGTCCTTTTATGGCAGGGCTGAAATGCAGTGGAAATGTTTTTTTTTTTTGGGATGAAGTTCATTTTCATGGCAAAGAGGGACATTGTGATTAATTACAATTCATTTGATCACTCGTCATAGCATTCTGGGGTATATGCAAATTGCCATCATAAAAACTGAAGCAGCAAACGTTGTGAAAATTAATATTTGTGTCATTTTCAAAACTTTTGGCCACAACTATAGTAGTAAAAGGCATTGAACGTGTCATTCCAACAGATGGTGCATCGCAAACATTTGTAGTAATAAAATGCAATGCATGTGTCATTTCAACAGATGTGCATCACAAAAATTTGTAGTAATAAAATGCACTGAATGGGTCATTAAAACAGCTGGCATATAACACACATTTGTAGTAATAAAATGCAATGCATGTGTCATTTCAACAGATGTGCATCACAAACATTTGTAGTAATAAAATGCACTGAATGTGTCATTCCAACAGATGGCACATCACAAACATTTATGGTAATAAAATGCAATGCATGTGTCATTTCAACAGATGTGCATCACAAACATTTGTAGTAATAAAACGTAATATTTAGGTCTATAGGTCTGGTGATAAAATGCATTAATTGTGTCATTCCAACAGATGGTGCTTCACAAACATTAGTTGTAGCTAGCTTTATGTCTCCTAATGTCTTTTGTGTCAGTTAATCTTGACTCTCTAATAGTTTCACTGGTCCTCCTTAATGCATATGAGGGCTGTAGAAGTGAGGCCTATCATGGCAGGAACCAGTTGTGAACAGGGTGCCGGCCTGTCACAGGGCTCAGCCTTTTTGGTTTAAAAAATGCACATACACAAGGTCAGCTCAGAGACTTGCCTTGTAACCAAATATCCTTTAGATATGGCAGACCTTAAAATCTCCAGGGAAGAGGCGAGGAGCCAAGTGAGATCCACAGTCCCCTGCACCAGCGCGCTGCTTGGCTCCATCAGGCCTGAATTGCGTCATCTGCAGCTGTGGGCCTCGGTGCTCTTTGCCAGCTGCAGATCAGTTCCATAAATGTGTTTCCCATCTGATGGAGTCACTGCTGCTTGAGTGGACGCACACACTTCCCTTTTGTGTGTTTTAGCCTCAGGGCTGGGATTCTGTCAAATTCAGGCTCATTTTTACTACACTTGTTTTTGTCACATTTGCTTTCCTGTGAAGCTGCCAGTTCTCCGCTCCCTAAACCTTTTTTAAAATCGCTTTTTACCTCTCCTTTGAAACCCTCCATTTTGATTGTGAGGTGTCTGTGCACCACATTTTAAATGAGGCAGATAAACAAGCCAGCTCAGTTATATGAAACCGAAATGACGAGTACAGAACAAGATGATGACAGATGTGTGCTGCTAAACAGGCTTCATGTTGAAGTTGGTTTTGTTTTAGTAGCCCTCTCTTTAAATACAGTAAAGACAGATAGCAGAATTCTGTCACAGTCGTGGGAAAAAGTAAGAGCACCCCTTGGAAATCAACATATTTAAACAGGCAATCAGTAGGTGACACACTTGAATAAAAAACACAAGCAACATTTGTCTCTTCAATCGTTAATTGACACAGAAAAGCAAGAAGCCGACTTTGCCCCCTTTAGCAGAAATGGCTTCTTGTTGGCCCACCAGTCTCTGACATCAGTTTGGACCACTCCTTCCATGAGAAGTCAGTAGACGGATTGGGAGAGCATCGGGGTCATGAGGTCACTGGAAAGGGGTGTGTGGCACTCCCGATATCTATTCAAAAGGACAAAGGTCCAAGTCTGTAGAGTTCTGGTGCTTCATGTAAGCCTGTAGTTGACCCTGTAGTTAGGATATAGCACAGGGGTGTCCAATGGGTCGATCGCATTCAACCAGTAGATCGGAAAGGGAGTGCAGGTAGATTGCGTTGCTTTCAAAATTTTTTTTTAAACGTTAATCTATCATATGTCCTCCCTATGGCATTTGCCACTTGATTGACATACAGGGCGGCCAGTCTGAGATCTCTTCTCTTCTAACACACTGGTCATCCCGCACACACAATCAAACACGCGACTTACTGCAAAACTCCGGCTCTCTAAGTGGGCTGAATGGCCTGTTCTCGTCCAGATTGTTCTAACGTTCTCCTCAAGCACACTTTGATGTGATGCACAATTCATTGTTGACTTGAGGACTGCAGGCTGCCCAGCCGCTGAGGCAGCAAAGTAACCCCAAACTGAAACATTTCCACCACCGTGTGTCACAGCGTGGCATGAGGTTCTTCTCCTGAATGCTATCTTTGGTTTACGCCAAACCTGTCTACTGTTACTGTAGCCAAACAACAATTTTTGATCCATCTTTCCAGGGCACTTTGTTCCAGAAGGTCTGATCTTTGCCTAAATGTTCGATGGCAAAGTATGGTCTTGCTCTAACGTTCTTGTTGGAGAGCAAAGGCCTTCTTCCTGGCACAGAATCTGTGCAACGTCCTGATTGTAGATGCCCACACGATGACCTGCAGAACCGGCAATGATTCTTTTTTGTAACTTCTTTTAGTATCTGAAGGTGAATTCCTGAGGTAATTTTGCTGGGCTGGCCAGCTCTGGACAAATTAGCAGTCATAATTGTTGATGATTTTCTTTACAGTGGAATGACTGATTTCAAATCATTTGCACGTTCTTTTGAAACCCTCTGCCGGACATGCCGGCATCCACAGAATTCTTTCCGGGGGTCTTAGAGAGCTCTTTTGTTCTTCTCATGATAACACCACACACACATATCAACAGCAAAGAGAACACCAGGGTCTTGTTATCTGTGGTTTGAATGAGATGGTCAGGTCCACCCGCCGACTCCCTAAGGAGGTCCATATCAATGACACCACATCTGGAACCCCTCATTCTAATTTGATGGATTTGAATTAAACCGAGGGGTGGACTTTACCTTGTCCTTGTGCCAGATCTGCATTTTTGTTCATTTAGATGATGAGAATGAATCCACCACATCAATTTGAGGGGTCATTTGCACAAGTACGCCACCTGCTGGCGCTGTTTGCGTGAAGATCTCATGTGTGCCCATTCAGATATGTTGACAGGGTCAGTAGTTTCCACGGGAGGGTGCACTTACATTTTAAACAATCCCATAATTTTTCCTGAAGACTGAGCCCCCTGCATTGCCCCCGTCTTTGCCAGGAGAAACCTGCAACTCCTTGACCCTCTAAAAGTGGATTATTTGACCGCGTTTTCGGTGAAGTGGTGTACTCAATGGGATGTGGCAGATGTATTCTTGTAAATAAGTCCTTTTGTCTGGTGTAGACGTAGTCGGTTTGAGTTTCAGGGAGTGTCTGATGGTTCCTGCTGAAGTGATTAGATAAATTTGTGGATCTGACGGCAGGTGGGCTCTTTACTTGCTTGTCTGCGTAACAAGTAATCGTAGATAGATGGTGACCACGTGTGTTTGCCTTCCACATACCAAGTAAATGACAAGCCAGCCTAAAGTCACTTTGTTCTCCGCTGTGGACAACTAGCATTTAGAAAATAAATGGATATTAACTTTATAATTATCTATGTGTGTACCAAAAAAAAAAACCAAATGGCCACCATGTGGCACAGTCGAGCTTCGTTTCACAGCATCTTTATTTCCCCTTGGAATTCATCGGGCCGACTCCATTGTCATCTTCTTGTTAGTTTCAGAAAAGTCTTCGTTTTCTGACTAGTTGATGAGACCCCATAAAACCACCCGTTCAGTTCCCACCTGTGAATCACCGTGCTGCCCTACCTGTGTCCGCACTGTAAAACCTCTACGTATTAGGCTTGTTTTTGGTTGTAGTTTTCCATTTATGATTTGCCTTTTAGAAGGAAATCACAGTTATTACATGTCATTTTCCAGAAGGGATTAAAAATAACGGACCAGAGCACATATATCACCTTCAGCCACCCAGAGGCGCAGTTGAGCTTCATTGCACAGCAGGTTTGTTCAAGTTTAAAGTTTGTTGTTATGTGCGCAGTAAGGAAATACGTTTGCCTGTACAATGAAATTCTTTGCTGTCCACACCAAATGCCAATGGTGAACAAACCAACGTGTAAAGATAAACATAAATAATACGTAGCAGAGGCAGCATAAAGTATAAAACCAGAATAGAAGTATGAAGTGATACTGAAATGATGAAGTGAAAGCTTCATGATGCTCCAACAACGATGGATGGATTTAAAGGCAGAAGTCTACGTGACCATCATCTTTATCATCAAGTCCTTCAGTGAGAACCCTAAATCCAAAGAGGACTGTTTCATTGATGTTAGGTAGAATGCCCAGAGGGGACTGGGTGGTCTCATGGTCTGGAATCCCTACAGATTTTATTTTTCTCCAGCCGTCTGGAGTTTTTGTTTTTTCTGTCCCCCCTGGCCATTGAACCTTACTCTTATTGGATGTTAATTAATGTTGATTTATTTTGTTTTCTTATTGTGTCTTTTATTTTTTTATTCTTTATTATGTAAAGCACTTTGAGCTACTGTGTGTATGAAAATGTGCTATATAAATAAATGTTGTTGTTGTTGTTGAAGTGTAATGTGCAGGTAGGTGTGTGATGGACAAGTCCACTACAGTTATGTGAGGTCGATAGAATGAGGTGGCCCACGCTTAAAAACTCCAGTCAGTTATTCAGGAGTCTAATGGCCTTGGGAAAGAAAAGAGTTCTTTAGCCTGGAAGTCCTGCGTTTCGTACGTCTGTACCTCCTGCCTGAGGGTAGAAATGTGAACAGTTCGTGTTGGGGGTGAGTGAGGTACCTGAGGATCGAGGCAGTCCTCCTTCGGACTCTGCAGTTGTAGATGCTCTGCAGAGAGGGCAGTGGGGTCCCAGTGATCTTCTCAGCAGTCTTCACCACTCTCTGCAGGTGTTTGCGGTCCATAGCAGTAGTGTTGCCGTACCACACGGTGATGCAGCTGGTCAAGATGCTCTCAACAATGCAGCTGTAAAAGTTGCAGAGGATCTTAGTCGACATACCAAACTTCCTCAGCCTCAGAAAGTACAGCCGCTGTTGAGCCCTCTTGACCAGCTGTGTGGTGTTAAGTGTCCAAGTGAGGTCCTCACTCATGTAGACGTCCAGCTATTTCATGCTGCTCACCCTCTCCACATCAAGCCCTCGTATGAATTCTCCTTCCTCATGTCCACTATCATCTCCTTCGTTTTGTCTGTGTTGAGGGTGAGGTTGTTGTCCTCACACCATGATGTCCAACTCCTTCCTGTGGGTCGCCTCATCCCCACCAGTGATGTGTCCTTTCACTGCGGCGTCATCTGCGAACTTCAGGATGACGTTATCTTTTTGGGAGGCGACACAGTCGTGGGTGAACAGGGTGTAGAGGATGGGGCTGAGGACACATCCCTGTGGGGTGCCTGTGTTTGTGATAATGGTGGCTGAAATCCTATTACCAATCCTGACAGACTGGGGCCTGCCAGTCAGAAAGTCTAGGAGCCAGTCACAGAGGGTGGGGTGCAGACAGTTTATGGGGGATAACCGTGTTAAAAGCAACCAGAACAGAAATGTTGCAGATCATCAGGCTGTCCCTGCATCCTTATCATGAAACTTGGGGTCTCCTTTGTTAGTCTCAGTATAAGCTTCATTTTCTGGCTAGTAGGTGAGACCCCTGACATCACCCTTTGCCCCTTCTCTTCCTTTTACCTGGCTGTCAGTTCAGTGCCCTCTTCTGAACTGGCGTTTTGCCCGACCTGTACTGCATGTACAAAGCTTGTACTTATTAGACTTGTACGATGTTGTCTTTTCTCTGTGTATGATTTACCATGAGAAAGAAATCACAAACAAAAAAAACGACTGAGTGTCACAGTCGAACTTCATTACACATGTTTTTGTTTGGTTACCAGAGTGGAATTAACGCAAATCATTGGGCGTTTCCAATTCCCTATGCAGTTTGGCATGTCTGTCCTCTTTTTGTTAGTCTCTGAATAATCTTCATTTTCTGGCTAGTTGGTCAAACCCCTGAAATCGCCCTTTGCCCCTCTTCTTCCTCAATCCTAACCATCAGTTTGGTTCTCTTCTTGTACATCGTCTGTAAAGCCTCTTTTTATTAGATTTGTGCAATATTATCCGTTCCCCATTTGAGTTTCCCTTTAGTAAGACATCACAATTATTTTATGTAATCATACAAAAGGGGGGCTGTTAAAGAAAAAAGAAGTGCTTCTGTCCTTCAGTCCATGTGATGTCGTAGCACATCCAGGTCAGATGAAAACTCTTCTTTTTTCTTCAGCCCGGAAGTATTTCATTTCTTCTGTCCCCGTGACGAGGTATAACAGAAACATTCGTGTTTCCCTGCAGCGTTCCCTGGCAGCCCCCATGGTATCCTGCAGGGCTATGTAGCCAAACTCCATTGTCCATAATGCCCTGTGGGAATTCGGGGCACCTCCACGTTGCAGGGAGGACTCCCTCTAGCAGCCTGGGGGTGTTGGCCGGGATAAACCATCCCTCGCAGTGGCTATTCAGAGCGCAATTAGTGTTGGTCATCTTGTGTGTTCGGCCGTCTTTCTTCTCTCCGCTCATGTAATCGCATGGCTTACAAGTAAAGCTGGGTGATAAGTGGGGCTGATTGCGTGGCTGGTTGTTCTGAGGGCAAGTATGGAGTCCTGGGAAAGTTTTTGTGGATGGCGTGCAAGTCATTCATTTAATTAATGGCACCGCAAGGCAGGAAACGTGGCTGACCCAACCACAGTCGTCGCAGAGAGTTGTGGTGCCTCTGCTTCCATATTGTGAAACATGGGGAGTCCTTTGTCATCTATTAGTTCTAGAATTAGTCTTCATTTTCTGAATAGCAGGTGAGGACCCCTAAAGCCACCCTGTGCATCTGTGAACTTCATGGCACAAAATCATCAGTTGAGTTGCCTCCTCTGAATCACCATATTATTCTGCCTGTGCCAACTGTACTAACGTTCTCTCCCTAACCCCTATTTAAAGTGTGTCTCTTTATTCTTTTCCGTTAGTTTGTATAAAACTGTTCTTTTTATTTATACTTTGTCTAATTACGTATTATGTGTACATTTTAGTCTATTTAGTTATTATGTAGTATCTAGGTGTGCTGTGCAGTTCTGTGATGTTCCATGTATTTTGTGGGTGGATCCCTAAGAGACAGGACCATGTGTCCATCACCATTAAGAGACCACCCCCAGCCGTATAAAAAGAAGCTGGGATTTGAAGTCCACAACATTCATTTTGAATGGCCCCTGGTGTTTGGTGCTCTTCGTGAGGCAGGATTTGATTTTTCGACTCCTTGTGACTCTTGATTAAGGAGGCTGTTTTGGATTGTGTTTTTGTGGACTTGTCTCCCTCCAGCCACAGCTTTCACAGTTCTCCCTCGGGTGAGACGTACTTTAGGGTTTTTAGTGACTTGTTCTTAACTGATGTCATTTTCGGAACACTAAGCAGGTCAGCCCAAATGTGACGTCTCTGATGACATTCCCAACCCCCTTCTGTCACCAATTTTTCCCCATTCTTGGCATCATTGAAATGTCTTAACTTTTTTCTGATGCCTCTCTGGCAGGCGGTGTGCCCCTCTAGTGTCTGCGGCTTGGCTTCTAACTACTTGAGTGCGTCATTTCACCTCACTTGCTTGAAAATGTATCTTCTTCTTCTTTCGGCTGCTCCTGTTAGAGGTCGCCACAGCAGATTATCTTCTTCCATATCTTTCTGTCCTTGTCATCTTGTTCTGTCACACCCATCACCTCCATGTCCTCTCTCACCACATCCATAAACCGTTGCTTAGGCCTTCCTCTTTTCCTCTTCCCTGGCAACTCTATCCTTAGTACCCCTCATCTCTCCTCTGCACTTGTCCAAACCAACGCAATCTCGCCTCTCTGACTTTGTCTCCCAACCGTCCAGCCTGAGTTGTCCCTCTAATGTCCTCATTTCTAATCCTGTCCATCCTCATCACACCCAGTGCAAATCTTAGCATCTTTAACTCTGCCACCTCCAGCTCTGTCTCCCGCTTTCTGGTCAGTGCCACCATCTCCAACCCATATAACATAGCCGTTCTCACTACTGTCCTGTAGACCTTCCCTTTCACTCTTGCTCTATCCTTAGCATCCTTCTCCCAATATACTCCGCATCTCTCCTCTGCACATGTCCAAACCAGCGCAATCTAAATGACAATAAATTTGAAATTCTGCTAACTCTGAGGAGGATGTGTGTTAGATTGTTTCCTGTGAAATGCCCCGTTAATGTGGGTACAATAGTTACGACCCCTCTGTGGAGATTACTTGGCAGACAACTTTCTAGTAGAATAAACCATGAAATGCGCTAGCCGAGAAAACAACTCATCAGTCGTATAGCAAGAGACTAGATCATGGCAGAATTAAAAATCCTGACAATGTCAGTAGATATCCAGTGTAATGCTTTTCTATGTAGTTTTCCAACCAAAAACATATTTTAACATTTGTACTACTGTCTGATTACACACACTGGTGCAGCTCTCGCTGGTCAAAATGCTTGTTAATGCCCTGCTCCTCAAATCGATTTGGTAGCAGGTATTCATTCCCCTTACAGTTTGTTTTCACATGTGGCTTCTACCAAATACGTGCAACACTGAAGCGTGTGTAGATTCTTCACTCCTTCCCATTTGCATCGACTGCAAAGCAGTCTGGGTAATACTATTAACTGGAACAGCCCATGTATCACCCACAGGTCACATGCAAGTACATAAAGTCACATTTGGATTATAGTTACATTTTTTTTTGCAGTCATTTCTTGTCCTCAACAAATCATCAAGGTATTGTTTCAGTGGATACTGAGCTCCAGGAATTTGGTGGTTTCATTTATTTATTTATTGTTCTGATATGTTTTTCTAAATGTCTCTTTATGAATTCTTTCTCCCACTACGCCATTTTGTTTTTGGACAAACACTGCCATTGTTGTTGCTCAGTTGATAAGCTTAATGATTGAAGGTGCATGTCGATATCATCACCACCGTGACAGGATAAAGGTCAGCACTTCAGAATCATCTGAATATTCAGATTACTTCAAAGAACTTGCTTTGAACTCCTGGTTTTGACTTGTTTTGTTTCCCGACTTTGATTCTTGTTTTCTCGTATTGACTCATAAATAGTACTCTAATTTCCGCATCCTGACTTCCTCTCTATGTCCTATTTGACTCTGCGATTTCTGCTTCAAGTGTTGAGCAGTGCTCAAAATACTTATTTTCTTACCCACTGGCATTGACCTTGGCTTGATTTTCAGACTTCACATCCTGAGCCTTAATCTAAATCCACCTTTGATGGCTTCTTCCTGCGCAGTCATTACACATGCAAACAGACATCGCTTTTAAAATCTGAATCCAGCCCCACATTTCCACGTTTCTTCTGTGTGCACGTTTTGTTTTTAAATGAATTCACAAGTTTTCTAGTTACTTCTACCATACTGGTGGATCAGTTTTTATTCAATCTATACCAGAAGATGAACTGAATCCGGAATACCAGTCAATCTGCCATACCCCCCACTAGTATAGCACAGCATTCTCAAATCTGCTTAATCCAAGTGAGGGTCATGGTGGGATGACCTGATGGCATGGGGCACCTGGTTGGAGTGCCAGTTTTTGTTAATGAAAAAAATAAAAATATAAATTTTTTTTTGCATAAAGGTTCTGGTTTTTACATATGGAATGGAATTTGATGACAGATTGGTTGCATTTTTGGTAGCGATCTTGGTTTGGCCTTTTGACTGTCTTTCATCTTTTTATCCTTTTCATCATTTTGGTTTGGTACACTGTGGTCCTAACCATAACCTGGAGGTGGCACAGCAGTTAGTCTTACTACTTCACAGCTGCAAGGACCTGGCTTTGATCTCCTGCATGGTATGGCTTGATCTTCTGGGTTCACATTCACTTCCTCCAAATACTCTGGTGCCCCCCAAGAACCCTAAACAGAACTTTATTAGAACAATTAATTCAATCCTGGTTGGTTCATGCAGTATGTCTAACTGATAACCAACCAGTTCGGTGTACCACAGGTGGACTCTAGTCGAGTACTCGATACATCACAAGGAGAATGAAAGCAAGACAGGAGGGTGCCTGAGCACAATTTTGGGAGTGCCACAGCAAAGGGTCTTGTTTTATCATGATATTTTCCTCTACTTACCTTTTAACTAAGGGTAAGTGTACTCATCAGATTTGTTACCGGGTTGGTCCACTTTTGCACCTTAAGATTATCACACACACACATACACAGACCCTAACCACAACTGTGCTCATGAATGACACACACACAGCTGGTTAACCTCTGGCACTTGAAACCACACAAGTTCCTTGGGAATAACACAGCCTGTCACTCTCTCAGCACTCCAAGACACTTACTTATTATCGGCACAAACAACATATGGTGTTTTAAAGATATTTCAGACCTAAATATTACTTTTGGTCTCCAAGAATACAATAAACATACAAAGGCTCAGCATCCTTAAGTATCAGCCATTTTTCAGCCAAGAATGCCTAACTTAATGTCTTGTTCCCTACTATTGGGTGGAGCTCACACCCTCAGCCTTAATAAACCTCGCAGCACAGAGCGTAATGGCAAATCTCTGGCTCACCAGGTTCTCAAAGAAATCTTTCTCGATTACTTCAATCACTCTAGACATGAAGACAACGCATAGAAAGTTAAAAGCAACATGGTATTTATTACATTAATAATAATACCAGTAGAGAAAGGTATAAAAGAAAATGTGGATAGCAAAGTATATATAATCTTTAGAACAAACTTATGAAAAGTTGAAAAGGATGAATGTCGCTTGTGAACTAGCACTTGTAGTTGTTCATGAGATGCTTTTCTGATGATCAGATGAAAACGGCCGCATGTTGCCGGTGCCCTCTTCTGATGTTGCCCTGTTCCCTTCTCCTGATGTATTTGTCTCTCTTCTTCTTCTTCCCTTCTCTGTCGCTCTTCAGACAAGGCATATCTATACTAATAAAAGGCAAAGCCCTCACTGACTGACTCACTCACTCACTGACTGAGTCATCACTAATTCTCCAACTTCCCATGTAGGTAGAAGGCTGAATTTTGGCAGGCTCATTCCTTACAGCTTACTTACAAAAGTTAAGCAGGTTTCATTTCGAAATTCTACGTGTAACGGTCATAACGGTTGACAATGTCCGCCATTTTGAACTTTCTTATTTATGGCCCCATCTTCACAAATTTGGTAGGCGGCTTCCCTGCGCTAACCGAAACCAATGTACGTACTTATTTCGGTGGTATGACGCCACTGTTGGCCGCCATATTGAACTTTCTAACATCACTAATTCTCCAACTTCCCGTGTAGGTAGGTAGGCTAAAATTTGGCAGGCTCATTCCTTACAGCTTACTTACAAAAGTTCAGCAGGTTTCATTTAGAAATTCTACGCGTAACAGTCATAACGGTCAACAACGTTTGCCATGTTGAACTTTCTTATTTATAGGCCCCATCTTCACGAAATTTGGTAGGCGTCTTCCCTGAGCTAACCAAAACCGATGTATGTACTTATTTCAGTGGCATGATGCCACTGTCGGCCGCCATATTGAACTTTTCAACGGTCTTTGTTACTCATGGGCCCATCTACAAGAAATTTGTTATGCGTTTTCTCAATGCTAACTGGATCCTACTTACGTACATATATACGTCCATAGCCTGCAACTCGGTCACCGTGTGAGGCGGCGTTGGGTCCCCCATCCCAACGCCTCCCACGTTGTTGGCTGCCTGCCTATATAAGGCCGTCCGTCGCTCCGGTCTCTACATTCCCTTCCTTGCTTCGCCACGGGATTCACGTCTCCCTGCTGATAACTACAGCCTTTTTATTTAATCCACGGCTTCTCTGCTGTTTTATTGTTTGTTTATTATGATTATAGTTATTGTGTAGGTATTTTAGACTTACTTTACATTGTTCAGGTACCCATTTCCTTTATCATTCCAACCCCCATTACCATGTCTATCGTGGTGATCACCATCGATTAAAGAACTGTCACTTACCGAGTGGTTTCCATGCCCGTAGAGGGCACCTACCTTTTCCATTCTCTTTGTTACATATTGCACGGCCATATCAGGCTCACTCTTGATATCCGGAGGAACATTGTGTCTTATGTATTGAATGACTGGGACAGGTTCAAGGTGTGGACTGATGACGTACAGGAGATAATTAGACTACACAGGAGCACTAGAAGAGTGAAATGCTTAAGCCCTTCACCTATGGTTCTGCATGTGAGTTGATGGCGGCCGCTGAATTGTTCGGTTGTCGCTTTCAAGTGTACCGAAATGACCAAATATTTTACACCCTTCGACAACCGCCAATGCCTCTTAAACATCTTAGACTCACAGGTGACGATTTCAGTAGTGGACACATTGATGTTTATGAATGTTTAAACTCTCAAAAGCTGGATGTGAAGTTATCGATGAAACCGGTTGTGTGCTTACAATGCTTGACAGATGCCGAATGTCACTTCAACACAAGTCCTACAAATACTGTCGTCATTGAAACAAACCATGAAACTCAAACCGATTATGACAGCAGAAATCCAAGCTGTGAGATCTGAGACAAGATTACTGTTCACATGGCCGACTGTACGTTAAATGCTCAAGAGTAAGCTCAGCGCACAGCTTGGTCATATTACAACCGGAGGGCCGAACTCACAATGTGGTATACAAAGAGATCCTTAACAAATAATTATTGGTATATTTTCCCTCAGTTTAAAAAGGTAAAATTTTCTTCTTAATAAAAATTTTAAGGCAGTACTTTACCGCTGCAAAGCGCGGGTATTTTGCTAGTTTATTATAAAATTCTACCAGAGGGTTTTGCAAGATGTGATTGTTAGATATTCTGAATGGCTGGTTGTCAATATGATGAATGAATTCACTGTCCATTTTCCCAAACATTGGTGTTTTGGCACATTGGTAGCGCTGCTGCCTCACAGTTAGGAGACCCGTCTGGGTTCGCTTCCCGGGTCCTCCCTGCGTGAAGTTTGCATGTTCTCCCGGTGTCTGCGTGGATTTCCTCCCACAGTCCAAAGACATGCAGGTTAGGTGCATTGGCGATCCTAAATTGTCCCTAGTGTGTGTGTGTCTGGTGCCCTGCCCGGGATTTGTTCCTGCCTTGTGCCCTGTGCTGGCTGGGATTGGCTCCAGCAGACCCCTGTGACCCTATGTTAGGATATAGCGGGTTGGACAATGACTGACTGACTGACTAGCAAATTATTGGATACTACCTTATTAGGTACACTTTCAAAAATGTTATGTGAATGAAAATGGAACACCAAATATTCACACCCCCCCCCACCACTAATACACACCATTCGATGTCATTGTCACATCACTCGAATTGCAGTCTGCTGTGTATGAAAGCCGCTGAGCCACCACAAGCCTCCGTTTTTTAACTCTGTTGTAAAATGCAGTTAACAATGTCATCTACTAACACAAGGAGTTGTATTCTGTTATGTTTGTCGTGAGGACACCGGAATGCTTGTTAGCACTGCTGACGGTGGGTCCCTATGTCGAGAATATTGTGGCGTGACTGGCAATTGGCACCACTCAAGACTGTCTCGATTGGACCGCTAGATAAGTGCTGGTAAAAAGCACAGGTTTAATGTTGTCTGCTAATAGTGGTGTTCTATTACCGTTATTACTTTTTAAATGTGACTCATTGTCACAAAACAATTGAATTATCAAAAATGTAATAACTGACTTCTGGGAGAAGTAAGTTAAAAAACGTAAATAGCATCTAAACTTGAACATTACGCCATGCCGACATCTCCTAACGTGTCATATTTCAACATATGCCTTCATTTTTTTCAGCTCAGCCTTGAGCTCACCTCATGTAGCAAGTCACCAGCTGTCGCTGTTTCGATACCCACAACCTCCATCATGAGGTATCTTTATGCAAAGCAACCAGGCGAGTCATATATTCATGTGAAAGGCGTATTCACAACACGTGGTAACTTTTCAGAGTTTATCTCTCTGCTGCACATTTCCTTATTTTGATTGGTGTGGTTTGAGTCTGTGCTGATCTCTATCAGAAAATGAGCATAAACGGAGCAAAGCCTTTCCACTGTCCATTTTAGGAACCTTCAGATCTTGACTTGATGTTGTTTTGGAGAAACTCTGGATGGACAGCTTTGTTGGGCTGAAGGCCCCGTTTTTCACATAGCTCCTCTACACACTGAACATGATAGACCTAAAAATCCAATCATGTTGACCAGGGCGGCTTAGTGGTTAGTGTTTCTCCCTCACAACTACTAAAGAAAGTATTCAAACACTGACCTTGAGGAGTGGGCACATTCATTTTTTGGGGTTATACTCTGGCAAGCTGGGGCCACTGGGATGAATGGTGACTCCTACTGGGCTCAGAGTCTTATCGAATTGTAGTGTGGCATGCAATTAAAAAGTGTGCCATGCAAGGGTCAGGTGTTAGACCATAGGTGTTAGACCATAAGAAACCTGACAAACGAGAGGGGCAAATTCATTTGTTTAGCTGATGGCTCAGTTGTCCTGAATATCTCATCCACATCCTTCTTAAAGGTTGTCAGGTGTCTGCTTCAACTCCATGTCTTGGTACTCGTTGCAGATTCCCACAACTCTTTGAGTAAAGAAGTGCTTCTTGGTTTCATTCCTAAATGCACTTCCTCTTAATCTCTACCGGTGTCCTTCACTAGGTGATTCACAGTTAAGCTGAAAGAACTCTGCAAGATATTCCATTATTGATGCCTTTGAGGATTTTGAAGACCTGGATTGGGTCCTCACACAGTCTTCCGTGCTCGAGACTAAACAGGTTCAGGTCATCAGAGTAGGACATGTCCCCAAATCCCATGATGCACCTGGTTGCTCTCCTCTGCACAGCTTCATGTGCTGCTATGTCTTTCTTGGAGCGTGGTGACCAGATTTATGGCTGACCAAGCTTGAGTCCATTTGTACTTATGGCTGAGGGCCTAAAACAAGCTGCAGCAGTATAACTTTCATTATTATGATTATTATTTCACGGGGTCACATATGTTTTCTGAACCTTGGAGGACCTTTTAAGGTTTGCTTTGATCGGCTCTGGGCCTTCACCCAGCTTTAAGAATGAAAGGGTAGCGTTGTATGTAAGCCGCTGGTGTTTGACTCTTTACTGTTTGTATGCTTTGAGTTGGTTTTCCTAATTGGAAGTCTGGAATAATTTTCTATTATAGAAAGGTGCTACATGAAATGTAAAGGTGGACTTATTAGTCTGGTAAACAATGTAAATTGTATAAGCATTGTGACCAGCAGGGGACAGACAGATAGACATGACAGTCCTAGGTTGAAACTCAAGATGCCCTGTTAAGCACAATACTCCCAGTCCTCTTCTGAAGTAATATAATACAATTTGAAGCTTCCTTTCCTCCTTCCACACCTCCGTGGTAGTCTCATCCACAACCAAAACTTTTTTGTTCTAAAATCCCCCAACCGTCCCATACCCGCATCAACCCCTGTCTCTTTACAAGTGCAGGAAAACCAGCTGCTTTTATTCTGGACCCTGGAGAACTTCTGGTGTCACCACCTTGCACTTCACAAGCACTTCCAGGCCAGGCGGAAGCCCCTCACAAAAGGTATACTCTTCCACTGTAGCTCCCCCTGGTGGAACCCAAGAATCCAGATAGGGCTTTGTTATGGGACTTTAACTCCCAGCCTGCCCTGCGGGTGTCCAAATGGGAGTACCACCAGTGGAATGCTGCCATCATGGGTCAGTGATGGGGGAGAGTTATCATAAGACAGGGAAGCAGACCTTCCCTTCCTGTCAATGAAATGACACTCATCCTGGTTGGGATGCCAACCCAGCCTTGCCCTTTCATTATGGCTTCCTGCCCTGGCAAGGAACCCGCTTCTTTCCTTGTTGGGATGCCAATCCAGCCTTGTCCTTCTATTATGGCTTCCTGCCCTGGCAAGGAACCAGCTCCTTTCCTGGTTGGGATGCCAACCCAGCCTTGTTCTTCCATTAAAGCTTCCTGCCCTGGCAAGCAACTCGCTTCTTTCCTGGTTGGGATGCCAACCCAGCCTTGTCCTTCTATTATGGCTTCCTGCCCTGGCAAGGAACCCGCTTCTTTCCTGGTTGGGATGCCAACCCAGCCTTGTCCTTCCATTATGCTTCCTGCCCTGGCAAGGAACCCGCTTCTTTCCTGGTTGGGATGCCAACCCAGCCTTGTCCTTCTATTATGGCTTCCTGCCCTGGCAAGGAACCAACTTCTTTCCTGGTTGGGATGCCAACCCATCTCAGTTCTTCCGTTACAACCCAGGAGCCGTCCGTTTTAAAAACTGTCCGTTTTAGTGTTTCCAGTGTTCTCCTCCTCCTCCTCCTCTTTGCGTGCAGTCAGGTATCCATCCACACATCATGTCTCTGAGCCAGTGCTGTGTAATACATGGGCTGTTACCATGTCAGGGGGACCTATTCGGATGTGTGCCCCTGTGCTTTCTAATAGCAGCCCTGCTTCAGTCTTTGCAGTGAATCAACTCCCCTTCCCTTTATGAAAGTCTTCTGCTACTTTTTATTTCTTGTGACGCCTATTAGTTTACATGTTGCAAAAGCTCATTCCTAAATTTGCATTCTGGCCCAGTCACGGCCTACCGACCTTGATGAAGGCCCTCTACTTGCCCAGTGATAGCTCTGGGTGTTTCCATCAGCACTCCCTCTGTTAAACCAGAAGAGAAAGAGGAAGTGAATGGTTTCAAGTGTAAGTCACCATTCTGCATTTAAGGCTTTTAGCGTTTCAAATTTCCTCTTTGATTGCCTCAGATAAGGCAGATGGGTGTGGGCAGAGAGTTTTGCAGCAGTGGCAATGGCATGCCAGCGGAGTCGGTGTGTCTGTTTTAGTGATTCTGACTCGCGTGTGCTGCTGCTGCACCTCGGCAGCCCCTCCATGTTTGTTGCTTTGAGGCTTTTGGTGTTGTCTGAAAACTGTAAGGGTTAACAGGGCAAACAGCGAGGGGGGGGAACTGTTGACTTTAAAGAGAAGTTGTGGTTAAGATAAACGGGTTACTTAAATGTGCCAAGTGAAGCTGAGCAACACAGTCAAAAGACCTTGTAAGCACTGATAAAGAAATGTAAAATGGTAAACAGTCAAATGCGAAGCTTTAAAGTAGAACTGGCAGTGTGGTCTTCTCTGAGGTTCTGCCTGTGCCACATGCCAGTGTAAGTAAGACAGAGGTAGCATAAATATTGGTGAGGATAAAGCAACACAGGTTTGTGGGTATTCTGGAAACAGCTAGGATGCTGGTGGAGCAGTGAGGCAAATAAGTAAAGGACTGTGACTGTGGAGACTGGTGAGGCAGGCTAGGCGTATTTAAGAACGGCAGATCGAAAAGTTCATTTAAAGGAACACTTCACTCAAAAATGCCTTTTTTTTTAATGTATTTTTTAAAATTTTATTCATTTTATTGTAATCATTCCATTCCACGCAACTGACTTTATGATTCTGCCTTTTGTCCAAAAACAGTTTCATAAGGTTTATGACGGTAGTGTCGGAAAGTCTTTCTCCCGCGGGGTGACTGGGATCTTTTCCTGAATAAGTTAAAGCACAGCTACGTTGGGTGCGACAGGAGCGTCCACCTGCAGATGAAGTCACTTCAGTACACATGTACTATGTCAGCCTGCCTGTGTCGATCAAACACAGGAAGCTTTGCAGTTTAATTGTGACTTTACGTTGTAGGAAGATAATAAATAAATCAAGGGAAATAACATTCGATCCGACTTTCATTTACAAAGTACAGCGACAGCAACGTGCGATGGCAGCCTCCACCTGCAGCTATAGACTCTTTAGTTCAGCGAGCGACTCTCCACGCTAGTGTTTAGATCTGGACGGTGTATGTGCTCAAAAAGAAGTCTGGCTGCATTCTCGCACCATTGCTCGCGTACTAATATATACAATATATTTTTTAGCCTGTACAGCTATAGGTAATACTTAATTTCCTGATAAACAAGGCTTGAACTGGAAGAAGTTTTTGCACTTTCTGCTGTAGTAGGAGGATGGGTTAGTAGGCTGCTTGCTGCTTGGGCTTATCGACACATTTACAAGACAAAAGACGCTGACGGAGGGGTGCGAGTGGATTTAAGGTGGGCGGATTTACGAGTTTTTCGTAAGCTTTGTTAAATGTAGGATGTCAAAGTGTGAAGTTTGAATACGTAATGGGAGATCTGCAAATTGCAAGTACACCTTATGAGAAGGATTAAGGAGTCGCCGTGGATTCTAAGCTGTCGACTTCCCAGTGGTGTTCAGAAGCCATTAAGAAGGCTAACAGAATGTCAGGTTATATAGCGCCTTGTGTGGAGTACAAGTCACAGGAGGTTCTGCTCAGGCTTTATAACACACTGGTGAGACCTCATCTGGCCCTGTGTGCAGCTTGGGTATCAAGGCTACAAAAAGGGACATAACAGCACTAGAGAGAGTCCAGAGAAGAGCAACTAGGCTGATTAGAGGGCTACAGGGATGAGTTATGAGGAAAGATTAAAAGAGCTGAGCCTTTACAGTTTAAGCAAAAGGAGGTGATATGAGGCATGACAAAAGTGTTTAAAGTTATGAAGAGAATTAGTACAGTAGGTTAAGACCGTGACTTAAAATGATTTAATCAAGAAGTTAGTCAATCAGCTAGGGATCTGCACTGGCAATCAGAAGGTTGCCAGTTGGAATCCCGTAAATGCCGAAAGTGACTCTGCTCTGTTGGTCCCTTGAGCAAGGCCCTTAACCTGCAATTGCTGAGCGCTTTGAGCAGTGAGTAAAGCACTATATACATGCAAAGAATTATTAATTATTAAGAACACGGGACACAGTTATAAAATTTATTAGGCGTAAATTTTGAACAAACATTAAAAGTTTTTCTTCACACAGACATGTGGAATAAGTGATCAAGTAGTGTGGAAAACAGTACAACTTTAGGGACCTTCAAAACTTGACTTAATGTTATTTTAAAAGAAGTAAGTGGCTAGCACTGGCATGCTTTGTTGGGCTGATTGGCCTGGTCTTGATGAACTTTTTAAGTCACAGTCTTGACCTACTGTACTAATTCACTTCATAATTATAAACACTTTAGTCGTGCCTCCTATCATCTCCTTTTGCTTAAACTGTAGAGGCTCAGCTCTTTCAATCTTTCCTGATAACTCATCTCCTGTAGCCCTGGGATCAGCCTAGTCGCTCTTCTCTGGGCTTTTTCTAGTGCTGTTATGTCCTTTTGTAGCCTGCAGACCAAAACGGCACACAGTACTCCAGATGAGGCCTCACTAGTGTGTTATATTGGACTTGTACTCCACATATCAGGGTGCTATATAACCTAACATTCTGTTAGCCTTCTTAATGGCTTTTGAATACAGTCTGGCAGTAGTTAATAGTCTTTAGTCCAATGCAACTCCTAAATCCTTCTCATGAGGCCTACTTTCGAGTTTCAGACCTCACATAGTATATTCAAACCTCACATTTTTATTTCCTATGTAAAACAATTAAATTTCATCGACCACACATCTGCCCAAACCTGTCTGCTGTCCAAGTCCCTCTATGATGATTCAACGAATTCTCGATTAGCAGTAAACCCCATATTCTCTAAAAGAATCGCAAATCCAAGAATGGCAATCACTTTCTGTTCCCTCCGATCTTTGGAGGGATGAAAAATGATGGAAGGTGAGAGCATCCTGGGAAAGTTTTCATTTGATTAAATAATTAACCCATTTATTAAAAGTAAAATTGAAATGTAATTCTTATATCATTTAAGTCCAACATGTCTTTGAGTTGCTGCACTTATAAGTAAAACAAATATCGGAGTGCAAAGGTTTAAATGAACTAAATTGGAAAGAAAAAATTCATAAAATGGTAAATTCAAAATAGTTAAATCAAAATTTCCTTATAAATAACATTTTTGGTAAAGATGGTTTCCTGTCCTTGAATTAGCTCTCCCTGGTATGGAGTTGCTAAAACCTTCACTTTAACGTCACACGGACGCTTGGACTCTTTAGAAAAGGCAACATAAAGTTGTCCATGTCCAAATACAGGCTCAGATAGGTAAATCCCTACTCTGTCCATGGTTTGTCCTTGAGATTTGTTGATCGTCATTGCAAATGCAGCCTTAATGGAAAATTGGTGTCGTTTAAGTTTAAAAGGTAATCCCAGGTCAGAACTTGTAAGGTCAATTCTGGGAATCAAAACAGTATTGCCAGTATGGGATCCCGTAAGCAGTTGTGCGGGTTGTATTGTGCACAGCTTGAGATCTACATTGCTAAGCGAAGGTTGTATATGTGGTGGTGTGCGATTCGCGTTGGTGCCAGTTGTATTGTGACCTGAAGTTTAGTTTACAGGTTGTGTTGTGTTGTTTGGGCGCCACCTACTGGCTCTGGGAAGCTTCTGGGTTTGACTCTGAGGCGCTGTGCACAGTGTGCTTTTGGTGCTTTTGGCCTCTGACATCCGTGCATATATGCAAACATTACTAAACGAAGGTTGTATATGTGGTGGTGTGCTGCTCAAGGGCGGTTGTATTGTGACCTGAAGTTTAGTTTACAGGTTGTGTTGTGTTGTTTGGGCCACCTACTGGCTCTGGGACGCCGCTTGGTTTGACTCTGGGGCTGAGGTGCTGTGCGTGTGCGCTTTGGTGCTTCTGGCCTCTGGCATCCGTGCATATATACAGCCTTCGTTTAGTAATACAGATCTGCCAATCCACCAAGCTTCATATCGTCTGCCAACTTAATCTGCTTGTTGCTTATATTGTTGTCCAATCCAGTCTACAATTTACACTAGCATACGATGGCAAGTGTGCACCCCACGCCATCCTGAATTGAAACGAGTAACACTTAAAATCATCAACACCCCTTATTCGTCTCACCACAGTTCTTACACACAGACATTAATTACCTTTGAGGCACTGGTACACAAACAGAAAACTGGATATCCTATTTTGTTCTGCATGCACAGATTTGCGTTGTGTGATAGGACACGTCTTACTTTTAAGTGTGTTTGCAAATTTTCCAGTAAGCATTCCAGAAAACCTTTTTTTATCATTTTTCCTCAAAATTGTGAAAGAAAAATGAACTGCTTGCAAGCTCCTTGGGGTTAATGGCTGACAGAGCCGTTTTGCTATAATGGCAGGTTATTCATACAGGTGTCAGTCATAAGACAGGGTGAAGTAAGCTGACCCTGGAAAATTTCCAGTTTCTTAGGAACGCATTTATTTGACACAGGAAAGATGACCTTTCCTTCTTTAGGGTCTATCTGATCAGTGGAAAAAAAAATAAGAGCAGATGGCCCATTAGTGTACTAAACCAAAGTGCTTAAGTAAATGATATTATGTTTATTTTTAAGAAATAAGGGGAAGGGGGAGGACGATGACATTTTAAAAAGCCAATAGAAAATAATGTAACTTTGCTGTTCTGCCTTGCAACGTAGAATCCAGGTACTCATCTGTGACTGAATAAAATCTAATTGCAGGGCTCTAGAGTGCGACCAATTTGGTTGCACGCGACACTAATTTCTCAATGGTGCGACTAAAAAAAATCAAAGGTTGCACCGGTGCGACCAGCCGTTCGAGGGGGAAAAAAAACGAAACTCCGTGACTCTTAAAGTCTCCCTGTTGTTCAACAACAGTCACACATTAGGCCCATATCGTGGTCTAAACCAATCAGAGATAGTGAAGGCGGATCCCGCCCCCACTCTGATTGGCCGTGGTCCAGATATTCCTGTACGTGTGTGTACGTTTGAAAATGCATGTGATGCAGTCAGACAGAGAGGGTGAGTAGCCCATCAGGTAAACAGTGGATGTAGCCGCGATTATGAGAGAAGATGAAAAGAACGATTGACAGCTTTTTCGTTAAGAATGTTAAGTTAGGGCCTGATCCATCCGAAAATCATAACCAATGCTCTGACAGTTGAAGTTATAGCAAGCCCTGGTCCGGAGACGGCATTAGATAATGAGCCACATACGATCGAGTCCGAGCCCACTGAAATTAAAAGGGGTAAAGTGTATACATTTGAAAAGAGTGGCTTGACCAGTTTCCTGGCTAAGATACAGTAAAGCCGATAATATAATGCACTGTATTTACTGTAAAGAGTGTGGGAAGACCATGGCGGCAGTAGTGCATTTGTGACTGGTTCTAATACATTTAGAATTGAAACGCTGAAAAGCACAATGCATCTATAAAACACATTACATGCCGCGATAAATGCACTGCTCAAGTGTCCCCTCTCCCCGCTGCCTTTCAGCGGCAGGCAGCAGCAAACAGATCATCAGACGAGGCGAGATGATAATTAAGTTTAACGTTGCCTACAATACTGCAAAGAAGAACTTCCCTTCACTAAATTCAGGTCCGAAATAATTCTTATGAAGAAAAATGGCTTGAACGTAAACCCGGCGTACAGCAATGATGTCGCGTCGCCCAATTTATAGGAGTCATCGCAGATACATTGAAAAAAGACGTCTGTGCAAATTGCGAACAGTGCGTACATGGCATTCCTGATCGACGGAGACACAGATATCGCCACAAAGGAATGCGTCATTGTGTACGGTCGTATCTTTCGGAGAGGAAGACCGGTGAATATACTTATTGGACACATTGAGGTCGAGCATGCTCATGCCCAAGTCTGGAAGATTTTGATGCTAGAGAGAGTGTGGCCAGCTGGTTTAGTCAAGGCCAAAGATCAAGAAGGCCAAACTACAGGAGTTGGCCATCCGAGGGCATGTGACTGCAATGGAGGATAGTCCATAAGACATTGAGCCATGAGATGTTCAGTTTGAAGCCCTTAAAACACTTAATTTAGATTTTCATTTTAGTTAATTTATCTTGAGATTTTTAAGTTTAAATTTCAGCTCAGTAAAGCACTTTAAGCACCAACACTTTTTCAGTAAGTTACCTTTCTTTTAGAATTGTGCTTGTCCTCAAATAAAGAACTTTATATTGACCAGATTGTTAGTTAATCATTTACAAGTCAATATTGCCTATATGGACAGCGATTAAAAATCAAAAATAAATAAAGTGAACGTGTAAAACTGTGGTGTTAAATGTGATGCGGTTGAAAATTTGGGTGCACCTAACTTTTGTGCTGGTGCAGCTAAGAAAAAAAGTTAGGCGCACCAGTGCAACCAGTGCAAAAAGTTAGTCTAGAGCCCTGAATTGATTGAACTTGTCCCGTCTTCCTCGGGGTTTTTTTCTTCCACAAAATCCATGCCACTAGAGTAATTTCATCTGGTATACCACATTAACTAATTTATCGCCCATCTGCAACTTTGGCCATATGGGTGGATGGTTCCTCAGTCTACATGACTTATCGGCTCAGAGTTGCTTAAAACTTTGCACTTTAGTTTCCACTTCATTTCCAGTTCCACCTCCTGACTCTTGTTGTTTTTTTTGTTTTTTTTCCCAGGTGCTTCTCTTACGCAAGGCTCTTCAAGAGGACAACACAAGCATGTATCCATCGGAGAGCCTGGAGGCTTTAATCAAGTTCTTCAAAAGTCACCTGAAGATGAGAAAGAAGTGTCTCTTGTTGATCTTCTGTATACTTCTCACGTTTGTTGTGTATTTGTTGTTTTTGCCACCCTTCTTCCCTCCCTTCTTTTTCCGGACAATTCAGCAAGGTATAAACAGACCCCTGTTCTTCCCCGAGCGAAATCCCATCATCCCCATCACTGGCACGAAAGCTTTTATCTTTTCGGCCTTTTTGGACGATAGGACCTTTCTCCAGGTGTCTCCTGTAATTCGGATTATTGGAATTGGTGCCTCGGATCAGGAAGAAGGCCGCTACTGCCATGTTAAGTGTGAGAGCAGCACCGTCTCCACTCGAGCCCTGACCTCCGACTTTGGCAAAAAGGCCTCCAAGGGGGTGTACTGCGTGTTGTGTAGAAACCCATGTGTCTCGTCTGTTCCGATAAGTGTGGCTGTGAGTGCGGAACGTAACCACAGTGCCTCAGATGTGTTTGTGAGAATTCATAATGCCAAAGAAAGCCAACTCAGTGAGCCTCGGCACACATTCACCGTATGCGTTAGCACGATGCTCGACAACTACAACAATGCCCTGCAGCTTATCCAATTGATCGAAATGTATCGACTGCTGGGGGCGGACAAGGTGTTCATGTACAAAATAAGCTGCTCGGACTTGGTGCTGCGGGTGCTCAATTACTACGCCAGGAATGGATTTGTCGAAGTCATTAGCTGGAATATGGACATGCTGCATAATATTTCCATGGACTTCAAACCTGGTATCCGAGAAGAGATGCATCATCATATTCAGAATGTCTTTACAAACGATTGTGTCTACAGGAATATGTACACGAGCAGGTACCTCATCCTCAACGGGCCTGAGGAAGTCCTTATCCCTCACGAGCACAAAACATGGATTAATCTGCTGGAGGCTCTGACACAGAAGTATGTTGGAGCCAGCGTGTTTTTATTTGACCAGCGCATATTCCCAGCTATTGCTCACCACCCAGACAGCCTTGATTCTCCTAAGGAGTGTCCACAAGTGCCAGGAGTGAATATTTTGAACTCCCACTACAAGTTGGGGAAAGCGGCAGTTGTCAAGAAGGTGGTAGTCGACCCCAAGGTGGTCATTGGTTACACCTCCAAACAGTTTGTGCTGGAGCACCAAGGCAAGGAGGCCAACATCCCGAGTGAAGTGGCCGAGATGCGCCTCTATTCTGACCCTGTTACATCTGAGATTGAGGACGTGCGTCTTCAAAAAGACGGCCGGCTGCAAATCTATCGGGCTGACCTAGAAGAGAAGATGAAAAAGGTCTGCAGGTCAGTATCCACTAGCGAGAGCCCATCAGCCTTTATTTTTATATACCAAATTGCAGCACTACAAAGTGATTTTTATGAGGCTAACAAAATTAAAATACAAATTGACAACTAAAATAAACACACAGATATCATTGTTCTATTCTTGGTCAATTCTGTGCATTTTTGACCACAGAGTATTTTGTTTTTCAAGTTCTGTACTTGGTATCAGGAGCGGACTGAGTCTCAAAACCAGCCCGAGCCTCCTTCAACGAGTGAGGTGACGAGGTCGACCCACTCGGCCCGTTATTCATTGTAATTTTCTTAAAATGTGTGGAGAGTACGCGGCTCGCTACTTGCTATGAGCCTATGGAATCTTAGAAGGAAGCGCACAGGAAATATCCACACAGAAAAAAGGATGTGGGTGCAGCAGAGGATTTTGTGCCCACTTTTTAAAGAGGTTTCCTCTGACGAGGCCCAGCGAGACTTTAACTCTGTGTTAGAATGTTATGGCTATTCTGGCATTTTAGTCATTTTTTTTTAAAAACGTACAAGTAGAAGATGGCTGCTGCGTATCCTTATTTGTGCTTCTGTGGGAGTTGTATTGTGGGGGTTAGGCATTGATTTACTGATTTGGGTTTGTTGAGCACTGAAATCTCCATCACTTGTGGTGCTTCATTATCAGCTCTCTTAACGACACTCGTTCTGATGGGGTGGGACACTCCAGTTACTTCAAATGCATATTTTTCTGGTCATATTTTCATAATTACAGCTGCAGATTATTTCAACATTACATCAACTCCGACGCTATCACCGTAATGATGAACAGCAGGCAGCTATATTTTACACACCAGTGTCACCTGCTGGCTCAGAGCAAATAATACAGTCTTACACCCTTTTGACCAGTCTGGCCCAAATTCTGCATAGTTGCTTTCTAGGACCATAAGGACCGGATCGACCTCTTTAGAACCCACAATGTGAATCCTTATGTTTACGATTAATTATTAGAACAATTAGAACATTAGAACAATCTAGATGAGAACAGGCCATTCAGCACAACAAAGTCGAGCTTTGAAAGTCCTTAAAGTCTTACTGTCTACCACACTTCTTGGTCGCTTATTCCAACTGTCGTTCTTTGTGTAAAGAAAAACTTCCTAATGTTTGTGCGAAATTTACCCTTAACAAGTTTTCAGCTGTGTCCCCGTGTTCTTGATGAGCTCTTTTTAAAGTCACAGTTTCGATCCACTGGACTAATTCCCTTCATAATTTTAAACACTTCAGTCATTTCTCCTTTTAATCTTCTTTTGCTTAAACTGTAAAGGCTCAGCTCTTTTAATCTTTCCTCATCACTCATCCCCTGTAGCCCTGAATCAGCCTAGTCGCTCTTCTCTGGACCTTCTCTAGTGCTGTTATGTCCTTTTTGTAGCCTGGAGACCAAGACTGCACACAGGACTCCAGATGAGGCCTCACCAGTGTGTTATAAAGACTGAGCAGAACCTCCTGTGACTCATACTGCACACATCAAGGCGCTATATAACCTGACATTCTGTTTGCCTTCTTAATGGCTTCTGAACACTGTCAAGACTCCTAAAGCCTTCTCCTAAGCTAAGGCGTACTCTTGATTTTCCAACCACCCATTGCGTATTCAAACCTCACATTTTCACTCCCTAGGTGTAATATTTTACATTTACTGACATTAAGTTTCATCTGCCACAAATCTACCCAAGCCTATCTGCTATCCACATCCTTCTGTAATGATATAATGGATTCCAAATTATCTGATAATCCACCTATGTTGGCATCACCTGCAAACTTAACCAGCTTGTTACTTATACAGTGGTACCTTGGTATACGTCTGCTTTGGAACAAGTCCAACTTGGTATACGTCCTGTTTGGACGCGAAAAAGGTTGCTTGATATACGGCCTTTAGGCCTTGTTCACACGGGCGTTAAAATCGAGCGGTTTTTGCGTTAAGAAGTCCGGTGGCGGATCAGCGCCGAGTGTTTTCTACACGTAGGAGTCAATGAGAGTGTTCACACGGGCTTTGGTGACGTCGCGTTTGTCCGGCTCTTGGCGTTTATACGGCATCAAAAAAACGTTGCATGCAGCTTTTTCTTGGCGTTCAAAACCCAACGAACGCAAGGAAACCGCTTCTAGTTCGTTTTTGCGCGTTTATTTTACGCTTCGGAGGAGTGGGGGACGGGGTGGGGGGGACTTATTTCAGTGCATAACACCGGTGTAAGCGCACACTCGACTACTGTTTCCTTACCTCAAAGTGACAAGTAGTCTCTCTTCGGGGCTAACACCAAGTCGCAAATTGGTTGATCGGCGTGCAATGTGGCATTGCACCAGCTGCAGCAGACAATCAAAAGTGGAAACCGACATCCGACAGTAATTAAAAAACTTGCGCGGAAATTTTCGCGTTTCTTCATAAAGCACAAAAAAACTTCCTTTAACCCGACGTTGTGCAGTCAGAGGATGAACCCAGTAGCGGGCGATTTTTTCTCTCCCTACGTCGCCATATTACGAGTATTTTTAAAACAAGAAGATTAATATCTAACATAGCAAAATGGTCCATATTGAAAGTAGGCACCTCAAATAAAACGACAAGGGCTTTCATATCCAGTTCCCAACACTGCCTCCACAGGTTAACACACAAGCTACAATTTGGGCTGCAGGCTGGCGTTAGACAGAGACAAGCGAACGCCGGTGTAGAAGTCAATCGATCGCCACCACAAAATGCAACATAAATGTCTAGGACGTTCAGAGCAAGTTCGTTTATCCAAAAACTTAACGCCCGTGTGAACAAGGCCTTAGAATACAACTCACATGCTAGAACACAGCACGCTACCCATGTTCACCTCTCTCGAGACAAAGCCACGACTGCCCACGAGCGTCAGTACGGCAGTTGCTAGCATTCAGTGAACAACCCGCACTATAACTCTATGTGAATTTTCAGGTGATTTTGTGTTTTTCCACATAAATTTGAATTGATTGTTGAAAAGTATAAAGGTGGCATGCATATCCGGGACATGGCTGCTGCATACCGTATGCCGAGAACGACGGTATCTACGATTGTGAAAAACAAAGACGTTATTAAAAAGTAAAGTGAGGTTACATTTTCATTTATTTCATCTAATTGCTTTTGTATTTATGTATTTTAGTATTAAGCAGTGTTTAAATTATTTTATATAACCCCAGCAATATATAATATGCCAATAACAATAGGATTTTTTTTTCATGGGAACGGATTAATCATTTTCCCTTTATTTCTTCTGGGAAAAATTCATTTGGTATGCGTCCTGTTTGGTATAAGTCAAAGGATCTGGAACGGATTAAGGATGTATACCGAGGTATCATTGTATTCCTATCTAAATCATTTATATATACCATTTTTACTCATGTACCACACGCCCTCATGTAAGACACTCACCCTAATTTTTACAAAGAAAATCACAAAAATTGTTTTGCCCCATGTATGACGCATGTTGTGATTGTATAGGAAGTGTTTAGGGCACGTTTTCTGCAAAATCCCCTTCTGTTTTTGTTGCTTGACGAAAGTTTTTCTTTCTTCTGTCGCCAATCTCGAACACATGACTCTGGAACACCGTACTTGCAACCTGCTGCCCGATTTTCTATCCTCTCTGCTTCCGAAATCACTTTTAGTTTCTCTCCCGCCGTGAAGGAGCATAAATGCTTGCTATTATCCATGCTGAATGACAACGCCAAACTGATTCAAAACAAGAGCGAGAGAGAAAGAGCAAGAGGGAGGGAGAGAGAGAGAGAGAGAGCACAACGAGTGAGAGAGAGAGAGCGTGAGAGAGAGAGAGCGTGAGTGAGTGAGAGAGAGAGAGCGTGAGTGAGTGAGAGAGAGAGAGCGTGAGTGAGTAAGAGAGAGAGAGAGCGTGAGTGAGAGAGAGCGTGAGCGAATGAGAGAGAGAGAGAGCGTGCAACGAGTGAGAGAGAGAGAGCGTGAGAGAGAGAGCACAAGCGAGTGAGAGAGAGAGAGAGCGTGAGCGAATGAGAGAGAGAGAGCGTGAGTGAGAGAGAGAGCGTGAGTGAGTAAGAGAGAGAGAGAGCGTGAGTGAGAGAGAGCGAGTGAGAGAAGAGAGAGAGAGTGTGAGCGAGTGAGAGAGAGAGAGAGCACAAGCGAGTGAGAGAGAGCGCGAGCTAGCTAGCGAGAGAGAGAGAGCACAAGCGAGCGAGAGAGAGAGAGAGAGAAAGCACAAGCGAGTGAGAGAGCGTGCGAGTGAGAGAGAGAGAGAGAGTGTGAGCGAGCCCAAGCAGAAGAAGTAAACATTACAGAATACATTTCCTCATGTATGATGAGCAACCTGATTTTCAAATGCTAATTTTCAGGAAAAAATGTGCGCGTGGTACACGCATAAATATGGTATTAAAAATATCAGCCGCCTCAGCACTGCCCCCTGCTGGTCTACAACACTCTTAACATCGGCCAATTCTGATGAGGTTCCTCGTACCATCACCCTCTGCTTTCTGTGTCTGAGCCAGATGATTGCAGATTTGGCTGATAAATTCATTGCAGTACTTGAAGACCCTCCTACTCACCAGGCTTCATTCCATGTGAATTTTTTCTTTTCCCTAAAGCAGAGCTAGGCAATCCATTAGACAACATCTATGAAGGTTAAAGGGCACACACTCCGGACACAGATTGGGACTCCCCAAAACCACAGACTGGTTGTTGAAAACTAATGCCGAATGGGCGCTGTTACACTCTGAGTGTGATTTATGAAGGTAAAAGTGTGCTCACTATGTACACCAAGAGGCATGTGCTCCTTAAAGTCTGTGGTACACAAAGAGACACGCTCTGGACAAAAAGCAGGGGTACTCACACAGGTTGTCAATGTCTAATAAAATGGACTAATGAACAATGAGGGGTGACGTCCATCCACCCCACATAGGCCTTGAGCCTGGACTGCCCTAAAATCAAGTCAGCACTCAAGGGATTCTGTTTCAAGTCAGTTATTGACATGAAGAGGAAAGACACTGAGCACTTGTTCATCTGGTCCAGCAGATAGCAAGCCAGGGGGCCTTGATGGATAAACTTTATGTTGCTTAAAAGACCCCCTTTAAATATACAAATGGCATGTTGTGAATGCAGAGAACACTTTGCAAGGCTTAAAAGTAAACAGAGCCTGGGGCAAGGGAAAAAACATTTTTTGTAAAACCAGAATATACTTTGCATTCAAAGACAACAGTGTGCTAGTAATAAAAGCAAACTGCCGCAAGCTGCATGTGGTGTTTGTCGCTGACGTTTAACAATACACACCCAGTCCATCTGAGGTTAAAAGAAATGTCAGCTGTGTCCACGAAATCACGAGCAGTAAAGTTCACTTTCGAATGTAACAAGTGTGCCATCACACCCAAATGAAAGACATGAAAGGATCTGCCATTAAGCGAGTTGTTAAAGAAGAACCACAGGAGATGTCAATTTCAGTTAATGCACCAGACGGCAGTGACTCGACTCTGGCTGCAGCGTTTTAATGCGTTCCGCTTCTCTAGACGCTGTCATATCAAAATGACAGCAAGATGTATGCATGAATTCTTAAGCTTGTCGTAACTTGCCTTACTGAGCTCTTGACTTTCTATTTTCACCTTTCGTCGAGACTTTTGTTTGGTTTCTTCTTCTTCTTCTCTTGCTGTCTTTCCATTGTTATTTTACATTTTTGCCTAATACAGTTAGGCCCATAAATATTTGGAAAGAGACAACTTTTTTTTCTCATTTTGGTTCTGTACATCACCACAATGAATTTTAAATGAAACAACTCCGATGCAGTGGAAGTGCTGACTTTCAGCTTTAATTCAGTGGGTTGAACAAAACGATTGATAAAAATGTGAGGCAACTAAAGCATTTTATTAACACAATCCCTTCATTTCAGGGCCTCAAAAGTAATTGGACAAATGAAATAACTGGAAATAAAATGTTCATTTCTAACACTTGGTTGAAAACCAATGCCAGCCTGAAAGTCTTGAACTCCTGGACATCACCAGCTGCTGGGTTTCCTCCTTTTTAATGCTCTGCCAGGCCTTTACTTTCAGTTGCTGTTTGTTTGTGGGCCTTTGTGTCCCAAGTTTAGTCTTCAACAAGTGAAATTCACGCTCAGTTGGGTGAAGATCAGGTGACTGACTTCTTTGCTTTAATAAACTCCTGCGTTGCTTTGGCTGTATGTTTTGGGTCATTGTCCATCTGTATCATGAATCAATTTGACGTCATTTAGCTGGATTTGAGCAGACAGTATGTCTCCGAACACCTCAGAATTCATTCGGCTGCTTCTGTCCTGTGTCACATCCTCAATAAACACGAGTGTCCCAGTGCCACTGGCAGCCATCACACTGCCTGACTCCAGCGTGTTTCACAGATGATGTGCTGTGCTTTGGACAATGAGCTGTTCCACGCCTTCTCCGTCCTTTTTTCTTGCCATCATTCTGGTAGAGGTTGATCTCGGTTTCATCTGTCCAAAGAATGTTTTTGTGCTTTGAAGTACTCCCCACACCGTCCCGAGTCGAGGTCAGCAGCGCACCATCCCCACCATATACATTGTGGACACTGCACTGCTTGCCCCTCCTGAGACGCCGGACGGTGGACCAGACTCTCCTCGAAGCCGTCCGAAAGTCGTTCTCCATGCCCTCCCCAAACTCCTCCCACACCCGAGTTTTTTCCCTCAGCAACCACCGAAGCCACATTCCGCTTGGCCTGCCGGTACCTATCAGCTGCCTCCAGAGTCCCACAGGACAAAAGGCTCCGGTAGGCCAATGTATAGAAGGGACTTAGTTTAGGCGCTTTTCCACTGCATAGTACGGCACGGCACGGTTCAGTACAGCTCACCTTGGTTCGGCTCGGTTTGAGTTTCGACTGCAGTTTAGTACCGCTTTAGAGTGGGCGGGATGATTCACGTGTCGTTAGAGTTGCCCGCCTCTACTGCCGTGACACCGTGGAACCTTTACAACAACACGCAGACAACGACAACACTTTAGCTCGACGCGCAAGGGTAAGCATCTAAAAACAGCACATCACTAGCTAACTTTTATCACTGTTGCAAAGCATAAAATGAACTTAACTGCCAGTGTAACATTAAAATGCTGATTCTGTATATTACAGATCTTCCACATTTTGCAAAAAGTCTCCGCAACAGACCATCTGTTTGGACATTTAACCGTGCTTCAGAGTGGTGGGATGTGATTGTTCCCGGTTTTACAAACACTCGGTGGCTGGAGAACTTTCGAATGTCTGAAGAAACATTCATCCACTTATGCAACAAACTGCGTCCAGCGATGGAGAGACGGGACACCAACTTCCGCGTGTGTGTACCTTTAAAGAAAAGAATAGCCAGTGACGCAGTAATTTTCTCCGGCCAATCAGTGACCAGCAGAGTTTACACGTCACGTTTTGGTAACGGTTCGGCGTGCTTGGAACCTCGGCTGAGGTGGTACTAAAAAAAGGACCAGGTACTGTTCCCAGTGGAAAACCCCCCAAAAGTGAGCTGAACTGAACCGTGTCGTGCCGTACTATACAGTGGAAAAGCGCCATTTGATGTGTGCGCGTTAAAATGGTTGTATTGACATGAGATATCATTGTTGTAGTCTCCTAATGAAGATGAAAAAATGACATATAGATGACATACGGTTTTGAAGAAGAATAAGCGTTGCATGAAAGCGTCACTATTGCTAATCAGCTAATAGGGCCCTATGGAATCCATTTTATTTTTTCACAAATTCCGTTTCATTTTTTTTTTCATTTTTTAATTATTATTGATTTTTAAAGTTTGTCCTGATTCATTACTATGTGGACGAAGCCGCATGGGATGGCTAGTCTTATTATATAAACAGAGTACATAAAGAGTCTTTACCTACCTGCCTGCCTGCCCTTAATCTCTACAAGCCAAATGGAGACGAATCCTTTCACTTGTTAGAGCTTTTTCAGGATTTAGTGTTAAGCTGTTCATAATAATACACATATGTATTCATTTCCAAAGGGTTCTTTTTCTTGTCTCTGTTATTTGTTTTACTTCCACCTTTTCAAATTCTTTTAGCATGTTTTATGTCTTATGGGTTTTTCCTCATTCCAAAGTCGGTACCATCAGAATGTACTATCTTAAGGTATTTGCATAACACCGCCTCTATGCACATGGCCCCAGCCATCATTTCCAGCTTTAAGTGGGTCACCCTCCGGCTCATTTGTATAATATTAAAAAAACAAAGCATGGCTGAGCTCAATTTTGGACCCCATCGAGGATTTCCTAATGTAACAGCAGTTTAAATGACAACAAATGGCCATCTTGAGTTGACTTAGGGCGGATCAAAGAGTTGTTTGTTGTTGCTGCTGCTGTTTTGTTCACACCAAGGTGACTTACAGAATGAAAAGCCAACATACATAATGTATGCGTTTTAGCAAGACCGCGCCAGTTTAGCACACTGTTGACAAGACAAACTTGGCAGAAGAGCAAGAAATTTATTACTGCAGTGCCCAGACTAGAGGAGAAAATGCTAATGCAACCATAAACGGAACGTGTTAGCATATCAGCAAAGACACTATGACATTATAGTCCACCCAAAAATAAAAAAACTATTAAAACGGAAACATTTTATAGTAGACTTAACATAAAATATAAATCAGCCGTACCACATGCACTTGGAAGAAGAGGTAGCCAACCTGAAGCTAAGCATGTTTGGGCCCAGCCAGTACTTGAAGGGGAGACCATCTGGTAAAAGCTTGGGTTGCAGTTGGAAGAGGTGTTGGAGTGGCCAACAGGGGGCGCTCACCCTGTGGTCTGAATGTGGACCCAAATGCAGTGCAGTGACAGGGGCACCACTGTGCTGTACACAAGTGGGAAGAGTTAAACATATCGTATGTGTTCTTTAACAGGCCTTACTAATCAACGATCATTACAGCACATCGAATGGGAGCAGATGACGGGTAAAGCCGATACGTCTGATCCAGACTTTGAAATGCTGGCCGAATTCAGGAGGGAGCTGCGCCATCCTGTTCGTGTTTATTTTGAAATTCGGTCCTGAACTTGTAATGGCAGGTTCCTTTCGTAGACATAACAAGCTTGACCTGCTGCCTTCAAATGTACAGTACATCTGGACAGGTCTGACTATCTTACTGCCACCTACAAGCCTGTAATTAGCAGCGGCAGCTCTTCAGAAGTCCTTACGTGTGTTTGGTGGTTGTAGTGTTCACGGATGCCATGCACTTCTGCTCATTTTATTCACATTTTACTAATTCTGAATTGCTAAGATTCATACTTCAACCAAAGTGCCAGTAAGTTAGATTTCACAAGAAAATTAAGGACCAGCACAGGCCTAATTACAGGTAGGTGAAGTAGTTGGAGCATTTTTCTTTCTAGCTTCTCATTTTTTACATTGTGGACCTGTACAGCTTTATTGTTTCGGTGTGCGAACCTGTGACTGACTTGTGTGTTGCCCGACTGTGCGAGAGAGGAGTTTGCAGCTCCATTTCTCCCGCACCTTTGTTGGTGCTGTGACATGTGATGCCTGCCAGCGGGGTCAGGAGGAGTCACCTGTTCTGTTTATGTTTGATCAGAGGAGTTCCTTGAATTACAGTTGTGCTTGAAAGTTTGTGAACCCTTTAGAAGTTTCTATATTTCTGCATAAATTTGACGTAAAACATCATCAGATTTTCACTCAAGTCCTAAAAGTAGATAAAGAGAAACCAGTTAAACAAATGAGACAAAAATATTATACTTGGTAATTTACAGTATTTATTGAGGAAAATGATTGAATATTCCATATTTGTGAGTGGCAAACCTCACGGATGATCAGTTAGTTTGAAGGTGAGGTGTCAGGTGTTTTCAATCAATGGGATGCCAATCAGGTGTGAGTGGGCACCCTGTGTTATTAAAGAACAGATCTATCAAAGTCTGCTCTTCACAACACATGTTTATGGAAGTGTATCATGCCACGAACAAAGGAGATTTCTGAGGACCTCACAAAAAGAGTTGTTGATGCTCATCAGGCTGGAAAAGGTTAGAAAACCATCTCTAAAGAGTTTGGACTCCACCAATCCACAGTTTCACAGATTGAGTACAAATGGAGGAAATTCAAGACCATTGTTACCCTCCCTAGGAGTGGTCAACCAACAAAGATCAGTCCAAGAGCATGGCACACATGTAATAGTCGGCGAGGTCACAAAGGACCCCAGGGTAACTTCTAAGCACCTGAAGGCCTCTCTCACATTGGCTAATGGTCATGTTCATGAGTCCACCATCAGGAGAACACTGAACAACAATGGTGTGCATGGCAGGGTTGCAAGGAGAAAACCACTGCTCTCCAAGAAAACATTGCTGCTCGTCTGCAGTTTGCTAAAGATCACGTGGACAAACCAGAAGGCTACTGGAAGAATATTTTGTGGACGGATGAGACCAAAATAGAACTTTTTGGTTTAATTGAAAAGCGTTATGTTTGGAGAAAGGAAAACACTGCATTCCAGGATAAGAACCTCATCCCATCTGTGAAATATGGTGCTGGTAGTATCATGGTTTGGGCCTGGTGTGCTGCATCTGGGCCAGGAGGGCTTATCTTCATTGATGGAACAATGAATTCTGAATGATATCAGAGGATTCTAAAGGAAAATGTCAGGCCATCTGTCCATGAACTGAATCTCAAGAGAAGGTGGGTCATGCAGCAAGACAACGACCCTAAGCACACAAGTCGTTCTACCAAAGAATGGTTAAAGAAGAATAAATTGAATGTTCTGGAATGGCCAAGTCAAAGTTCTGACCTTAATCCAATCAAAATGTTGTGGAAGGACCTGAAGAGAGCAGTTCATGTGAGGAAACCCGCCAACATCCCAGAGTTGAAGCTGTTCTGTACGGAGGAATGGGTGAAAATTCCTCCAAGCCGGTGTGCAGGAATGAGCAAAAGTTACCAGAAACGTTTAGTTGAGTTATTGGGGGGTCACAGCAGATACTGAAAGCAAAGGTTCACATACTTTTTGCCACTCACAAATATGGAATATTTGATTATTTTCCTTAATAAATAAATGACCAAGTATAATTTTTTTTTCTCATTTGTTTAACTGGTTTTTCTTTTTCTACTTTTAGGACTTGAGTGAAAATCTGATGATGTTGTAGCTCAAGATTTATGCAGAAATATAGAAAATTGTAAAGGGTTCACAAACTTTCAAGCACAACTGTACCTCAGGTGAAGGTTTCAGAGCTCTTTGCCAACATTAGTGGACACGGAGAATAACAAGTCACGTGCCCTCCGAGGATACAATGAGCCATGAAGACAGCATAGGGCGTGGAGATAGGGGTTCTTAATGATTCTCCCCAGTGGGCAATTATCTCGCAGTTACCTAGAAACGCCCTCATCCAACATGCACTCGTGTGGAAAAAATGGCTAAACTTTTGCATTCTTTTTCATTTATCGCACACGAATCCTCGACATTTCGGTTTGATAGGGTGGGCTTGTGGAGTAGTTTTGCCTGCATTGTTTGTTTCATCTTCCTGAAGCTTCCTTTCGTATTTGTGTAAATGTCCTAATGCGAGAATGCTAACAGCTGCTTTTTATTTTCTTTTTGTCTGTTGGAGTTCAGTGGGGTGAGGCTCTCCTTCTGTTTGTGTGTTTGGTTTTTTTTTTTTTTCTTTTTTTCCCTATAAGTGACATTAGGACACATTTGATGACACATTGAAGATTGTGTGACCTTCTAAAAGGCCAACTGGCCATACATCTGGGGAAGCCTCTGGACCGTCTTTTCGTTTGTTCCTGTCCTTTTCTTTATTGATTTTATTAAAATAAAGTAACGGTCCATAAAATCAAGTCAAGCTAACAAAACTAAATTCAATTCAAACCCCACCCAAGACAAAAAGAGAAAAGGCCAACAACCAGAGTAAAACGTCAAAAGTAGAAAAGAGGGAAGAAAATCCTTTTCCGCAAATAGAAATGCTTATTCTAAAATGTTACGGATTAGATCCTGCCAGGTTTTAAAAAAACTGAACATATCCTTTAAGTGAGAATTTGATTTTTCCCAGTTTCATATCCTCTTGTTTAATATGCTACTATGGCTGTTTGTTTGTCTGTTTTAAATCACCTGTAGCTCGCAAACCGCTTCAGGCTGACCTGAAATTTGGTACACATATACTACGTGACGTCTACTATCCGCTTTTGAGGTGATGATTTTTATTACTCTTTTTATTTTTATTTTATAATAGAATCAACTCTCGGCAGTGCGCAGTAGGGCAGCCGTGCGGCGCATGCGTACGTGCATCAGTCTCATTCCCTACCACCTTCGTGGCCATTTCCCCCATCTCTTCATATCTTTAATCATTCTTGAGGCAGATTGTGGTGCTTAAGTGAAAAATTAAGAAAAAACGTAATAAGTAATTGCAGCACATAAACCAACTTAATCAGTTTTAACGCGAAAAGATGCCGACAAAAGAAGAGAAGCAGCGGGCCGCTAGGGTGGAGAAAAGAAGAGCCTCTCAGGAAGCAGCGAGCACATCAACCTCTGAGCAAACGAATGCTAAACATACAGAAAAAGAGGAGGAAAACTAGGAGTGCTCAAGTCAAGTGGATTCACTGCACGTTATCGTGCAGTACGCCGTTACTGGTAATATATAACATCCGTTATCCTCTGACTTAAAAGAGGTGCGCTATACGTCTACGTGCTAATAGTGAAGTAAAGACGATCACAGTTTGTTTGGCCTTCTCCACTTTAAGCCCCTCTGGGAGTCCACCAAACACAGCTGTTAATGGATTAGGAGGGATTGTGACACCAAGGCCGTCTGATAGGCATTTAAAGATATTGGTCCAGAATGATGTTAATTTAGAGCAGGCCCAAAACATGTGATCCAGTGAGGCTGGAGCTCGATTGCAACGTTCATAGGTTCGATCTTGTCCTGGAAACTTTTTGGACAATTTTAAATGAGACAGATGTGCTTGACAACAGTTATTAAGGTGAATAATTGTATGCTTTGTGAATTTCCCCTTGGGATTAATAAAGTATCTATCTATCTATCTATCTATCTATCTATCTATCTATCTATCTATCTATCTATCTATCTATCTATCTATCTGGAGCTCGAGTGAATTCTGTGCATGAAATTAAAGAACAGAAGACATAAACAATGGCAAATAAAAAAAAAATAAGTCAAGGAATCATTATATCATTATATTATCTGTATGAAATTGTACTGAAATATTTGATTCATTAAAGTAGCCTGCACCTTTTGCTGATATAACAGCCAATTTCCCCTTGGGATTAATAAAGTATCTATCTATCTATCTATCTATCTATCTATCTATCTATCTATCTATCTATCTATCTATCTATCTATCTATCTATCTATCTATCTATCTATCTATCTATCTATCTATCTATCTATCTATCTATCTATCTATCTATCTATCTATCTATCTATCTATCTATCTATCTATCTATCTATCTATCTATCTATCTATCTATCTGGAGCTCGAGTGAATTCTGTGCATAGCTGCCTTCCACTCCTTTTCTGAAATGTTGAGTAAGAGATCATTTTCCCACTTTTACTCTGGGACCTTTGAAAGGAAGGGACTTTAAAAAAACATTTTTTTTATATATATTATAGAAATTCTGTCTGAGGCTTCAAGACTGATCAATATTTATTCTGGAATAGATGGGAGGTGAGAGGTGAGGAAAATTGGGCAGATTCCATTTAGCAAAGTTTTTAATATGGAAATAGAATGGAAAAACTGTGTTGATGGGAAGCTAAATTTAGAGTGTAATAGTTTGTAGGATGCAAAGACATTATCGATGTACAAATCTTTAAATGATTTAATCCCGCATGTTTTTTAAACATTCAAAACAGTGTAAGCTTGATAGGGTGAAAAAAGGTGGTTATTATGTGAAGGTGCAACAGATAAAAGCTTCTCCATCTTGAAGTGCTTCCTAGATTGATTCCATATTCTGAGTGAATGAAGCACAATTGTGCTGTTAGCATATTGACAATAACTTATATTTACTTCGGTACAATGTTAGGAATATAAAGATGTACTGCAGGATTTTATTTCTATTGTGGACCAAGCTTGTGTGTGTTGGTGTCAATATCCAGGTTTTTATAACTTGTATACAGTCAACCCTCGTTTATCGCGGTTAATCTCTGCCACGATAAAAGAATTTCCGCGAAGTAGGATTCTTTATTTATAAATCGAATATTTTCGCAGTTGGAGCATAGAAAACCTGTTTATGACCTTCTAAATACATTTTCTAACATTATTAGAGCCCTCTAGACATGAAATAACACCCTTTAGTCAAATGTTTAGACTGTGCTCCATGACAAGACAGAGATGACAGTTCCGTCTCACAATTAAAAGAATGCAAACATAATCTTCCTCTTCAAAGGAGTGTGCGTCAGGAGCAGAGAATGTCAGAGAGTGAGAGAGAGAAAGTGAGAAGCAAACAATCAAAAATCAATACGTACTGTTTGGGGTTTCAAGTATGCGAAGCACCGCGTGGGAAGCATATCGTATATCATTATCATTTATTTAATATGTAATACGTGCTCTGATTGGATAGCTTCTCAGCCATCTTGCAATAGCGTCCCTTGTATGAAATCAACTGGGCTAAGCAACTGAGGATGCATGTACCGTAAATTAAAAGAGACATTGTCCGCAGAAATCCGCGAACCAGCAAAGGATCCGTGATATATGTTTAGATATGCTTACATTTAAAATATGCAATAGAGTGAAGCTGCGAAAGTCGAAGCGCGATATAGCGAGGGATCCCTGTATTTGCCTCCTAAGAAAAAAAGTAAAAGTTCGGCAGTGCCATGTATCTTCTGCTTTAGTTTGTTGTAGGGTTGCCTTTTGGATGCGTGGATGTTTGAAATTCCAAATAAATGAGTTTATGACTGAATTAACAAATATTTGTTAATGTAAATGGGTATGCTTTGAAATAGAAAAAGAAGTTTAGGAAGGATATTCATCTTGACAATGTTAAATCCCCCTGCTAAAGTGAGATGGAGGGTAGACTGCCTATGCATGTCTTATTTAAGCTTTTCCATGCAGACAGCAAAGTTTTGTTGAAAAAGAGCTTTATATTTATTTGTAATGTTTACCCCTAGGTATTTAAACTGATCTGCGATAATAAAAGGGAAAGTGTCCAATCTACTGTTGTGTGCTACATGAGTTAACTGGGAAAAGCATACTTTTATTCAAATTAATTCTGATTCCAGATATCTTTTGAAAATCTGCTGTTGCTGTTAGGACTGCAGGCACAGACTTTTGTGGGTCTGATATATACAGTACCATATCATCTGCATATAGTGTTATTTTCTGTTCAAGACCGTCTCTGATAATCCCCTTTATTTCAGATGCAATTCGAAAGTGAACAGCATATGGCTCAATGGCAATTGCAAATAGCAGTGGTGACAGGGGGCATCCTTGTCTAGCACCACACTCTAGTTTGAAGTAATCAGAAAAATTGCTATTAATACAAACTGAAACTTCTGGACTTGTATACAGTAGTTTGATCCATGCATATGTTCAGGCCAAACCCAAATTTGTGCAATGTGGTGAAGTAGGTAGTCCCATTCAACCATATTAAATGCTTTTTCTACATCCAAAGATAAGGAGATCAGGGCGAGGGTCTGGGGGTCGGGGCGAGCAAGCTGTTTCCAATCTATCCTTTTTCCTCCACAATTGTAAGTGCCAACACAACAAAAGGCTTTATAGCCATAACTCCTGGCAAAAGTGGAAATTAAGGTTAAATCTGTCTTATGTAATAATGAACTACCTTAATTTAAAACTATAAAATGCCAACAAAAGTTCATCTCTATGACCAAACAGTGAACTTTGTGAAATGGAATGTCAAAGGTCTCAATCATGAATTAAAGAGGAAGAAAGCATTCTCGCACCTAACAGGTCTAAACGCCAAGACAGAATTTTTATAGGAGACCCACTTATTAAGCAAGGGTCAGTTTTGGTTGCAAAGAAATTGGACTGGACAAATATTCTACTCCAGCTATACAAAGAAAACTAGAGGTGTGTGGGAATCTTAATACATAGAACAATTTAATTTTTTGTACCCAATGTCGTATCTGATCCAGAAGGGCAATGTGTGATGGTGAAGGGTAATTTATTTAGTTGTAAAGTGATTTTCATAAATATCTACGCACCCGAAGTGGATGATAGAGACATTATTCAAAACGTGTTTGCATACATTCCTAATGTTAACACTCATAAAATTATAATGGCACTTTTAATTGTGTTTTAAATGCAGACCTGGATAGGTCTTCAGCTACAGGGGCGATAACATCTAACACTGCAAAAACAATTACACGGTTTGTTATTGATCATAACTTATCAGACCCATATACATTTCTAATGTGTTCCTGTCTAAGCTAAATTCTGAAGATGTCATTTATTTTCTCAACAGGGTTGTCTCAGGATGGATAACAAAGGTGGAGATGGAGTGGTACAAGCAGTGGTAAGTGATCTTATTCTGCTTTAAAGGCTGATACAGTAGCAGAAAGCCACATTCAATAACTGCTCCATTTGAAAGATTTTTATTTTAATTCCCAATGCATCATGGTGGTGTCATACCCAGTTTTCGGTGCCAACAATATCAGAGATCCCAAAAATGTGGACCTCCACAAATCTTTCCAAACGCCAGAAGGTTCCACGTTCATCTCTACGAACAATAATACGCAAGTATAAGCACCATGGGACCACCCAGCCATCATACCGCTCAGGAAGGATGCTCATTCTGTCTCCTAGAAGAGAACGTACTTTGGCACAAAAAGTGCAAATCAATCCCAGAGCAACAGCAATGAACCTTGTGAAGATGCTGGAGGAAACATGTAGACAAGTTATCAAACTGTTAGAAGATCTTCAAGCTGCTTGTCACTGATGATGTTTCTGATCTGTGGCCCTCCTTAGTCTTGACCTCAATTTTTCACAGAAACATGTCTGAAGTATTGAAATTCTTCGTTTTTCCGTGTTCACCATTTTCACAATTTTTTTTCATCACTCCAAGTTTTGTATGAAGAGGAGGCAAAACAACCTTTGCCGGGACGACATGTGGTTTGTGTGTCACACTTTCTTACCCAGCTTTTGGAGCAGCCAGTTCATTTTAATGTATCAAGACTCTTCAGCACGGCTGTGCCAGCCGCAAATTAAACAACGGGACTTGGGATTTGGACAGCATGGTGGCACAGTGGTAGCACTGCTGCCTCACAGTTAAGAGACCCAGGTTCGCTTCCCGGGTCCTCCCTTTGCATGTTCTCCCTGTGTCTGCGTGGGTTTCCTCCAGGTGCTCTGGTTCAGTCCAAAGACATGCAAGTTAGGTGCATTGCCGATCGTAAATTGTGCTTGGTGTGTGTACCCTGCAGTGGGCTTGTGCCCTGTGCTGGCTGGGATTGGCTCCAGCAGACCCTTGTGACCCTGTGTTAGGATATAGCGGGTTGGAAAATGACTGACTGACTTGGGATTTCCGAGCTGCAGCATCACAACTTTCAGATCAGCACCAATGTTCCAGGAGTCGATGTATACTTACAATATGAAAGGAAAACCACAAAAATAGGCGACTGTAATAAAATGGTACATGATAAGAACACTTAGAGGTGGTGTTTGTGATCAGCAGGGTAAAAATCTGTAAGGTGCATCCGAAAGTGTTCAGGAAGCAAAATGTTCATTGTCCAGTGTAGCCAGTCACGTTCATTGCATTTGTTTTGCCCATCAATGCCAAGAACACAGTGGATATTAGGACATGGAAGTAAGCAGTAGAAATGAAGTTGTGTGCTCCAGTTTATTCAGATTACTGTCAGTCCACCAGATATCCTGTGGTCCACCATTCACTTCAGATCTGGAAGTACTGTAGAAGCTGCACATGTTCTATAATAACCATACATTTCACTATCCTCTAACCTATCGAGTAGTCAACACATGGAAGTCACTAGATGTATAGTTTTTGGAGACAATATCTTTGCATCTTTTGAATTGTGGTTCAGAAAATATTAAAATATTCACACACTAAAATGTGTACCACCAATTCTGCTATGCATATAGTGCAGTGAAAAGGAATTTGCCCCTTCCTGATTCCTTCCATTTTTGCTTTATTGTTTCTGAGTGGAGGAGCTCAAGTATCTCGGGGTCTTGTTCACGAGTGAGGGAAGAATGGAGCGTGAGATCGACAGGCAGATCGGTGTGGCGTCCACAGTGATGCGGGCTCTGCATCGATCTGTCGCATTGAAAAAGGAGCTGAGCCATAAGGCAAAGCTCTCCATTTACCAGTCGATCTATGTTCCTACCCCTTACCTATGGTCATGAGCTATGGGTAGTGAATACAAGCGGCTGAAATGAGTTTCCTCCGCATGGTGTCTGGGCTTTCCCTTAAAGATAGGGTGAGAAGCTAGAGTAGAGCCGCTGCTCCTCCGCATCGAGAGGAGTCAGATGAGGTGGCTCGGGCATCTGATCAGGATGGCTCCTGGACGCCTTCCTGGTCAGGAGGCCCCGGGGAAGACCCAGGACACACTGGAGGGACAATGTCTCCCGGCTGGCCTGGGAACGCCTTGGGATTCCCCTGGAAGAAGTGACCAGGGAGAGGGAAGTCTGGGCATCTCTGCTCAAGCTGCTGACCCCGTGACCCGATCTCTGAAAAGCAGAAGAGGATGGATGGATGGATGTTTCTGATCCCCAAACAAATTTTGTATAATACAAAAGACAAACTGAGTAAACTCAACACCCAGTTTTAAACGGTGCCAGAGTGGATAACTTTATCTAAGTGGAAAATCCATTGTCAGATGCTATGGTTAAAATATCCATATTCTGAGGCACTGGGGCTCTTCGTCAATGGCATAACCTGTGCTCATCGTTGTTATGTCAGCAAACTGATAAGATTTGAAAAATGGCTGAGAGTAAACAGTAAAAGGGTCAAAACCGATAAAATCAAAAACATGAGCGTGCGTCAAAGCTGAAACAAGAGCCTGGAATCGAGATAAAAAGTCAAAATCGAGAAACCTTTACAAAGAAAGTTTTCAAAAGGGTTTTGAATCCATTCTTCAGTATTACCTCCTGGCTAATCAGTAAATGTTCCATGATTGAGTACAACCACTGTAGATTTTAATGAGGACAAACATGTGAATTTAAATGATTGGTTGTTTGAAATGACAACAATCCCAGAATGAACTCAATGCACATTATGCTTGATGATTCCTTATCTACGAATATCGAATCACGAAATCTCCCAAACTATGAGGACTTGGGACTTGAAATTTGGAATGTAGGTTACCCTCGGCCCATAGGTGCTCGCTAAGAAACGGTTTGAAAAATCTTGTGGTCCAAGCGTGTTCTGTTTGTATGTCTGTCTGATTCTCACGAGAGAATTGCTTAACGGATTGTGACAATCAAGAGTCCAAGACATCATAAAGGTTTGGGGCAGCCACCGGTATATTGTTTTTCCCAGCTGCAAAAGGGTTGAAATAAGTAGCACGATGTGCAAATAACAGAGTCCAAAACAAAACTGACTATGGGAGCTCAAGATGGAGGCTTTAAAGGCCTGTAGAGGAACTGATGTCATCAAAATGGCTGGAACCAGAAGTGACGTCAGCAAAGAGGCCGGCTTCGGAAGTGACGTCAGCAAAGGGGCCAGCTTCGGAAGTGACCTCAGCAAAGGGGCCAGCTTCGGAAGTGATGTTAGCAAAGGGGCCGGCTTCGGAAGTGATGTCAGCAAAGGGGCCGGCTTCGGAAGTGATGTCAGCAAAGGGGCCGGCTTTGGAAGTGATGTCAGCAAAGGGGCCGGCTTCAGGAGTGATGTTAGCAAAGGGGCCTGCTCTGGAAGTGATGTCTTCTGAGGCGCCGGAACCTTGCAGCATTTCCCGGGAATGATCTGTAGGGAACTGAGAAAGACTGTCAGCGCACTCTGCCACCCCCTGGTCGGATGTTTTATTACACTTACTCAGACCCTTTAGCTGCCTCCTACTCGCACGTGTGTGACAGGATTTAGATCGGGTTGTTTTCTATAATTTGCCTGAACTTTCCGGTTGATTTTGCGACTTCTCTTATGGCGCTCAGTACCAGAGTTCGCTTGCGGTATCGATGTATTTATGCAAATCCAACAGAGTGGCTGTGGGCCGAGAGCAGGGGGGCGGGGCCTTCCTCATTCACTCGCCAGCCTCTGTTCGAGTTGGTCTACATCTCACCACATGTTGGAGTGCACCTTGCCTCTGCTTAGCTAGCGATACCTGTTTATTCAACAGACCTTATCATCTAGAGATTGTTAAGGAGTAACGTTTGACGTTTTTGAGAGAACGAGAGATCAGAGCTACGTGTGTTTTAGAAGGTAGCTGCTGATTGGCAGAGTTATCACGGCCATGTGCTTTTCTCCCCACGCGAGGAATGCTCTCCCGTCAGAGCTGAACACGATCAGATAGAGTGCTAACGTCTATTGATTTTTAAAGTTTGTCCTGTTTCATTACTATGTGGGCAAAGCCACGGGGTACAGCTAGTATTGCATACATGTACATTTGACAGGTTAGTGCTGAATTAATGGGAGTGATGTGAATGAGAGATTAACAAGAGTGTTCAAGAGCAAATGAAGGATAAAGTGTGTGTGTGTATGGTGGGGATTGTTGGCTCAGGGGTGTTGTGGTCAGTTACAGTGAGGCCTGGTCCAAAGAATACCTGCTCTGTGAGCAATTGGTCCAGGTCAAATTAATTTGATCACTCGTTTTTATAGAATTACATCCATCCATCCATCCATTATCCAAGCCATTATATCCTAACTACAGGGTCACGGGGGTCTGCTGGAGCCAATCCCAGCCAACACATGGCGCAAGGCAGGAAAAAAACCCCGGGCAGGGCGCCAGCCCACCGCCAGGCGTACACACACACACACACACAAGGGACAATTTACGACCACCAATGTATCTAACCTGCATGTCTTTGGACTGGTCGAGGAAACCCACGCTGACACGGGGAGAACATGCCAACTCCACGCAGGGAGGACCCGGGAAGTGAACCCGAATCTCCTAACTGCCAGGCGCTACCACTGCGCGGTTATAGAATTACAGTTTTTAGAATTTGAAGGTACTTGAATGGGGGACAGTGATTCTTCTATGTGAGACGTCTCTAAACAGATGATTTGTTTTTTCTCCTTCCAGGACACACTGGAATGCTCCCATTATTGGTGAAGGCACTTTCAATCGTGAGGTTGTTCAGAATCACTTCACAAAAGAAAATCCCACCATTGGCCTGACAGTCTTTGCAATTGGCAAGTGAGTATTTCTAAGCTGGTTCTTAATGTAGTGTGTCCCCCGTGGGTCACCTTTAGTCACACGGAGTCATTGAGAGTTTCCAGTTGCTGACACTACAGGGTTAGTGCTATTTGTGCACCACCGTCCCTTCGTTTACTGTTATCACAAGCTGGACGTCTCCTTTTTCCTGGTGTAACCCTTTCAGATGCATATATCTAGGCTTTTGTGAAGTTTTCTTTTTTTATTCTTTTTTCTTATTTTTTTGAGATGGTATTAACACATCCTTCCCCCCTTGCCTGATTTTTTTTTTTTACCCCTCAGTTTGGCCGGCTCTATCTTACATAGTTGGGTCTGAGTTAGGGTTACGCAATATACCGATACTGAAAAAATTGCAAAAAAAAAAAAAATTTAATGATAGTGTGCCAACATTTTGATATTTTCAATACCGGAAGTAAACGTTAGGATTTCCAGTCAAATTCTCTTCCCCCTCAATCCCCATAGACACTAACCATTGTGGTTGTGGAAAAATGTCCATTTTGTTGCCTTCATAAAGTGGAACAACACGTTTATTTGTGATCAGAACTTGACTGGGGAAGCTTCCCTTGATTATAACTTCAGGCCCAAACCACCAAATTGTTTCCCATCAGGGAGGCTGGAGTAAGATAGCGTTTGCAGTTATCCATTATTTTCTTCTGAAACATTTTTGGTCCTGACTCTTAGATCCAAAAACCGATATTGATACCTAAGTCAAAAGTTTAGTAGCAGCCCAGCATTCGTCTGTGTTTGTGAGTCAGAGGCATCTCCCAGTTATCACAGCTCCACCAGAAACAGCTCCCAGTAGGGCTGTTCGATATAACGATATATATCAGATGACAATATGAAAACGTCTATCGCTGCACATTACGCTATCGTTTGTTTCGTGGTGTCGCAAAATAAACTGTTTACGGCAATATTTTTTTCATTGTTTTGATGGCCACCACGTGGATGCAGACACACTAGCATGGCTGATGAAGACGAGGCAACACCAGGTAGCTCCACACAGAAGGACCTTGTTCCTAAACGAGGGGCTACCTCTGTAGTATGGAGATGGTTTGGATTTGAAGAGTCTGACACAGACCAGAAAACGGTACTGTGCAAATTATGCTGCAAACCGATCGCTACCACAGACTCCAACACGACAAACCTCTTCTACCACCTCCAAAAAAGCACGTGAGCGAGCATGCAGAGAGTTTACAACTGAGAGGCAGGCCACGTAGGATATTACAGTTGTAAAGGTACTATTTAAACGAGCATGTTAAAAGCTTGGAAGATTAATTGCTACCAAAACAATTTGCTTAAGGCATAATTTTCCCTGCAGCGTTTGCTGTCAGCGTTAATCTTGTTAAAATTACGTTTACGCCACAACTGCATTAAACGGCAAATCTCCGTTAACAAGTTACCGGGATCGCCCGTGCTTGGGGCTGGACGGCATCAACACGTTAGCGCCGTCCAGTCCCACGCACGGGCGATCAGCTGTAACTCATTAACGGAGATTTGCCACACTACGATGTGCAAATTAACATTTTACTAGAATGTAGCCTAAAAATATTATATTTAATATTATATATTTAATATATTTTTGTCGTAAGCCTTATTGCTGCTACAGTTTGAAGTACAATGTTTACATTTGGTTTTGACAGTTAATGTTTATTTTGTTTAAAGGGTTTATTGGCCTTATATAGTTTAGTTGTTAGTGCTTTGATCCTTTTATATTTAATATATGTTGTGAGAGTTATTGCTGCTACAGTTCACATTTTGTTTATGTCAGGCATTTTATATAGCAGTATTTTATATTGGGCCTTTAGTAATTTTTTTTTGAAAAGTGTTTTATATTTGATACATTAACATTTTATGTTTACATTCTAAGTCAAACATTTGCTCAAATGTTCTAAATAAAAGAACAGAAATAATTACAAGTTGAGTACTTCTCATTTTTGATTTTTTTAATTTAAATGAAAAAAAGGAGTGGTGATTATATAAACTATTCACTGAATACAAAGAAAATGTACTATATCCTGATATCGGGATATGAAATGAAATACCGGGATATAAGATTTTGGTCATATCGCACAGCCCTAGTTCCCAGTTCAAATAAGCCCTTTCTTCTTCTTTTCTTTAAACAACCTTTTTTTTTACCAAAATATAATTTAATACCACCCACTACCTTCTCTTTGTTTTTTCTTCTTTCCTTCCTCTGCCTACACTCCAGGTGAGCTTTGTCTCACTCTGCTCCCGACTCTTAACTTACCCGACTGAGGAGGAGGATGAGCTTCTTTTAAAGCAGGACCCAGTATGTCACCAGTGTGCCTAGGAAACACGTCTGGGACAGAGAGATGAGACCCCATCCCCGCTGCGTTGGAAGGATTTTCAGGATCGGATGACGTTATCTCCCATCTTTCCGTCGGTGTGCCGGGCAATGTTCCAAGGCTTTATACTCTTTCTTGATGTGTAGGCCCCCACTTAGGTGAATCATGCCATTCCAAACAAGGCAAAAGAGGGTACAGTTTCATGCTGGCTTTGACATGCAAAAATAGTCTATAATGGGCCTCAGTTTGACTGCCCATTTCACAGATATCCCTGACTGACTTGTCTTATAATGCCTGCCTAGCAGTTCTTATAAGGTGAACCCCTGTGCTAAATCTGGCTCTGTGTCAACTGTGCATGTGAGTAGAAAAAGGCAGATTTATAAAATACAGTCATATGAAAAGGTTTGGGAACCCCTCTTAATTCTTTGGATTTTTGTTTCTCATTGGCTGAGCTTTCAAAGTAGCAACTTCCTGTTAATATCTGACATGCCTTATGGACACAGTCGTATTTCAGCAGTGACATTACGTTTATTGGATTAAGAGAAAATATGCAATATGCATCATAACAAAATTAGACAGGTGCATAAATGTTGGCAGAGATACTGTATGACATCAATACTTAGTTGAGCCTCCTTTTGCTCCTTTGAGCCTCCAGACGCTGTCCTCCTATAGCCTGTTTAGAATCTGTGTCTGGATTCTGGATGGAGGTATTTCTGACCAATTCTTCATACCAAATCTCTCCAGTTCAGTTCAATTTGATGGACAGCCTGCTTCAAATCATCCCATAGATTTTCGATGATATTCAAGTCAGGGGACTGTGACGGCCATTCCAGAACATTGTACTTCTCCCTCTGCATGAATGCCTTTGTGTTTTGGCTCATTGTCTTGTTGGAATACCCAACTCCTGTGTAACTTTAACTTTGTGACTGATGTTTGAACATTATCCTGAAGAATTTGTTGATATTGGGTTTGAATTCATCTGACCCTCGACTTTAACAAGGGCCCCAGTCCCTGAACTGGCCACACAGCCCCACAGCATGATGGGACCTCCACCACATTTGACAGGAGGTAGCAGGTGTTTTTCTTGGAATGTGATGTTCTTCTTCCGCCATGCAAGCTCTTTTTCTTCTGACCAAATAACTCAATTTTTGTCTCATCAGCCCAAAGCACTTTGTTCCAGAATGAATCTGGCTTGTCTAAATGAGCATTGGCATACAACAAGCGACTCTGTTTGTGGCGTGAGTGCAGAAAGGGCTTCTTTCTCATCACCCTGCCATACAGATGCGCTGAATTGTAGAACGATGTACAGATACGCCATCTGCAGCGAGATGTTCTTGCAGGTCTTTGGAGGTGATCTGTGGGTTGTCAGTAACCATTCTCACAATCCTGCTCATATGCCGCTCCTGTATTTTTCTTGGCCTGCCAGACCTGCTGGGTTTATCAGCAACTGTGCCTGTGGCCTTCCATTTCCTGATTCCATTCCTTACAGTTGAAACTGACAGTTTAAACCTCTGAGATGGCTTTTTGTAGCCTTCCCCTAAACCAGGAGACTCAACAATCTTTGTTTTCAGATCTTTGGAGAATTGCTTTGAGGATCCCATGCTGTCTGTCACTCTTCAGAGGAGAGTCAAAGGGAAGGAAGCACAACTTCCAATTGACCCCCTTAAATACGTTTTCTCATGATTGGACGCCCCTGTCTATGAAGTTCAAGGCTTAACGAGTTCATCCAACCAATTTGGTGTTGCAAGTCATCAGCATTGAGCAGCGACAGGCATTCAAATCAGCAAAATTACAAGGGTGCCCACATTTTTGCACAGGCAGTTTTTCACATTTGATTTAATTTCATACAACTAAATACTGCGTCACTAAAAATCTTTGTTCAGAAAACACCCCAGTACTCCGATGTTCCTAGGAAATGAAAGACATACCGCTGTTATCTTCTTTGTTGAAAGGAGAGTCAATTATTATGCAGGCCGAGAGGGGGTCCCAAACTTTTTCATATGACTGTATATGTGCACAGAGCACAGTGACATATTAAACTTATACAGTTTATTACAGCATAGTAAACCGCCAAGTTAGATATGTCCAACTGTTTTTGTGACCTTGCGGAGCTGGATGGCACCTCTAATGAGTAATGAGAAGTAGTAGACAAAGATGAGACGCCGAAGCAGGTCACCACATAGCCAGTTCCCAGAAAGAGCAAACTAATGATAGTGGGGGACTCAATTATGAGGGGATTGAGACTCCGGCTTGCTCATGGGACTGAGTCTTTGTATGGTGTGTCTTGCCTTCCTAGTATACAGGTGGGACGAGAACTTCCCTCTATAGAAAAGCATCCTTATGTGAGTTTACACATCTTACCTGCTGATGAAAACAGAGAAAGTAAAGTAATCTAAGCCTTTAAGAGACACAAAAGACCAGATTATTATACGCCGTTGCAACTCATTACGTTTGTAGCTGGCACACACATAGACCATCTATGTTCCTCTTTAAAGGAATACTCCACCCAAAAATGCTATACAGTAATCCCTCCTCGATCTTGGGGGTTGCGTTCCAGACCCCGACCCTCGATAGGTGAAAATCCGCGAAGTAGAAACCATATGTTTGTATGGTTATTTTTATATATTTTAAGCCCTTATAAACTCTCCCACACTGTTTATAAATATTCCCCGCAGAGTTATACAGCATAATCCCTTTGTATTCTCTTAGATATTAGGTAAGATTCATTGAAATTACGTATATAAACACACTGTTTATATACAGTAAAACCTAAATATTATTTTAAAGATATTGAGTGTCTCCGATATCACATGTTACAGCCATTACGATAGACAGGCCACCAGCAATAAATACGTACAATGCAACAAAATTAGTATACGGTAAATGTGTGTACAGTGACACTAAACGTACGTACATGTACTAAGTACTGCAAGTAGAAAATTAATTATGGTTACTCACCAACAATGACACGATGACTTGTCCAATAACAATGAGTTTTATTTTACTGCACAACAAAGGAGAGCGTTACAGTTCTTCCAAAGTAGCCTCTTCAGGTGATTGTGTAGCACTGCCGTTGTTCTTCTTCCTGCAGTCTTCAATCCAAATCCCTAAAGCAGATTCTATCCAGACTACTGCCTTATTACATCCACTTAGAACTTGTTTTGCACCCTGGTTAAAAGGACACTGCGGCCGTAGATCTTATATTCCTTTCCTACTTTTTAAATAAAAATAATCGTAGCCTTCAACAAATCCAAAACGTGTACCTTTTCGGCAATCGTTAACATCTTCCGTTTGCGCTTGAGCAGGGCACCTGAAGCAGTAGCAGATCGTTTTGGAGCCATAATGAAGGGCTTGACTATGCACAAAGATAAACACAAAAGAGCACAACTCTTTATACACAGCGAAACACGTTGATGCTGAATGAGCGAGACGAGACTTCCTGGTTAACACTGCATTCAGCAAGCAGGAACTTAACTGCATGCTCTGATTGGTGAGCTTCTCAGTCATCCGCCAATAGCGTCCCTTGTATGAAATCAACTGGGCAAACCAACTGAGGAAACATGTACAGGAAGTAAAAAGACACATTGTCCGCAGAACCCGCGAAGCAGCGAAAATATATTTAGTTATGCTTTCATATAAAATCCGTGATAGAGCGAAACCGGAGCTATAACGAGGGATTACTGTATATTTTTTAGCGAAAATATATTTAGTTATGCTTTCGATAGAGCGGATATAACGAGGGATTACTGTATATTTTTTAGATCTCTTATCCCAAGTTGCTTGTAGTTGTAGCCATGAAAAAATTTTCATTAATGGTTTCCAAGCAGAATGGAGAAAACAAATTTTCTGATAGAATGGGAGCCTATGGTGATCAACGCTGACCATAAGCAAACCGTATCAAGGATATCCATGAAAATAATCTCAAGTTACTCGGGTCAAGTAATCATCACTCCCTGGTGCAGTTTTACAGCTGGGAGTCCATGTTCATTTGACATTGGCTTCAACTAGACCAGTGGCTGCAGGTTTTCATTCTAACTCTTTTCCTAATCAGTAACCAGTTTTCACTGCTAATTAACTTCTTTTAATAGAGTTGAATTTGAATAGCCTTATTTTTAAGGATTCAGTCCTCTGAATGTATTCCTTTCTTCATTAAATGACAGCCAAACAGAACTGAGATGTGAAACGAGCTAACAGATGACCAGCTAAACTGGGATTTCAAACTCCAACCAATTTCAGTCCAACTAATCTCTTAATGAGAAGCCGATTCTTGCTGTTGATTAAACCTGTGATTTAATTCCATGGTTTCTTCCTGCTCTCATTCTGCCATAGCAGACATTTCCAGTTTCTAAGAACACCATCAAAATGTTTTGGTGACCTGAGAGAGATCAGCCTTACCGAGACCATCACCTCTGTTTAATTTCAGATGTTGTGTGATGGGCACAGGTGAGCTGGACATGTGGCGGCTTGTTTTGTGTCTCATTATTGTTTGGCTGCTATTTCAGGAAAAAGAGACAACTAAGAGTCAAGTTAATTTAAAACTAAGGCAAAAGAAGTTAATTAGCAGCAAAAACGGCTCACTAATGAAGAAGATAGTTAGAATGAAAACCTTCGGCCACTGTGGCCCTCCAGGACTGGAGTTCGACATCCGTGAACTAGACTAACAGCAGAGCTCTGTGCGGTGCATGTTCAAACCACCCATAATCCATCACAAATGTGTTGCATTGCATTAGCTTCTATCCGTTGCAGTTACTGCTGTAGCCATGAGGGGGCGGATCGGCACTTCAGACCCCAGACGAAGACACAATTTCACCACAACGGTCCAAGTTCAGTTAAAGTATTTTGACTTTCAACAATACCTTCTGCACAACTCTTTCTTTTGCTTTTCTCTGTTTCACTCCTCCAAGTTTGACTCCATCTCGGATGCAGTCTTGACTCTCACTGCTCACTTTTAACTCCAGACTTGGGAGTACTTCCAGTGCTCAATCTATTACCACCAGGAAGCACGTCCATGTCTGGTATGACCCCAACGGTTCTTGTTGTCATCAGTATTCTACATCTCCCCTTAGTAGTCCCCACAGAACCCTGCAGTACAGACCCCTTGGAGCACAATTCCCATGCTTACCTACGGACATCCATACTGGAGCACCAGACGGGTGCTGCAACCTGGGTGTACCTGTGGGAATGCTCTGCCCATAGCTGGCAGTTACCCTCTGTCCCAGCATTCCCAGTACACAAGCCCAATCCATGTGTCCTTCCTGCGCCCCTGTTCTAATGTGGCAGATCACTGCTCCCTAGCCCAAGTTGTTCTTCATTTCCAATGGCCTCCTGGCCAGCTAAGGGAGCAAGGACACCTCTTGGTCCTTCACACTGCATAATTTTCAAATTGCCTTTACGTTTTGATTTACCTTTGTACATTAAATCTTAATAATATATGCTAATCATTTGATAAGCCTGGGTGATTCACATTGTACTGTATGTCATAGAAATTAATGCATATGGTCTTCTAACATGAACAAGGTTCTTTGGCATACATCTTGAAATAAAAATGAGACTAAAGATGGTGATAAAACAATGTGGAATGAGGAAAAGGGTATAATGAGATGAGACATACTTGTTGTAACACATGACCCCCTTGTTGTCTATGTTTTCAGGTACCTGGATGCTTACTTGGAGAAGTTTCTCCTCACCGCTGAGATGTATTTCATGAAAGGGTACCGGGTGATTGTGTACGTGATTGTGGATGATCCCACAAGACTCCCCTACGTTGAATTTGGACTAAAACATTCATATAAAGTTTTTCGCATTCTTAAGGAGGACAGGTGGCAGGACATCAGCATGATGCGCATGAAGACCCTCTCAGATCTTCTGAAGAAGTACATCCAGTACGAGGTGGACTACGTCTTTTGCATGGATGTTGATCAGTATTTCTTGGCCCCCTACAGCGTGGAGACCTTAGGAGACCTGGTGGCGCAGGTTCAGGCTTGGTTCTTCCATGAAAACAATTACAAATTCACCTACGAAAGGCGTCCACAGTCGACGGCCTACATCGCAGATGGAATGGGAGATTACTACTACCATGCAGCCGTCTTTGGAGGCCGGCCGCTTAAGGTTTTGGAATTGGTTGACTTCTGCTTCCAAAACATCGTAGAAGACAAGAAAAAAAATATCGAGGCAATCTGGCATGACGAGAGCCACTTAAATAAATACTTTCTCTTGAACAAACCCACCAAGATCTTAAACCCAGATTACTGCTGGGATTATAATATTGCTAGAAACTCAAATGCTAAACTCGCATGGGCAACCAAGGACTATGCAAATTTAAGGCAAAAATAATGTGATGGGAGCTCTTGTGCCACACTTCTCCCTGCCTTTTTCTCGCTGTCTTTTGTTTCTTGAACCTCAGGATATGCTAATATTTGCACAAGAGGCCCGACAGAGTTCGGATCGCATCCTGTGTGCCTTACCTGGGCTTCAAAGGTGCACTCTGACACCGAGCTCCCGGTACGCTGAGAGCTCAGGTGGCACCTTCTATCCAGTGCCATTAGGAAATCTTCAGAAGTATTGATGGGCAGCAAGCATCACCATCTTTCTTTGCTTCTCACACTCAGCAGAGGCAGCTTAATATTTAAACTGCTCATGGAACATGGGAACAACAGCTTCAGCTTTAAAGTGTTGGAGGAGAAATGGGGCTGAAAATACGTACACTGGGAAGTCCACAAAAGTAGCTGCAGTAGATGGAAAAAGTCGAATGAGGGCACATAAATATTAGGGAAATACTCGCAGTGAGAAGAAGTTTGGATGTGATATCCTGACCCAAGGCGTCCTCATGCCATGGTGACCTCCGAATGTGATAACGGAGAGCTTTTGCTGTTTGTTAATGTCTTTCAAGTCCGTCAATTCTTTATTTTTTCCTCCGGTCTAAAGCACTTGACAGACTTCCGATGTCCGATTGCACTTCACATGGTGAAGTCAGAGGTGCCATTTCAAACTCTAAACGGTGGCATTGATGACCAAACTCCATCCCTGCCCTTAGGTTTATAGAGTGCCTTATGGTGGCTATTCATTTGCACTACAGCTGGTTACGAGTGGGTTTAAGGGGAGTATGGGGAGGTGGATTTAGATTTTATATATGGTTGACCGTTCAGTCGTTTTTAGTTTTTTCGAGAGTCATTGGCCCCTCCCAATGGTGTGTCCTGTAGGGTTGTGAAGATAATTGAAGTGTACTGGTCACATAAATACAAATATTTGGCTATCAGAGAAATGTATGGGTTGAGCTTTGGTTTGTGCTTCCCTCTTCAGTTGTTTCGGTTGTTCTGTCTTTTCGTTTGGTGGTACAGTGACTAAGACCAACTGCATCTGTGACACTAAATGGATTATTGAGGATCCTACCTCAGAAGAGTGTCTTGTTGAGGCCTTTTGTGACAGTTTGGCCGTTTTAACTGGAAACCACTACAGATGACCTTAGTCTCCCTAACTACTAGAGACTGAAGTCCAGAGATCATCTGCATGAAAGCCAAACTGTTTGATTGCCTTTAGATGTTTAGAAGTAACTGACAAGACTGAACAGTCAAAGCTGGACAGTCCTAAGGATGCACAGATGACCATAGCTGGTCATCTTTATGGGGTCAGAGACGTCAAATGTAGTTTGAAACCGAGCCAATGACATGATAAAAGTCGTATTACCAAATGTGAAGTAGATACACAAAGAAACAGGAAGTCTTTTATAATTATATATTTTTTCTACATGTAAATTTGAGATGTTTTAGGAGATGTTTAAAATGAGATATATTTGGATTTTCGTTTTTTAATGAATTCTGCAGTCCCCAGAGGTTTTCCCACCCACTTCAGTGTGTCGAATACCCCATTCTGTGGATGGAGACCATGGACCAGGGAAGTCTTTGCGTCAGATAGCCTTGTGGTCCTCCGTAGACCCACACAGTGACACGGCATGAGTCAGCCCTCTGATGGAATTGATTTATTTCTGCCTGGAATGTACTCTTAAGGGAAAGAGAGGCCATGATGTGGAGCACCTGACACACCAATGACTACACTCCTGAGAGTACCAATGACTGTGGATTATAGATTTATTTTTTATTATGTTTGTAATTTTTTATATTTCTAAGTTTGATTGTTTCAAGAACCTGTGGAAGGGAAGGGAAGGGACACAATGCTCCCCTACTCAGTGGCCCTCACTCTTAGTAAAGGACGATCAAGAAGTTCTGGTTTCTAGAGGCATTCACGTACAGCGTTGTGTCTTCTAAATTATAAAACCATAAATAAAAGGGAATTTCTAAAACAAAACTTGAGTACAGTGTGAAGTGCTATTTATTGTCTTTGTAGCATTTGGGTAAAGCCGCCTGCTGATGGCGAAGACTTTTCACGTTGTCATTATGGGGTGTTGTGTGTAGAATTCTGAGGAAAAAAATGAATTTAATCCATTTTGGAAAAAGGCTGTGACATAACAAGATGTGGAAAAAGTGATGCGCTGTGAATACTTTCCGGATGCACTGCATATCCACGCCCCGAGTAGTGACCATACATACAGTAGAGGCTCTTTGGCCTGGTGAAAGTCAATAAGCAGTTCCTTGGTTTCACTGATGTTTAGTTGCAGACAGTTTTCAAAGTTGTCCCCTGACTCCTTTCCTCTGTCTCATCCCCCTTATCGATACACCCCAGAACTGCAAAATCATCTTGAGAGTTTCTGCAAGTGACATGACCTGCCTTTTTATGTAGAGTCTGAGCTGTTGAGCGTGAACGTAAGAGGTGACAGGCCTGTTCCTTGTGGTGCTCCAGTGTTCCTCTCACATACTTTGGTCTTCTGGCCAGATAGTCCATTACCCAGGACACCAAAGGCTCATCAACCCACACACGCCTGGCTGGTATTAAAAGCACTGGAGAAATTGAAAAACATCATCCTGACTTTGTGGCCAGCTTTGTCCAGCCTTGTGGAGCAAACCTGATCATTGCATCCTCCACTCTGATATTTTTCAGATGCTCAAAACAATTAAAGGAACCCTTTGTAATCCGAGTATAGTATTCAATCGATGAAACTTCTGGGCTATTGATCTGGTCAGTTAAGTAGCAGAGGGGCTTGTTCATCAGTTTCAGCTGCTTTGGTGCACTAGAGGGGCAACAATGAGACGACCCCCAAAACGGGAGTGAATGGTTTAACAGGTGGAGGAGGCCACTGACATTTTTCCCTCCTCATCTGTTTCGTCACTCAATTTTGCATTTGGCTACGGTCAGCGTCACTACTAGTAGGTAGCATGAGGCCATACCTGGACCCTACAGAGTTAGCACAGGTAGTCCCACTTCTCCAGGATGGCACATCAATATGTGTCATTGCCAGAAGGTTTGTTGTGTCTCCCAGCACAGTCTCAATGGCATGGATGAGATTCCAGGAGACAGGCAGTCACTCTAGGAGAGCTGGACTGGGCCCCTTGTGGTCCTTAACCCATCAGCAGGACCCACCGGTATCTGCTCCTTTTGGCAAGGAGGAACAGGATGAGCGCGGGCAGAGCCTACAAAATGACCTCCAGCAGGCAGGCCACTGGTGTGAATGTCTCTGACCAAACAATCAGAAACAGACTTCATGAGGGGGGTCTGAGGGCCCGATGTCCTCTAGTGGGCACCGTGGAGCTCAATTGGCATTTGCCACAGAATACCAGAATTGGCGCCCTTTTGCTTTTCACAGATGAGAGCAGGTTCACCCTGAGCACATGTGACAGATGTGAAAGTGTCTGGAGAAGCTGTGGAGAACGTTATGCTGCCTGTGACGTCGTTCAGCATGACCGGTTTGGTGGTGGGTCAGTGATGGTCTGTGGAGGCATATCCATGGAGGGATGCACTGACCTCTACAGGCTAGACAACAGCAACTGGGCTGCCATTAGGTATTGGGATGAAATCCTTGGACCCATTGTCAGACCCTATGCTGGCTCCTCCTGGTGCACAGCCTCATGTGGTGAGAGTATGCAAGCAGATCCTAGAGGATGAAGAAATTGATACCATTGACTGACCCCACACTCACCTGACCTCAATCTAATAGAACACCTCTTGGTGGGACATTATCTTTCAGTCCATCCAATGCCTCAGCCTGTCCAGGAGCTCGGTGATGCCCTGGTCCAGATGTGGGAGGAGATCCCCCAGGACACCATCCGTCATCTCATTAGGACGTTGTCAGGCATGGGGGACGCATACAAACTACTGAGTACGATTTGATCGGCTGATCATTTTCATTTCCATCCTTTCGTTCCGACACTCCTGTCTATGAAGTTCAAGGCTTGACGAGCTCATCCAACCAAGTCATCAGCATTGAGCAGTGACAGGCATTCAGATCAGCACAATGACAAGGGGACCCACATTTATGCACAGCCAGTTTTTCACATTTGATTTAATTTCATATAAATACTGCATCACTAAAAATCTTTGTTCGGAAAACACCCCAGTACTCCGATGTTCCTAGGAAATGAAAGACACACCGCTGTTATCTTTTGTGTTGAAAGGAGAGTCGATTATTATGCAGGCTCAGAGGGGGTCACAAACTTTTTCATATGACTGTATGTACTGTAATTCATGCAAGTGCGTTTTCTTTGGTATGAGTGAGGTAAATACGTAATAATTTAATTCAGTGGTTCTCAACCTGTGGGGCGGGCCCCCCTAGGAGGGCACGAAGTAACAAAAAGGGGGGCACGAAGATGTGAAAAAAAGAAAACAAGAATCAAAAATATGAAAAATTCATCTATTGAAACGGAAACAAATGAACTTAAACTGCATTCTGATACTAGATAAATAAAAAAAGAGTTAGATAAATGTCGATAAAAGTTAAGTAGGTATAATAAAATATGCATCTCCGATATATCATTAATTAAAAAAGAACAAATTGGTCTTAGTGAGCTCCTTTCAAAAAAGCATTGGGGGGCGGGGGCGATTAAAACTGGTATGAAAACTCGGGTCGCAAATACTTAAAAGGTTGAGAAACGCTGATTTAATTTAATAAAAGTACAGTAAAATATATGGGTACTCACCAATAATCAATAATATTGATTGAAGATGATGATGATGATGATGTGCAGTACGATGAAGGTATGTAATGAAGACAATGACTGCACAGCAAAGCAGCTCCTCGGGTGGCTACTGCGGCCTACCTTTTTGCAAATCCAGTGGCTCAACCTTCTCCTGGAGTGTCTTAAACTTCTTCTTCTTGCGCTTTGGTTCATTGCCAGAAGCCTTAGAAGGTGCAGGGCGTTTGGGCATCATCTTTGGGCTTTAAGAAGAACAAAATGGAAAACATGACAACAGTCAGCGAAACACTCGCGATGGCTACACGCGGTAAACTGTTATGATACGGGAATGCTGGGCTGCATCTGCCAGAGATGCGTCACGGGGCAGCAGCCAATCAGCAGCAAGGAGAAATGAATAACACTCTCGGATTGGCTACTTTCACCATCCCAAGCCGCATTTTCCTCTACGGTTGCTTGGCGTTCTCTCTACAGTACAGTATTGGCATGAAAAATTGCGAACGATATTTGCGGTTTCCGCTAACAATTATTACTTAGGTTCTAAGGAAATATCTGCTAACGCCTGAGGCTGCAAACTCTGAGCCGTGACTTTCTGGGGGTCTACTGTACTATTCATAAACTCACATCAGTACACGGTATGACCTCCGAAGCATCTGGAAGCACGTTGGTATCGAATCCACCAATTTTGAACCGTCTTGGAGGATTTTGGGGTCTCAGACTTGAATTAGCACCTGAATCATCTTCTCTATGGTTGTCCAGTCCATTTCACGAAGTTGTTGTGTACAAACAGACCACAAAAATTCAATTGAGTTCATATCGGGAGAGTTTCCAGGCCACTCCAGTATGTTCACTGGATTCTCATCAAATAATTTCTTCCCTTGTTTTGATGAGAGACGCAGGGCCAGATCAGGTTGAAAAACACTGGATCACGTGAAACACCCAGAAAAGATGTTTTGGGTTTGCTTCGGCCATTTTGGGATTGGTGTCTTGCACCCGGTCAAGGGCTTGATGTGCTCACCACAATACATCGAACTTCTCTGCAGAAAAGCCATTGCAGAACTGAAAATGATATTTCCCCATAGATCTGATGCTTTATAGACTGCGGCGGATATGGCCACAGGCCGGTTCATTCAATACCATATTAGTTCTCAATACCATATTAGCAACTTGTTATTCCACACACAGAGCAGATGTCTCTTTTTTATTGTAGTACATAAAACAACTGAGGCAAAAGTTCATCTGTTGTGTTATCTGGAACGTTAAACCTGATCTGCTTGCTTTCTTTAGAAGTTAAAGGAAGAGGTAATGGGCGGTTTGAGAGAACAATCAGCGCAGCTGCTGAATTTCACTTTTTATTTGTCTGCTTTTTATCATCCAAGCTTTTTCAGTTTCTTGTGTGTAAACCCAAGAATTAACCGGCCTCACACAAAAACGTCTGTGAATGAATGAAGGGAAACACCTGAAGATATGAAGTCATCAGTTCACATCGAGTTTGAACGCACCTGGCATCTCGTCACAATTACTTGCTCCACCATATTTTATATAGGACGCCAAAATGATGCTGGCCTTAGGGTGAGTGTTAGTGATGTCGATCTAAAATCTTCCCCCAAACATTCTTAGGTCCACTTAATCCAGTCTGGGGTCATGGAGGTGGATCCAGTAGGGGGCGCATGCTCCATGGGAAGAGGTTCGTCAGAGACTGCGGCCTTTACTATACCACTAATATACATCTCTCTCTCTCTCTCTCTCTCTCTCTATATATATATATATATATATATATTATATATATTGTGGTAGATAGGGGGCGCGATTGCTCCCTTGAACCCTTGTCCAAGACGCCAGACACCAGATAAAAGTCCAAAAGTAGACTATTTTTATTCTGTACAGTGGACAAAGCACCCTCTTCTCCACAATACTCATTAAATTACACAATACAAATCACTAATAGGGCGGCATGGTGGCGCAGTGGTAGCGCTGCTGCCTCGCAGTTAGGAGATTCGGGTTCATTTCCCGGGTCTTCCCTGTGTGAAGTTTGCATGTTCTCCCCGTGTCTGCGTGGGTTTCCTCCGGGCACTCCAGTTTCCTCCCACAATCCAAAGACATGCAGGTTAGGTGGACTGGCGATTTTAAATTGGCCCTAGTGTGTGCTGGGTGTGTTTGTGTGTGTCCTGCGGTGGGTTGGCACCCTGCCCTGGATTGATTCCTGCCTTGTGCCCTGTGTTTGCTGGGATTGGCTCCAGCAGACCCTCGTGACCCTGTGCTCGGATTCAGCGGGTTGGAAGATGGATGGATGGATAGAAATCACTAATAAACAATCCTCCACTCCCAGACGCGTTGCCACCCTTCCACCCAGCTCAGCTCGCCGTCTGGGAGCTCCCACAGTCCTTTTATATTCCCTGACCCGGAAGTGCTCCAATCCCTAGTCCGTGTGACTCCTATCACTTCCAGGTCAGATCAAAAGTCCTTTTCTTCACCCCAGGAGCACGTCATTCCCCTTGTCCATGTGACTCGGACGTACTTCTGCGGCATATGGTAAATTAACAACATTCCTCCCTGCAGCGTCTCCTAGTGGCCCCCATGGGATCCAGCAGGGCTGTGCATAAAGACTCCAATGCCTATGATGCCCGGCTGGTCTTTGGGGCACCTCCATACTGCAGGAAGGGCTCCACCTGGTGGCTTGGAGGTATTGGCCGGGATGAATGGCTGGCCATACACCACTATATATATATATATATATATATATATATATATATATATATATATATATATATATATATATGTGTATATGTATATTAGAATTAGAACAATCTAGAATTAGAACAATCTAGACGAGAACAGGCCATTCAGCCCAACAAAGCTCGCCAGTCCTATCCACTTGCTTCCTCCAAGAAAACATCAAGTCGAGTTTTGAAAGTCCCTAACGTCTTACTGTCTACCACACTACTTGGTAACTTATTCCAAGTGTCTATCGTTCTTTGTGTAAAGAAAAACTTCCTAATGTTTGTGCGAAATTTACCCTTAACAAGTTTCCAACTGTGTCCCCGTGTTCTTGATGAGCTCATTTTAAAATACAAGTCTCGATCCACTGTACTAATTCCCTTCATAATTTTAAACACTTCAATCATGTCACCTCTTAATCTTCTTTTGCTTAAACTGTAAAGGCTCAGCTCTTTTAATCTTTCCTCATAATTCAACCCCTGTAGACCTGGAATCAGCCTAGTCGCTCTTCTCTGGACCTTTTCTAGTGCTGCTATGTCCTTTTTGTAGCCTGGAGACCAAAACTGCACACAGTACTCAAGATGAGGCCTCACCAGTGCATTATAAAGGTTGAGCATAACCTCCTTGGACTTGTACTCCACAGATCGTGCTATATAACCTAACATTCTGTTAGCCTTCTTAATGGCTTCTGAACACTGTTTGAAGTTGATAGCTTGGAGTCCACTATGACTCCTAAATCCTTCTCATAAGGTGTACTCTCGATTTTTCGACCGCCCATTGTGTATTCAAACCTAATATTTTTACTTCCTATGTGTAATACTTTACATTTACTGACATTAAATTTCATCTGCCACAAATCTGCCCAAGCCTGTATGCTATCCAAGTCCTTCTGTAATGATATAACGGATTCCAAATTATCTGCTAATCCACCTATCTTGGTATCATCTGCAAACTTAACCAGCTTGTTACTTATATTCCTATCTAAATCATTTATATATATTAAAAATAGCAGCGGCCCTAGCACTGACCCCTGTGGAACACCACTCTTAACATCAGCCAGTTCTGATGAGGTTCCTCGCACCATCACCCTCTGCTTCCTGTGTCTGAGCCAATTCTGCACCCATCTAAAAACATCACCCTGAATTCCCACTTCTTTTAACTTGATGCCCAACCTCTCATGTGGCACCTTATCAAATGCTTTCTGAAAGTCCAGATAAATAATATCATAAGCTCCACTTTGATCGTATCCTTTTGTTGCCTCCTCATAGAATTCCAACATGTTAGTAAAACACGACCTCCCCTTCTGAACCCATGCTGACTGTTCAGAATAACTCCTGTCCTTGTCATGTGTTGCTCAATCTTATCCTTAATAATTCCTTCCATTAATTTTCCTGTGATGCTTGTTAAGCTTACTGGCCTATAGTTGCTTGGATCTGCCCTGTCACCCTTTTTATATAATGGGATGATATTTGCCATTTTCCAGTCCTTTGGAATCTCTCCAGTGCACAGTGACTTCCTAAAAATATGTGTCAAGGGTTTATATATGTACTCACTAGCCTCCTTAAGAACACGAGGATAAATATTATCTGGGCCTGGTGATTTGTTTGATTTCATCTTATTTAATCTGAGCAGCACTTCTCCCTCTACAATTTCCAAATCCCTCAGTACCTCCTTAGTAGTTGTGTTTACCTCTGGCAGGTTATCCACTTGCTCACTTGTAAACACCTCAGAAAAATGTAAGTTTAGGGCATCTGCTATTTCATTGTCTGTATCTTTTAATTCCCTTTACTATTCCTGATGAACTTGACCTCCTCCTTAACTGTTCTTTTACTACTAAAATACTGAAAGAATCTCTTGGGGTCTTCTCACCTTATCTGCTATATTCCTCTCCAACTGTCTTTTAGCCTCTCTGATATCCTTCTTAATGGTTGCCCTCATGTTCTCATACGCTACGGTTCTCTTTGCAGTCATTAGTCTTATATGCCTTATACAGCAGTTTTTCCTTTGCAACTTCTTTTTAAATCTTTATTAATCCATCGTGGAGATTTTTTTAGTTTCCTATTACTTCCAAATTTAGGTCTGTATCTGTCCTGCATTACATTTTTAAACCTGTTCCACTGCTCCTCGACTGTCTCCACATTTAAAAGCTTATCCCAGTCTATCCTACTTAGACTTTGTCGCATCTGCTCAAAATTAGCCCTACTAAAGTTCAACTTAACAATTTTAGTCTTTGCATCTGTACTCTTACAAAATACTGAGAATTGTATTACATTATGGTCACTTGACCCTAGTGGTTCAATCACCTCTACACCCTCAATTCTATCCTGATTATTACAGAATACTAAATCCAGATAGGCTTCACCCCTTGTTGGTGCTTTAACATGCTGTGTTAAAAAGCAGTCGCTGATTACTTCTAAGAACTCCTGCTCTTGTGCTCCTCCATCTGTAAGGTTATCCCAGTTAATATTTGGATAATTAAAGTCCCGCATGACTATAATATCCCCCTGTAAACTTGCCTTTTTGATATTACTAAAAAGATGTGTGTTGAAATTACTGTCTGAATTGGGTGGTCTATAACACACTCCTAAAATGAGACCTTTTTCCCTAATATTTTCCAGGCGAAGCCACATGTCCTCACTAAGATGGGGCTCATCATCCAACTGAAGATGACTTACATTTAATTCCTGTTTGGCATAAACAGCAACCCCACCTCCTTTTCTGTTCTGTCTATCCTTCCTAAAAAATGTGTATCCCTCTATGTTATGTTATGTACATATATTGTGGATGCTAGCCCAAACACAGACAGGCGGACACGTTTTAATCACCCCACAAATGTTTATTATACGGTTCCATATTTGCAGTTAAGTGCTCACAGTCCCCAAGTCCCCAAAGTCCTGGCCACAACACAACAATGCCTTCTCTCTCTTCAGGCCGCCTCCTTGCCTCGTCCTCTTCCACCCGACTCTAGTCCTCCTATGAAGGGAGGCGGCCCCTTTTATAATCACCTGGATGTGCTTCAGGTGCTTCCCAGCAATCTTCCACCAGCACTCCCCAGTGTGGCGGAAATGCTGGCTGCATCCCTGGAACCACTCTGGGTGTCCCTGCTCCTCTCCCAACCCAGCACTTCCGGGTACGGGGTGTAGTTTTGGTCTGCAGGCTACAAATTGGACACAGCAGCACAAGAGAAGGTCCAGAGAAGAGCGACTAGGCTGATTCAGGGCTGTAGGTGATGAGTTATGAGGGAAGATTAAAAGAGCTGAGCCTTTAGAGTGATGAAGAGGAGAGCTGACTGAAGTGTTTAAAATGATGAAGGGGATTAGTCCAGTGGATCGAGATGGTGACTTTGAATTGAGTTCATCAAGAACACGGGGACACAGTTGAAAACTTGTGAAGGGAAATGTCACACAAACATTATGAACTTTTCTTCACACAGAGGAGCACAGAAACATGGAAAAAAAAGATGAAAAGTGTGTTAGTAAATATAAACTACAGAATGTAGGAAGTCAAAATGTTAGGTTTGAATACACAATGGGAGGTGTGAAAATCGAGAGTCCACCTGATGAGAAGGATTTGGGAGTCGAGTGGAATCGACACCATCAACTGCCAGATGGCGTTCAGAGGCCATTAAGAAGGCTAACAGAATGTCAGGTTATATAGCCTTGACGTGTGGAGTACAAGTCCAATATAACACACTGGTGAGGCCTCATCTGGAGTACTGGGTGTAGTTTTGGTTTCTGTAAAGACAAAGAAGTGCTAGAAAAGTCCAAAGAAGAGCGACTGGGCTGATTCCAGGGCTACAGGGGATGAGTTATGAGGAAAGACTCAAAGAGCTGAGCCTTTAGAGTGAGTGAAGAGGAGAGCTGACTGAAGTGTTTAAAATGATGAAGGGAATCAGTCCAGTGGATCGAGACGGTGACTTTAAAATGAGTTCATCGAGAACATGGGGACACAGTGGGAAACTTGTGAAGGGGAAATTTCATACAAACATTTTAAGGTTTTTCTTCACACAGAGAACCACATATAAGTAAGGTGATAGGCAGTAGGACTTTATGGACCATCAAAACTCGACTTGGTGTCATTTTAGAAGAAGTAAGTGGGTAGCACTGGTGATCGTTGTTGGGCTGATTGGCCTGTTTGCATCCAGATGAATCTAATGTTCAAATTTTCATGCAGCTCCCCTGACCTTTGAGTCCAGGGCCTTTCAGGGAATCTGCGCCTGTCCATGACGTGTCACTAACATCACAAAGATCCTGCAGCTTTGACTTTAGCTCTTGGTGGAGACGGTAAGTCAGTAGCACATGTGGCTGCTCCGATTTCAGTCTGACCGGTACGGCTGAGACGATCTCCCACCAGTGTCTGCCTTCACCAGTACGGCTGGCCGTTTTAATATTGAATCCATTTTCCTTGATATCAGCAGTTACAACAGTGATATCATCAGTTTTAGATTTAATATCAAGCTTTGAAAATTTGATATGAAGTTTTTAAAATTTGATATCACGGTTTTGGAATTTGATCCCCAATATCACAAAAGTGTGATATTAAAATTTATAAGCTCCAATATCCATTTTCCTTTTTATGAAATTTCGTATCAGCCTTATAAAATTTGATATCACGTTTTTAAAATTTGATTTCGAACTTTTGAAATTTGATATCAGGTTTTTGAAATCTGCTATTGTGCTTTTGAAGCTTAATTTCAAAAAAGAGACTTTAATGCAATGGTAAGCCGTTTTTACATTTACTCCATTGTCCTTTTTTTTTTTTCATATTAGGCTTATAAAATTTATTAACAATATCGTCAAGCTTGATATCAGGTTTTAAAAGCTCGATATCAAATTTCAAAAGCGTGATAATAAAATGTATACTCCCGATATCAAATTTCTATGCTGATATCAAGTTTAAAACTCATGATATCAAGGTTTCGAATGATATCAAAGCAGTTATCAAGTCAAAGGACTTAAATGTGAAAAGGGCTTGCCGGTAAAGAAGTGCGTGTTCACCGCATGGCGGCGCTGCTGCTCCTTCACACAGGTCGTCTGTCGTCCTCTCGTCTTTCACTACTTCGCTCGGCTTACTGGGCGACATCTGCCCGTTTGTCCTTTTGTCGCGCTCAGCACCTCCTTCTGGTGCAAGTCACTGCAGTTTATTCCCTCTTTGTTTTCAAGTCTTTCACGTAATTGTTCGTCGGTTTTTCTGTTAACGGCTGCTCTGCCTCTTCATTTGGCTGAAGCCGCCGACTGAGACCTCCATGGCTCCACTCCATTGAGGAATTTTTATATCGTTTTATTTTAGGCGGTTATCTGACTCAATTCAAGTTAAACCATGTGACGAAATCCTGCATTCCAATTGGCTGCCCGGCGGAGGTACTCTTGGGTGTCTGTGGAGCGGATTGCCGCGACGTGCTGTGCTGAAGATGCCCGTGTGAGTGCGCGTCCCTTGATCTCTGGCTTCCGGACCCTTCCTGCCGTTGCACTCACTGATATGCATGGCCGACTGGCACGAGACCCCGGGGCCCCCATCCTTTTCTTTGATCTCGGTAAACTCTAAGTGAGACCCCACACTGTGATGTTCGACTAGCCGTATCGATAGATTTGCACGATTTTCTATGTACCTGTTCCCACTTTTGTCAATGACCGAGTGTAGCCGGATGGGCAAAAATGTCTTAAAATAAATCTAGAAGACAATGAGGTGTGCTGCAAGTAAAGAGGGTCCGATTACTTTCTGAAGGCACTATATGTGTCTGGGTGTTACACTCTTTTGTACTTGCAGTTTATCTCACGTTTCTTGAAAGATGATCGTCTCCATTCGCTTAGACAAGCGCTTCTCATGTTCAGTCCTGGGGGGCTCATTGTGGCGGCAGGTTTTTGTTCCAAACATCTCACGTTCAGAGAGTCATTTTTTCCTGAAATTGATCTAATTTTTAAATAGCTGTTTTTTCTTCCTTTTATTCAGAATTTAGAAAACCCAAGTGATTTGAGATTTACATTTACATACAAAAATTGTTTTGGAGCTTTAAACACTTCACTGTCTTCTGCTTTTGTCATTTTTACTTTATAGGGAAACTATTGTAATCGTCGAAAAAATCCAATGTCGAGATTTTGATGAACCGCGACGTTTTAGACTTTAGAGTCCGAAAATACAAATTTTGGAATTATGTCTGTGTGTGTGTGTGTGTGTGTAAACACGATGACTTGAATACGCTTAGGTCAACCAAATATTGCATACAAGTATTCGGTACAAAATGTCGATTTCTATCAACTTTTGGGCTATTTCCGCTAACTGGGAGTGGTACTTTACCTTTCATTCATGGAGCTGCAGAGTCCAATTTATTCATCTTTACTTTTATAATAATTGCTCCATATATTATTGATTTGATTTGATTTGATTTGTTGAGGCGGCACAGTGGCGCAGTGGGTTGCGCTGCTGCCTTGCAGTTAGGACACCCAGGTTCACTTCCCAGGTCTTCCCTGCGTGGAGTTTGCATGTTCTCCCCGTGTCTGCGTGGGTTTCGTCCAAAGACATGCAGGTTCGGTGCATTGGCGATCCTAAATTGTTCCTAGTGTGTGCTTGGTGTGTGTGTGTATGTCCTGCGGTGGGTTGGCGCCCTGCCTGGGGTTTGTTTCCTACCTTGCGCCCTGTGTTGGCTGGGATTGGCTCCAGCGGACCCCCGTGACCCTGTAGTTAGGATATAGCGGGATGGATAATTATTTAATGATGGTTCTTTAATGTACATAATACATTACATTACAATACATTGCAGTTTACTCCTCAAATGTCCATCCCCATTGTGGCATAACAATGGCAACTGAGTAATTAACTATAGCGTTACTTTGTATTACACAGTAAGTACAGAATAATAACGCGTAGTTACACTGTACTTATACAAGTAGTTACAGTGTAATTATGGCACACCTCATTGGAATGAAATCCTTGGACCCACTGTCAGACCCTATGCTGGTTCCTCCCGGTGCACGACAATGCCATGCTCAAGTATGCAGTCAGTTCCTGGACCATTGACTGGCACCCACGCTTGCCTGACCTGAATCCAATAGAACGCCTCTGGGACGTTAGGTTTCTGTCCATCCAACACCGCCAGGTTGCACCTCAGACTGTCCAGGAGCTCAGTGATGCGATCCCCCAGGACACCATCCGTCATCTCATTAAGATGTTGTCAGGCAGGGAGGGAACGCACGCAGACACGGAGAGAACATGCAAACTCCACGCAGAGAGGATCCAGGGCTCCATACTGCGAGGCAGCAGCGAACCCACTGCGCCACCGCGAGGGCGGATTATGATAAACGCATCCCTTGTCCTTTTCTTGTTAGTATCCTAATTTGTTTTGCTTATCCAGTATATTCGTTCTTCTTAGCAGCAGACCCGAACGTGACGACAACACGCGCACAACAGAGAGAGGCGGAGAATCGCGCAGCGCCCGTAACGAGCGGCAGGGTGAGCTCCAGTATCCCGGGCTCTCAGTTGGTCGACCGCAGGGTCTTTAAACGGGCTCGAAAAGTTTACTTATCCTGGATAACGACTCGCGAGAGTTTCGAAGAGTATGTGACAGCTGTGACATTTTAATTATGAATGTTCTTCATTTGTGGTACACAATGTGTTCATCTTTTGTTCTGGTCACGTGAACCTTTAAAACGTTTTAAATTACAGCGAGTCCACCGGCGGCAGTTTATTATTATTTTTTTATTAAACTTTAGTACTAGACTTTTTTGAAGATTTTGTTTGACAGCACTTTGACAAGCAAATGTGTGTTATTTATGTCAAAATGTACCATTTCTAATGTTTTAAAACGGTTACAAATACAGATGTTCCAAAGTTAGATTTTACAAATCCGAATCTTGCCCAGCTCGCCAACCAAAGACTTATCAGGACCGAAAGGGGCAAACCCTTCAATCTCATGATTAACATTTCATTATTCTCTTAATCTCAAAATGAAGCGAACAAATGAGACCGGTGCTGCTTTTAGAAGAAAAGAAAAGGACGAGGGAAGGAGTATTAAAAAAGAACAAAGGGATATTATTGAAGTATCTCAATCATGATTATTAATGAAAAATATAGTTACAGTTTTCGTCGTTTTCATTTTTTGTATGATATTATGTTTTAATGTGTAAAATGGGGGTGGTGGGGGGTTTGAAAACTGAAAGACCCCCCCACCACCACCACCACAGGTGACAAAAAACTCTAGCTATGCCACTATGTCAGCCTACTTCTTGCAATAAGAGGGACGCAATGGCAACTTGCGTCTATGCTGCGTCTTCATACCTTTTTCTTCTTTCTTTGTGTTATGTGTTTGGATCCTCTACACCAGTGGTGTCGAACTCCAGTCCTGGAGGGCTGCAGTGACTGCGGGTTTTCATTCTAACCCTCTCCTTAATTAGTGACTAGTTGTTGTTGCTAATTAACTTCTTTTGCCTTTGTTTTAATTGACGTGACTCAGACCCCTTAGTTGTCTCTTTTTCCTCAATTAGCAGCCAAACAATAATGAGACACAAAACAAGCCACCACATGACCAGCTCACCTGTGCCCATCACACAATAGATGAAAATAAAGAAAGGTGAAAGTCTTAGTAAAACAGAAAATCAACCGTTTTGGAAAGGTCTGCTGTGGCAGAATGAAAGCAGCAACAAGCCATGGAATGAAATGACAAGTTTAATTAACAGCAAGAATCAGCATCTCATTAAGAAACTGGTTGGAGTGAAATTGGTTGGAGTTTGAATCTCCAGTTTAATTGGTCATCTGTTGGCTCGTTTCATGTCTCACACCTGTTTGGCTGTCATTTAATGAAGAAAAGAATCAATTCAATCAATCAATCAATCAATCAACATTTATTTATATAGCACATATTCATACAAAAAAAATGTAGCTCAAAGTGCTTTACAAAATGAATAGAGAAATAGAAGACACAATAAAAAATAAACATAAGTCAACATTAATTAACATAGAATAAGAGTAAGGTCCGATGGCCAGGGTGGACAGAAAAAACAAAAAAAAAACTCCAAAGGCTGGAGAAAAAAATAAAATCTGTAGGGGTTCCAGACCAAGAGACCGGCGAGTCCCCTCTGGGCAATCTACCTAACATAAATTCAGGGGACTGAAGCCTTAAAAACAGGGCTAAAGAAAAGAAGTTAATTAGCAGTGAAAACTGATCACTAATTAAGGAGAGGGTTAGAATGAAAACCTGTTGCCACTGCGGCCCTCCAGGACTGGAGTTCGACTCCCCTCCTCTGCACCAGTGGTGTCGAACTCCAGTCCTGGAGGGCCGCAGTGACTGCGGGTTTTCATTCTAACCCTCTCCTTAATTAGTGATCAGTTTTTGCTGCTAATTAACTTCTTTTGCCTTTGTTTTAATTGACGTGACTCAGACCCCTCTGTTGTTTCTTTTTCCTTAATTAACAGCCAAACGATAACGAGACACGAAACATAACCAGCTAACTTGTGCCCATCACACAATAGCTGAAAATAAAGAAAGGTGAAAGTCGGCCATGTGGCATGATTCCACGAGCGTGACCCGGCTCATTGCTGAGGACCCGAGCAGCTGGATCAGGCCAAGGAGACACCCACCTAACACCTGGCTGCGGCACATAGAGGGTCTTTTCCGGGGTGTGGGACTGGACCGTGTGTCTGCCTGGGGGGTTCCCATCTGCTGTCCTGAGCTGTTTCGTCGTGTGGTGGGCCAACCTGACCTGACTTGTTTCATCATGCTGGGGGCCGGTGGGTGCGGGGGGGTGGGGGACTCGCGGGAAGTGGGCAAAACACTGAACAAACATTTTAGAGATTATCGTTTGGGTGTTATCCCCTCTGATGGCGTAACCTACACCCCCTTGGTTACAGCAGTGGGTTGTAAAATCCCTTCCATTAATAGAGCAGTTAAATGCTTTAAGACTTAAAGACTTTGTACTGAGCCAAATGAAGCTAGATAGACATTTGTCAGCCCCTACTTTAGGCTTCGTATCTCCAGAGCACAAATGATGAAGTCTCTGAAATAGTCCCTGAACATTAATGCACTGTGGATTTCTAGGATGACAGGCTGCAGATGGATGGCTCATGGCAAACTTGTCTCCTTAAAATAGGCTGCTTTTCCAGATTTTCTTCTTCTTCTACTTCTTGGGACATTGATACCTCGTTTTGCTGAAATTCCAGTCATGCAGCGCTTTGGTACGATGAAGAGTGTGAAGCAATAGCAGAGACGAGCTGAGCGTCTACAATTAAAAATGAAATCCTGGTCTGCGTTTCGTATTCTGTTAACTTTTCTTAACTTTCTAAATATGTTTAGCACTCTTTATTCATTTGATAACTTAATTAGGAAGCAGAGGATGTCTTTGAAAGATCTAAGGCTTGTCTCACAAACAACCTGGGTAACCAGATCTTGTGCTGTGAAATTTTGTAAACAAGTTGATAAATATTTTCTGTGTCTTTAATTGTAACTCAGACAAAGCAAATGTAATTTTAGTGCTACATTAGTGAGAAGCATTCATGTTTACGCCCTAAGATAGTGAATTTGGGTTTGGCAAGTGATTGTCGGCTGGACTCTCTCAGTCGACCCCCACAGGAAAACCAGACTGCATAGCCGGGAAGCTTCACCTTAACAAATGGATTTGGGGGTGGCAGGTGTGACGGTACTCTGTGCCCCATTGGTCTGAAGTATGGCGGTTTGGAATTGGTTTGTATCAGAAGTCTTTAAGTACAGGGTAGTCCAGATCTAATTATGCAGTTTTCATTATGCTATAACTTATCAGATAGATAGATAGAAAGGCACTATATAATAGATAGATAGATAGATAGAGGCATGGTGGCGCAGTGGTAGCGCTGCTGCCTCGCAGTTAGGAGACCCGGGTTCGCTTCCCAGGTCCTCCCTGTGTGGAGTTTGCATGTTCTCCCCGTGTCTGCATGGGTTTCCTCCCACAATCCAAAGACATGCAGGTCAGGTGGACTGGCGATTCTAAATTGCCCCTAGTGTGTTTGTGTGTGTCCTGCGGTGGGTTGGCACCCTGCCCAGGATTGGTTCCTGCCTTGTGCCCTGTGTTGGCTGGGATTGGCTCCAGCAGACCCCCGTGACCCTGTATTCGGATTCAGCGGGTTGGAAAATGGATGGATGGATAGATAGATAGAAAGGCACTATATGATAGATATATAGATAGATAGAGTGAAAGGCACTATATAATAGATAGATAGATAGAAAGGCACTATATAATAGATAGATAGATAGATAGAAAGGCACTATATGATAGATAGATAGATATGAAAGGAACTATATAATAGATAGATAGATAGAAAGGCACTATAGATAGATAGATAGATAGATACTTTATTAATCCCACGTGGAAATTCCCATACTCCAGCAGCAGCATACTGATAATAACAATATTAAATTAAAGAGTGATAACAATACAGGTATAACAGACAATAACTTTGTATAATGTTAACGTTTACCCCGAGTCGCATAGTGTGGGGTCTCCTCAGTCTGTCAGTGGAGCAGGATGGTGACAGCAGTCTGTCGCTGAAGCTGCTCCTCTGTCTGGAGATGATCCTGTTCAGTGAATTCTCCATGATTGACAGGAGTCTGCTCAGCGCCCGTCGCTCTGCCATGGATGTCAAACTGTCCAGCTCTGTGCCTACAATAGAGCCTGCCTTCCTCACCAGTTTGTCTCTCTTCTTTATGCTGCCTCCCCCAGCACAACACCACATAGAAGACAGTGCTCGTCACAACTGCCTGATAGAACATCTGCAGCATCTTATTGCAGATGTTGAAGGACGCCAGCCTTCTAATGAAGTATAGTCGGCTCTGTCTTCTCTTGCACAGATCATCAGTATTGGCAGTCCACTCCTATTTATCATCCAGCTGCACTCCCAGGTATTTATAGGTCTGCACCCTCTGCACAGTCACCTCTGATGATCACGGGGTCCATGAGGGGCCTGGTCCTCCTAAAATCCACCACCAGCTCCTTGGTTTTTCTGGTGTTCAAGTGTAGGTGGTTTGAGTCGCACCATTTAACAAAGTCTTTGATTAGGTTCCTATACTCCTCCTCCTGCCCACTCCTGATGCAGCCCACCATAGCAGTGTCGTCAGTGAACTTCTGCATGTGGCAGGACTCCGAGTTGTATTAGAAGTCCGATGTATGTTGGCTGAACAGGACCAGAGAAAGTCCAGTCCCCTGTGGTGCTCCTGTGCTGCTGACCACAATGTCAGACCTGCAGTTCCTGAGAAGCACACACTGAGGTCTGTCTGTAAGATAGTCCACGATCCATGACACCAGGTGTTGGATGATGGATGGATTGTGCTGATACATAACTTTTTATTTTCCATACTACACCTAATTGTCTGAGGTTATACATGTAGAAGAGAGGGTGGGGAGACATTTTATGGTACAATACCTTATAAACAGTGGTAAGTCTGTGAGATCTGAGGCATTCTGACAAAGGCTACATATTAATAATACAAAAGGGGAAAGTTGAGTAATATATTACTCTACCAAGACAAAACACTGCAGGGCAAAGCTGTCCAGAGGTGCCAAATGTGCCTGCTCTACAAATTATTTATTCAAAGGTTTCCGTTTCACCTTTTTATGAATGTTTAATGGGGTTTGGGCCTATGCTCATCAAAACAAAAGTGCCAGATCAGGCATTTTTGGTTGCCTAAACAACAAACCAGAGGAAGGTTCCAGAAAGACCCTGTTATTTAGATCAGAATTAGAATCTGAATGATATCTGCTTATTCTGGTGCAGTTTAATCTACTCTACACCACCTGGCAAATGAGAGAAGTTCATAAAGATTGTGCCCTGGATGTGAGCGGCTGTGATGATCTTCCCTGCCCATTTCATGACTCTGAAACAGTATGGCTCCCACAGATGGGTTCTATAAAGAGTAGTTAAAGTGGGGGCAAAAAGAAACAGTTGGCCATACTCCTTATTCTTTTGACTGATGAATATACAATGAACAACTTTAGATAGGCTGCAGATGTGATTTCATACTAATGTAGATAGTACTAGGGTGTTGTACCATGTTAGCCATTATGAATGTAGAGAAAAGCCAAGCAAACTCCATCCATCGATCCATTATCCAACCCGCTATATCCTAACTACAGGGTCACGGGGGTCTGCTGGAGCCAATCCAAGCCAACAAGGCAGGAAACAAACCCTGGGCAGGGCGCCAGCCCACCGCAGGCCAAGCAAAATGACCCCTTTTACTGGCTAACTAAAAAGATTACAATATGCAAGCTTTCGAGGCAACTCAGGTCCCTTCTTCAGGCAAGACTGCCCGAGTTGTCTCGAAAGCTTGCATATTGTAATCTTTTTAGTTAGCCAGTAAAAGGGGTCATTTTGCTTGGCTTTTCTCCACATACTAATGTAGAGAAACTGTTTTGAAGAGCTTGGGGGTTCGGGTGGTCCTAGAAGCACAGAAGCTCACTGAATTTACAGATCAGAAAAACAGAAAGACACTGTACAGCCACAGACACCATGCAGCCCCAAACCCAAGATACTATAATACCCAGCATACTTTCAAGTTAGAATAAAGAATATCTGTTCCAATAATGCACCATCACACAATCACCTCTCCAGAAATCACCCAAAATACACAAGAATTACACAATTCTTCCTCCTTTCTCTTCCGGTTAAGTGTTGCCCACTGCCTCCCATCCCTGACTCAGCCATGTAAGGCAGCGGGCTCTCTTTTATGCCAGACTCAGGAATGCTTCTGGTGCCACTACATGTCTTGCTTGGACCACTTCAGGACCATAAGGAAAATAGGGAGGTCCTCCCATGTTATCACCCTATGTCATTACAACCAACCCAACAGGAATCGATATCTCAAGTACCCCTGCGCAAGTCCCATCTGAGTTCCCATGTGAGGACCACTGCTACCTGTTGTATGGGGCATGGAATTGGTCCCAAATCCTGGCTATCATTGGTCCTCCCATTATTAGATAGTGGTCAGCACAACGTTATTTGTTTGTTTCACCAGCCAGTCCATCTGTCATTCCCCTCCGGCATTCCCCATTCCCAGTCGGGACACCTGCCCCTCTTCTACAATAGATAGATAGATAGATAATGTGAAAGGCACTATATAATACACTGCTATGGGTTGGCACCCTGCCTGGGATTGGTTCCTGCCTTGTGCCCTGTGTTGGCTGGGATTGGCTCCAGCAGACCCCCGTGACCCAGTGTTTGGATTCAACGGGTTGGAAAATGGATGGATGGACTATATAATACAAGGGATGTTCAAAAAGTTTACACCATTTTATATGAAAGTAACACTTTGGAAACACATCAGATCTCAACGGGGAAAAGAAATCCTGCTGGGTATCTCTACTGCTATGGACTGATATGGTAATGTGTGAGAAATGAGAGGATGCCACATCGGTTGATGGAAATGAAGCTGATCAACCTACAGAGAGCTGAATTCAAAGACACCCCAAAAATAAAAGGGAAAAAAATGATACGTCAGGCTAGCCCATTTTGCCGAAATTTCATTGAGGCAACTCCAAATCGTACTCAGTAGTTTGTAGGCCTCCACGTACTTGTATGCATGTCTGACAACGTCCTAATGAGACGACAGATGGTGTCCTGGGGGATCTCCTCCCAGATCTGGACCAGGACATCACTGAGCTCCTGGACATTCTGAGGTGCAACCTGGCGGCGTCGGATTGACTGAAACATAATGTCCTAGAGGTGTTCTATTAGATTGAGGTCAGGCGAGTGTGGCGGCCAGTCAATGGTATCAATTCCTTCATCCTCTAGGATCTGCCTGCATACTCTCACCATGAGGCCGGGCATTGCTGTGCACCAGGAGGAACCAACATACGGTCTGACAATGGGTTCAAAGATTTCATCCTGATATTTAATGGCAGCCAAGGTGCTGTTAACTAGCCTGTAGAGGTCTGTGCGTCCTTCCATGGATATGCCTCCCCAGACTGACCATAACTGACCCACCACCAAAGCGGTCATGCTAAACGACGTCACAGGCAGCATAACGATCTCCACGGCTTCTCCTGACCCTTTCACGTCTGTCACATGTGCTAAGGGTGAACCTGCTCTCATCTGTGAAAAGCACAGGGTGCCCGCCAGTGGTGGACCTGCCAATTCTGGTATTCAATGGCAAATGCCAATCAAGCTCCACAGTGCTAGGCAGTGAGCACAGTGCCCAGTAGAGGACTTTGGGCTCAATAAGTTGTTCCTTGGTTTTGCTGATGTTAAGTTGCAGACAATTCTCAAAGTTCTCAGCCTGACTCCTCTCCTCTGTCTCAAGCCCCTCATCAATATTATTATTATTATTATTATTTTTTTGATTATTTTAATTTATTTTTTAGCTTTGTTAGATCTAGGCTGAGTGACTTGTTTTTCTTGTATTATGACCCTGTGTTAACCTATATATGACAAATAAACCTAAACCTAACCTAAACCTAACACACCCAACAAGTGCCAAATCAACTGACAATTTCTGCAGGCGATGTGATCTGCTGTTATATTTCTAGTCGGAGGTGTGCAGAGTGACGAGACTTGGTGACAGGCCTGTTCCTTTTGGTGCTCAAGCAGTCCTTGAGTCTCACAAACTGTGGCTTGCTGGTAAAATATTCCATTATCAATGGATACCAAAAGCTCATCCACGTGCATATCTCTGAGTTTTACTCCTTAACCTGGTGGGATGGATGGTACTGAAGTCACTGGAGAAATTAAAAACATCCTTATCCAGGCAAGAATAAGCCTTGTGGGGTAGGCAGGCTGGTTGGGGAACAATGCGGTGGTACATACCTGCATGCATATAATAATTGCCGGTACTTGTGTGGGCAAAACAAGGTACCAGTGAGCAGAAGCCCACTTCAGGCAAAGTTCTTAAATAACCACGACTAGTGTATTACAGATTTGGTGGGTCCCCGATTTTAAAAGCCTCTAACTGTTGAGAGAGATACCAAGTGGGAACTGGCATCCCAGACAGAACAGAATTTGGATCCTTACCTGGCAGTGATGCCCATAACATGGAAGGACCTGGGGAGGATATTGTATGCGGAACAATTTCTTCCCCTACACATTAAAGGGCAATCTCCCTGGCTTTGGTTTCCCACTTGATTACCCACAGGACATGCTGGATCTTGTAGTCCTGTGGAACAGCCATGTTGGGTTCCATGGGAGCCTCCAGGGGGGAGCCGAAGGCACACACAAGTCCTATGTATCAGGACTTCTGATTGATCCTGAAGTACTTTCTTCGGGCTGTGCCCTGGCACCAGAAGTACTCCCGGGTCTGAGATCAAAGAGGAAGTTTGACCGTGCCGCACTCATCATTTATTCACTCTGCTAATTCATTAACAAGTAGCCTGGGAGGAGTCGGAGCAACGTTTATGTACTGGAAGTGCCATATTGGGCTGTATAGAAGGAAGGAGTTATTGGAGGTTATCTGTTAATAAACAATTTTTGTTTTTTACACGACACCATCTTGTGTGGTTTTGTCTGGGATGTTTGGGGTCTGTGGCGCCCCCTATTGGTCACACTGTACACAATCACTCAGTCTAAGCTCCTGTTCTTGATCTACTGTACAGCCGGGGTGTCGAAACTCCGGGCATGGAGGGCCGCAGTGGCTGCAGGTTTTCATTCTCACCCTTTTCCTAATCAGTTACCAGTTTTCACTGCTAATTAACTCCTTTTACATTCATTTTAATATCCCCGTTTGTAAGGATTCAGTTCTCTGAATTAATTCGTTTCTTCATTAAATGAGACGTGAAACGAGCCGACAGATGAGCAGCTAAACTGGGGCTTCAAACTTCAACCAGTCTCTTAATGAGAAGCTGATTCTTGCTGTTCATTAAACCTGTTATTTAATTCCATGGCTTGTTGCTGCTCTCATTCTGCCATAGCAGACATTTCCAATTTCTAAGAACACCGTCAAAATGTTTTGGTGACCTGCGAGATCAGCCTTACAGAGACCATCACCTCTCTTTAACTTCAGATGTTGTGTGATGGGCACAGGTGAGCTGGTCATGTGGCAGCTTGTTTTGTGTCTCATTATTATTTGGCTGCTATTTAAGGAAGAAGAGACAACTAAGGGGCCTGAGTCAAGTTAATTTAAAACTAAGGCAAAAGAAGTTAAATAGCAGCAGAAACGGCTCACTAATGAAGAAGATGGTTAGAATGAAAATCTGCAGCCACTGCAGCCCACCAGAACTGGAGTTCAATACCCATGATCTACAGGGTGGTCCAGACATAATTATGCAGATCCAGATTGTCTGGATGACTTTGATTTATGCGGAGACGATTCCAGTTCGGAGCGAAGACTGTCTTTCATGTCGTCAGTTCGCACACTTCTCGATGGTCTGGGATTTTTCGGGCGATTTTCTATGTAATAAACTTAATAAGTTATAGCGTAATGAAAATTGCATAATTAGATCTGGACCACCCTGTATTGCTGTCCTCCTAGGCAGGTTGCTGAACATTAAAGATTGATGTCTTTTCCACAAATTTGGAACTTTTTCAAAGCTCAAAAACCAGCTTCATGTATACAAACCGTGTCCCAAAATGAAATGCTTCTCTGTCCAGCACATAACCCGGTAGACCGCCATTACACAGCCGTCTTTTTTTAAGGGTGACTTCCTGCGAGAGGATCCTCCTGTTCAGGATAGTAATTGACGGGTACAAACTTGAAAATGCAGTCAGTTAAGTTATTTGTGATGTTTAATGAGGTTTCTATGTATCTGCTCAGGTGAACAAGAAAAGGAAAATCGGAGGTAGACCCGCGACGCTCGTGTAGTGCGAGTGGCACAGCGGCTGATGCTGCATCCCGGTGTTTTTCTCGTGTAAACGTTACTTTTCAAGAACTTTCTCGTGTGTTTTTTCACCACCAGTATTTATCGACCTGCTGAGCCACAGCACTATATGTCACCGCAGGTCTACGCCCGCAGTTTGAAGGCATAAGTAACATCACCGTGTGTCAGTTTGGTAATAAAATATTTATACGTCATCAGAACTCAAATTGATTGACACGCTAACCACACCAAACTCTAATCTTAACAAAACTGACCCTTAATATTAACTAACACTCAGGGCCGGATTAAGACTAAATTGGGCCTGATGCTGCAGTGCGAAAAAGGTCTATTTGTTCTCGGCATTGGCGCACGTGCATTTGACACTCGCCGTACACGCGCACGCAGACCGACCAACGAGCATTAATTGCTTGCGACGCAACCAGTCAGCCTTTATTGAACATGAATAATAATAATGACTTGGTATCGTAACAACTCGAGATTAACATCAAACTATGGAACATCAACATTCAATAGCAATTGTCTGAAAAGTGCACTTAATGCAGAAAACCTAACAATGAAATACGCAACATTTTGCAATTCTCTTACGAAACAGAGAAAGAAAAAATGAATTTGCAGAGACATTGGGTCAAAGGGACTCAGTTCAGGCTCTTGAGGGTAAACATTTGTCCACGATTTAAATTTCATAACAGACCAGAATCCTGTCGAGGATTTAAAAAAATTCTAAACATCCACGCCGGGCCCCCGGGCCGTCTTTCAGTTTTACCTTTAAAGATAAGCATTTAAATAGCCATCGATTTTTACTGTACAAGTAACTTTCAAGGTGAAAATTTTACTACGTGGCACAATAATAAAGTGGCAAGAATCGCCAAGATACTGCAAACAACGCAGCTAAATTACTAAGTAAACTGTTTGATAGCATTAACTTGAAATCTTCGGTTAACAATAAACACAACGACATTATAGTTACGTCACAGGGCAAAGTACAATAGTAGCTTTATAGTAAGTAACGCTATGTCTAGGTTTCCGAAAGTCGGACTCCAAATTTCATTCTAAGAATTATTTTGAGGTTAATATAGCAAAGCAAAACTGTTCAGCTTCCGGAAAATTCTCGTCTGTTTTCATCTGGGCCGATTTCAGGAATGGGCCTAATGCTGCAGCATCAATAGCACCCACCTTAATCCGGCCCTGTTAACACCTAACCCTAAAGGGCAGCACGGTGGCGCAGTGGGTAGCGCTGCTGCCTCGCAGTTAGCAGACCCGGGTTCGCATAGTGGTTCCTCCCTGCGTGGAGTTTGCATGTTCTCGCCGTGTCTGCGTGGGTTTCCTCTCACAGTCCAAAGACATGCAGGTTAGGTACATTGGCGATCCTAAATTGTATATGTGTGTGCCCTGCCTGGCGATTTGTTCCTGCCTTGCACCCTGTGCTGGCTGGGATTAGCTCCAGCAGACCCTGTGTTAGGATATAGCGGGTTGGATAATGACTGGCTGACTGACCTAACCTTAATCCTACACGCTAACCAGACGCTAGACGCTAGTCTAGAACTGCTGGCGTGGACCTGCGGTGATGTGGTGCTCTCCGAAGCTCGTCATTTCTTTGGGGGGCACGGGTCGTTATTTCTTCTTCTTGACATTAATCTGCTTTGAGACAATTACATCTGCACAGCAGCAAGGCGGTGAAGTTCAAGATGGTCTGTTTTCTGTTCTTGTCTTTCCTTAGTAATGACTTGCGTGTCTTTCTCCAGTTTACTTCATTGGCAGATGACTGCGCGTTCTCATGATAGCGCTCGTTTAATGGCCGACATCAACTCTCTAATTGAATAAGGAAGGAGCCCTCAGAAGGGGCGGGTAGCCGAGCAGGACTGGCGCCACTGGAAAAGTCTGAGAGGGGTTTGCGGGGTTTCTGACGATTCCGTTAAAAGGAGCCTCGGCGACTCAGCAAGCGGAGGTTTACTTTCACTTTCATTACCGATAAACGGTGAAGTAACAATGAATGTGCACGACGATCAGCTGGATTTTTAGTCCACTAATAGATTTGTCTTTATTCTGTCAATACTCCCTGCTGAGGTGCCGTACTAGTAGCGCAGATGCCTTGCACTATGGAGACCAGGGTTCAAGTCCTTGCATGGAGTCTGCATGTTCTACCTGTGTGAGATTTGGGATGGGGGGGTTCATCTCATGCAGCTTGTGAGTATTGGCTTGTCCCTTTTGGCCTCAGACTATGCCTGATTTTGCCCTGAGGTGGGCTGGCACCCTGTCCAGGTGTTGCCCTTGCCTTGCATCTTTTGGGCTCCTGCCTCCCTGCACTGCATAACTGAGCTTGACAAATGGTGTGGGTATCCTCTGCATTATCACCACCTGCACTTCACAACAGTGAATCTACCTGAAACTAAGCATGTTTGGGCTTTGATAGGTACAAATTCAGTTATCATTAATTAAAGGGTTAATCACCACCCAGAATAAAGTAAAACCCGCAGGCCCACTCAGAATGACCCCTCCACCTCACTGTTGCTTGCTGAAATGGAGCTTTTTATCTGCCTAACATGTGAGGGCACTCAATACACTTACCAACGTGAACTTAACAGTGGAACAAATACAAACCTCCATAAACTCGAACAGGTGGCTCTTCTTCTTCTTCGCCCACTTGGGACTGCAACATCTGAAGGAAGCTTTGGTGAAAAGAGAAGAATTAAGATCTGGCTGCATTAGAACATTAGAACCCTCTAGACGAGAACAGGCCATTCAGTCCAACAAAGCTTGCCAGTCCCATCCACTTGTTTCCTCCAACAAACATCAAGTCGAGTTTTGAAAGTCCCTAACATCTTACTGTTGTCACAAGAACGAGACATGGACAGATAAAGAGTTGGGGCAGCCACTCGAATAATATAGTATCCTGGCTGCAAAAGGTCATTTTCTCAAAATAATCAGCACTGAAGTGCATTCAACGGAGTCCAGTACAAGACTGAGGAAACAAAGGAAAAGGGGCAGGTTTTAAAGGGGAGACAGGAAGTGAGGTCATATGGATCTGGCACGTGGTCTTCCACCATTGGTTCGTAGCCGGAGGTGACATCAGAGGGACTGGAGCTGGTGTGGCCGACTTCCATTGGCTCATTCCCGGAAGTGATGTCAGGAGAGCCAGGTGAAATCCCCCGGGGATGGTCTACAGGCAAGGGAGAAAAAGAGTCAGTGCACTCTGCCACACCCCGGCATGCCTCCGAACTGCCTTCACTCAAGCCCTTTAGCTGCCTCCCATGCGCACGTGTTTGACACTGTCTACCACACAACTTGGTCGCTTATTCCAAGCGTCTATCGTTCTTTTTGTAAAGAAAAACTTCCTAATGCTTGTGCGAAATTCACCCTTCACAAGTTTCCAACTGTGTCCCCGTGTTCTTGATGAACTCATTTTAAAGTACAAGTCTCGATCCGCTGTACTAACTCCCTTCATCATTTTAAACACTTCAATCAGGTCACCTCTTAATCTTCTTTTGAGTAAACTCTAAAGGCTCAGCTCTTTTCATTTTTCCTCATAACTCAACCCCTGTAGCTCTGAATCATCCTAGTCGCTCTTCTCTGGACCTTCTCCGGTGCTGTTATGTCCTTTTTGTAGCCTGGAGACCAAAACTCCACACACAGGACTCCAGATGAGGCCTCACCAGTGTGTTATAAAGCCTGAGCAGAACCTCCTGTGACTTGTACTCCACACATCAAGGCGCTATATAACCTGACAGTCTGTTAGCCTTCTTAATAGCTTCTGAACACTGATGGGAAGGTGATAGCTTTGAGTCCACTGTGACTCCTAAATTCTTCTCATAAGGTGGACTCTCAATTTCCAGACCTCCCATTGTGTATTCAAACCTCACATTTTCACTTCTTATGTGTAATTCTTTACATTTACTGACATTAAATGTCATCTGCAACAAGCCTGTATGCTATCCAAGTCCTTTTCTAATGATATAATGGATTCCAAATTATCTGCTAATGCACCTATCTTGGTATCATCTGCAAACATAACCAGCTTGTTACTTGTCTTCTTCTTCTTTCGGCTGCTCCCGTTAGGAGTTGCCACAGTGTATCATCTTCTTCCATATCTTCCTGTCCTCATCTTCTTGTTCTGTCACACCAATCACCTGCATGTTCTCTCTCACCACATCCATAAACCTTCTCTTAGACCTTGCTCTGTTCCTCTTTCCTGACAGCTCTATCATTAACGTTCTTCTCCCAATATACTCATATCTCTCCTCTGCAGATGTTCAAACCAACACAATCTCACCTCTCTGACACTCTCAACCGTTCAATCTGAGCTGACCCTCTAATCCTGTCCATCCTTGTCAAACCCACTGCAAATCTTAACATCTTTAACTCTGCCATCTCCAGCTCTGTCTCCTGTGCCACCGTCTCTAGCCCATATAACATAGCTGGTCTCACTATCGTCCCGTAGACCTTTCCTGTCACTCTCGCTGACACCCGTCTGTCATAAATCACTCCTGTCACTCTTCTCCACCCATTCCACCCTGCCTGCACTCTCTTTTTCACCTCTCTCTTAACAGTTCTGATGAATTTCCTCACACCATCACCTTCTGCTTCCTGTGTCTGAGCCAATTCTGCACCCTGAACTCCCACTTCTTTTAATTTGATGCCCAACCTCTCATGTGGCACCTCGTCAAATGCTTTCTGAAAGTCAAGATAAATAATATCATCTGCTCTACCTTCATCATGTTTTGTTGCCTCCTCATAGAATTAAAGCGTGTTAGTCAAACATGTGACCCGACATTTGCGCGATAGACATATGCGCGCCGACAAAATCGCGCCGACAAAATCGCGAAAGTTTCATTTAAAAAAAAAAAAAAACTACTTCAAAGCATACTGCATATAATAATGTTTATTTTTAGAACTCAATATTATGAGACGCGGCATGCCATCAGAAAGTCACGCAGAAGATCACGCCCTGCATATGTAGGAAGAATTGCAGCAAGGGCGTCCCACTCTCTTGGCCTCTCTCGCGATTTTGTCGTGGCGCATTTTCGAAAACCAGTTAGCGGCTTTGTCGGCGTTCATTTGTCCGTCGCGGTTTTGTCGGCGAACCGTAAAACATGACCTCCCTCATCTGAACCCATGATGACTGCTCAGAATAAAGCTGTAAAGCTGCTTCAGTATTCTACCCAGAGGGATCAATGATGCTTTCCACTGGCTGTTCATAACATCAAATGTAACTGAAGGGCAAGTTTGGGGCCTGCAGGGACTGGCATGGACAACTGGTGGGCAGTTACGCCAACTGGAAAAATTGGCATGTCATTCTTCATTGAGGTAAACTCTAGAAAAATTCTGGTTCTTTAACAGCAGGTTATGATCTTTTACTGGGCTGTGTGGCTCCTCTTTGGAATTATTGCTTGACAAGGCACCCTGTCATCCTGGGAATGGCTGAAAGAAGTTGTGCTCTGAAAAACTTCCTGATATGCATAAGAACAGATTAAGAAAACCTGGACATAGAATGTGTTATTATATGCAGTTAGAGACCTTTAACAAATCAGGACCCAATGGGATTTCACAAATCTGTTATCATTTGTTTCATTTTTATTTACTGTCTCTGAGCTTGTTACGGATCTTAAAGTTCTGAAATCTTCACTAGGATCGGTCTTTTGGGAACCAAAACTGGTTCCCCTATGGCATCGCTCAACGGGGGCACTCTGGCACCCTCCTTTCTAAGAATGTAAGCCTTGCCCTTCTTCTGCGCTGCAATATCATTAGCTTTCTTTGTAATCTTTCATAGCACCTTTTCGATGACCAGTATGACGCTATGCCCCCCCCCCCCCTTAAAAAATAGAAAGTCACCATATGTCGCCACCCACTGCCGCACTGTATCGCCTGAGTACAAAAATGATGCAGAAAAGTTATCTGGTTACGGATCTTCGTAAATCGCATGATCACGTAATTGGTGTCGTAACTCGTTACAGTGACACGTTTGGGATAACGATATGCAAAAATGTCAAAACCATCAGAAATAAAGACATTTTAAAAAGTGTTGAGAAAATGACCAGAAGGGCAACAAGCTGCTTATGCAAAAAATGTTTTTGACCCCGTAGCAATGCGCCTCAGTTAGCGGAGAACTTACAGCCTTCCCTTTATTAAAAACAGAGATGTAATTTATATACGAGAAAAAAATAAATAAATAAATGACGCTATTCGGAAATTTGAATTCGTGTGTTTACCCTTGCGTTACAAACTTTATTATCCATTGTGTTCTTAATTGTAAAGATTTGCTCTGTTCTGATCCCATCCACCCATCCCATTTCTAAACCCGCTTTATCCTGACAGGGCCGCCCGCTCTGTTTATTGCTTTCTGTTTTTGATTGATGGATGAGAATCGGAAATGGGGCGTGGTCATGAGAGAAAGGAGGCGAGGAAGAGAAGGTCGGGCGCGTAAATGAAGGTCGAAAGAGAGAATTCCAGCTTAGTACTTAGGTTTATTAGTCCACGTCACGCCAGTCCTAAAGTGTTACGTTTAGTCAGAGTGTTGTGCTTTAATCCCCCCCTGCTATTGGGGTGGGGCGGTGGAGTTGGGATCGGGGACACCCGATTTATGGGGATTCGACCGCTACGAGCCCCCTTGCAACAAACCCCAGGTAAATCTTCTATTTATTCGCTAAAAAAAGTCCAACTCCGTCCAGAACGAAGATGAAGGGCCAGATTCGCTTCATTGGCAGTCCCTCTATTGTCATCCATCTATTGTCCATACAGCCATTCGGCGGGAGGGAGTGGGCGCTTACGGCGATAGTCTGGAATATCCCAGCAATCATTGGGCTCAAGAGAGGAACAATACCTGGACGGGTCGCCGGGTCGCCACTCCAACGCAGGATGAACACTCACATACATACACACACACACACACACACACACTGGCTAATTCAGCAACGTCAATCCACCTAAGAAATTCACGCACAAATGGGGAGAACATGCAGACGGGGAACACCCGAGACGTGAACCCCAGTCGTCTAAGTAGGAGGCAGCAGCGCCGCTTCATCTTTTTCTTTATCTAAAAAATGCAGTCTTAAAAATATTAAAGTGTCAGTAGGGTTCTTCAGAGCGATGCAATAGAGGAACCATTTTGGGTTCCCAAAAACATCTGAATAAAGTGCCCAAAAAGAACATTTAGCTCCATTACAAGGTCCTTAAATGAGCAGATGATTTGTAAAGTGCAAATAGGCTCCTGCTTTTAAAATGAGAATGACACGGGGATGAGTTCAGGGTTTCTTGATCTGTTAGCATCCTGCACTATACTTTAAGGATTTCATATTATTATTAATTACTACTACTATTATTATTATTATTATTATTATTATTTTGACGCATTTTCTGGATGACGCATTTATCTAAGGTGACATTTGAGAGATACCATTGGTTGCATTTATTTTTATTTGGTGCAGAGTAACTTGCTAATGGTCACAGAGTGTCAGTGGGGGGATTTGAACCCAAAGCCACCAAAGCCTTACCCACTATATGCCTGACTAACATAACCTTTTTAAAACCCAAAGGACTAATTTTGAATGCGAATGACTCTTCCCAAAACAAAATGGTTGTTTGTGGAGTCAGTTTGGTGGTCCCCATATATATGACCTGCACTCACTCTCATCGGATGACTGAACGGGACCGCCGACATGACCACCAAGAGCCTCGGCAGTTACCAGACTCAAATTTTGTTGTATTCCCAAGATTTATATATATATAACCTTAACCTCTATTATTATTATTATTTTTTTTTTTTTTATTATTTTATTTTTGTATATATATATCTATCCATCCATTACCCAACCCGCTATATCCTAACTACAGGGTCGCGGGGGTCTGCTGGAGCCAATCCCAGCCAACACAAGGCACAAGGCAGGAAACAAACCCCGGGCAGGGTGCCAGCGCGCGCACACACACACACACACACACACACACACACACAACCTGCATGTCTTTGGTCTGCGGGAGGAAACCGGAGCACCCGGAGGAAACCTACGCAGCCACGGGGAGAACATGCAGACTCCACGCAGGGAGGACCCGGGTTCGCTCCCTAACTTCGAGGCAGCAGAGCTACCCACTATGCCGCCCTTATATATAATATTTTTAAGAGTGTAGCACATCATCCTTAACACATTCTCCTATGTGTAATAGAATATGATGGCGTTATATACCGATAATCTACGACTGCGGGACCCCAAATCCACTGGCCTCAAATGCCCTTTACACCATACTTGACAAAAGTTGAGATATTAGTGCAAAATTCCCAAACGCGGAAATCATGCGGTTTCAGCGCTACCCTCACGCCATCGTGCTGCCCTCGCCATTTATTTGCTCTGCTAATTCGTTAATATATTAGGTTGAGTAAGCGCGCGGCTTTTTCATTTAAAAACTACATTACCCATACTCTCTTTCGCGTCCATCGCACGGTTTAGCAAAAAATAGTTGCAATAAGAAGTGTTACTAAAATGACTTGCTGCAGGACGTACAAGATGTTTGCCTTGGAAATGTGTACTTATTGTCCACAGACTGATAAAGATAATGACAAATAATCTGATGTCAACATCCTAGACCGCGACGTGATCAGCAGTTAGCCCCGGTAGCGATTGTGAGAACAGAAGTGAAACGGCTGGTGTGGTGAAACCCGTGACCGCAAGCGCCGCTTCTCAGCGAAGAGCCACTCATGCTCACTGACTGTCCAGGTAGGAATTGTCTGTTATATGTTGAGACCTCAGCCACGCTTGTGCAGTCGTTGTGGTCGCTTCTCTGTTCGGCGCCGCACTGGATATCAGATTCTTGGGGGGTCATAAGGCTCCTCGGCGGCTCCTCGGCAGCCGCCCATTCACGCGAGCGCGCACCTTGTGAATGTTTAACAGGTTGTTTGTTCTTTTGACCGTTTGGCGTGGTGTTTTTGTCTACTGTTGGATTACTTTATTGTGCCTTATGCCTTCGGGTGGGCATTCGATAAGAACATCATTGTCATGTTAATATATAACCGAGCCGAACGAACTACGAGTAATAAAGTCCGAGCGTTTCAGATTGATTTAAGATATAAACAGAACATGGCCTTGGGGGCAGTGGTTATTGCATTCACCCATTGCTCAAACCGCACCCTTCTATATGAACGTTATTGAGTTTGCATTTGTTTTTGCGGCTTACCACGTAACATTTAGTAGGCAATTTTGCTTGGCACAACTGAAAAAGAACCTGTAAAAACTTGTTGTAAGCTTTCTTTAAATATGATGCAATATTCCGTAGGCTTAATCAGAGCTCCCCAGTTGGCCTGTTTAATAGCATTAGAGTCAGTCGTGCATTTCTCATTAAATCAGCTTTCCATGAATTAACTGCACGTCCTGGATCAGCGGTGGGTAAAGTCGGTCCTTCTGGGGGGCTGCAGATTTGTTACTTGAGCAATTAGTGCTTCGTCATGAAGTATCTGTATGCTTTATTTTAGTGGCGGGTGGCGCAGTGGGTAGCGCTGCTGCCTTGCAATTAGGAGACCCAGGTTCTCCCTCCGCGGAGTTTGCATGTTCTCCCCGTGTCTGTGTGGGTTTGCTCCGGTTTTCTCCCACAGTCCAAAGACATGAAAGTTAGGTGCATTGGCGATCCTAAAATTACCCATAGTGTGTGTGCTCGCCCTGCCCGGGGTTTGTTTGTGCCCTGTGTTGGCTCTCGTTAGGATGTAGTGGGCTGGACGATGGATTTTAGTGGTCCCACTTGTTAGGATTTCCCACCCTTCATTTCTTATTTTAATCATAGCATTGTTCACTGGGTTTAATGGACCTTATCAGCCAATGCACATGACAAAGGGATCAGCAGTTCCCCATCTAATTTACCTCCCTTTACACTTGTGCGTAGTCATCATAACTATCTGGTTTATTCGAATATTTGGTAGGAAACTAAAGAGAAATAAGTGAAGTACCGAGAAGCACTAATTCCCTTTTATAGTCTTTAAATAATATCCTTGGAAATGAAAAAAAAAAAACAAAAAAAAAATCGGCGACCTAAGAATGACCTGACAAGCCATGAAATGAATTAAGACCCGTTATTGGTAAGGACTGGTTCCTGATTGAGGGATTAGATTGGAACAAAAAACGTGCGGCCACTACGGCCCTCCAGGACCACCAACATTGCTCACCTTTGCCCTAGAACAGGGGTCTCCAATCTTTTTTCTTTGAAAGCTACTGTTACAAAATGAAAATGTTTTCTAACGTTTATTCTCATTTCAACCCAAACAAACTGAATGCGCTCGTTGTGCCTGAACATTTACAGAATGTTGGTGTCCACAACTCACATTTTGCACTAAAACATCACAGAAAATATGGAGTTCACCTGCGAGTGCATTTTGTACGTCTGTATGCATTTTCTCGTCTATCTCTCACTATTGAGTTAAAAGATGAATGCTGTCAAAACAGAACAATGCGATTCCAAATCCACCGATATGACGTCTTCATTTGTCATTGTGTCACATGTCACTGTGTCACTTCATTCACAGGTCCAGTCGCACGTGTGATGTGTTTTTGAGTTCGTCAGATGACTGGCACTGAGGTGTATGGAGGAGTGGAGCACCCCTTAGGTTCACCCTTATGGACTCATTTCAATGTTCGTCTGTCAGTCTTGCTCTGAACTTTAATTTCATGACATTCACGTCAGACTCACAGAGGTGTGGAGACCCAAACAGAGCAGACATTTTCAGAGCTGCTTGGTGAAGATTCTTCTAGTTATCTGGCACACCTCAGCTCCAGAAATGCCGTTGAGACTTTAACTGCACATTATTTTGAAGGTTTACTAATATATAAAATATAAAATCCAATGTCTGTCTGTCTGTCCGCTTTTCACGAGAGACTTCTTAAGGGATTTAGATCGGGTTTTCTTCTATAATTTGATTGAACATTCTGGTTTATTTTGTGACTTCTCTCATTTCGCCGTGTATCAGAGTTTGCGTGCCGTACCGATTTATTTGTACGAATACGAGAAACACTCAGTGGGCCGACGGAAGGGGCCTTCCTCACTGACTTGCCACTTTCAGAGCGTCTTCTTTAACTCCTCTTAGCTAGCGAACGAGAGAACAATTGAATTCAACTTTATCTGATATTTAAAATAAAGTGTTGCTTACGTCTTGATGAGTTTGAGTCCGGATATTCTCTTAAGTGTCTGCCACATCCTGGGGTCGCTTCCCGGGTCCTCCCTGTGTGGACTTTGCATGTTCTCCCCGTGTCCTTGTAGGTTTCCTCTCACAGTCCAAAGACATGCCAGTTAGGTGCATTGACGATTGTCCCTAGTGTGTGCCCTGTGGTGGGCTGGCACCCTGCCCAGGGTTTGTTTCCTGCCTTGTGCCCTGCGTTGGCTGGGATTGGCTCCAGCAGACCCCCGTGACATTGTAGTTAGGATATAGCGTGTTGGAAAATGACTGACTGTATGCCACTTTGAAAAGATAGACTGCAATTCAGACTGCGGATCGTGATATGATTTTTTGGAAAGATCGCCCACCACCTAATTTGACTAATCAATTTTCCAAATTTATGTAGGATTCATTAACCCTTTGGTGAGCTTCTTGGAAAGGGGTCTCGAGGTACTGGTAGCTCACAAGCAATGTGTTGGAGACCCCTGACCTAGAGCATCAGCGGTTATTCATTAAGATGAAACGACATGATGTAGATTGTGGAACTTGCTAGTATAGTTCAGATTGCTGGGGGGCCGGAGTGTGCCTTGGCATCTGATCCCGGATTGAGTGTCAGTAATTAGGGATTGTAATGGAAACCATTATAATGGAAAAGACTGAGAGGGAAATGTGTCGAGAACAGGTGTGTTAGTGCAATGTCACTGTAATAAGATGAGAAAACACAGGCTGAAGGGTTGGGGTTCCCCAAGTTTTGCCCCATAGTGAGAAGAAGAAAAACAAACAAACAAAATAAAATCATATATTGGAATTATTTAAACAATTATCCAAAGCAATATTTTGCTTGTCTCTTTTTAAGTAAACTCAACATAAGAGTATAGCTAGAAAAATAGGATTGAGCCAGAGTGGAGCATATGATATTATTTATGTTGACTTTGAGAAAGGGGCGGCACGGTGGCGCAGTGGGTAGCGCTGCTGCCTCGCAGTTAGGAGACCCGGGTTCGCTTCCCTGGTCCTCCCTGTGTGGAGTTTGCATGTTCTCCCCGTGTCTGCGTGGGTTTCGTCCCACAGTCCAAAGACATGCAGGTTAGGTGGACTGGCGATCCTAAATTGTGCTTGGTGTGTGTGTGTGTGCCCTGTGGTGGGCTGGTGCCCTGCTCAGGGTTAATTTCCTGCCTTGCGCCCTGGGATTGGCTCCTGTGACCCTGTAGTTAGGATATAGCGGGATGGATGGACTTTGAGAAATCATTTGAGAAGGTGGGCATGACACTAAAAGGGTGTGGTGTTTAGAATTAGTTCAGACACAGGAAGCAGAGGGTGAGGACCCTCATCGGAACTGGCTTATGTTAAGGGGGCCAGTGCTTTAGTAATGTATAAGAATATTAAGAATAAGCTGGTTACATTTTGCAGATGATACCAAAATAGGTGGACTGGCAGATGATCTTGAATCCATTGAATCATCACAGAGGCTCATGGAGAGCAGACAGGCTTGGGCAGATTTGAGGACAATGAAATGCAATGTCAGTAAATGTAAAGAATCACATATAGGAGGGAAAAATGTGAGGTTTGAATACACAATTTAGAAAATCAAGTGTCCACCTTAGTAGAAGGATTTAGGAGTCGTAGTGGGCTTCAAACTATCAACTTCCACACCGTGTTCAGAAGCCATTATGGAGGCTAGCAGAATGTCAGGTTATATAGCGCCTTGATGTGTGGAGTACGAGTCACAAGAGGTTCTGCTCAAACTTTATAACACACTGGTGAGGCCTCATCTGGAGTCCTGGGGGTAGAGTTGGTCTCCAGTCTACAAAAAGGACATAGTAGTGTTAGAAAAAATTCAGAGAAGGGCTACAGGGGAAAAATGATGAGGAAACGCATCATTTCTTTTTGTCTTTCCAATAGATGGTGCATTACAAACATTTGTAGTAATCCTTTTTTTTTTTTTTTACTACAAATGTTTGCGATTGGAATGACAGAGATGACGTAGCAACCGAATGGAAGCACAGATGCTTGTCTTTTTATTAAGGGTGGATAAGGTGAATTCTGTCTATCTGTCAGTTACTCTCTGTTGGATGTATTTGCAGTGCAGTGTGTCCATCCTGTCGCAATGTCTCTGTTACGTGCTATTTGCTTCAGGATTCATAAAAGTGGCGCTAGTGTCTGTGATGCACCATCTGTTGGATAACAGAAACATTGCAACTGGATGGATTGGTACACTGACAGACGCTTATGCATTTATTATGGTGGATGTCCTTTGAGACTCCAAGTCAAGATACAAAGAACGCCCACTAGAGGGGGATATCACCATCAAACCCCGGCTAGTAGTATGTATGGAAGAAAGATTAGACTTAGGGGTCACATAGTCAACTAGGATAAAGTGTTTTGATATGTCTTCCATATTAAAATACTAGGGGGCTTCGCTCGCCCACCCCCCAAGTCAAGATACAAAGAACGCCCACTAGAGGGGGATATCACCATCAAACCCCGGCTAGTAGTAAGTGTGGAAGAAAGATTAGACTTAGGGGTCACATAGTCAACTAGGATAAAGTGTTTTGATATGTCTTCCATATTAAAATACTAGGGGCTTCGCTCGCCCACCCCCAGGTTTGATTTAACGGATATACAATTTAAAGAGATTGTTATTTTCATGGGAATTGTTACATATGCATTATTTTCACTTTTACTTTAACACTTTAGTAAAAACAATATTTAGAATTCACTTTTCTTCAAGATTGCATTGAATTTTGATTCCGGGTTTGGACTTACATCGTGACAACGCAACGTATAACTGCCTGTGAGTGACTATCGCTTCTTTCTCTCTAATAAATAAAACGACTTTCTCGAATGTTTGTCCATGTTATTTCATCTTCGCTTTGTCATTGACGTGTCATTTAGAAAGTATCAGATTGTTGTCCTGTAAAATTTCTAAGAGCTGAGAGCACAGGAAGCGTGTCTGACAAAAGCATTCACACGACTGAGAGGTTAGATGACTGTGCTCTCGTTTGAAAATAGTTGTAAGCAGGGCGTGACTTGAAAGAATCTCACGTTAAGAGTCTCCATCCCACGGGACTTCATAACCGTAACAACATTTTTTAAAGACTCCGACTTAAAGTTTTAATCTCTTTTCACTGTTTTGTTATTTCACTGAGTAATAATTTCCGTTTGTTTGCGCTAATGCGATCTTTGCTATCCGTTTTTTTGAAACTTTTGAATTTGCGTACTTCCATTATCTCTACCCAGCTGTGCATGTGTACCGTGCCAACATTTTTGAATGCTTTACGCCATTCTACTTTGCCATCTACTCTTTGTCCTTTATTTCTTGACCCGGGCCTGGTTAAATCTCTTTCTCGTGGGACGTATAACGCTGCTTGCATTGTGAAGCTTGGGGCTGAACGCACGCTAAGGAGATGCGGTCGGATCAGCTGCCGTCTTTCTGCTCCTGCTGCCAAGCTGTGTGTTCTGCGCGTCGCTCTGTGCGTCGATCATTTCAAAGCCTGTACAGCAGCTGTCCTTTTGTCTCAGTGCCTTGTCTCGTGTGACGTCAAAGCGTCTTCTGAGAAGATCGTGTCCCGTCTCCCTCGGCTCCCTCCCGAGATTATTTTTATATTAGAATTTCTACCAAAGCTTTGGCATCCCTGGGTGGGAGTCTGTTTCCTCCGGTGAGGGACAACCCCAGACTGACTGGCTGGTTCCCATCCGAGCAGGAACCCCACCCTGGAGGTTGCGAATTGAATGGTAGGAGAAGAACCTGCTAGTTTGGGATTAAGGTCCTGGGTTAGTCCTCAAGCTGTTAGAGTGTTTTGTGTCTAGAGCAGGGGTGGGCAATGTCGGACCTGGAGGGCCGCAGTGGCTGCAGGTTTTCATTCCAACCCAGTTTCTTAACGAGAAGTCAGTTATTGCTAATGAAGCACTTATTCCTCAAGTGACATTTTAATGCTTCGTATTAGTGGTCTCTCTCTTGCTAAGGTTCCCCACCCTTATTTGCTTATTTCAATCTTAAAAAGCTATACATTTAGTGTTTTAATGGCTCCTTATCAGCAATAATATGTAAATGACAAAGCAGTCAGCAGTGCACCATCTGGCTTGTTTCGATTTACATCTCTGTGTGTTCATCGTGCACTGTTTGATTTATTAAAACACGTAAAAGAAAATGTGACAGGCTGAAAATTATGCATTTTAGGCTTTAAATCATTTTGATGATAGCCTTGGAAAGGAAAAAAAAAATCTATGATATACAGTCATATGAAAAAGTTTGGGAACCCCCCCTTAATTTCTGATTGGCTGAGCTGTCAACTTCCTTTTAATATCTGACATGCCTTATGGACACAGTCGTAGTTCAGCAGTGACATTACGTTTATTGGATTAACAGAAAATATGCAATATGCATCATAACAAAATTAGACAGGTACATAAATGTGTGCCCCCCAACAGAAATATGACATCAATACTTAGCTGAGCCTCCTTTTGCTCCTTTGAGCCTCCAGACGCTGTCCTCCTGTAGCCTCTGATGAGTGTCTGGACTCTGATGGAGGTATTTCTGACCATTCTTCATACCAAATCTCTCCAGTTCAGTTCAACTTGATGGACAACCTGCTTCAAATCATCCCAAAGATTGTCGATGATATTCAAGTCAGGGGACTGTGACGGCCATTCCAGAACATTGTACTTCTCCCTCTGCATGAATGCCTTTGTAGATTTCCAACTGTGTTTTGGGTCATTGTCTTGTTGGAATATCCAACCTCTGCGTAACTTCAACTTTGTGACTGATGCTTGAACATTATCATGAAGAATTTCTTGATGTTGAGTTGAATTCATCCGACCTTCAACTTTAACAAGGGCCCCAGTCCCTGAACTGGCCACACAGCCCCACAGCATGATGGACCCTCCACCAAATTTGAGAGCAGGTAGCAGGTGTTTTTCTTGGAATGCGGTGTTCTTCTTCTTCCATGCAAAGCGCTTTTTGTTCGGACCAAATAACTCCATTTTTGTCTCATCAGTCCAAAGCACTTTGTTCCAAAATGACTCTGGCTTGTCTAAATGAGCATTTGATACAACAAGCGACTCTGTTTGTGACGTGTGTGCAGAAAGGGCTTCTCTCTCATCACCCTACCATACAGATGCGCTGAATTGTAGAACGATGTACAGATACACCATCTGCAGCGAGATGTTCTCGCAGGTCTGTGGAGGTGATCTGTGGTTGTCTGTCACCATTCTCACAATCCTGCTCATATGACGCTCCTGTATTTTTCTTGGCCTGCCAGACCTGAGTTGTTTAACAGCAACTGTGCCTGTGGCCTTCCATTTCCTGATTCCACTCCTTACAGTTGAAACTGACAGTTTAAACCTCTGAGATGGCTTTTTGTAGTCTTCCCCTAAACCAGGAGACTCAACAATCTTTGTTTTCAGATCTTTGGAGAATTGCTTTGAGGAATCTCATGTTGTCTGTCACTCTTCAGAGGAGAGTCAAAGGGAAGGAAGCACAACTTGCAATTGACCACCTTAAATACCTTTGACCACTCATGATTGGACACTCCTGTCCATGAAGTTCAAGGCTTAATGCGCTCATCCAACCAAGTCATCAGCATTGAGCAGTGACAGGCATTCAAATCAGCAAAGTGACAAGGGGACCCACATTTGTGCAGCGCCAGTTTTTCACATTTGATTTAATTTCATACAACTAAATACTGCGTCACTAAAAATCTTTGTTCAGAAAACACCGCAGTGCTCCGATGTTCCTAGGAAATGAAAGACATACCACTGTTATCTTTACTGTTGAACGGAGAGTCAATTATTATGCAGACTGAGAGGGGTTCCCAAACTTTTTCATATGACTGTAAGAACCTTACATTGCAGACTAACAAGCCATAAAATTAAATAAGGTCTGAGACTGGAAAGGTTTGGTTTATAATTAAGGAATTGGGTTGGAATAAAAACCTGCAGCCACTCTGGCTCTCCAGGGCCGACATTGCCCACCCCGGTCTAGAGGTAGAGTTAGTTTTTAGTGTAGGCAGGTTTGTGGTAAAGTGAGGTCCGCGGCTGATTGCATTTTTAAATAAATAATCGCTGCACTCACAGCTTTAAGGAGGGGGGTGTAGTAGTGGGGAGGGAGCCGTTCATGGGTGCGATGCACCGTATCCGTTTCCACACTTAAGTGCACAGGTGAGGAATTGCCCGTGTCCATAATTGATGCCGGAAGCTGCTATTCGCCACACCTGTGCCACGTCCCCATATAAAAAGGAGAGGCGCGAGTGCAAGGGGGAGGAAAATAAAACGAGAAAGAGGTCAGAGGTTCAAATGTGGCGGAAGAGCAGACTCGGGCAGGACGATCTGGCCACCTAGAGAGGAAAGGCAGCACGGATAGGAGCCCTGCGAAGGAGCATAGGTTGTGGCGCTCTAGGGGCTGATCAAAGGTGTGGAGTGGGGTGAGTGTGACTGATGACCTCCCCAGGGATTCGAGGTGCGACTACGGGTGCATGAAGAATGATGTGAGGAGAAGCGACCTCGGATGGTCTGACAAATGCTGACAGAGGCAGCCAAGACGGGGGTCCGAGAATGAAGATTGTGGCTGCTGAGTGTCGCATGGTTTACGATTGAGCCGGGGAGAACAAGAAGGAGGTTGGCTGGGATCATCAGTCACTGAACAGAACATGACGGAGCCAGTGACTGTGTTTCTATCCTCTGCTTTTAAAGGATTTATTTATTGTGACTTTTATCCCCCAATTTTCACCTTCTTTTATGCATTTATTTATTTATGGACATTTTTGAATCACCGCACTATTTGGACACTGTTTTGATTGATTTTAATAAAAGCACTGAAGACTGTTACACCAGCCCCTTGCTCCACGTGTGATTTGTCCCCATCTGCCACCTGATTCAGTTACATTATCTACGGTGACGTGTTCAAGAGGCTCACAAAGTTGGAAGAGGGAGCAAGGAGCATGACCCGCACGGTCACAAGGTTAAGAGAGAGTAAAAATATTCCTGTGAGGGCCTTTTACCCGCTAGAGAGAGCTTACGCCATCTCAGGGATTTGCAGGCACACATCAGAGATTGCTGGAGAGTGAAGAATGGTGCCACGTGGCTCCTTGCCAATTAGTGGATTGTTTTGCTGCCATCCAGAGGAACTCACCCACTATTGTTGCCAAGATCTCACTCTGGGTTTGGCAAAAGGTCCCAGTAGAGAGTAATGCTATGCTGAGAGTCCTATTAAGAAATGAAACTGCTTATTAAAATAGGTTAGGGCAGGAGAGACTTCTGTAATGCTCTGGTACACTGATTCAACATGTTGATCAATTTCATTCGTCTTTGAGCCATCCGTTTTAATTTACACCATAAAATCATAAATAATACTAAGGTTTGTAGCATAATCCATTAAAAAGTTTAAAACTGTTTCATTAAATCATCTCTATATATAATCTTCATTTGGATCTTGATCTTTGTTTGTCTGCGAATGAATTAGAAGAAGAAGCACTAGGTGGCAGTAGAGAGACAGCTAAAACATAGGCATTGCATTAAGAATCTCCTCCAGGCTTATACTACTGAAGACTGCAGTGCGCCAGTCACACCTCAAAACACAGACATTCAAACTAAACAAATTGTTGTGCTTTAAATTAACTAAAGAGATCTTCATTTAGATCTTGATCTTTGTTTGTCTGTCCGTGAATTCCACACATGTGTAGATCACCTTCCAGTTTAGTACGTTGTTGTTACTCACGGATGTCAACAATGTGCCGTAATAACGAAAGGGGTGGTGGACAGTGTTACGCTGATTAGCTCCTGAGGCCTGGTTAGAGAATGAGATTGCCGAAGATAAAAGGTATGTGCCTACGTAACATATGAATGAAAGAAAGACAGTGGGTACAATGAATGACAACGTAACAGCACGTTCCGGAAATTATTATTGTTACGTTGTAGCCAGCGAGTGCTGCGCGTCTCACAGTCACATGTCAGTGAAGTGATCCGTATTTATGCTTTAAAGAGCCTGGATACCTATGTGTCCCCCTTTTATAACCATTGCTCCGTGTATATTGCCTTACTCTTTGGATTGCCACAAAGCAACCTGCGAGATTGGAGAAAGGTTGAGAAGAGATCGTGAGAGGAAACGACAGCGTCGTGAAAACGAGACGGACTGTGAACGGACAGAAGCAGAAATGCTCCCACACCACCACATAATTACTATTCGGACAGTGATTCCGAGTAGGCCGTTCTTGTCGAATCAATGTTCAAGGATTTTCTTTGTAAATTTGTTTCCCTTATAAAAAATCATAATGCTGTGCAACAAAGGGCCCAGTTCACGACTGGCAGCCGCGTTTAAACAGGGAGCCCTTCACAGACAACTTTAACACGCGCAACGTAGTTGGGCGCACATGGCTAGTATTTAAATATAGTATAAATAATTGTTTAAAATTTTCTATTAATTATTTAAAATTTAATTAGGGTTCAAAAATAAAACCCCCTATTGAAAATTTTAAAAAGTGCATAAAAAATAGTTAATTTATACTTTTAAAATTTATTGACATAAAAGCTACATTTTTTTTTTTTTTTTATTTATTAATTTTATTATAATCAATACATAGTAATCAAGTTTTTACAAAAAAAAAGAATTATGCTAAGAACAGATCGATCCCCACCCTTGAGAGAGAGAGCAAGCCAAATGGTGTAAAATTTAAGGCTTGTAAAAAATACCTAAATCAACAAATTCTCTGTGCTTTATAAACATTTCAAAATATTACTGATTAGATCCTGCCATGTTTTGAAAAAGTCTGCACAGATCCTCTAACTGAGTATTTGATTTTTCCAATTTTAAATAATATAACACATCAGTTTCCCACTGACTTAAAGAGGAGAGTTTGGGTTCTTCCAGTTTATCAGAATAAGTCTGCGTGCCAACAGTGTAGTGAATGCAATCACAATTTGTTTGTCTTTCTCCACTTTAAGACCCTCTGGAAGACCCCCAAACACAGCTGTTAATGGGTTAGGAGGGATTGTGAGTCCAAGACTGTCTGAGAGGTAATTAAAATTTTTGTCCAGAATAATGTTAATTTGGTGCAGGCCCAGAACATGTGACCCAGTGAGGCTGGGGCTTGGTTGCAACGTTGCAGGTTGGATCATGCCCTGGAAACATTTTGGAGAGTTTTAGTCGAGACAGATGTGCTCGATATATAATTTTGAGTTGTATAATTGTATGCTTTGCGCATATGGAGCTTGAGTGAATTCTCTGCATTGCTACTTTCCACTCCTTTTCTGATATATTAATTGAGAGGTCATTTTCCCAGTGTCCTCTTGGATCTTTGAAAGGAAGGGATTGTAAAAGGATTTTATATATTGTAGAGATGGAGTCTAACTCCTTGAAATTGAGCAATAATTTTTCCAGCGTGGATGAGGGTGCAAGATGAGGAAAATCTGGAAGGTTCTGTTTAACAAAGTTCCTGATTTGAAGATAGTGAAAGAAATTTGTAGCTGGAATGTTAAATTTGGAATGTAATTGTTCATAGGATGCAAAGACGTTGTCTATATAAAGATCTCTAAGCAAGTTAATTCCAAATTTTTCCAGATATTAAAACTGCATATGTTTGTGAGGGTTGAAAGAGGTGGTTCTTTTGCAGGGTGCCACAGAAAGAAGCTTCTCCGTCTTAAAATGCTTTCTACATTGGTTCCAGATTCTAAGTGAGTGGAGCACAATTGGGTTATTAGTGTATTGCCGATAGCGTGTGTTTATTGGAGCAGAGCAAGGAATACAAAGAAGTACTGCAGGATTTTACTTCTATTGCGGTCCATGCCTGTGTATGTTCTTCTATTTGTGTCCAGGTTCTTATCGCTGTATATTTGCGCCCAGTAATAAAACTGGAAGTTAGGTAGAGCCATGCCACCTTCTGCCTTTTGTCTTTGTAGGGTCGCTCTTTTGATGCGTGGATGTTTAGAATTCCAAATAAATGAGGTTATTGTTGAATCTAATTGCTTAAAGAACGATTTATTAATGTATATTGGTATGTTTTGAAATAAAAAGGAGCTTAGGAAGAATATTCATCTTAACAGTGTTAATTCTTCCAGCTAGTGTGAGATGAAGGGTTGACCATCTATGCAAGTCTTGTTTAATTTTTTCCATGCAGACGACGAAATTTTGTTGATAAAGAGCTTTATGTTTACTTGTGATGTTTACCCCGAGGTATTTAAACTGTTCTGCAATGATAAAAGGAAGGGTGTCTAATCTAATATTATATGCTTGCGAATTCACGGAAAGAGTACACTTTTATTCAGATTAATTCTGAGACCAGAGAGCTTTTGAAATTCTGTGAGTGCTGCTAAGACTGCAGGCACAGAATTTTCTGGGTCCGATATATACAGTACCATGTCATCTGCATATAATGAGATTTTCTGTTCCAGTCCTTCTCTGCTAATCCCCTTTATCTGATCAGTATTTCGACAATGTATTGCCAGTGGTTCAATGGCAATTGCAAACAACAGTGGTGACAAAGGGCATCCTTGTCTTGTGCCACGTTCTAGTTTAAAGTAGTCTGAGCAAATGTTATTGATGCAAACTGAAGCTTCTGGGTTAGTATACAGTAATTTAATCCATGCACAAATGTTGGGCCAAACCCAAACTTCTCCAAAATAGTAAAAGGTATTTCCATTCAATCATGTCGAATGCTTTTCTGCATCCAATGATAATAATATTTCTGGGGTGTTTGATTTAGTTGGTGAGTATATTACATTAAACAGGCGTCGAAGATTTGAAGATAAGTGTCGGCCCCTAATAAATCCAGTTTGGTCTTGTGATATTACTGAGGGGAGCACTTTCTCCATCCTTCTAGCTATGATTTTAGAGAGTATTTTAACGTCGTTATTCAGAAGTGAAATTGGTCTGTATGATGCACATTGTAATAAGTCCTTATTTTGTTTTGGAAAGACAGTGATTAGTGCTTGGCGAAAGGTTTGTGGAAGAGATTGGTTATCTCTGGCTTCTGTAAATGTTGCTAATAGGAGGGAGCTAGCTGAGGAGAATTTCTTGTAAAACTCTGCAGGGTAGCCGTCAGGGCCTGCTGCTTTTCCACCTTGGAGTGACTTTATAGCATCCAGTAATTCTGATAATGACAGAGGTTTATCGAGTTCCTCCACACTAAAAGCGTCAATTTGTGGTATCTGTAATTTATCCAGAAATGCATTAGATTGTATATTGTCTTCTTTAAACTCAGTAGTATATAGGGATTTATAGTAGTCTCTAAAAGTGTACATTATATTTTTGTGTTCGATGATTTTATCTCCGTTAGTGTTAGTAATTACGAGATTGCGTTGCGCATCTTGCTTGTGAATTTGTTGCGCTAAAAGCTTATTAGCTTTCTCTCCATGTTCATAATAATGATGTCTGGATTTGTAAATTAGTTGTTCGGTTTCTTTAGTTGTCAAGAGGTTTAATTCTGAATGTAGAGCCTGCCTCCTCTTATGTAGAGTCTCGCTTGGTAGTCTGGCATGTTCTTCATCTATTTTAGTAATTTACTTTTTATCTCTGCTACTTTCTTCGCTTCGGATTTATTTCTGTGGGAAAGATATGAGATAATCTGTCCTCTTAAGAAGGCCTTAAGAGTTTCCCAGAGTATTCCTGCAGAGATCTCAGGGGATGTATTTGTCTCTAGAAAGAATTCAATTTGTTTGGATATAAATTCTGTACAATTCTCGTCAGCTAATAGAAGCGGATTGAGGCGCCATCTGCGGGGTGAGTGTATGGGGCTTAGTAATTTCAGCTCCAAGATCATCGGAGCATGGTCTGAAATAACAATAGCATCGTATTTACAAGATTTAATCTTAGGCAAGAAGTTATTATCTATAAAGAAGTAATCAATCCTTGAGTAGCAATGATGTACTGGTGAGTAGAAAGAATATGTTCTTGAATTTGGGTTTAAAAACCTCCAGGGATCTGATAAGTTGTGATCAGTTATAAACTTTGTAATTATCTTTGCGGTGTTAGTTGCCGTTCCCCCTGTGGAGGAAGTCTTATCTAAAAGTGGATTTAGAACACAATTAAAGTCCCCAGCCATTATAAGTTTATGAGTGTTCAGATTGGGAATGGATGCAAATAAATTTTGTATAAATTCTATAAAAGCTACATTTTTAACTATAAATAAGTGGATACATCCTACCAATACCTACTAACTTTATATATAAAATTCTTTTCGCGTTTGAAACGGAAATTACGTATGACCATGCAAAACGGAAATTATGTATGACCACACGTATGTGGACGCAATTTTGATATTGTCTTTATGAATTGTTATTATTTGTGTTTGAGAATTATTTTACTGATATTGAAAAGAAGTAAACACAAACAGGCCGATCTATCCCATAGAAGTGCGCCCCGCGTCGCCCTCTCCCAGCCCACCTCTCTGGACTCCAGCGCTGATCCGTCCGCTGTCAGGGGCGTTCTGACAGAGAAGTTTTATTTATTCGTCCACGTGACTGTCACGGAAACTGCCACATTATAACTTTTTTTTAATTGGCAGTAGTTGATAGTCGAAGAGATGAGGAAAACAACTTTGCGTCTTTCTACTTTTTAACTGCGTCGAGCTGTAAACAATATGAAGACGACACCGCCTTCAGCAGCGAGGGATCGTGAGAACAAAGTGGACACTCGGAGGTGCGGAATGCCGGACTGTTCCGCCGGGTCGAGAGCTTTGCAGTTTCGGGTGGCATCCTCTCTTCTCGCTTCTGTTTGTGACACTTCGAGTGCCCCGTCGGCTCCTGGGAGAGTGGAAATCTTTTGTGATCGACGCCATCGAAGCAAAACTCTCTTTGTAAATTGCACTTCACGACTACTTACTGTCCCTTAAGGTGGGTTCAGGTCACTAAAATCCCGCAACATTCAAGGTTGCTTTTGTGATGAATTCTTTTAAGAAGATGGAGGGTTTACATCTATGAAGAAGTACCGACCTCCTCATGTGAAGTTTTGGACTTGGAAATTGTTTGGACCTTCTGCCCGTTAAGCACCGAAAGGCAGCGTCCACATTTCTCAGAATAATTGTTCTCTTAAATCACAGGCACGTAGTGCAAGGTTGTCAGACAGAAATTTGCAGGATCGCATAGAAAATGTAATTTCTATACCACCGGGATCGTGTAGCACCTTTCAGAAGGGATCTGCTACCGAGAGATGATCCAAATACATTTAAGCTGCTGTTAGTGTTACTTACCTGTTGTGTTATTGTGCCTTTAAAATGTACTTTACCTGAAAGCACTCCAGTACTGCTCAATGTATCTTTACTTCTTACATGTTAATGTTTTACAGTTTTTAATAATTTATATACTACATTTTATTTTTTTTCCTTTGCACTCAGTGAGTGTAGCCACTGGGAAATCAGCTAGTGTTATGATAAAAATGTATTATCTTAATTTTCAAAAGTAGATTAAAAATAAGGGAAACGAAAGGGTTAATCCTTTACTCCCTAGGCTAAAATCAACATAAGGCCCCATAAAAAGATCTTAACATAAGGAAAACCCCCCAAGAAAATTCCTTGACATTAGGGACCCTAATGGGGGACCCCAACATCAGAAGCCCCAAAGAGGGATCTTAACATCAGGGCCCAATCCTTAACCTTAGGGCTTATTAAAATAGGGTTAGGGTTCATTCTTGGCGACTTCTTGTCTTTGGTTCAGGTAACTCTTGGGGGACTTTTTGTCTCAGTAATGAGTTATAAAAATAGGATTAGTTTAGTTTAACTCTTGGGAGACCTCATGGGTCAGTATGGAGTTAAAACAAAAAAATACTCTTGGGACCCTTGAGTAGTTTAAGTTAGTAGCTCTCGACGTGTGAGGCGGGCCCCCCTAGGGGGGCACGAAGTAACAAAAAGGGGGTGCGAAGATGTGAAAAAAAGAAAACAAGAATCAAAAATATGAAAAATACATCTATTGTGATTCTAGCTGTAGTATTCTGATACTAGAAAAATAAATCTAGAGTTAGAGATAAATGTCGATAAAAGTTAAGTAGGTATAATAAAATATACATCTATGATATATCATTAATTCAAAAAGAAGAACAAACTGGTATTAGTGGGCTCCTTTCAAAAAACATTAGGCGGGCCCAATTAAAACTGTTATGAAAACTCGGGTCGTAAATACGTAAAGGTTGAGAAATGCCGCTTCATGGGCATACATAACGTCTTGAGGCCGACGGGCCTCGTATCGAGACTATAGATATATGCGTTAAGAGGCTGCAACCCATGGGACGGAGTAGAATAGGTAGAATAGGGTTAAAAGTAGAGTAAGATAATTGTATAATAGAAATAGTAAAGAGAAGTCAAGTAAAATACAATAACAACATTTATTTCTATCTCATGTTTTCATACAAATGATGGAGTTCAAAGTACTTTACAAGATGAAGAAAGAAAAATAATAAAATTAAGATTAGGCAATATTAAGAAACAAAGACTAAAGTAAAGTCTGTTGGCCAGGAGGACAGAAATAACAACAACAAAAAAAAAAAAACTCCAGAGAGCTGGAGAAAAAAAAAAAAATGTGCAGGGGTCCCAAAGGCCACAAGACCACCCAGACAGCCTCCACTGGGCATTCTACCTAACATCAATGATCTCAATCAGTCCTCATGGTTTTCAGGCTTCATGTGGAAGAATTAAATGATGATGGTCATGTGGACCCATCAATGGAGGGACTGCCCGGTGCTTTGATCAGGTGGTGGTGGCACAGATTGGCATCACAGAAAACTGGAAAAAGTACAGCAGAGAAAGTAGGGGTTAGTACGGATTGCGAGGATATGATGAAAATGATAATTAAATGCATATACAGAATATCTGGGTAACACTAAAATGATGCTACGAGAAAGCCATGTTAACATAACGGGTTTTTAGCAGTTTTTTAAAGTGCCCCACCGTATCAGCCTGGCAAATTTCTATCAGTAAACTCGTATTCCAGATTTGAGGTGCATAACAGCAGAAGGCCACCTGCCTCAACACTTCTTTTAAGTTTAGCTCTTGGAATTCGAAGCAGCCCCTCATTTGAAGATCTAAGGGTACGATTTGGAGTGTAAGGTGACAGGCAGGACGGAGTGAGATTACTTTGTAAACCATAAGCAGCATTTTAAAGTCAATTCTAAATGGCACAGGTAAGCAGTGTAGTGACATCGAAAGTGGGGAGATGTGCTCAGATTTTCTTTTCTCTGTTAAGATTCTGGCCACTGCATTCTGGCACCAGTTGCAGTCGATTGATGTTTATTTTGTTGGGTGGTCCTGAGAGGAGTGCGTTACAGTAATCTAGTCGACTGAAGACAAAAGCGTGAACTCATTTTTCAGCATCTTGCAAAGCTTTAAGGGATCTAATTTTTGTTATATTTCTTATGTGAAAAAATGCTGTCCTAGTAATCTGATTAATATGTGATTTACAATTTAGGTCAGAGTCAATAATTAACCCCTAAATCCTTTACTTCTGTGTTGACTTTTAATCCTAATTATAGATCACTTCCGGCGCCGCATCCGAGTGGCAGCCTTTCCAGCAGCTCCGTATATGACTTTATCTTTTTACCTTTTTATCTCTATTTTTCTCTATTTCACTGTTATGTGAATTTCCCCTTGGGTGTGAATTTCCCTTTGGGATTAATAAAATATCTATCTATCTATCTATCTATCTATCTATCTATCTATCTATCTATCTATCTATCTATCTATCTATCTATCTAATTGATCAAGTTTACTTCGAATATCCTTATTATATCCATTCTTGCCTGAAGAAAGTGCCTGAGTTGCCTAGAAAGCTTGCATACTGTAATCTTTTTAGTTAGCCAATACAATATGTCATTTTGCTTGACTTCTCTTCTTTTTCTTCTTCTTCTTTCACTTGCTCCCGTTAGGGATCGCCACAGCGGATCATCTTCTTCCATATCTTTCTGTCCTCGTCATCTTGCTCTGTCACCCCCATCACCTCAGCACATCCATAAACCTTCTCTTAGGCCTTCCTCTTCTCCTCTTTCCTGTCAGCTCTATCCTAAGCATCCTTCTTCCAGTATACCCAGCATGCATCCCTCCTCCGCACATGTCCAAACCAACGCAATCTCACCTCTCTGACTTTGTCTCTCAACTGTCCAACCTGAGCTGACCTTCTAATGTATTCATTTTTAATCCTATCCATTGCATCCATAATGACTAACATGATACAACACCTTAATACTATAGAACTAGTAAGAAAAAGAATAGAGCTAAGATTAAAAGGTAAAATTCTTTTTTTTTTTTTTTTGTCATTGGTATAGATTGTAAGGTTTATGCTTTCTGTGTAGTGATTGTGTGTTCTCTCTGTTGCTGAGTAGACACTGCGGCTTGTGTTTCTAGTTAGAAGTCACAGCAGAAATCAGAAATGCTGAGGCTGTCGCGTGTGTCTTTGTTTACTCTAATCAGCAAAGTGAATGAGAATGGGATGTAAATGTAATGGGGTGGCACGGTGGCACAGTGGCGCAGTGGTGGCACTGCTGCCTCGCAGTAAGGAGATGTGTGTTTGCTTCCCGGGTCCTCCCTGCGTGGAGTTTGCATGTTCTCCCCGTGTCTGCGTGGGTTTCCTCCGGGCACTCCGGTTTCCTCCCACAGTCCAAAGACATGCAGGTTAGGTGGATTGGCGATTCTAAATTGGCCCTAGTGTGTGCTTGGTGTGTGGGTGTGTTTGTGTGTGTCCTGCGGTGGGTTGGCACCCTGCCCAGGATTGGTTCCTGCCTTGTGCCCTGTGTTGGCTGGGATTGGCTCCGGCAGACCCCCGTGACCCTGTATTCGGATTCAGCGGGTTGGAAAATGGGTGGATGGATGGATGTTATTGGTGGGTGTGTGTGCGCCCTGCCCTGGGATTTGTTTCCTGCCTTGCGCCCTGTGTTGGCTGGGATTGGCTCCAGCAGGCCCCCGTGACCCTGTGTTCGGATATAGCGGGTTAGATGATGGATGGATGGATGTAAATGTAAAGGAAGCTAACTACTGTAAATGATGAAGATGGACATTTTGTCCTGCATGATTACTGACTCAGCTTGTCCTGTTGGAGGATAAATTTCTTTCTTTAATTTTGATGTTAAAGTTTCTACCACAATAAGGGCAAGCACTGAATTTTTTATAAAATTAAAAGTTTATTCTTACAAAATGCTCCTCAGTCACATTGAGACTCCTGTTACCAGTAGAGGGCATTGCAGTACCCCAAACACAACCACAACGACACAAGTCCCGGAACAATAAAACAAGGATTATTAACCAAATTACCTTATGAAAAAGTTTCTTATACGTTATCACCTCAAATGCTCACTTCTTCTCTTTCTTTGACTTTTATTCCTCTACTTTCCCCAGGCAAGTGTTGTCCAGCACCTCTCCCAATTCTGACTCGCGTGGGTGAGGTTAAGCAGCTTCCTTTATCTTAGACCCAGGAGTATTCCCAGTGCTATGGCAGAGTGCTTGGAAAAATTAGATGATGGTCATGTGGACCCATCAATGGAGGGACTGCCCGGTGCTTTGATCAGGTGGTGGTGGCACAGATTGGCATCACAGAAAACTGGAAAAAGTACAGCAGAGAAAGTAGGGGTTAGTACGGATTGCGAGGATATGATGAAAATGATAATTAAATGCATATCCAGAATATCTGGGTAACACTAAAATGATGCTACGAGAAAGCCATGTTAACATAACGGGTTTTTAGTTTCAGTTTTTTAAAGTGCCCCACCGTATCAGTCTGGCAAATTTCTATCAGTAAACTCGTATTCCAGACTTGTGGGTCTAGTGACGGTCCCCAAGAGCAGGGAAGTCCCCACAGCCCCCTCTGGTGCCCCCTACCACCCTAATAAATCCAACAAGGCTGCCCTATGGGACTACAGTACCCAGCTTGTCTTGTGGGTGTACACACTGGTAGTGCTGCCCAGGGATGCTGCCACCTAATGTGTCGGGGAAGCATATAACACTGACTGTTTGTCTCCCCCCTGTCCTTCTGTCACACTGGCCTCCCAGCCGAGAATTGTTCCTCAATCCAACCCTGCCAGGAGGCCAGCACTCCCAGTTCCAACCTTGTGTCTTCTGCCAACTTTCTGACTAAGGTAGGGAACATCCTGCCTCTCTTTTTCTGCCTACGATTGCCTGGCATCCCATCCCGGCGGGGATGCCCGTCCATGTGCATTGTCCTTTTTCATACCATGGAACACAAGAAGCAAAGAAATTGCCCAAAAAACACAAAGGCAAACCAATGCAAACCAAGTCCCAATACTGTAAATCTGAAATGTCATCAAATGCAGAGAAGGAAGGAAAAAATTCCTAAAATATACGAAAAGGCACAGACACAACAAAAACACAATTAACTCACCGACTCCAGAGGGCATTCACACTGAAGCTCCCTCTGAATTTATAGGGTGGTCCCTGGCAGTAATTGGCAAGTTGCCCCACCTTTTGTGGAAACCAACCAAAAAACACATGAAGTATAAATCAAAGAATCAAAAATTACAAAATGAGACCTAAAACATGAATTAGAACTCTGACTGAGATGTGGCAGAAGCAAAGTGGCATCAATGGCATCCTCCGTCCCTCTGTTGGACTGGTAGGCAAACTGAAATGGATGTAATAAAACCCGAGTCTTCTCTGTCAGCTGATTTCATAAGCAGTGTGACCTGTAGGGGGTGCCACTGAGTCTCCAAGCCCTAAACACAACAGCACCAGGGTTCAAATAATAACTTAATTTAGAAAATACCTTCACACGGGTTATTTTTGTGCACAGACACATCTCTCCTTCTTCCTCTCCTTCCACTCCTCCAGGTAGGCTTTGCCCACCGCCTCCCAACTCTGACTCCCCAACTGGATATGAGGTGACTCAAGGAGTACTTCTGATGCTAAAGTGTAGCCCAATGGAAGCACAAAAGTAGAGAGAACTTCTTTCGTCAGCGCCCTCTGGTGGCACCCATTGAGACTACAGGTCCCATGATACCCTGCAGGTATCCAACTTAGGAAACACTGCCACCTCCCGTTTTGGGGATTAAACCATCCCAGTGGAGTGGTGGCTCCGAGGTTAAGGATCTGTGCCGGTATACGGAAGGCTGCTGGTTCAAATCCCCATTACTGCCACTGCTGGGCTCTTGAGCAGGACCTTTAACCTGCAATTGCTCCATGGGTGCTGTGCAATGGCTGACCCCAAGGGGTATGCGAAAACGAACAAATTCCTAATACAAAAAATTGTGTAGGGTGAAATGAAGAACAGTCAATCCATTGTTCCTCACTCGTCCTGACTGGGATAGGAATCATTAGCCATCCTGGCCAGGTTGCTTCTTCCATTATACTGTCTATCCATTATGGCTGGATAAGGCGACACTCTCCAACCCAGTTGGGGTGCCAGTTCTTATATGTTGCCACTCACACCAGTGAATGTCAGAGCAGCTGGTTTAAAGTCATTTAAGATTTTTGGGGTTTCCATAGCTTTGGAACTTTTTAGAGACTCCATTAGGGCAATTTCTAGGTACAGGACTCAAAACCCCAGGATGCTGGGAATGTGAGGTAGCAGCAGAAACTTCCACACCACCATGTTGCCCCTACATCCAGCTCTTCTTTCTCAATCCCTAAGGCTGACTTTGTTCTCCCAAAAATGAGGTTAGCGTAGGCCGAGTCAGTCAGTCATTTTCCAACCCTGACACAGGGTCACAGGGGGTCTGCTGGAGCCAATCCCAGCCAGAAAAGGGTGTAAGGCAGGAACAAACCCCGGGCAGGGCTCCAGCCCACCGCACGGCACGCACACACTAGGGCCAATTTAGGATCGCCAATTAACCTAACCTGCATGTCTTTGGACTGTGGGAGGAAACTCACGCAGACACGGGGAGAACGTGCAGACTCCACGCAGGGAGGACCTGGGAAGTGAACCTGAGAGGCAGCAGCGCTACCCACTGCGCCACCATGCTGCCCTCGTAGGCAGAGTGAGTTCTTTAATCCTAGATGGTTATTAGAGCGAAAGAGAGAAGAGAGCAGAATGAGGCTGTGTGCAATCTGGAAAAGCTCCCACCTTGATGCTGCCGATTGTTTGAATTATCTTGGCAGCGTTTTAATTATGTGTTTCAGTTACATTCTCCTATGTCAATTTACCAAACATTTTTAAAGAAGACGCCTTTGTTCTACCATGATAGCCACTTCTGGAGTTCTAACTGTTGACTTTGTTTTGCGTTGCGCTGAGGGAATTTTGGCAGACGTTGCAGATTGGGTTGGGTGCTCAGTAATATCTCAACAAAGATCTTAGTAAAATAATATTTTCAAAAGTCTCTTGGCCCAAATCCGGGTAAATCATTTTGAGCTGTAACTGACTCCATTGCATATGTTGTTTATTACAAACGTCTGCCAAAATGCCTTAACTTTATCCTTCGGTGTACTTGTACACAGTCCAAAGACATGCCAGTTAGGTGCATTGGCGTTCCTACATTGTGTGCCGGGTGTGTGTGTGCCCTGTGGTGGGCCAGCACCCTGCCTGGGGTTTGTTCCCTGCCCTGTGCCCCGTGTTGGGTGGGATTGGCTCCAGCAGACCCCCATGACCCTGTAGTTAGGATATAGCGGGTTGGATGATAGATGGATGGGATGTACTTGGTAAAATGAACCTGTGACTTGCCCCACAGTGCTTGGACTGCATGGATTTGGGTTGCTGGTTTAATAATTGTTACATTATAGCTGGTAGCTTGTGGCAGCACTGTGAGCCTGTACTCTGTGGCGAGTGCTTTTTAAAAACCAGTGGAACTGAATCGAATGGCTGACCGGACAAGAGCCTAACCCTCTCTCTGTACACTTACTCTGCCTACTTAAGCCCGGTCACATTGCAGGATTTTCCCTTTGATTTTCAAATGCACAATTATTGGACGTATAGTCATGGCCAAACATTTTGAGAACGACACAAATATTCATTTTCACAAAGTTTGCTGCCTCCATTTTCATGATGGCAATTTGAATGTTCTGACGAGTGGTGAGATGAATTGACATGAACATGAACTTAATCCCAAATAAAAAAACATTTCCACTGTATGTCAGCCCTGCCACAAAAGGACCTTCATTGCTTTTCACAAAAGGGCTTCACGGGCAAGGATGGTAAGATCGCACCTAAATCAACCATTGATCAGATCATCAAGAACTTCAAGGAAAGAGGTTCAATTGTTGTGAAGAAGGCCGCAGTAAGTCCAGCAAGGGCCAAGACCATCTTCTAAAGTTAATTCAGCTGCAGGTCCGTACCAGCAGTGCAGAGCTGGCTCAGGAATGGCAGCAGGCAGGTGAGAGTGAGGTGAAGACTTTTGGAGGATGGCCTGGTGGGTGTCAAGTAAGGCCGCAAAGAAGTCAAGAAAAACATCAGGGACAGACTGATATTCTGGGATTGGACTGCTGAAGACTGCTGGGGTCAAGTCATTGTCTCAGATGAACCCCCTTTCCGATTGTTTGGGGCATTCAGAAAAAGGAAAAGGTGAGAGGTGCTGCCATCAGTCCTGTGTCATGCCAACATTAAAGCATCCCTGAGACCATTCATGTCAGTGGGCTCACTCGCATTTTTGCCTAAGAACACTGCCCTGAATAAAGAATGGAACCAAAACATCGTCTGAGAGCAACTTCTCCCAACCATCCAAGAACAGTTTCCTGACCAACATTATGGAGCTCCGGGCCACAAGGCAAAAGTGAGAACTAAGTGGCTTGGGGGAACAAAACTTAGATATTTTGGGTCCATGGCCAGGAAACTCCCCAGACCTTTAATAACATTGAGAACCAAGGGGCGAGTGGGCAAACAAAAACAATCCAAATTCTGACAAACACCAAGCATCGATTATGCAAGAATGGGCAACCATCAGTCAGGATTGGGCCCAGAAGTTGATTGACAGCCTGCCAGGGTGAATTGCAGAGGTCTTGAAAAAGAAAGAAGGGCCAAACACTGCAAATATGGACACTTTGCTTAAACGTAATGTAATTGTCAATAAATGCCTTTGAAACTTACAAAATGCTTGTAATTTTACTTCAGTACACCATAGAACCATCTGGCAAGATCTGAAACCACTGAAGCAGCAAACTTTGAAAAACAATACAAAACGTTTGGCCGTCACTGTACTCTCAGTAAACTGAAGACAGTCATACCATACTCCCGTGACCGTTAGCCATGTAGTGTGACATCCTTAGCAGCTTGGTACATGGGGGGAGTGGAGGGGGTCGTGGTCCATATCATTTATTGTCCATTGTCTTTAAGATAAGGGAACAAAAGGACAGGTGAGTAAATTAAACTAATTAAAAGTTAATCTGACTTTCTGATTGTGACACTGCTTGAAACAAAAATATGCGGCTACAGGTTCCCAAGGAGTAAACGTGAGAACCACCAGTACACCCAGGGGCATAGATGGTCAGAAAAGCTGGAACGTTTGTCTGGGGCCCTAGGCTTATAAGGGGACCAGAATGATCTGTGCAGAATTTTATTGTTTTGGGCCCTTCCTATTCAACATGTTCTGATGTGGCTTTCTCATGTGTCACGTCTCTGCCAGTTTGCTTTCTGTATGGGGTTTCCATGTTCCCTACATGCCCATATACTGTAGCTCTTCTCAGGTTTCCAGAGATTTGGGTTCATTTTTCATTATGGTTGCTCCATGTGTGGAGTTTCACGTGTTCTGTCTGTGTGTATGTGGCATTTTTCATGTCTTCAGTGACTTGGGCTCCCAGCAGCAGACAGAGCTGGAGGTGGCAGAGTTAAAGATGCTAAGATTTGCATTGAATGTGATGAGGATGGACAGGATTAGAAATGAGGACATTAGAGGGTCAGCTCTGGTTGGACGGTTGGGAGACAAAGCCAGAGAGGCGAGATTGCGTTGGTTTGGACAGAAAAGAGGAGAAATGCTGGGTATACTGGGAGAAGGGTGCTAAGGATAGAGCTGCCAGGTAAGAGGAGAAGAGGAAGGACTAAGAGGAGGTTTATGAATGTGTTGAGAGAGGACATGCAGGAGGTGGGTATAAAGGAGCAAGATGATGAGGACAGGAAGAAATGGAAGAAGATGATGGCAACCTGTGGCAACCCCTAACGGAAGCAGCCAGAAGAAGAAGAAAAAGAAGAAGCAGGAAGAGGAGGAGGAGGAGGGATGGGCTCACAACTCAGCCTGGTGGCCCTGTCTCTAAAGTTTGCATGATCTCTCTGTGTCTGCGTGGTTTTCCACATATCTCCAGTGGAATCTCCATGGAGAGTCTTTGTGAACAGTCTGCATGTTCTCCCCCACTTTTCATGTCTCCAGAAACCTGGGTTCATTTTTCAACATTGATGCTCTTTGTACTACACATGTTCTTGCTGTGTTTTCATGTCTCCACTGACTTGTGCTTGCAACTCGTTTTCATGTTTTTTTTTTTTTTGTGTGGTATTTCTCATGTCTAAAATAAAGTCTTTTAATTATAATCTTTGTATAGAATTTGGGTGTTATCTTTATGTTCACATCTTCTGTGACTTGGCTTCAGCTTTTCACATGGTTTTCTGTCTAAGTAGAAGTTGCAAGTTCTTGGTGTCCATTTGGGTTTTTTTATATTTTCTGTGACTTGAGTTCACATTGCATTCTGGTTACCCTCTTTATGGAGTTTGCGTGTCCTTCTGGCATATCTCGCATATCCAGTGACTTGGGTCTAACCTTTGCCATGGTTACTTTCTGTGTGGAGTCTGTATGTTCTCTGCCTCCATGTATCTCTTGTTGTCCTTCCAGTGACTTATCCATGTGGCTTTATCATCTCTACAGTCACACGGGTTGACATCTCACCCTGGTTCAACTTTTTGTGGAATCTGCACATTGTCTTTCTATTGTCAGGGATGCCAGGGGCCACGACCCGGCCGGGACGCCATGAGCCTACCCTGGATCACGTGGGGGCCGCCTTCCTGGTTGCTTTGGGAGTCACAGGTTGAGGGCATGGAAGCCCCACCCTGTAGGGGCCCATAGTCAACAGCCAGGAGGCGCCCCAATGCCTTGGGGACCTGTTGCCTCAGCACTTCCGCCACACCCGGAAGTGCTGGGGGAAAGATTTGGGAGGACACCTGGGGAGCTGCCGGGAGAGCAGCCGACACTTCCGCCACACGTAGGCGTGGCCAACGGGGGTGTGTCAGAACACCTGGAGCTCATCTGGGGCTGTTATAAAAGGGGCCGCCTCCCTTCATTCGAGGCTGGAGTCGGGTGGAAGGAGGACAAGGCAAGAGAGGAGAGTGGAGGCGGCCCGAAGAAGTGGCATTTGTGGCCAGGACTGTGTGTTGGGGTTTGTGCACTGATTTTGGACTGGGTCTGAGTGACCATATCTGTAAATATATTTGTAAATAAACACGTGTGGTGGTGACAAACAACATGTCCGCCTGTCAGTGTCCGGGTCAAGTCCACACTATCTATTTTGCTTTCCTCTTGTCTCCAATGACTCTGGTTTAACTTTCAGCCTTGATTTCCTGCTTTGTGGGGCATGCATGCTCCCCCCCCTGTCCATGTAGCTTTTCTCCAGGCCTATCAGACAAGTGTGATTTGTTATTTTCAGAGACTGTTAATTGGCCCGAGGTTGGCATGTGAATGAGTGTGCCCTGCAATGGCCCATCATCTGGTCCGTCCCATCTTATGATGCCTGGATTAACTCAAGCTCTCTGTGACTCTGTCATTCTAGCAAGTGGTTTAAGAAAACATTTGACAGCAAACAATAATAAAAATGTTCAGAGTGGATTTAAGGTCAATAGAGAAAGAGCAGATGAGTCACCTTGATGATTTGACGCCCAGGCTCTGTGAAAGTCACTGAGCGAAACAAAGCACACAATCTCACCATGACACTGACGCCATGCTGTGGATCACCACCCTCGGTGATAAAATCCTGCCTGCGGGCCCCACCTGCCACCCCTACATCCCCTGGATCCCTGCTCCTGGGATGACAATGTGCACCGTATTTATAAAATACGAAATGCAACTACAAAAGTAGAAACAGAATAACTTGCTGTAATAAATAGTTCTACAATTATATGGTAGTAATATTAGAACATTAGAACAGGCCATTCAGTCCAACAAAGCTCGCCAGTCCTGTCCACTTATTTCTTCCAAAAAAAGATCAAGTCGGGTTTTGAAAGTCTCTAATGTCTACCACACTACTTGGTCGCTTATTCCAAGTGTGTAAAGAAAAACTTCCTAATGTTTGTGCAAAATTTACCCTTAACAAGTTTTCAACTGTGCCCCCATGTTCTTGATGAACTCATTTTAAAATAACAGCCTCGATCCACTGGACTAATTCCTTTCATAATTTTTAAACACTTTAGTCAGGTCTCCGCTTCATCTTCTTTTGCTTAAACTATAAAGGCTCAGCTCTTTTAATCTTTCCTCATAACCTTAACCCTGTAGCCCTGAATCAGCCTAGTCGTTCTTCTCTGGACCTTCTCTACTGCTGCTGTGTCTTTATGGAGACCAAAACTGCACACAGGACTCCAGATGAGGCCTCACCAGTGAGTTATAAAGCCTGAGCAGAACCTCCTGTGACTTGTACTCCACACATCAAGGCGCTATATAACCTGACAGTCTGTTAGCCTTCTTAATGGCTTCTCAACACTGTCGGGAATTCGATAGCTTAGAGTCCACTACGACTCCTAAATCCTTCTCATAAGGTGGACTCTCGATTTCCCAACCGCCCATTGTGTATTCAAACCTCACATTTTTACTTCCTATATGTAATTCTTTACATTTACTGAAATTAAATTTCATCAGCCACAAATCTGCCCAAGCCTGTCTGCTATCCTAGTCCTTCTGTAATGATATAATGGATTCCAAATTATCTTCTAATCCACCTATCTTGGTATCTTCTGCAAACGCAGCCAGCCTGTTACTTATATTCCTATCTAAATCATTTATAGATATTAAAAATAGCAGCAGTCCAGCACTGACCCCTGCTGGTCACCACTCTTAACATCGGCCAATTCTGCTGAGGTTCCTGATATTAATCAATGCAAAGTGATACTAAGCAAAAATATAATCATTCACCGATTTTCACATTGCACACAGCTATTTAGAGATATAAATTAAGGTCTTCATATCTGTGTTTCCCAAACTTTGTGGTGTCATAGCTCAGTATTTCACGTGCCTGTGTGATAATGACCTACTTAATGAAGTTAGGATAACCCACCTTTGGGTCCCCATCAGTGAATTTAGCATGTCCCATCCTTGAGTTCCCCTCCTTGAATTTAGTGTTATCATCTGAGCAGGGGAAGTGGGGTGGTCCACCTCCATGAATCAAACACAATCTCCTCAAAATGTGGTTGAGTTGAGGTCCTGCTCTGTGCGATCACCAGAGCCATTAAGTGTGATTGTCAATGCCTTTCCTCCTTGGTGAATTGAGTTTGAACGTCAGGGTTGCGGTTGAGGAGGTCACCCAGGATGGGCTGCGATCCACCTGTGATGCTGACTCTGTGAATCGAGGGCGATTAGCAGAGCGATTGGGTAAGTGCTTGGGAGGGTTCATCTGGAGTCGGCTGTGGAATCATATTGTATTGTAATTTTTGTCCTTTGATCACAAGAAAAGCAAACATATTGTGTATATTGTGTTTCGATTTAAGACCATGTGTTATTCAGGCCAAAACTAAATGTAATCAAATGACCAACAACAACAACAACCTTTATTTATATAGCACATTTTCACACAAATAATGTAGCTCGAAGTGCTTTATGTGATGAAGAAAGAGAGAAAAAAAAGACAAAGAAATAAGAGAACAGTAATTAACATAGAAAAAAAAAAACTCCAGACGGCTGGAGAAAAAATAAAATCTACAGGGGGTCCAAAGCCATGAGACAACCCAGCCCCCTCTAGGCATTCTGCCTAACATCAATGACCTCAGTCAGTCCTCATGGTATTCAGGGTTCTCATGGAAGGACTTGATGATGACGGTCACGTGGACTTCTGGCCTTTAATCCATCAATGTAGGGGCATCACGGTGCTTTGATTAGGTGGCGGTGATGGCGCAGATCGCCACCACAGAAACCCGGAAAAATAACAGAAGAGAGAGTAGGGGTTAGTATGGATTTTGGAGCCACCATGAATAGTAATGATAATTAATTGAATATGCAGAGCATCAGGATTTAACTAAAATGAAGTTATGAGAAGGCCATGTTAAAGTAATGTGTTGTTAGCAGTTTGTTTAAGAGCTCCACCGTATCAGCCTGGTGAATTCCTACTGGCAGGCTATTCCAGATTTGAGGTGCATAACAGCAGAAGGCCGCCTGCCCGCCTCACCACTTCTTTTAAGTTTTGCTCTTGGAATTCTAAGCAGACATTCATTTGAAGATCTAAGGTTAGGATTTGGAATATAAGATGTCAGACACTCTGATATATAAGATGGAGCAGATTATTTAAGGCTTTATAAACCATAAGCAGGATTTTAAAGTCAATTCTGAATGACACAGGTAACCAGTGTAGTGACATCAAAACTGGAGAGATGTGCTCAGATTTTCTTTTCCTAGTTAAGATTCTAGCAGCTGCACTTGTTGCAATGGACTGATGTCTTTTTTGGGTGGTCCTGAGAGGAGTGCGTTACAGTAATCTAGTCGACTGAAAACAAACGTGTGAACTAATTTCTCAGCATCTTTCAATGATATAAGAGGTCTAACTTTTCTTATGTTTCTTAAGTGAAAAATGCTGTCCTAGTGATCTGATGAATATGCGATTTAAAATTCAGGTCAGAGTCAATAATTACCCCTAAATTCTTTACCTCCGTTTTGACTTTTAATCCTAATGTGTCCAGTTTATTTCTAATAACCTCATTATATCCATTATTGCCAATCACTACAATTTCAGATTTATCTTTATTTAGCTTGAGAAAATTACTGCTCATAAATTCAGAAACACAAGTCAGACATTGGGGGTCAGTGAAATAACAGAGTCGAGGTCATCAGGTGCTATTGATAAATACAGCTGTGTGTCATCAGCATAGCTGTGGCAGCTCACATTATGCCCCGAGATAATCTGACGTAACGGACGCATGTAAATTGAAAAGAGCAGCGGACCCCTGATAGAGCCTTGTGGACCACCATATAGAATATCAGGGGTCTTTGAAGTATAATAACCACAACTAACAAAGAATTTTCTACCTGTCAGGTAGGATTCAAACCAATTTAAGACCCTGCCAGAGAGACCCACCCATTGACTAAGGCGATTTCTAAGAATATTGTGATCAATGGTGTCAAATGCGGCACGCAGATCTACAAGGATGAGAACAGATAGACGGCCTCTGTCTGCATTTACCCGCAAGTGATTTACTACTTTAATGAGTGCAGTTTCTGTACAGTGATTTGTTCTGAAACCCAACTTAAACTTATTAAGAATAGAAGATTTATTGAGGTGGTCATTTAGCTGCATAATGACTGCCTTCTCTAGAATTTTACTTACTTTACCAATCAGCACCAAAAGGCGGGGCAAGGGGCGGCAACATTTGGCATATGAGGCACTCTAACCACGAGTGTGTTCACTCAACACTAAAAATGGAGAAGGAAGAAACCTATAATGGCTAAAACGTTTTCAGTTACAGTAATGCCAATACCAAAATCCATTAGCTGGCTTTATTCTGACTACTAAGTTACAATTAATAATTCTCAATGTTAAAGTAGGTCTATTTATGGTTTGGTGTAGGCGATTCTTTGTTCCTTATGGCTCACATGAAAAGAAGTCATGCTTGTGTTGCTTTTGCTCAAGAGCTCTTCTCCTTCTTCGTCTCAGTGGCACCTTCTGGTTGCAAGTGGTACTGCAGTTTTCTCCTTGAGGTGTTACACTTAATGTCCTAGCATAACAGTTATGATTCCTGGGGCCTCATGTATAAACGGTGCGTATGCACAGAAATGTTGCGTAAGAACTTTTCCACGTTCAAATTGCGATGTATAAAACCTACACTTGGCGTAAATCCACGCACTTTTCCACGGTACCTCATTGCTTGTCGTACGCAAGTTCTCCACTCGGTTGTGCAGACTGGCGGCACCCAGCATCAAAGCAGTGCTACTGTTCCTGTGTGGTTACACCTTATTTTCCTGATGCGGCTTTATAAATACACGGAAACTAAATGCATATTGTTGATTAGTGTAACGCATCTGATTGTAATTAACTTGTAACAATATAATGGTGCAGGGAACAGCCATAGTAGTCCAAATACCAGAACTGCTTTAGCGTTGTTACTCTCATTTCTCCTTCTTCTTCTTCTTCTTCTTCTTTCAGCTCCTCCCGTTAGGAGTTGCCACAGCGGATCATCTTTTTCCATATTACTCTCACTGCACCACTCGGAGTATTTATATCACTGTATCTGAGTGTGAATCACAGCAGCAGCTGATCAGAAAGAGAATTATCGGTATACAGCTTTAAGGACACGCTGTCTCAGCCACTGCAAAACGTTTTAAAGCCTTTCCTGTACGGACCTCGCGGTTCACAAACAGTTTCATCCCAAGAACTTTAAATGCACTCAATCATTGCTCCTTGTAGAACTGTTAGGACTTATAAGTACAATCACCTCACTGTAAACTTGCACTACAGTTATAATATCTCACAACCTGAGCCACTTTATAAAGCGCGTATTTACATATGATGACAATATCATTTTTAAGGTGAAATGCAGCAAAATATGTTTATTATATTATACAGATAAAACTTTAACTTCATTTAAATAATCTATATTCTTCACTGGGAGTGTCGTGAAGGATAGAATAATTAAACATGAACTACGAAGATATTTTAATGTTCTTTAAACGTTTTGAAGAATCGCCGCTCTAAGCTTACAGATGGCTTAACGTCTATTAGAGAGCTGATTGTGTGGCGATCGGTTACTTGGGGAAAGAAAAGCACTGACTGCAGTGACGGCTACGCCAATATATATTGAATATAAAACAGAAAGAGAAAATAACAACACAGCTAAAAACGCAGCGACAAATTTCGGCAAAAGTTAAATGCTTGTCATGAGCACGAGGCGGCTATGCAGTGTCTGCAACGGACGAGGCCAACCAGCGGGCATAAGATACCTTATTGACATTGGCAAGCGAAGGAGCCACCGATTCTTCCTCTGCCCAGTGCCACCACAAGCCTAGAGCCACCCCTGAGTACTGCTGCAATAAATTATTTCATCAAAGGTCGCACACAATCACCGCACCATGAAACTCATGTTTAATAACGTACTTTAACTCCTATCATCATGAAAATGACATCACGTATACATCTCAGTATTTGAGTTATTCAGAGAGCTGGAATATCACAAATGTCATGGACTCTGTGTCCAGTTGGAGGAAGAGAGCCGGTTTAAGAAGCAAGTAGTGATTCACACACACAGAGCACATAGAAGATCAAATACAAAACAAAGCATTTAACGTGCAACTTTAATTACGATGTGATTTGAGAAACTGGTTAATTAAACGATTTTAAGATGAAGTTTATGATGTTCTACTTTAATGACAAAATAAACTACGTGATTAAAGTGGAAATGTCGAGATTGAAGTTGACATTTTGTGCTTTTTCCTCACTGTGTGCCTTTTTTTCTCTGTACCCTAATAAACTTTCATATGACACTCAGACAGTGGGCTACAACTCAGCTTTTCACGGCGACTTTGATATGTGACTTCTTTTTTATTTCCGGCACTGTGCGATTTTGTGAATGTGAGCTTTCAAGTTTCTCCAACACGCTATGTCACTCGATCAACTTCCTTTTGTTGATTATACCGCGGTTTATTTGAACAAATTGTATGTTTTTCCTTTGCCTCCACTTGGTATTCGCTGAAATTCTTATATTTTCCCCGTGCTTTTCCCATTGTCTTTTCACAGAAGGCTGCGCTTAAGGGCGATTTATATTCATTTGCATATTCAAAGAGGTGTAATTCGGGGAGGAGTTGGGGCGTTACATAAAGCGCGTGCACGAGGGTTAGTTTTCACGCTGATCGGGATTTATGTAGCGGAAGAACGTGAAGGTTGGAGTACGCACAGATTCCTGCATCTGGAATTTTCTGTGCGTAAGCACATTTCGGCTTTTGTGTTTACGCCATGTTAGAGTGCGAGTTCTACGCACGTGTTATACGTGAGGCCAGTGGTCAGTTGGTGTTTAGTCAACTCCTCGTGTGGCTTTTATGTGCAGTCTCTCTCTTTCTCACACACCTGCTCTTCCTTAGCAAGGTTTGCCACCATGATGGGCAGGGCAGTCACAGTTGTTTGCTTGCTGCTTATGTATCTGTTTTTTTTGTCTGTTTACTTTGCCTTTTGTAACAAAATGAGAATTACATTCACACGGGTAATCTGTCGGGATCAGACTTCATTTATCCTCAACCTCTCAAGATCGTTTACATACAGATTTACGACTTTTGAACACTCCGATTGCACACTCGGATTCCCAGCCAGGCAGGTAACTCGCACATGAAGCCGGAGAAGAGGGAAGCACGTAGAATCTCTCATGTCATTCAGGAGCTGCTCATTTCAAGTGCCTCTTCTTGGCTTAGTTTTATCTAACGTCAAATCATTGAGGAACAAAACAGACAATCTTCTCTTCTTCTCACAACAAGTAAGGGTTCTTTTCTCTATTCAGTGTATTGTTTTATGGAGACACGGCTTAAGGCTGAGTCAGTTCAAGATTTCACATTCCAACTGCTTTACAGAGCTGATAGAGATGCTGATCGTTGTAACAAGTCAAAAGGTGGAGGAGTCTGCTTCTATATTAATAAAAATGGATGTAGTGATGTGTCCACATTATTGAAGCACTGCTCCAACAATCTGGAACTGTTTGCTATTAACTGTAAGCCATTCTATTCATCTATAAAATTGTCTTCAGTAATTCTCATTGGACTTTACATTCTGCCTGAGGCAAACGTGAATGAAGCGCGGCAGCAGTTGGCAGACCACACCATTAGTTTGGAGGCCAGTCATGCAAATTCCCCGATTATAGCGACTTAATAACGCAAACCTAACTATCGAGCTTCCCAGATATAAGCAGCTCATTAAATGCTCAACCAGGGATGGGAAGACTTTGGATGACTGCTACTGTGCCATAAAGGACACATACAGTGGTGTGAAAAACTCTTTGCCCCCTTCCTGATTTCTTATTCTTTTGCATGTTTGTCACACAAAATGTTTCTGATCATCAAACACATTCAACCATTAGTCAAATATAACACAAGTAAACACAAAATGCAGTTTTTAAATGATGGTTTTTATTATTTAGGGAGAAAAAATCCAAACCTACATGGCCCTGTGTGAAAAAGTAATTGCCCCCTGAACCTAATAACTGATTGGGCCACCCTTAGCAGCAATAACTGCAATCAAGCGTTTGCGATAACTTGCAATGAGTCTCTTACAGCGCTCTGGAGGAATTTTGGCCCACTCATCTTTGCGGAATTGTTGTAATTCAGCTTTATTTGAGGGTTTTCTAGCATGAAGCGCCTTTTTAAGGTCATGCCATAGCATCTCAATTGGATTCAGGTCAGGACTTTGACAAGGCCACTCCAAAGTCTTCATTTTGTTTTTCTTCAGCCATTCAGAGGTGGATTTGCTGGTGTGTTTTGGGTCATTGTCCTGTTGCAGCACCCAAGATCGCTTCAGCTTGAGTTGACGAACAGATGGCCGGACATTCTCCTTCAGGATTTTTGGTAGACAGTAGAATTCATGGTTCCATCTATCACAGCAAGCCTTCCAGGTCCTGAAGCAGCAAAACAACCCCAGACCATCACACTACCACCACCATATTTTACTGTTGGTGTGATGTTCTTTTTCTGAAATGCTGTGTTCCTTTTACGCCAAATGTAACGGGACATTTGCCTTCCAAAAAGTTCAACTTTTGTCTCATCAGTCCACAAGGTATTTTCCCAAAAGTCTTGGCAATCATTGAGATGTTTCTTAGCAAAATTGAGACGAGCCCTAATGTTCTTTTTGCTTAACAGTGGTTTGCGTCTTGGAAATCTGCCATGCAGGCCGTTTTGCCCAGTCTCTTTCTTATGGTGGAGTCGTGAACACTGACCTTAATTGAGGCAAGTGAGGCCTGCAGTTCTTTAGACGTTGTCCTGGGGTCTTTTGTGACCTCTCGGATGAGTCGTCTCCTCGCTCTTGGGGTCATTTTGGTCGGCCGGCCACTCCTGGGAAGGTTCACCACTGTTCCATGTTTTTGCCATTTGTGGATAATGGCTCTCACTGTGGTTCGCTGGAGTCCCAAAGCTTTAGAAATGGCTTTATAACCTTTACCAGACAGATAGATCTCAATTATTTCTGTTCTCATTTGTTCCTGAATTTCTTTGGATCTTGGCATGATGTCTAGCATTTGAGGTGCTTTTGGTCTACTTCTCTGTGTCAGGCAGCTCCTATTGAAGTGATTTCTTGATTGAAACAGGTGTGGCAGTAATCAGGAAATTGAACTCAGGTGTGATACACCACAGTTAGTTTATTGTTGAACAAGGGGGCAATTACTTTTTCACACAGGGCCATGTAGGTTTGGATTTTTTCTCCCTAAATAATAAAACCATCATTTAAAAACTGCATTTTGTGTTTACTTGTGTTATATTTGACTAATGTTTAAATGTGTTTGATGATCAGAAACATTTTGTGTGACAAACATGCAAAAGAATAAGAAATCAGGAAGGGGGCAAATAGTTTTTCACACCACTGTACCTCATGCGTCACTGGGTAATTCTGACCAGGTTACGCTACAGTTGCTATCCACTTATAAACAAAAAGGCTATAATTAGCTAAGCCAGTAAGAAAATCTACACGTTCAAGGACCGATAAGTCCGTTGAATCATCACAAGACTGTCTGGACTGTACAGACTGAGATGTTTTTAAAAATGCTTATGAAAACATTCATGAGCTGACAGTCACTGATACTTCATATGTCATCTTCTGTGAAGAGATTTGCATACCTAGCAAAACTGTTTGTGATTTACAACAATGGAAAGCCATTGTTCTCCAATGAACTAAGAATTCTACAGCAGGTAAAAGAAAAAGCCCCAATTAAGGAGTGCAATCAGATATGCTAAATGAAGCACAAAAATAAACTGGAGCTTCAATGTTCAGCAAACAGCAGCTCCTCTGTATGGAGAAGCCAACAGTCAGTTAGAAATTACAAAAAGAAGGCGCCTCCCAGCGTTGAGTCAGATTCATCCCTCCGTGAGATACAAGTTTTACGGCAGGTTTGAACAAGGTGCCGTGTATCTACAGTCCCTCTGCTCCTCCCAACTCTGCAGAAATTTAGCCACTTCTTCACAAAAGCCTCACCCCATTTCTTTGTTTTTCTATCACGACGTCTGGAAGGCGTTTGCATCACAGAACTGAAAAAAGTCAGCCGGCCCGGATTCTGTCTCACCTGCAGCAATCAACCAGGCAGCTCGTTCCTCTCTTCACAGATATCTTTGCACCGTGTGCTGTTCCAGATTGCTTTAAATCTTCTGTTATTGTTCCTGTTCCCAAAAGTGATAAAATAAGCCGCCTCAGTAATCACAGGCCTATTGCTCTTATATCAGTTTTAATCATGGGTGTCGAACTCCAGGCCTGGAGGGCCGCAGCGGCTACAGGTTTTCATTCTCATCCTTTTCCTAATCAGTGGCCTGTTTTCACTGCTAATTCACATTTTAATAGCCCTGTTAGTAGGATTCGGTCCTCTGAATTGATTCGTTTCCTCATTAAAATGCAGCCAAACAGAAACGAGCCAACAGATGACCAACTAAACTGGGGCGCCAAACTCCAACCAGTTTCTTAATGAGAAGCCAAATCTTGCTGTTAATTAAACTCGTTATTTAATTCCATGGCTTGTTGTTGCTCTCGTTCTGCCACAGCTGACATTTCCAAAACTGTTGATTTTCTGTTTTTCATGAGAACATCGTCAAAGTGCTTTGGTGAGTTGAGAGATCAACCTTATCGAGTCCTTCGCCTTTCTTTATTTTCAGATATTGTGTGATGTGGCACCTTGTTTTGTGTCTCATTATTGTCTGGCTGCTAATTAAGGAAAAAGAAACAACTAAAGGGCCCGAGTCAAGTGAATTAAAAGAAGTAATCCGCAGCAAAATCTGGTCACTAATTAAGAAGATGGTTAGAATGAAAACCTGCAGCCACTGCGGCCCTGCAGGACTGGAGTTTGACACCCCTGGTTTTAATGAAAATATTTAACAGCTGCCTCGCAGTTAGGAGACCTGGGTTCGCTTCCTGGGTCCTCCCTGCGTGGAGTCTGCATGTTCTCCCCATGTCTGTGTGGGTTTCCTACGGGTGCTCCGGTTTCCTCCCACAGTCCAAAGACATGCAGGTTAGGTGCATTGGCGATCCTAAATTGTCCCTCCCAGCTCTGTCTCACTGGAGGAGGCCAGATGGCTTCCTTTTACGTCAGAGCCAAGAGTACTTCTGGCGTTGGGGCATAGCCCGAAGGAGGTGCTTGCAGGTATGGTGGAAGTCCCGAAAAGTAGGGATCTCAAATTCCTGCAGCATTCCCTAGCGACTTGCATGGGAATCAGCAGGGCTGACGCTCAGCACTACAATTCCCAGCATGCCCTGCTGGGTTCCACATGGCTACTGTGGTCCTGGGATGCTTCCCTCTAACAGATGGGGGATGAAAATGTCCAATTTTAGGAGCGTTTCCCTGCTATCCCCATATCTTGTCCTGCTATCCAAGTAAAGGTCTCATATCCATAATCCTGATTGGCACACCATGTGAAAAGGATCACCAGATGAGATTAGCTCATCTCACCCAGCTCATCACTTGTTCCAAATACTCCCCACTGGTAAATGCTCCTGGTCAATTCAAACTAAAAATAATGGACACAACCTCAACAGTTTCTTTCCCAGAGCCATAGCCCCCTCAAACCAGTAATTCAGCCCGTCTTCTTTGTATCTTCGCGTGTTCTGTCATATACTGTATGAAGTTGTGTGTGTGTACAGTTTATGTACATGTATGTGTGTGCACGTACTGTGCCAGACCACTAGGGATCCTGCCCAACCGGGACACCCGGAAGGACCGGGGTGGGGGACAATAACTCCCCTGGGACATGAGAGGGCAGCCGCCCTGTTCTGCATGGGGGCCATGGGATGAGAGCTTGGAAGCTCCACCAGGGGACGCCCGGACAATAATGAAACCAGGGATGGCAGCACTTCTGCCACACTTGGAAATGCTGCTGGAAGGATTTCCAGGGACGCTCGGAGTGCTTCCGGGTGCTCATGAGGCACTTCCGCCCACCAGGAAGTGCCAGCGGAAGATCGTCACAGAGCACCTGGAGCACATCCGGGTGGTTATAAAAGGGGCCGCCTCGCTCCAGTAGATGAGCCTGTGTCGGGAGGAAGAAGACAGAGCTTGGGAGGAGAGGAGTAAAGGCGGCAGAAGTACTGAGAGACTGCCGTTGGCTGATTTAAGCTTTGTGGTGCTGTAAATTATATAGACGACAATATACGTGTGTATTTTTGGGACATTCGGTGTCTGTTTGTCTGTGTTCAGGGGCTGTCTTACCACAGTGCATACACACTACACACTCACACTTTTACTTGCACATCGTTTCCTTTATAATTACACTATTCTGCAACTTTGTATAAAGTTTTTTTTTCTTTTTTAACTTGTGCTATTTATGTTATTTGTATGTGATGCTGTGTTATGTTATAAGCAGCTCCAAATCAAGTCAAGTAAAGCTGGGGAGCATGCACTGGTACAGCGCGTTGCTGCACCCACTACATGTCGAAACAGCTCGGGATCCCGGTTGGCAACCCCCCAGGCAGATACGCGGTCCAGTCCTACCCTCCAGAAATGACCCTCCATCTGCCGCAGCTTATGTGGGCGACCCCTTGGCCTGGGCCAGACACAATGAGGATCTTACAAGCCGGGTCACCCTCGGGTAATCACGCCACATGGCCGTAGTGCCGTAACTGACACTCCCTCACAATGCAGGTCATGTGCCTCATTCGGGACTCCATGAGCAACACAAAGTCAAACCAGCGGGACCCAAGGACCCTCTGAAGAGACCCACATGAAGGAGTCCAGTCTTCGTCTCAGGTCACTGAATAGCGTCCATGTCTTGCAACCATATAGCAAGACAGGAAGCACCAGGACTGTAAAGACTTGGACCTTCGTCCCTTTGCTGAGATATCAGGAGCGCCACACACCCCTTTCCAGCGACCTCATGACCCCCCATGCTCTCCCAATCCATCTACTGACTTCACAGGAAGAGTCACCAGAGACATGAATGTCACTGCCAAGGAAAGAAAACCTCTCAACATGGTCGACACTCTCTCCGCATACAGACACACTGCTGATGGCCGTGCCCAAGAGGTCATTGAAGGCCTGGATGTTGTTTTTTATCAGGACACTCGCAAGCCCAGACACTCAGACTCCTCACTTAGTCTCTCAAGTGCCCCGATCAGAGTCTCCATTGAAGATCACAGCATCGTCAGCAAAGTCAAGTTCAATGAATCTTTCTTCACCAACAGATGCCCCACAGCCGCCGGACCCCACAACGTTGCCCAACACCCAGTCCATACAAGCATTGAACAGAGTAGGAACAGAACACACACACCTGACGAACCCCATAATCAACTGGGAAAAACACAGAGGGTCCTGCCTCCACTCTGCACAGCACTCACAGTACCAGTGGACAGGCCAGCCATGATATCCAGGAACCTCGAGGGGATCCCACGAACCCTCAGGATGTCCCACAGGGCAGCTCGATCAACTGAGTCAAACGCTTTGCGAACATCGACAAAGGCTACAAAGAAACTGTGCTAATATTCGCGTTTGTGCTTCATGAGAACCCTCAGTGCCAGGATGCGGTCGATGGTAGGTGAGCAAGTGATCACGGATCCTATTGAGGATGAGACTAGCAAGGACCTTACCTGGCACCGAGAGCAGTGTTATCCCCCTGTAGTTACTGCAATCCAGGCGATTGCCCTTCCCTTTCCAGCTCAAAATCTACCAAGTCAAATTCCTGTACATTATGTACTGGTGAATAAAAGCGATTCTGATTCCTTCTCCTTGTCACCTCATCCAATTTCAACACAAGACAGCCCAGCACCAGACTATCCTTTGGAATAAAAGGGATCACTCCAGTGTTTGTTGTGAACACCCCTTAGGCAGGGCTGTCTTAAAGTATGGGCACAACGGGCACTGACCGAGGCCCACAATGTTTCTGATGCCTACGTATGTTTGTGTTTTGCTATCAAACAGGGACCCCAATGCACTACTTTGCCTGTGGGCCTATGATGCTGTTGAGACGGCCCTACCCCAAGGTAATGGAGTCCCTGCTATAGGGAGCACAAATTTTGACCAGGTTGAGAGCAGACAACATAGATCTGTTGCGGGAAATGCTTCTTAAACGAGAGAGCAGATGTTTTGTCATAGGTTTCTTGGGCTGCATATAAGTCCAACCTTTGTTTGGCAGTTGGTGCAAAGTTAGACTGTCAGTGTTGCTCACCTTGGAGTTATGGTTCTTTGTGTGAGCTCATAGCATTAACTGGTAGCATTAAAAGACCTCCTTTGGCAAGTATCACAGCTTGTAAATGCTTTTTGTAGCCAGCTAAGAGTCCTTCAGTTTTTACTTGGGGTATTTTCACCCTTGCGTCCTTGCAAAAGGCTTCTAATTTTGCGAGATTCTTGGGCCGTCTTGTACGCACTGTTTTCTTGAGATTTTCAATGATGTGTAAGTCGGGGGACTAGCAAGTCATGACAGAACCATCCGCTTGCATCTCTTGAGGTATTCCATTGTGGATTTGGAGGTGTGTTTTGGATCATTATCTTGTCGTAGGACCCATCCTTGTTTTAACCCGCAACTTTTTTTTTTACAGATGCGGTGATGTTTTCTTCCCGAATTTTTTGCTATATATTTGAATCCATTCTTCCCTCTACCAATTGCATATCCCTCTGCCACTGACTGCCATGCAAGCCCAAAGCCTCATCAATCCACCACCTTGCTTAATACGTTTTGTTTTCCTGGGATTTAGTCCCGTTTTTTTCTCCAAACACACCTTTGCGCGTTGTGGTCTATGTTGACTTCATCAGTCCACAGGATTTGTTTCCAAAATGCATCAGGCTTGCTTAGATGTTCATTTGCTAGCTTCAGGTGCTGAATTTTGTGGCTGGAATGCAGGAGAGATTTTCTTTAGCTGACTCTACCATAAACGTCCTATTTATTCTCAATCTCCATGCTTCCGTTAAGTCAGATTATCTCAGGGCACAACGTGAGTTACCACAGCTATGCTGATGACACACAGCTGTACTTATCAATAGCACCTGATGACCCCGACTCTCTCGATTCACTAACACAATGTCTGACTTGTATCTCAGAATGGATGAATAGTAACTTTCTCAAGCTAAATAAAGAGAAAACTGAAATCTTACTGATTGGCAATAATGGATACAATGAGGCTATTAGAAATAAACTTGATGTATTAGGATTAAAAGTTAAGATGGAAGTAAAAAGTTTAGGGGTAATTGTTGACTGTAATCTGAATTTTAAATCGCATATTAATCAGATCACTAGGACAGCATTTTTTCACCTAAGAAACATAGCTAAAGTTAGACCTCTTATATCTTTGAAAGATGCTGAGAATTTAATTCACGCATTTGTTTCCAGTCGACTAGATTACTGTAACGCACTCCTCTCAGGACCACCCAAGAAAGACATCAATCGTTTGCAACGAGTGCAGAATGCAGCTGCTGGAATCCTAACTGGGAAAAGAAAATCCGAACACATTTCTCCAGTTTTAATGTCACTACACTGGTTACCTGTGTCATTCAGAATTGACTTTAACATTCTGCTTATGGTTTATAAAGCCTTAAATAATCTCACTCATCCTATATATCGGAATGTCTGACATCTTATATTTCAAATCGTAACCTCAGATCCCCAAATGAGTGTCTCCTTAGAATTCCAAGAACAAAACTTAAAAGAAGTGGTGAGGCGGGCAGGCGGCCTTCTGCTGTTATGCACCCAAAATCTGGAATTCACCAGGCTGATACAGTAGAGCACTTTAAAACACGGCTGAAAACACATTACTGTAACATGGCCTTCTCATAACTTCACTTTAACTTAATCCTGATACTCTGTATGTTCAATTCTTCATAATAACTATTAATGGTGGCTCTAAAATCTGTACTGACCCCAACTCTCTCTTCTGTTTCTTTTTCCGGTTTCTTTGTGGTGGTGGCCTGCGCCATCACCACCTACTCAAAGCTTCATGATGCGCCAACAATGATGGACGGATTAAAAGGCAGAAGTCTACGTGGCCATCATCATCATCAAGCCCTTCCGTGAGAACCCTAAATCCAAAGTGGACTGTTTCACTTATGTGAGGTAGGATGTCCAGAGGAGACTGGCGGTCTCGTGGTCTGGAATCTCCAGCCGTCTGGAGTTTTTTTTTCTTCTGTCCCCCCTGGCCATTGGTCCTTACTCTTATTCTATGTTAATTAATGTTGACTTATTTTATTTTCTTACAGTGTCTTTTATTTTTTTATTCTTTATTAGGTAAAGCATGAAAATGTGCTATAGAAATAAATGTTGTTGTTGTTGTTTATTCAGGTGTCCCTGTGCAGTAGAACAGTGGACCACCACTCCAGAGTCTGCTAAATCTTCCTGAAAGTCTTTTGCAGTTTTTATTTGCCTTTCTAGCAATCCAATGAGCAGTTCTTTCAGAACGTTTTCTTGGTCTTTCAGACCTCAACTTGACCTCTTAAACTGATGGAAACTGATAAAAACAGCTACCTGAAAATGCTTGGCTATCTTCGGGGCGTCTTCTCCTGCTTTGTGAGCATCGGTTCTTTTATTTTTCAGAGTGCTAGGCAGTTGGTTAGAGGAGTCCATGGCTGCTGGTTGTTGGGAGAAGGTTTGAGGAGTCTGAGAATTTTTTCAGCCCTGCAACTTGCAGTACCTGGGGCTTCCTAAGGATAACTGTGAACAAGCCATAGTCCAAAAAGAGCTAATGATGGTCTGAGACCAGTTTGGCAAAAGTTATCTGAGACCACAAATATCTTGGGGAGCCCAACGTTCTGCATGGTGCTCCTTTCCCTTTTTCATTGTGCAATTGTACAAAACAGTAACAATACACTAATCTTGCATAAAATGCTGAAAAGAAATGTGTCATCCTTAACCTTATGCCTTTTGGTGATCAGTTCATCTCCTGGTCACTTAACTATTCACAATAACAGACATTTTAAGCAAGGGGGCTCAAATTTCCCACTGTATGTTTGAAATGTGTCATTTTTAACCTTCCAGGAGTGGCACTTAGAGGGCAAGGACCACTGGTAAAGAAATCAAATATTTAAAATGTGCTCGTTTTTGTGATCAGCAACTTTGAAACAGCATAAAATCAGCATCATGCCAATATTAACAATCCCCATTTCTTTGGAGTTTTGTGAAAAAAAGTCTCTTCGACTCATGTAAAAGAGGACAAAACAAAAATCAAGACGTGGGGCAAAACTGCAAGCCCATATATTGTAAAGACAAAATAAATTGAGCAATAAAGAGGCAAATCTCAAATCAGACTATCGCAGATGGTGACACTTTCAGTTAAATGCAAGTTAGGCAGGAAGAGGTGGGACGAGATGGATGGACACCTGGGATTGACGTCCGAGGTGGTGAAGTTGTCAGTTATCTGGGGCCTCGTGTATAAATGGTGTGTACGCACGAAAACATTACATTCGCCTGTGTTCACACTCACTTTGAGATGTATAAAAACGAAACTTCATGTAAAGCCACAGACATTTTTACGGCAGCCTCACCCCTTACGTACGCACTTTTCTGCTCAGTTTTGCAAACTGGTGGCTCCCAGCATCAAAGCAGTGCTACTCTTTCTGTGTGGTCTCCCTTTTTTCAGATTGACATCAATAATGTGGGAATTATCACCGAAATAAATTGCATATCTTTTTACAAATTTAATTCACTTGATTATAATCATTCTGTAACAATATAATGGTCCACGGAATGGCCAAACTGTTACCAGCTACCATGGCTGCTTTAACGTTGTTAGAAGACATCGCAAATGGTAGAAGTAGAAGAGAGCGCATATTTATAGATGACGATGACCGGCTTTTACGTCAATTTCGATATCCAAGAGCTATCCTTTTGACACTGTGTGCTTAACTGGGACAGGCTTTACAAGGGAAGACTTTGACGAATTGTGTCTACCTGCTCCTCTGCAAGTTCTGTCCACTTTCGGGTATTCAGTCACAGGAGCTTTTCAGCGTGAACCTGCTGACCGATCGGGTATTTCTCAGTCATCACTGAGTCACGTCATGCAAGCTGTATAGGATGGTATGATCCACTTGTCATTCAGATAGATACCATCTACTTATACTGGCAAAAGGCAAGCAGTCCTTTTAAGGATAAAGTGCAGAGAATCGATCAGTGGCTGCCAATGCTACACTATAAAGGCACCATCAGAGAAAGAATTTGCTTGTGTAAATAGAAAGTATTTCCACTCTGTTAATGTGCACAGAGCTTGTCTTGCATTGTGCAAGCATGTAGCGTACGTTATAAAGTGGCACACAAGCGTGGCTTGCCCGTACCTGAAGAAATACAATATGATGAACATGACCCACCAAATGAGCAGCCAAACCAGACAGAATTACAACTTCGTTTGACTGAAATTAGCAGAATGTAAAAACAGGTAATCAGATGCAGTATTTATTTTTTAACCAATTTATTTAATTTGTGGTCAATGTCACATAGTATAGCCCTTATATTCCTTAGTGGATTGGGCACATCTCTTAAAGCATCCGCTATTGGATTTTACATTTTATTTTATTATTGAACAAGCCATTCAGCCCAACAAAGCTCAACAAAGTCAGTCCTGTCCACTTAACTCTTCTAAAATAACAACAAATCTAGTTTTAAAAGTCCTTAATGTCCTAATGTCTACCACAATATTCCATGTGTCTCTGCTTCTCTGTGTAATCAAATACTTCCTCGTGTTTGTGGAGAATTTACCTTTAACAACTTCCCAAATCTGTCCCCATGTTCCTCAACGAACTCATTCTAAAGTCAGTTCTTCTCATAGTGTTGTTTAAACTGCGTCAGTGCTTTCAAACTTGTTTAATGACACAGCCCCATCCATAACAAATTATACAAAGTTATTGTCTGTTATACCTGCATTGTTATCACTTTTTAATTTAATATTGTGTTTTATCAGTGTGCTGCTGCTGGTGTATGGGAATTTCCCCTTGGGATTAATAAAGTATCTATCTATCTATCTATCTATCTTATCTATCTTATCTATCTTATCTATCTTATCTATCTTATCTATCTATCTATCTATCTATCTATCTTATCTATCTTATCTATCTTATCTATCTATCTATCTATCTATCTATCTATCTATTATATAGTGCCTTTCACTCTATCTATCTATCTATCTATCTATCTATCTATCTATCTATCTATAATATAGTGCCTTTCACTCTATCTATCTATCTATCTATCTATCTATCTATCTATCTATCTATCTATTATATAGTGCCTTTCACATCTATCTATCTATCTATCTATCTATCTATCTATCTATCTATCTATCTATCTATCTATCTATCTATCTATCTATCTATTATATAGTGCCTTTCACTCTATCTATCTATTGCATTTTGCGACTCCAGAACAACGTCCGTCAGCACAGATCCAAATGATCACCCAGCAGTCTTCGAGGCAGAGGTACATGTAAGGCCGGCATCTGAAGATGTGCTTGGCACAGCAGTATCATCACCACCTGACCATCGTATAGGGGTCAGCTTTTGTAATATTGTCTGATACAGAATAAACAGACAGTAGGCTGCAACTCACCTTTTCACTCGACTGTGATGTCTGACCACTTCTTTTTTATTTCAGGCACTGTGCGACTTTCTGAACTTGAACTTTCGATAGTCCCTACCACTCTTTTGTTTCTTATACTGCAGCATAAACCAACAAATTGTACGTTCTTCCTTGCCTCCATTTCACATTCGCTGAAATTCTTATTTTTTTTTCCATGTGCCTTTGCCATTGTCTTTCAAATACTGAACGAAAGGCGATATTTATACTGCTTTGCATATTAAAATATGCAAAATTCTGGGAGAAGTTGGCGTGGGGGCGGGATGTGTGTTCACGTGCATTACATTTCACGCTGACAATTATTTATGGAGTGGAAGTGTATGGAAGTTGGCTTATGCATGGTTTTGTGCATCTGAATGTTATTGTGTGTACGCACATTTCCACTTTTGTATGTATACCGCGTTTTAATGTGAACTAGCAAAATACCCGCGCTTCGCAGCGGAGAAGTAGTGTGTTAAAGAAGCAATGAAAAGAAAAGGAAACATTTTGAAAATAACGTAACATGATTGTCAATGTAATTGTTTTGTCACTGTTGTGAGTGATGAGTGTTGTTGTCATATATATATATATTTACACACACACACATAAACATATATATATATACATATCTATACATATACACATATATACATACATATATATACATACATACACACACACATATATAAACATATATATACATATACATACATATCTACATATATACACACACAGCCATTTCGTATCAGTGCAATACGCTGTTTGTTAAAACGGTTGACTCCCGCTCTTACGTGCAGTAACAAATCAAATCATGCAGTTGTCTTTGCTCAGATGTCATTTTAGAGCTGGACGCCTGGCATCTTTTTTTGGCCACAGGTTCGTTTCTGTTTGCTGTGAGGTTCTGTGTTGTGGAGATTCTCAGGATGGATTGCAGGTGCTCATCAGTGAGGCGACTCCTGTGTGCTGTTTTGTTAGTCTTTATCACTGAGAAGAGCTTCTCACACAGATATGTGCTACCAAACATGCACAAGGTTCGAGCCGCATGTAGACAGACTTTTTTTGTTCTTCAAAGTCACCAAAGCGCCGTGCAAACTCAGTGCGCTCAGTTTATCAGCAAAGTGCGTATTTGGGAACACCGTAGTGACGACTTGGTTTAACAGTACTTGGCAACAGGGAAAGTGGGGCAAGGTGAACAAGTGCATTTGTGTCTCCCATAAAAGCAGCTTCACTTGAAATCACTTTGTGATTGTGCACGGGTTAAAACGTCCGCCGAAGTGTCAGATTCTTATTTAATTATGCTGCTTTCTGTGTCTTCTGAATTGCATTCAGGTTACCCTGATGCAAGGCAGCTGAAGCGCTGCATTATGGGATCTGTAGTTTATTGTGTTACCAGCGCTTCATATACCCGGCTTTAATAACAATAATACAGTATATAAAATGATCTCGGGCCGGATATAATTACACGGGCGGATGTGGCCCGCGCCCTTGAGTTTGACACATATGGACTAAATAGAACTTGAAAAGATATATTTTTCAAATGTGATCGCGCAATTCAGATAGAGTTGACGCCAAGACTACAGCCTGCATGCCTCAATGAGTCATCCTCCCCTCGCTCTTACTTTTTTACCATTCATCTAATGAATACACTGAGTATGGCTTTACCAAAACAATCATTGATGGCGAATAAAGTATCCATTATTCGAGTATGTAGAGCGGGATATATACATATATATATACCCGCGTATCGCAGTGGAGAAGTAGTGTGTTAAAAAAGGTAGAAAAAGAAAAGGGAACATTTTAAAAATAACGTAACATGACTGTCAATATACAGTATTTGTTTTGTGAGTGTTACTGAGTGTTGCTGTCATCAAGGATTTGATTATCATTATTTCTTTCAATCAGGTTCGTATTTGTAGGATGTGTTGTGTTCAAGTTACATTCCGTGTTTGTCAATCGTTGTAAAGATGACAGGTTTCATTCATCGATTCGCTTCTTACTGCATCAATAAACAGCTCGTCTTCTTCTTTATCTGAGACCTGACACACTGCATGCATGGGTTTTTTTTACACTGTCTTCCTTTAGCGGGACATTGACTTTTTCCACCGTGTGCTTTGTTTCCGCAGTAGCTGGATTTATGAATATGCTTATCAGACGCTTCATATTTTTTGCTGCCTTTTCAATTGTGTAATTCGGTTTTGTTCAGCGCTCTTTGGAACTGTTGCTTTTATCTGTGCACTCGCCAGTTCACGTGAGCCACTCGGTGTACATGCATCGAAGGTTCCCAGCTGTGCTGGTGCCATCTCGTGCTATGTCCATGGCTGTATTTAATGTTACCTTAGTCCTGGCACTTAAAACTTTCTCTCGCAGTTTCGCTGAGTTTGTGTCAAACACCACCCTGACCATCTCATCTTCCTCTCCATAAGCTCAGTCCTTCACCCGTGAATATTTACCCGTGGCAGTTTGCTATTGGATTGCCGCTGACGGACGGCCTTATATGGGCAGGCACTAAATTACAAACGCCAGCGGCAGCCTGTCTATGAACTTAATTTAAAGTGTAGGTTTACATCGTGCTTTGTTTCCGAAGTAGCAGAACTCATGAATATGGTAGTATATGTCACTCGCTCGCTTCTTATTGTTTCGCTGCCTTCTCAATTATATAATGCATGTTTTCTTAAGCGCTTTTTTGAGCTCTTCCTGGTTTTCTATGTACTGCGTAATTACGTGGGAGGCGTGATGATGTCACAGGAAACTCCGCCCCCACGGCGTTGAAGCTCATCTCCATTACAGTAAATGGAGAAAAACTGCTTCCAGTTATGACCATTACGCGTAGAATTTCGATATAAAACCTGCCCAACTTTTGTAAGGAAGCTGTAAGGAATGAACCTGCCAAATTTCAGCCTTCCACCCACACGGGAAGTTGGAGAATTAGTGATGAGTCAGTGAGTGAGTGAGTGAGTGAGTCAGTCAGTGAGTGAGGGCTTTGCCTTTTATTAGTATAGATTCTACACATGGCATTGCTCATTAGGCCCCTGGTCTGTAGGGAGGGGAAGAGAAGAGGTGTTACAAATGCAGCACCACCCTGTGGATTGGCAAGGAATTACCACTACCAGAATCTCTACTCTGTCCCTAAGGCAGTGTGTGACACCCTTCATATCCCATTAAGGGGTGAACTCCTTGGGTTGCTTGATGTGTCATGCACCATTTCAAGTCCTTCTAATCATGTTTGCTGGTTGACTTTATCACAAAAGTATAGTTTCCTACATTAAATATGTTCCGAAAATGGCCTAAGGATGATGTGTTTCCAGGTCAAGTGGGACAAAAAAAGGAGGGAACACCAAAAAAGATCAACGTCTTGCATATCAAGACGAGTCAATCAGTGTGTCATATGTGAAGGGTAGTCAGGAGGTGGCAGACATAAACAACCTGCAGCAATTTCAAAGAATATAAATGTTATTCTTAGGAACACCATCCCCTTAATTCGAGACTATTTCAGTAACATTGTGCCTCCATTGGGGGTGACCAGGACCACCTGGCTACCCCTTAAACTCCGCTCATGGATAAAGGTCAAGCCAACTCGATTGGCAATGTAAGGTTCCAGAAGTCTAGGTGTCCATTTTCTAGATGCTGCATTTTATGGACAGCCAAGGTGTGATCAACAATGCTATGAACTTGACAGACATGCTTTTCATATGAGTAGCGAAAATGTTAATAATAAACCACAGAAACTGAAGAAATCAAGAGAAAAAAATGATGAAGATTTAACACGGTAATAACATGCAAAATTGGGTTTGTTATTTGTTTAAAAGGGCGTTGTGCCCCAGGCAGCAATTTGCATCTTGCTCCTTTTTATAAATGACTCACAGAATGTCAAGGACCTTTGAATATCTTACTTTAAATGTGCATTTGAATTTTTTTTGTAAGGGATTATATTAAATATACTTTTGGTGGCAGTTGCATCCAGCAGGGGGCGCTCTTTTTCCCTGAGGATGTGTCTCTTGATGCAGAACTGACTTGAACCAATACCATCCCTTTTGTACCCATGACGGAAATAATTATAAGAGCAAGAAATATGGTACAAAAAGAGATACACATATTTAACTTGCTTAAAAAGATAACATTTATTCCCAATATACAATGCATAATCATGTATACATTGTGAGAGATAGCCGGCAGCTTATCCTGGCCAGTACATCCACACCACTAGATGGAGTCCTCCCTGCAACATGGAGGTGCCCCGAATTCCCGCAGGGCATCATGGACAACGAAGTTCGGCTTCACAGTCCTGCTGGATACCGTGGGGGCCACCAGGGGATGCTGCAGGGAGACGCGAAGATTGTTTCTATTATAGCCGGGATGTACTCACAAGTCACTAGGGCGGAAGAACTGAAGTACTTCCGGGCTGAAGAAAAATAAGAGTTTTCATCTGTGCTATGCAATCACAAGTGCTATGGAATCACATGGACTGAAGGACAGAAGCACTTCCGGGTCGAGGACTATTTAAAGGACTGTGGGAAGCCCAGCAAGCAGAGCTGGAGTTGTGAGGAAGGGTGACAGAGCTGCTGGGTGGAGAGGAGGATTTATTGTTTATTATTGCATTGATTATTGTGTATTGTGGAGGTGGAGGTGCTTTGTGCACATTATATAAGAAGTTAAAATTATTTCTGGGACTTTTACATGGTGTCTGGACGTGTTGTCTGCGGGTTTAGAGGAGCGACAGCGACCCCTACTGTCACAACATACATATTCAAGCCGGACAGAAGCCAAGAGACTTCATAGCCAAGTGGGAGAATGCTGACAATCCGATGTCCCATCCAGCGAGAAATGCCGACGGCATATTATACAGCCTAAAGTTAATCCAAAATTCGGCGGCAAGACTTATTACAAGAACAAGAAAATACGAACACATCACTCCAGTTCTTAAATCCTTACACTGGATCCTGGTTAAGTTTAGGGCAGATTTCAAAATCCCCCTTTTAACATATAAAGCCTTAAATGGCCGAGGTCTGGCTTACTTGTCTGAACTCATCATGACTTACAAACCAGAGCGCACATTAAGATCTCAAAATGCCGGTTGGCTTATGATTCCTAGAATTAATAAAATAACAATGGGAGGTCGAGCTTTTAGTTACAGGACCCCCTCAACTGTGGAGTGGTCTGCCTGCTACTATAAGAGATGCCCCTTCGGTCTCAGTTTGCAAATCCCGGCTGAAGACTCACCAGTTCAGTTTAGCACACCCTGACTAGAGCTGCTGATTAACTATACAGACTGCATCTCCGTAAAAATACCTGCTTGTGACGTGACACTTCTTAAAATCTACAACCCCAATTCCAATGAAGTTGGGAAGTTGTGTAAAACGTAAATAAAAACAGAATACAATGATTTGCAAATCCTTTTCAACCTATATTCAATTGAATACACTACGAAGACAAGATATCTAATGTTCAAATGATAAACTTTATTGTTGTTTTGCAAATCTTCACTCATTTTGAATTTGATGCCTGCAACACATTCCAAAATAGCTGGGACAGAGCATGTTTACCACTGTGTTATATTACCTTTCCTTTTAACAACACTCAATAAGCGTTTGGGAACTGAGGACACTAATTATTGAAGTTGTGTAGGTGGAATATTTTCCCATTCTTGCTTGATGTACAACTCCAGTTGCTCAACAGTCCAGGGTTCCACTGTATTACTGTCAGACAAAATGACAGGCATTTTACGGAAATACAAACCAGTATTACTGCGAGAGAAAATTAAAGGCACACAATCCAGTGACGCATATTACAGCCACATACAAGGTCCCTTGCCATTTCATATTGACTGTTCCTACTAATGTTTATGCACTACTGGTCTAGTGCCCGTTATTGTAATGGGCTTAATGTCTAGTGTTACATAATTTACTTGTACTTTCCCAAAGCCTTTGACCTTTTGTCCCACCCCAAGGATTAATTTTGAAGCAAGAAGCTGTAGGCATCAGCAGTGACCTACAAAACTGGGTCTCTTTGGCCAACAGAACACTACCTGGCCGTGAAGTAAATTTGCATCTCAAGGACCATTCACCGCTACCACTACTTCACTCTTTCTTAGGACTGACTGGTTTTGACTTGCACTTAATATCCGATTGTGGCCCACCTGTTTCTACCTCTCTGCTCTGAAGTCTACTCCCGCTCCATTCTGGGGGTACACAATATCTCCATAAAGGAAACCTGGGGCAAAATCTGCCAATTCCCTACTACAATGCATACTGCTTACATCCTCATGTTGAGCGACCCTGGAACAGCTGACATCAGACACACTTGTAGATCTCCTGTGAGCTTCCAGAAAGTCAAACATAACAGAGGATTTGCACTGTATTGGGGATTGGCCTAAAAAAATTAGACTTAAATATAAATTAAGCATGAGCATACCTATAGTATGTGTCGTAAGAATAGACAAAATAACAGCATCAAATAGTTTATGCTCCACCTCGGTGTACCCCATTTAATGGTCGAACAAGAATAAAAATAACACAAAAACAAGCTGCCTCAGCTGTGCTTCAGTTTCCTCCCGGATTGCTGCTGAGCAGGACCTTCATCCTTCTCAGATGCAGGCCACAAAATGAATGGCCACTTTCAGCAGGTTGCCGATATATGCAGCATAGCGGGTTCTCCCAGTAGAGAAGAAGTGATGTCAGGCTTCTTCTGGGACTTTTCCTGCAGATAGAAAGGGAGAAGGAGTTAGCAACAAGGCTCTCTCTCAAACTAGCTGGGGTTGCTAATCTTGCTGGTGTCCCCTAAACTCACTTGCGTGACACTGTTTTAATACCTACGAGCTCCCTCTAAATGTCTATATTTACTATTAAAGATCGTCACACAAGCAACTGCTATGTGCTTTCTTCCCCACTCACCCAGTGCTCTACAGGCCGTGTACCACTACGTGTCACTGTGTACTTTGCCTATGACAGTTGTCAGAGACGCACATTCATGGAGCTTCTTGGAGGCTCCACACAGGTAGGAATGATGGGAAAGGAGAGTGGCGTGCCACTGGTTTTAACTGTGGTGTGAAATTTCGTATATGAGTCGATAAATATTTTGTACATATTCATTTGTAAGTTCGATCAAGCAAATGAAATATTAATCTTTCAGGGTGTTATATCCTTGATAAGAACAGCAATGCTTTCATGTTTATATAACCACCCCGGCCTTTTGAATATGGAAATTATTTGCAGCGTCGGCAAAGGTGCCTAAAACCAGTTTGGCAAGGGACTTTTGTGCAGAATATTCAATGAGACATCCCCTGCAGTGTTTTGTCTTTCCCCTTTTGTATTATTAATATGTAGCCTTTGTCAGAATGCCTCAAATCTCAGACTTACCACTGTTTATGAGGTACTGTACAATATAACTTCTCCCCACCTTCCCTTCTACATCTACAGTCATAGCCGAAATTATCGGCACCCCGGGAATTTTCCCAGAAAATGCACCATTTCTCTCAGAAATACATACATTTCCGGCGCCGCATCCGAGTGGCAGCCTTTCCAGCAGCTCCGTATATGACTTTATCTTTTTACCTTTTTATCTCTATTTTTCTCTATTTCACTGATCACTTCTACCACTTTCTTTTATGTGGAATTGCTCCCTGGACACTTTTACACATTTTTACTATTTGACATGGATTGTTACACTCCGAGAATCGCCTATTCAAGTAGTCAGCTTAAAGCACTGAGAAGAAATGCTCATGCTGGTGTGGTTCCTTATTTACCTGACGAGGTAAGAAGACGATATCGGGCAGCCGAGCCGCAAAGATAAAAATAAGATTAAATGAGACAACTTGAGAGAAAATGGTGTTATAAACCGTCGGTGCCTTCTGTGATCCTGGGAAATGTAAACTCACTACCAAATAAGATCGACGAACTGGCTGTGCTGGTGAAAAATGTCAGAACCTACAGAGAATGCAGCTTGCTGTGTTTTAGTGAAACGTGGCTAACGTCTATCATCCCAGATGCTAACGTGGCAGCTACCGGGTTTAGCACAGTTAGAGCGGACAGAGACGCAAGTACCTGTGGAAAGAAGAAAGGAGGAGGACTCGCTCTCTATGTCAATACAAAGTGGTGCAACTCAGGACATGTAAACGTTAAAATCTCCACTTGCTGCAGGGACATCGAACTGTTGGCCGTAAGTCTGCGCCCTATTACTTGCCCAGAGAGTTTGGACACGTGATTGCTGTTATTGTTTACATCCCCTCAAGCGAGCGAGATGGCGAGTGACATCATCCATTCCGCAGTTGCTAAGTTACAAACGCAGCACCCTGAGGCACTTGTGCTAATCGCTGGAGACTTTAACCATGTAACGCTGGACAAAACATTACCTGCCTTCTCCCAGTATGTGGATTGTAACACTCGGGGAAACAGGACTATTGACCTACTATATGCAAACGTTAAAGACGCATACAGCGCCACCCCACTGCCTGCGCTTGGGAAAGCAGATCATAACCTGGTTCTGCTTCAGCCTCAATACAAACCAAGAGTGAGGCGCTACCTACAACCACACGCTCATTCAGGAAGTGGTCCCTGAGGCAGAGCAGGCTCTGAGAGACTGCTTTGGAACTACAGACTGGGATATATTGCTGAGTCACATAGTGAGAACATTGAAGAGGCTGTTGAATGCACAACTGATTACATCAACTTCTGTATGGACATTGTAGTTCCAGTAAGAACAGTATGCTGCTATGCTAACAACAAGCCATGGATTACAAGTGACATCAAGGGCCTTTTGAACCAGAAGAAAAGGGCTTTTAAAGGTGGTGATAAGCATGAGCTCAAGTGCGTGCAGAAGGAACTCCGAGTCCAGCTCAGGGCGAAAGAGCAGTACAGGAGAAAGCTGGAGCAGAAGTTGCAGAACAACAGTATGAAGGAAGTGTGGGATGGGATGAAGATTATCACTGGCTGCAGCTCGAGCGGGTGCCGCCATCGAGACAGACGTGGAGAAGCAAACCAAATGAACAACTTCTTTAATAGGTTTGATCACAGTAACCCACTCTCACCTCGAGTACTGCATCCTCCAACCATCCTTCTGCTGATACCAGCATAGGTGAGACATCCCCACCCACAATTACAGCAGCCCAGGTGAGCAGAGAGCTGAAAAGACTTTGTGCCAGCAAAGCAGCGGGTCCAGATGGTGTATCGCCACGATTGCTGAAGGCCTGTGCGTTGGAACTGGGGAGTCCTCTACAGCGCATCTTCAACCTGAGCCTGGAACAGGGAGAGTCCCAAGGCTTTGGAAAACATCTTGTATCACTCCTGTCCCAAAGGTATCACGTCCTAGTGAGCTGAATGACTTCCGCCTGTTGCTCTGACGTCACATCTGATGAAGACCATGGAGCGGCTGCTGCTTCACCACCTGAGGCCACAGGTCCGTCACGCCCTCGACCCTCTGCAGTTCGCATACCAGGAGAAGGTGGGAGCGGAGGATGCCATCATCTATATGCTTCATCGATCCCTCTCCCACCTGGACAGAGGCAGTGGTGCTGTAAGAATTATGTTTTTGGACTTCTCTAGCGCCTTCAACACCATCCAACCTCTGCTCCTTAGAGACAAGCTGACTGAGATGGGAGTAGATTCACACCTGTGGCATGGATTGTGGACTATCTTACAGACAGACCTCAATATGTGCGTCTTGGGAACTGCAGGTCTGACATTGTGTGCAGCAATACAGGGGCACCGAGGGGACTGTACTTTCTCGGTCCTGTTCAGTCTATATACATCAGACTTCCAATATGACTCGGAGTCCTGCCACGTGCAAAAGTTCGCTGATGACACTGCTATTGTGGGCTGCATCAGGAGTGGGCAGGAGGAGGAGTACAGAAAGTTAATCAAAGACTTTGTTAAATGGTGCGACTCAAACCACTTACACCTTAACACCAGCAAGACCAAGGAGCTGGTGGTGGATTTTAGGAGGCCCAGGCCCCTCATGGACCCTGTGATCATCAGAGGTGACTGTGTGCAGAGGGTGCAGACCTATAAATATCTGGGAGTGCAGCTGGATGACAAATTGGACTGGACTGCCAATACTGATGCTCTATGTAAGAAAGCTCAGAGCAGACTATACTTTCTGAGAAGGTTGGCATCCTTCAACATCTGCAGTAAGATGCTGCAGATGTTCTACCAGACAGTTGTGGCGAGTGCCCTCTTCTATGCGGTGGTGAATCCACTGCATCCACTTAACAGTGTCATCTCCAGACAGAGGAGTAGCTTCACTGACAGACTTTTGTCACTGTCCTGCTCCACTGACAGACTGAGGAGATCGCTCCTCCCCACACTATGCACTCTTCAATTCCACCCGGGAGTAAATGCAACATTAATTTTATTTTAATTCTTTTCATTTTTATTACTATTTAATTTAATATTGTTTCTTTGTATCAGTATACTGCTGCTGGATTATGTGAATTTCCCCTTGGGATTAATAAAGTATCTATCTATCTATCTATCTATCTATCTACAAAGCCTAAAAATAAAGCAATATGGGGTGTTAAAGGCAGAATTCTATTGGTCTAAAGCAGGGGTGCCCAATACGTCAATCGCGATCGACCGGTAGATCGGAAATAGAGTGCAGGTAGATCGCGTTGCATTCAAAAAATTTTTCTTTAAACGTTAGTCTATCATATGCCCTCCCTATGGCATTTGCCACTTGATTGACATCCAGGGCGGCCAGTCTGAGATCTCTTTTCTTCTAACACACTGGTCATCCCAAGACGCACAATCAAACGTGCGAGCTACTGCAAAACTCCGGCTATCTAAGTGATCTAGTTAGCCTTCCAATTTATATCGACTAAAGAAGAGATTTAAAAAAGATTGTTGTTTATGGGCTGGATGTGGAATTAGAAGAGGATTTTTTTCTCTCACAGTGTCACAATCGAAGTGCGTTTGTGTGATCTGTCAATCTATCATTGCTATTCCAAAGAAGGAAAATGTGGAAAGGCACTTTCAAACCGTTCATAAAAACTACGAAATTGACTTCCTTCCGAAAAGCGATCTGAGAAAGAGAAAGGAGAGGGAACTAAAATCGCAGTTAAACAGACAGCCGTCATTTTTCACTCGGCTGAATTCAAAAGCAAAGGCAGACACACTGAAGCATCGCTCCAGGTGAGTCACTCGATCATTAAGCATAGGAAGTCCTTCCAAGATGGAGAGATGATAAAAGAGGCTTTTGTTGAGGCAGATGGCTACGGAGAAATTCCTGCTGAGATTTCAAGACCCCTGGCCAGAGTAAAAGGAGTTTCTCCTTGTCTTTAAACATGCAGAATACAAGCAACTTAATAACAATCAATGGCCGCTAGACTTGGCATTTTTTCCTGATCTGACCAACATGTTGAATGAGCTTAATTTACAGCTGCAAGGAAAAGAGAAACCAATATGGTCAATATGATTAGCTCAAACGAAAAATGCAACATCTGTCCTCAAAGCTGCAGCGTCTTGATTTGGATATATACTGGACTCACTGTGCAGAAAGAAATGTATCATGAACACATTCGTCTGTACAAAGATAAATTATCTGCGACTAAAACTTCTTATTACTCTAAACCACAGGTGTCAAACTCCGGTCCTAGAGTGTCACAGAAGCTGCAGGTTTTCGGTCTAACCATCTTCTTCATCAGTGACCCGTTTTTGCTGCTAATTAACTTCTTTTGCCTTAGTTTTAATTAACTTGACTCAGCCCCTTAGTTGTCTCTTTTTCCTTGATTACAGCCAAACAATAATGAGACATAAAACAAGCCACCACATGACCAGCTCACCTGTGCCCACCACACAATATCTGAAAATAAAGAAAGGTGAAGGTCTCAGTAAGGCTGATCTGCTCAGGTCACCAAAACATTGTGACGACGTTCTTCGAAAAAACAGAAAAATCAACAGTTTTGGAAATGTCTGTTGTGGCAGAATGAGAGCAGCAACAAGCCATGAAATTAAATAACGGATTTAATAAACAGCAAGAACTGGCTTCTCATTAAGAGTGAATTTGGAGTGAAATTGATTGGAGTTTGAAATCCCAGTTTAGCGGGTCATCTGTTGGCTCGTTTCACGTCTCATTTCTGTTTGGCTGTCATTTAATAAAGAAATAAATCAATTCAGAGGACAGAATCCTTAAAAACTGGGCTATTAAGCTGAAGGGAAAAGGAGTTAATTAGAAGTGAAAACTGGTCACTGATTGGTAAAAAGGTTAGAATGAAAACCTGCAGCCACTGCAGCCCTCCAGGCCCGGAGTTTGACACCCCTGCTGTAAACAAATCATGTCTGAGCTTTGTTTTCCACTATTTACAGAACTCTGGAACCTCCTGATATAATTCCATCTCATATGTGTTGCACTGCTACAAATAGTGATGCATTCCTGACCTTTTGTACAATGAAAATTGATAATATTCATCAACAACTTGCATCTTTGGGACATTTGCCATCCAATTCTTATTTAAATATTTCAATTGAGCCTCCTTTAACTTATCTATCCATGTTTGAATTGCCCACCAAAGCAGACATTTTTTCTCTTATTCATAGATCTGGATCTGCCACTTGTCAGCTTCATCTCATGCCTACTCAACTAGTAAAGGCCTGCTTGCCTTCACTTTCTTCACTTATAACTGATATCACTCAGTCCTATATCAAATCTACCATTCATTTCCAAAATTCTTGAAAAAGTAGTGGCAGCACAGGCTAATGCTCATCTCACAGATAACAACCTGTTTGAGACATTTCTATCTAGCTTTCGCCCAAAACATAGTACTGAAACAGCCTCGGTAAAGGGCGCTAATGACCTGTTGATGGCTGCTGATGCTGGGCTTTTAACAATCCTTGTGCTACTCGATCCGAGTGCTGCCTTGTCTCACATACTATTTTGTTGAATCGGTTAGCCACCATTGGCGTTACTGATACTCCTTTTAGATAGATAGATAGATAGAAAGGCACTATATGATAGATAGATAGAAAGGCACTATATAATAGATAGATAGATAGATAGATGTTAAAGGTAATATATGATAGATAGATAGATAGATAGATAGTGTGAACTTGACGCTGTATAGCGCCCGACCCGACACAGACTTGACACTGAGGCATGTGTGCAAATAAACAAAACACCTTTATTTTTCTTCAGCTGGAAGGCACGTCTTCTCTGTGAACCCCCCAGCCACAACACAGTCCCAAAAGCACTTGACTCACAGACCACACTCTTCCTCTGGCACCACCACTCCTTCCAAGTAACCTCGTCCTCTTCCTCCCGATTATGGCCCTGAGTGGTGGTTGTCGGCCCTTTTTATAGTCCACCCGGAAGTGCTCCGGGTGCTTGATCACCTGCTTCTGATTGCACTTCCAGACGGGGCTGTAGAGTTGTCCAGGCCGGCTCAGGGGTCCATGCAGCACCCCCTGGTGGCCACCCCAGATCCTAACAGGACTGTAGAGAACTCCATCTCCCATGGAACCCTGCGGGAAACTGTGGTACCATACTCTTCCAGGGAGGCTGCCACCAAGCATCCTGTGGGAGATACTGAGGCGCCCACAATAGATAGATAGATAGAGTGAAAGGCACTATATAATAGATAGATAGATAGATACTTTATTAATCCCAAGGGGAAATTCACATACTCCAGTAGCAGCACACTGATAAAAAACATGTTTTAATCTTTATATGGTTTACTTCATACCTGTCTTATCATACTCAGTTTGTTCATTTAAAAAACTTTCGATCGCGATGCCTCTCAGTCACTAGAGGTGTTCCCCAGGGATCGGTGCTTGGCCCTTTACTGTTTTTAATATATCTTCCCCCTTTGGGTGGCATTTTTAAGAATTTTGGAATTGATTTTCATTGTTATGCAGGTGATACTCAGCTCTATATATCTACAAAGGCCAACTCTGTCCTTCCTCCTTCCTGCCTCAATGACTGTCTATTTGAGGTAAAATCTTGTTTTTCTTCTAATGTCCTCCAACTCAATAGCCATAACACAGAGGTTCTCTTCATTGGCAGTAAATCTGCTTTATCAAATTCTAATATTTTTTTACTTAATATTGACGGTACATCGGTCTATCCCTCTCCTCAGGTTAAGAGTTTGGAGGTTATCATTGATTGTACTCTGTCTTTTGAATCCCATATCAATAATGTTACACGGTCATCTTTTCTTCATCTCTGTAGCATTGCATGCCTGCAACTTTCCCTCACACCAAATAGCACCACCATCTTTACTCATGCATTGTTCAGTTCACACACTGATTATTGTAATTCTGTTCTCTTTGGTCTCCCTTATAAGCAAGTGTGTTTTGGTGGAAAAACCTCCTCCATCATCACCATCAACACTGGCACCCCGCAGGGCAGTGTGCTGAGCCCCCTCTTTACTCTCTATACACCCATGACTGTGTGGCTAAGTACAGCTCTAATACCTTCCTCAAGTTTGCTGACGATACCACAGTAATAAGTCTGATCAGACTCCTGGTAGAATGGTGTGAGGACAACAACCTCACCCTCGACATTAGCAAAACTAAGGAGATGATTGTGGATTTCCGCAAACAGAGCACAGCCCAATCTACATCGGAGGTGAGGCTGTGGAGCAGGTCAGCAGCTTTAGGTTCCTCAGAGTCACCCTCACTGATGACCTTAAATGGTCAAGTCACACTGCGGCAGTAGTCAAGAAAGCCCAACAACGCCTCTACTTCCTCAGGAGACTGAATAAGGCCCAGATGTCCTCCACAACCCTGTGCAGATTCTATAGGTGTACTGTGGAATCCATCCTGGTACAGCAACTGCTCAGTTCAGGACTGCAGAGCTCTGCAGTGGGTGGTGAATACAGCACAGCAGATCACAGGCACACAGCTCCCAGCGATCCATGACATCCACACTACATGCTGTCTCAGGAAAGTGAACCGTATCAGGCAGGATCCTAACCACCCTTTGTCACTTTTCACCCTTCTCCCATCTGGGAAGTGACTAAAGTCCATTCGGATGCGCACCTCCAGGTTCAGGAACAGTTTCTACCCAACTGCAATCAGACACATGAACAATCAGTAACCTTGTGTCAGCTCCACTGCTACCTGCACGTATACTGTACTTCTGCCACTGTCACTGTTTATTCCAAGGATTATGGTTTGATTTATTTACTTATTTATGTTCTTTTATGGGCGGCACGGTGGCACAGTGGGTAGTGCTGCTGCCTCGCAGTTCGGAGACCCGGGATCGCTTCTCTAGTCCTCCCTGCGTGTTTGCATGTTCTCCTCGTGTCCGCTCCGGTTTCCTCCCACATTCCAAAGACATGCAGGTTAGGTGCATTGACGATCTCAAATTGTCCCTAGTGTGTGCTTGGTGTGTGTGTGCCCAGCAGACCCCCGTGACCCTGTAGTTATAGATATAGTGGGTTGGATAATGACTGGATGGATATACATTTATTTATTGTGTGTTTTTTTGTCTATGTTCACTGTCTGCGGAAGCAAGCATTTCATTGTACATGGTACTTGTACACATGACAATAAAATTGAATTGAAACTTCTCAATAAACTTCCGCTTGTTCAGAATTCAGCTGCCCGTATTATAACTCAGACCTCTTCTGTGCAACACATTACCCCATCTCTTAAACAACTTCATTGAGAGAGAGAGAGAGGTTAGGAGCAGGCACTGATACAGCACATTGGCGCACCTACCACATGACAAACAAACTCAGGATCCCAGATTTGGACCTGAGTGCAGCCATGCAACGGGTGACACCTCAGCACCACACTAGTTCAGATGAAATAGGAACCAATGTGAGTTTTTTTTTATGGTGGCTGGAGTGCCAATTCTGCCACCGACCTCCTGGTTTTCCCTGCAGTTTGGAGGGCCTACATGCAGATTAACGCCATACCCAGGACAGAGTAATTGCAGGTTGAGGGCCTTGCTCAAGGGCCCAACGAAGCAGAGTCACATTTGGCATTTGCGGGATTCAAACTTTCCTATTGCCAGTGCAAATCCCGAGCCTCAGAACCACCACTCCACCCTCAAACAGCTTTATTGGGTTCCTGTAAAATTACGCATTGATTTTCAAATTATTCTACTTACCTTCAAAGCGCTTCACAACCTTGCTCCATTGTACTTCTCTGACCTCATACATGTTTCTACACCTAACCGCACTCTTAGGTCCTCTACGTCTGGTCTTCTCATCACCCCGACCAGTGCATGCCTGATCACCATGGCTTCCAGGGCATTTAGTCGTTGGAACTCACTAACACAAAACATTCGGGACACAAATTCACTACCTATTCTCAAATCTCGTTTTAAGATTTATCTATTTAGATTAGCTTATATCACATGACCTTAGGCAGTATTCTTATTGCTGTATTTTCAGTTCCATAGATATAGATATACAGGGGGTCCTCGGGTTACGACACAGTTCTGTTCCTACAACAGTGACGTAACCCAAATTTTGGTGTAAGGCAAAGCACACCCTAGCCTAAGTTACTTACCTATCTTAACACATTTGCAAAATCATAATCTGGAACAGTGGTTCTCAAACTGTGGGGCAGGCCCCCCTAGGGGGGCACGAAGATGTGAAAAAAAGAAAACAAGAATTGAAAATATGAAAAATACATCAATTGAAACTAAAACAAATTAACTTAAGCTACATTCTGATACTAGAAAAATAAATAGTTAGAGAAATGTCGATAAAAGTTAAGTAGGTATAATAAAATATGCATCTATGATATATCATTAATTAAAGAAGAACAAACTGGTATTAGTGGGCTCTTTTCAAAAAAACGTTAAGGGGGGGCGCGAATAAAACTGTTATGAAAACTCGGGTCACAAATACTTAAAGGTTGAGAAACGCTGATCTAGAACATAACAACACAGGCTACAAAAAGGACATAGCAGCACAAGAGAAGGTCCAGAGAAGAGCGACTAGGCTGATTCAGGGCTACAGGGGTTGAATTATGAGGAAAGAGTAAAGATTAAAAGAGCTGAGCCTTTGCAGTTTAAGCAAAAGAAGATTAAGAGGAGACCTGACTGAAGTGTTTAAAATTATGAAAGGAATTAGTCCAGTGGATCAAGACGGTGACTTTAAAATGAGTTCATCAAGAACACGGGGACACAGTTGGAAACTTATTAAGGGTAAATTTCACACAAACATTAGGAAGTTTTTGCTTTACACAAAGAACAACAGACGCTTGGAATAAGCGACCAAGTAATGTGATAGACAGTAAGACGTTAGGAACTTTCAAAACTCGACTTGATGTTTTTTTGGAAGAAATAAGTGGAGAGGACTGGCGAGCTTTGTTGGGCTGAATAGCCTGTTCTCGTCTCGAGTGTTCTGATGTTCTAATAAAACACAAGTAAGCCACAGAAAAGGGAAAAGGACATAAATATATTGTACTGTACACCGTACTGTAGTGACAGAAAAGATGAGTGTAAAAAAAATCCTTACCTTTATTTCTTCTCACGTCTCGATTTTTTTAAGTTTTTATGGGAGTGAGCGCTGTAAACTCGAAACGTATGTCGAGACGTTGTAACCTGAGGACCCCTGTATGTATATGTGAATGTGTACATTCATGTTTTTGTTGGTTTTGTGATTTTATTATCTGTACAGTGTCCTTGTGTGTTTAGAAGGGAACCAGTGTTGTAATGTAAGATTTTATACATAACTTCATAAATGTTTTGTGTGTCTTTATTTGGAATTTAGGCAAAGCAATGTAATTTAGTGTTACTTTGTTGAGAGGCATTCGTGTTTGCCCCCCTGTTTATGGCTAAGTCTCTTTGTAATTTTACGACAGGATTTGGGGAATGTGTCTTAAACCAGTTTGATTATATTTCTCTGCTAAAGTCTTTCAACACCCGCAAGAATGCCAGGTTACGTTAACATATGGTTTTGGGGCAGGTGTTAAGAAGGTTACGTTAACATATGGTTTTGGGGCAGGTGTTAAGATGTTCTATTTCCCCCATTGGTCTGAGGTATGGCTGTTTGGAATTTGCTTGTCTCAGAGGCCTTTAAGTACCATGATGTCCTATTGGCTCTAGGGATTGGACAGAAAACCCATAAATTTGCTTGCTTTATCTCACTCTCTCTCTCTAACCAACATATGATAGTAGTTATAGGCAGGCGGCTTCTGTCAAAATCACAATTAGAGCTGTCAATCAAAATGATTAATGACCTTTAGGCCCCGTCCCCTATGACGTCATACCGGAAGTCCCGCCCCGATGACGCAAGACCGGAAGTCCCGCCCCGTCGCCTCCTGATGATGTCACGTCGGAATTCCCCTCCGCATGACCAGGCCCCTCCTCCCTGGTGTCGGATTGGTCCAGGGCCCCCTGTCCCCGCCCAGACTCCTCCTTGAACCCGCCCCTGGCCCCTGATTAGTCGAACAAACTGTCAAGGGGGCGTTTGACAGATGTCTGCCCCCTCATTGAACCTGCCCATCAGCTGCTGGGTGAAATAAACTGTCAAGGGCCGTTTGACGGACGTCTACCCCCTCCTTGAACTCCCCACCAGCCCCCACCCACTTCCTAGCCCCCCTCTCCCGAAAAACAAGCCCGGGCAGGTTACAGCCTTTACCTCGACAAGCACAGACATGCCCAGGGCATGTCCTGACAAGATCAGACATGCCCAAGGTCGTCCCTGGACCAGTCCGGCCACGTTCCCGTCCATACCCTGTCGGCCTGAAGGGCCTGCCTCGGCCCCGGGTCAGGCAGCACCTGACAGTCGGCCTTCCCACACTTCCCAGTCCTCTCTCCGGAGGACGTGCGCTCCTTGCTGAAAGCCCTTCTGAAATTGCTTTATAAAAAAGTGAAGCATTTTCTTTGGTTCTATCTATGATTTTAATATGAACACGAAATTAAAATATCTCATCTTGGCTTTATGACTTGCAGCTCCTGGCTTTTTTCCCATCTCACAGACAGATTCTTTTGTCAGCTTGCTGCAGCAATAAGCACATTGAGAGAGAAAGAAATCAGACACACCGAGACCTGCTATGTCTGTCCCCTCCTTGAAACCCACCCCTGCACCTGATTGGTTCAACAAGCTGTTAAGGGCAGTTTAATGGATGTTTACCCCCTCCTTCAATTCACCACTGCCCCCAACCCTCTCCCGAAAAACAAGCCCGGGCAGGTTACAGCCTTTACCTCGACAAGCACAGAGATGCCCAAGGTCATCCCTGGACCCGTCCGGCCACGTTCCCGTCCATACCCTGTTGGCCTGAAGGGCCTGCCTCGGCCCCGGGTCAGGCAGCACCTGACAGTCGGCCTCCCCACACTTCCCAGTCCTCTCTCCGGAGGATGTGTGCTCCCTGCTAAAAGCCCTTCTAAAAGGGCAGTATAAAAACGAAGCATCTTCTTCGGTTCTATCTATGATTTTAATATGAACACGAAATTAAAATATCTCATCTTTGCTTTATGACTTGCAGCTCCAGGCTTTTTTCCCATCTCACAGACAGAATCTGCAGTAAAAACAGCCTTAGCAGTGATTCAAGCTTCCCATCTCACAGAAAGAAAGCAAGCAGCCGACCCCCTGCGAGCAGGCCCTGCTCTCTCTCTACACACAGAAAGTAAGGTCAGGTATGGGAGGACTCTGTGAGTTCGCTTACAAACAACTGAAACTTCGAGCACCCATCCCCATAGCTTCTCACTTCAGCTGTGCAATTCACAAGCTGACAAGTGATGTAACTTCCAATCTGCCCCCACGCCGCTGAGGGATTCTTTGTGGTCCTTTGAAGCACCCGGAGGTTCTTTTTCATCTCTTTTAAGGGAGTTTAGGATCACGCTATTCAGAGAGCCATCTCCACTCCAATTATTTTAGACCGATTTCTCAACTATCAGCTTGCTGTCTGCAAGTTCCCTTCCTCCGGCCCCAGCCTGTTTGTGAGCGCCCAGAATGGACTTCACTTTTCAAGGTGATGCATGAGATAACTAGCTTGATATAAGCCTTGTAAAAATCACACAGACGTATGCCGCAGTTCCCTTTTAAATCATGTTTGAGACGTCTAAAATATCTAGCCTGGGCTGATTGGTAGCTGATACCAAAAATGTTCACATATATACAGAGCTTAACTTCAGGGTTTATTTTCCGGGGGCTGTCTAAAATCAGACAAATGAGCAAAACCCTAACTTCCTTAATTACATTGTCCTCCAGGCTGAGTAATGAACCACGTCCTGTACGTGTCGAGAGGCCAACCCATGCCTGTCATCCCTTACACTATATACAGTATAACATGTTTGGTTACTCATTTTGTAAGTATAATATAATGAAGTTATTTTTAAAAGTAACACCATACCGCTCAAGAGAGACGGATTCCTCGTGTGTTTTTGGATTTGCTGTGGTCAGTGATTTTTTAAAATTTTTTGCTTAGCTCATTTCTATCACCTAATGTGCTGGCTTAACTAGAGGCCTTTAAAACACCCTTTGGCAAGCCACAACTGTTTCCAAGGCACATAGCCCCCCAGCGTCTATATGAACTTCTTAGAAAAATGATTTCTTTTATCTTTGTATAGGATTAAATGAAATTTAACTATTCTTCATGCAGACTATTCATGATTATTATAGGCGCTAAACGAGTATGTTTTTAAAAAACGGATGGCTGAATCTATACTAATTAAAGGCAAAGCCCTCACTGACTCACTCACTCACTGACTCGTCACTAATTCTCCAACTTCCCGTGTAGGTAGAAGGCTGAAATTTGGCAGGCTCATTCCTTACAGCTTCCTTACAAAAGTTGGGCAGGTTTCATTTCGAAATTCTACGTGTATTGGTCATAACTGGAAGCTACTTTTCTGCATATACTGTATTGGAGTTGAGCTCGAAAGCCGTGGGGGGGCGGAGTTTCATGTGACATCATAACGCCTCCCACGTAATCACGCAGTACGTAGAAAACCAGGAAGAGCTCCAAAAATCGCTGAAGAAAACATACATTATATAATTAAGAAGGCAGCGAAACAATTAGAAGCGAGCGAGTGACATATAAAACCATATTCAGCGGCTCACGTGAACTGACGCAGTGTGCAGACAAAAAGCAACAGTTCCAAAGAGTGCTGAACAAAAACCGAATTACACTGCTACGCTCAAATAGACAAACCACACGCCGTGGCGCAATAGTAGAGGTAGCGACGGCTTCCGAGGTTCGATTCCCGAGAGGGGATGCACTGAGTATGTACGCGCGCTTCCCGATACATTTTAGCCTCGCATCCCCTTGGTTTGAGACGTATGAAAAAATATGGTTAACGCAGAAAGACAGATCACCAATTGAAGCTTTATGAATAATTGATACTTTATTTGCGATCAATGACTGTTTTGGTAAAGCCATACTCAGTGTATTCATTAGATGAACGGTAAAAAAAGTAAGAGCGAGGGGAGGATGACTAATTGAGGCACGCAGGCAAAACCACAATAGCACGCGGGCTCGATGTACTATAGTGCGCGTCAACTCGATCTGAATTGCGATCACATTCGAAAAAATATTTATTTTCAAGTTCTATTTAGTCCATATGTGTCAAACTCAAGGCCCGCAGGCCACATCCAGCCTGGCGTGTAATTATATCCGGCCCTCGAGATCATTTTATATATTATTGTTATTCATGGCACGGGGATATGAAGCGCTGGTAACACAATAAACTACAGATCCCATAATGCAGCGCTTCAGCTGCCTTGCCGAACACTTACCGCGTTAATCAAGTCTACCTTAAGATGCTGCAAGTTATTGCGAAGCTAGCTCACACGATGCCGAAGAGAAAAGTTGATTCTGAACATAGAGCCTTTAAAAACCATTGGGAGGCTGAGTATATGTTTAGTGACATTGCCGGTAAACCCGTGTGTCTCATTTGTGGAGTAATTACAGAATTTAATCTAAGACGGCACTATGAGACAAAACATCAAGATAACAACAACAACAACAACAACATTTATTTATATAGCACATTTTCATACAAACAGTAGCTCAAAGTGCTTTACATATTAAAGAATAGAAAAATGAAAGACACAATTATAAAACAAAATAAATCAACATTAATTAACATCGAATAAGAGTAAGGTTCAATGGCCAGGGGGGACAGAAAAACAAAAAACTCAGGCGGCTGGAGAAAAAAATAAAATCTGTAGGGATTCCAGACCATGAGACCCTCTGGGCAAGATAACCTGAAAGACCTGAATGCAATGTACAAGATACAGAAAGCAGAAGAATTAAATAAGAATCTGAAACTTCAGCGGACGTTTTTACCCGTGCACAATCACAAAGTGATTTCAAGTGAAGCTACTTTTATGGGAGACACAAATGCACCAGTGCAACTTGCCCCACTTTCCCTGTTGCCAAGTAATGTCGAACCAAGTCGGCTGCGGTGTTCCCAAATACGCACTTTGCTGATAAACTGACCGACTGCGCACTGAGTTCGCGACGCGCTTTGGTGACTTTGAAGAACAAAAAAAGAATTTTGAGTTGTTTCGCAACCTATTGGCCGTCGATGTGGAAACTGCGCCTGTGCAGATTCAGATGGAGGTGATTGAGCTGCAGTGTAATGGCACACTGAAGGCAAAGTACGATACTGCAGGACCCGCACAGTTTATTCACTCCATTCCCGCAGAAATGCTGCAGCTCCGTCTACATGCGGCTCGAACCTTGTGCATGTTTGGTAGCACATATCTGTGTGAGAAGCTCTTCTCAGTGATAAAGACTAACAAAACAGCACACAGGAGTCGCCTCACTGATGAGCACCTGCAATCCATCCTGAGAATCTCCACAACACAGAACCTCACAGCAAACAGAAACGAACTTGTGGCCAAAAAAAGATGCCAGGCGTCCAGCTCTGATAAAATGACATCTGAGCAAAGACAACTGAATGATTTGATTTGTTATTGCTGAAAAGAACACATTTGATTTATATTTCCAGGTTTTGTTATGCAGCATGTTCATATTTGAATTTGTATAATTTTGACAGAATATATTTTTATGGAGAGCAAAATCTTTTGGGATATTTAAAATTTAAGTTTATTTTTATATAAAATTACATAAGAGTAAAGAAATTTGAATGTTTGTTCTTTTAACGTTTACTTTATTTCTAACTTGTATAATTTAGACAGGATATATTTTTATGGCGAGCAAAATATTATAAGTTATTTAAGGTTTGAGTTGATTTATTCGAATAATATTCTATCGACTAAATAAAAATTCCTTCTATTTAAAATTTAAATAGAACTTGAACAGATATGATAGTTCATAATATCCACGCAGACTTTCACGTAAGAGCGGAGTCATCCGTTTTAACAAACAGCTTATTGCACTGATATGAAATAGCCTGGCCATTTAATTATTTAGGAATGGATAAATAAATTAAGATTTTGTACAAATAATGTTTTTCATTTTTCTTCCTTCATGGATTCTGGCACCCCAGCAACAGTTGCTCGCAAAAGACTGTATGTGTATGTGTATATATATATATATATATATATATATATATATATATATATATATATATATATATATATATATATATATATATATATATATATATATATATATATACACTGCTCACAAAAATTAAAGGAACACTTTTTTATTGGGCCTGGCATGAAATCAATTAAACCTGTCTGATAATTTTCTGGTTGGTTAAGCAGCTGAGGTCATTGTTAATCACTTTCAGCTGTATTGGTGTTCATGGACTTAACGACAGGTGCACTAAAGTGGCAACAATTAGAAAACCCTCAAAACAGGACTGGTTTTACATGTGGAGGTCATTTCAAGTTTCTCCCTCTTGATCTTTTTGGCTGGTTTTCCACTCGTGCTACTTTTGGCTTGAGTAATTATCTCTACTGGCAGTATGAGGCGATTCCTTAACCCTACAGAAGTTGCACAGGTTGTCCAACTTCTCCAGGATGGCACATCCACATGTGCTGCAGCAAGAAGGTTTAATGTGTCTCCCAGCACAATCTCCAGAACATGGAGGAGATTTCAGGAGACTGGCTGTTATTCTCGGAGAGCTGGACAGGGCCGTAGAAGGTCCTCAACCCATCAGCAGGACCGATACCTGCTCCTTTGTGCAAGGCAGAACAGGCTGAGCACTGCTCGTGCCCTACAGAATGACCTCCAGAGGGCCACTGGTGTGAATGTCTCTACCCAAACAATCAGGAACAGACTTCATGAAGATGGCCTGAGGGCCCGACATCCTGTAGTGGGCCCTGTGCTCACTGCCCAGCACCGTGGAGCTCGACTGGCATTTGCTCAAGAACACCAGAATTGGCAAGTCCGCCACTGGCGCCTGTACTTTTACAGACGAGAGCAGGTTCACCCTGAGCAGCTGTGATAGACGTGAAAGAGTCTGGAGAAGACAAGGAGAACGATATGCTGCCTGCAACGTCGTTCAACATGACAGGTTTGTTGGTGGGTCAGTGATGGTCTGGGGAGGCATATCCATGGAGGGACGCACAGACATCTACTGCGTAGGAAATGGTGCTCTGACTGCCATAAGGTATCGAGATGAAATCCTTGAACCCATTGTCAGACCCTACGCTGGTGCAGTAGGTCCTGGTTTCCTCCTAATGCACGACAATGCCCGGCCTCATGTGGCAAGAGTATGCAGGCAGTACCTGGAGGATGAAGGAATTGAAACAATTGAATGGCCTTCACGATCCCCTGACTTAAACCCAATAGAACATCTGTGGGACATTATGTTTCGGTCCATTAGGCGCCAGGTTGCTCCTCAGACTGTACAACAGCTCAGGGATGCCCTCATACAGATCTGGGAGGAAATGCCACAAGACACCATCCGTCGTCTCATTAGGAGCATGCCCGACGTTGTGAAGCATGCATACAAGCTCGTGGGGGTCACACAAGATACTGAAAAGCATTTTGAGTAGCAGAAATTAAGTTTTTGAAAAATGGACTAGCCTGCCACATCTTCATTTCACTCTGATTTTAGGGTGTCTACACAATTGAGCCCTCTGTAGGCAGAAAACTTTTATTTCCATTAAAAGACTTGGCATCCTTTTGTTCCTGAGACATTGCCCTGTCGTTATTTGTATAGATATCCAACTTCATATTGAAATCTGATGTATCTAATGTGTTTCTTTAAAGTGTTCCTTTAATTTTTGTGAGCAGTATATATATATATATTGTGTGTGTGTGTGTATATGTATATGTGTAGATATTTATGTATATGTATGTTTATATATACAGTGGTGTGAAAAACTATTTGCCCCTTCCATGTTTTTGCCATTTGTGGATAATGGCTCTCACTGTGGTTCGCTGGAGTCCCAAAGCTTTAGAAATGGCTTTATAACCTTTACCAGACTGATAGATCTCAATGACTTCTGTTCTCATTTGTTCCTGAATTTCTTTGGATCTTGGCATGATGTCTAGCTTTTGAGGTGCTTTTGGTCGACTTCTCTGTGTCAGGCAGCTCCTATTGAAGTGATTTCTTGATTGAAACAGGTGTGGCAGTAATCAGGAAATTGAACTCAGGTGTGATACACCACAGGTAGGTGATTTTTGAACAAGGGGCAATTACTTTTCACACAGGGCCATGTAGGTTTGGATTTTTTTTCTCCTAAATAATAAAACCATCATTTAAAAACTGCATTTTGTGTTTACTTGTGTTATATTTGACTAATGGTTAAATGTGTTTGATGATCAGAAACATTTTGTGTGACAAACATGCAAAAGAATAAGAAATCAGGAAGGGGCAAATAGTTTTTCACACCACTGTATATATGTGTGTATGTATATGTATGTGTAAGAAATGCGGGTGTGATAAGTATATATATATATATATATATATATATATATATATATATATATATATATATATATATATATATATATACACATTAGGGGTGTGACGAGACGCTTTTCCCACGACGAGACGAGACACAAGACTGGGTTCACGAGAACGAGGCGAGACTTTTAGAGACTTTTTAAAGAAATCTTTAATGTTTAAATATATAGCAAAAATAGCCTTTTATTTAACTGAAAAACACAAAATGCAAAAAATGCATGTCCATTTTGAAATCAACTTTTTGAAATAAAACTTCTATTTTGATGAATGATATGCAGTAATAAAATGTAAACACTGCAAAACATTTTGCCACAAACTGATAGGCAATTAATTGCACAATAAAATTAAATAGTATAAACAAAAATAATTAATAAACAACACAAATATCCTTTTACGTGCAATTAACCATAATTAGTGCAACTATCAAAGTAGTGCTGTCTTAAAACTCAGAGTGCAAAACAATGAACAAAATTTTCTTAAGCATGGAAAAAGAGCTAAGACCTAGGTAATGAGGTAATGACCTATACAGAACAGCCTAAGATATGGTCATGTTCTTTTTTAAGAATATAAGCATGTCTACATTTTCTGGCAGCAATTGTGACCTCTGGGCAGTGACTATGTCTCCTGCAGTTGAAAAAACACGCTCACTTGGAACAGAGGTCGCAGGAATGGAAAGATATTCTTTGACAAGTGGAGACAGCAAAGGATATTTGGAGCTGTTTTCTCTCCACCATGTCAGAGGGCAGCAACTAAGTGGGATAGATGCCTCTCTTCTGTAAAGTTCAGTTTCCCTCTCAATTCCTTTGCTGGGCTGTTCTGTCTTCGAGAAAGAGTCCCCTAGCAGATCCTCAAGTGCTGTCTTCTTGGAAGCAGGTTCCTCTTCTGACTCAGCTCTGCCTTCAGCTTCAAGAGCCCCCTCGCCCCATGTGTGGAACAATGAACTGATGCCTCTTCCTTGCGCTCCATACTCTTCTCATCTGTGGGCTTCAAGCAGCAGAAACACTGGCTTTAACATTAGCAAGCAGCAAAGCAGTCCCCCTCTCTCTTTTAACACAAATACACTCACTCTGATGCTCTCATGTTTACAACACACACACACACACACACACAAATACAGCATGAACCTATTAAATCAATTAAAATTTAGTACTGGAAACATAAATCTTCTAGGGAAAAAAAAATCAAGTCAATGATACCTGGTTTTGCTGCAACTGTTCCACCCTTTTCTGTATCCTCTGAAAGACTGCCTCACGCTGATTGCAGTCTAGCTGCGGTAGAGACTGGAATCTTGGGTCCAGCGCAGTGCTCTCCAGCAGGTAGTTGTATACATCCCCACTGTATCTGCCTGAAATATTGCTGAGAATTGCTCTCTTTGTGTCGGCCACAGTAGGGGAATCACTGTCATTTGGTGCCATGTTTTGTTCTATCATGTTCTTCAGTGGCACGATGAGTGACACTGTGGGCCTCTTTTCTTCACACAAGACAGAGGTAGCTGTCTTTAAAGGATTCAGCAGCTTCACAAGAAATTCGGCATTGACAATGTCGCAGGTATCCAGTGTGTCAATGTTTCGGGCATTTTGTCTTATTTCTGGACTGGTGAGCGTTGCTGCTATAGCAGTCTGCTGCTCCAGGTAACGAACCAGCATATCCAATGATGAATTCCATCGCGTGGTGACGTCCATTATTAATTTGTGCGGTGGCAGTTGTAGCAGCTTCTGCTTAGACGTCAGTACCGCGGCAGCTGTCGAACTCCGGTGAAAAAAAGCAGTTACACGTCTCACCCGCCCGAGCAAACGAGCGACACGCGCAACACCGAGGCCAGCCTGTGTAGCGAGATTTATTGTGTGCGCGAAGCATTTGATGTGCGGCTCAAATCCTGCCTCGCACACAGCCACATCCATATTACGCGCATTGTCTGTTACAATAGCGATGCAATGGTTTGGCTTTTTAAGACCCCACTGTGTGACAGCTTCTAGTAAAACTTCAGCGACGTTTGCCCCTGTGTGTGATTCAAAAAGTGGGCGCGTCTGCAGTACAAAATGTACCATTTCCCAATTACTGTTGATAATGTGGGCTGTAATTGTGATATAGCTCTGTGTACACCTAGAAGTCCAACCGTCAGTAGTTATGGCGATGGTTTCTGCCTCTTTCAGAGCCTGTACAACGTTTACCTTGCACTCTTTGTACAGGGTCGGGACCACCGTCGAGTAAAATGTGCACGTGACGGGATGGCATACTTTGGTTCCAGTGTGTGGATGAGTCGCCGAAATCCCAGATTTTCCACCACAGAAAATGGTCTCATATCGGCTGCAATGAAAACGCCGATGTCTCTTGTTATTGCCGTGGCTCTTGCATTGGATGGTGGAAGTTTAGCTGCAAAGGCATTTGTTATGGTTGTTTGCCCTTTTATGCGAACTGAATTGCTTTCCATTTTCTTCACAGGCGCAGCTTTTAGTAACGAGCTGTGGTTGTTTTCTAAATGCTTTTGCATAGTGGTTGTGTTAGCAGAGGTGTACGGTATTAATTTCTTACAGTGTTTGCAAATTGTCTTTGTCTTGTCTGTCATTTTTTCGCCATTTCTTATTTCCACAAGGAATCCAAAATGTTGCCACACGAATGATTTAAATGTCGCGGGCGCATCTTCTATCCTTACTTCTTCCTCACGCTCCATCATGCCAATAACGCAAGGATATCGTCACGTTCTCGCGAGACCAGACGCATCTCGCCAGACAAATCTGATCTCGCGAGATCTCGTACCACGAGATCTCGTCACACTCCTAGTATATATATATATATCTATATATATATATATATATATCTATACTAATAAAAGGCAAAGCCTTCACTCACTGACTGACTCACTCACTCACTCACTCACTGACTCATCACTAATTCTCCAACTTCCCGTGTGGGTGGAAGGCTGAAATTTGGCAGGTTGATTCCTTACAGCTTCCTTACAAAAGTTGGACAGGTTTTATATCGAAATTCTACGCGTAATGGTCATAACTGGAAGCAGTTTTCTCCATTTACTGTAATGGAGATGAGCTTCAACGCCGTGGGGCGGAGTTTCGTGTGACATCATCACGCCTCCCGTAATCACGCAGTACATAGAAAACCAGGAAGACCTCAAAAAAGCGCTGAAGAAAACATGCATTATATAATTGAGAAGGCAGCGAAACAATAAGAAGCGGCGAGTGACATATACAACCATATTCATGAGTTCTGCTACTTGAAACAAAGCACGATGTAAACCTACACTTTAAATTAAGTTCATAGACAGGCTGCGCTGGCGTTTGTAATTTAGTGCCTGCCCATATAAGGCCGTCCGTCAGCGGCAATCCAATAGCAAACTGCCACTAAATATTCACGGGTGAAGGACTGTGTTTATGGAGAGGAAGATGAGATGGTCAGGGTGGTGTTTGACACAAACTCAGCGAAACTGCGAGAGAAAGTTTTAAGTGCCAGGACTAAGGTAACATTAAATACAGCCATGGACATAGCACGAGATGGCACCAGCACAGCTGGGAACCTTCGATGCATGTACACCGAGTGGCTCACGTGAACTGGCGCAGTGCACAGATAAAAGCAACAGTTCCAAAGAGCTGAACAAAACCGAATTACACAATTGAAAAGGCAGCAAAAATATGAAGCGTCTGATAAGCATATTCATAAATCCAGCTACTGTGGAAACAAAGCACACGGTGGAAAAAGTCAATGTCCGCTAAAGGAAGACAGTGAAAAAAACCCGTGCATGCAGTGTGTCAGGTCTCAGATAAAGAAGAAGACAAGCTGTTTATTGATGCAGTAAGAAACGAATCGATGAATGAAACCTGTCATCTTTACAGCGATTGACAAACATGGAATGTAACTTGAACACAACACATCCTACAAATACGAACCTGATTGAAAGAAATAATGATAATCAGTAACACTCACAAAACAAATACTGTATATTGACAGTCATGTTACGTTATTTTTAAAATGTTCCCTTTTCTTTTCTAGCTTTTTAACACACTACTTCTCCTCGATCGATGCGGGTATATATATATATATATATATATATCCCGCTCTACATACTCGAATAATGGATACTTTATTCGCCATCAATGATTGTTTTGGTAAAGCCATACTCAGTGTATTCATTAGATGAGCGGTAAAAAGTAAGAGCGAGGGAGGATGACTCATTGAGGCATGCAGGCTGTAGTCTTGCGTCAACTCTATCTGAATTGTGCGATCACATTTGAAAAAATATATCTTTTCAAGTTCTATTTAGTCCATATGTGTCAAACTCAAGGGCCGCGGGCCACATCCGGCCCGGCGTGTAATTATATCCAGCCCGTGAGATCATTTTATATACTGTATTATTGTTATTAAAGCCCGGGTATATGAAGCGCTGGTAACACAATAAACTACAGATCCCATAATGCAGCGCTTCAGCTGCCTTGCCGAACACTTATTGCGAAGCTAGCTCACACGATGCTGAAGAGAAAAGTTGATTCTGAAAATAGAGCCTTTAAAAAGCGATGGGAGGCTGAGTATATGTTTACTAAACCCGTGTGTCTCATTTGTGGAGCTAATGTGGCTGTAATTACAGAATTTAATCTAAGACGGCACTATGAGACAAAACATCAGGGTAACCTGAATGCAATGCAGAAGATACAGAAAGCAGAATAATTAAATAAGAATCTGACACTTCAGCGGACGTTTTAACCGTGCACAATCACAAAGTGATTTCAAGTGAAGCTGCTTTTATGGGAGACACAAATGCACCAGTGCAACTTGCCCCACTTTCCCTGTTGCCAAGTAATGTTAAACCAAGTCGTCACTACGGTGTTCTCAAATACGCACTTTGCTGATAAACTGAGCGCACTGAGTTTGCACGGCGCTTTGGTGACTTTGAAGAACAAAAAAAGTCCGTCTACATGCGGCTCGAACCTTGTGCATGTTTGGTAGCACATATCTGTGTGAGAAGCTCTTCTCAGTGATAAAGACTAACAAAACAGCACACAGGAGTCGCCTCACTGATGAGCACCTGCAATCCATCCTGAGAATCTCCACAACACAGAACCTCACAGCAAACTGAAACGAACTTGTGGCCAAAAAAGATGCCAGGCGTCCAGCTCTAAAATGACATATGAGCAAAGACAACTGAATGATTTGATTTGTTATTGCTGAAAGGAACACATTTTATTTATATTTCTAGGTTTTGTTATGCAGCATGTTCATATTTGAATTTGTATAATTTTGACAGGATATATTTTTATGGAGAGCAAAATCTTTTGGGATATTTAAAATCTAAGTTTATTTTTATATAAAATTACATAAGAGTAAAGAAATTTGAATGTTTGTTCTTTTAACGTTTACTTTATTTCTAACTTGTATAATTTAGACAGGATATATTTTTATGGCGAGCAAAATATTATAAGTTGTTTAAGGTTTGAGTTGATTTATTCAGGAATAATATTCCTATCTGTTTTTACCATTCCTACCAAAGATATTTCTGTCGACTAAATAAAAATTCCTTCTATTTAAAATTTAAATAGAACTTGAACAAATATGATAGTTCATAATATCCACGCAGACTTGCGTAGAGCGGAGTTATCCGTTTTAACAAGCTGCGTATTGCACTGATACGAAATAGCTGTGTGTGTATATATGTAGATATGTATGTATATGTATATATGTTTATATATGTGTGTGTGTATGTATATATATATATGTATGTATTTGTGTGTATATATGTGTGTGTATGTATGTATATGTATGTGTATATATGTATATATATATGTATATATGTGTATATGTATAGATATATATATATATATGTTTATGTGTGTGTGTGTAAATATATATATATATGACAACAACACTCATCACTCACAACAGTGAGCGAAGCGCGGGTATTTTGCTAGTCCTTAGTATTTCCAAGTTGATTCTGAAGTGCGTGCGTATAATATAAGATTCAGCATTTTTTTTTCTATCTATGTGTACGACGATTAATGTACAAATTCATAGGACTGAAGCAAACAAATGTAGTTTTTCATACCGAAATGGGTTATCAATCAAGTAGTTTTTGTCTCGGAGTCTGAAAATTCAAACAGGGGCCTCTCCTCTGAGAATATTCAGGGGTGGCTTTAAAGCGCAGGCCGGCGGTGCATTAACTCTGACCTAATAAAAGTATTCTGAAGTACTTGCAGAAGGGACCTGCTTGTGAAATGCCTGCTCTTTGGAAATGGCCTCTCTCTGTACGGAGCCGCCTGTTTTTAAAAGGTTGAGATAACTAAACATTTTTGCTTTATAAACTCTCATTTGGACAAGACACCAGGAGCTTACTGTTTTCATTCAATTTTCTAAATGTAATTATTTTAATACAGAATAGTAACCCAAAATCTGGGTGATTTTAGACGTGTGAATAATATAATGAAGTTATTTTTAAAAGTAACCCCACACCGCACAAGAGAGACTGAATCCACGTGTGTTTTAGGATTTGCTGCGACCAGTGATTTTTAGTGTTTTGCTGAGCTCATTTCTATCACCTAGGAGCCTTTGGACAAAGGAAGACTCTGTAAATACACTTGTGCGTTTAAACGGAGATTTATAAGAAAGCACAGGAGGCTGTAGTGAGGTGTGCTGGTTTAACTACAGACAGGGGATGTAAGAAGTGCTTTTCTGCAACTCTGAAGTTCATCGAACTAAAATCATGTGTTTAAAATCAGCAGCTTTAGCTCATGCTAGTGATCCACCCCAAACATAGCATAGAACTTAATTTCTGTACTCCTTTTAAATGATAATAGCCAGTATAAAGTCCCTAAAGGAACTGGAGACATCAGATATCTTCTGTCATATATGTTTTCTTGCCAGCCCAAGTCATTCAGATTCTGCTTACAACACAAATGTACGATTATTTTTTCTCAAATGGCCAAATCTTTGGCCTGCTGATCATGAAAAAATAAATACATAAAAAAATTATATTTTATTCTCCTGACACTTTATTTGCATATTTTATTATACCTACTTATCGACATTTATCCATCCAGCTATTGTCTAACCTGCTGAATCCGAATACAGGGTCATGGGGGTCTGCTGGAGCCAATCCCAGCCAACACAGGGCAGGAACCAATCCAGGGCAGGGTGCCAACCCACCGCAGGACACACACAAACACACCAAGCACACACTAGGGTCAATTTTAGAATCGCCAATCCACCTGACCTGCATGTCTTTGGATTGTGGGAGGAAACCCACGCAGATACGGGGAGAACATGCAAACTCCACGCAGGGAGGACCTGGGAAGCGAACCCGGGTCTCCTAACTGCGAGGCAGCAGCGCTACCACTGTGCCACCGTGCCGCCCTCTGACATTTATCTATCTCTATATTTATTTTTCTGTATCAGAAGGTAGTTTAAGTCAATTTGTTTTGGGTTCAATAGATGTATTTTTCATATTTTCGACTCTTGTTTTCTTTTTTTCACGTCTTCGAGTCCCCCTTTTTGTTACTTCGCGCCCCCCTAGCGTGGTCAGCCCAGAGTTTGAGAGCCACTGTTGTAGGGTTTTATTGGTAAAACACTCTGCGGCATTTCAAGCTAAGTTAGATTCCCTTGTTTATTCAGCCGTCCATCGGTGTTCCATTTTTGTTATAAATTGTATTTAGTCTCTCTTTATTTACTAAGCATTTTATATGTTGAATAGAAAACAGTTATCTTGTTCAGGCTTTAATTTAAAACATCATTTTCATCAACAGGTTATAAACACTTTGGTAGTCAGGGGGCTTTGTATAATACAACGTTTTAGAAATTCTGTGACCGTTTGGTAAGAGCCTTCCATTTTACATCAGTTATGAGACCCTGAAAATAAGAACGGTTATAGGAGGTTATAGGAGCAGATACACTACAGGGCTGATGAGGATTAGGCTTTGGACACGTTAGGCCAATCAGGATGGAAAATGTTTTTAGTGAATAGTTACATCATATCTATTATAGACGTTAGCACAAGGATTAAAATTTTACTAAAACAGTGAGGTTTATTCTTTCTTTTTGGTAGTCCAGGTGACATAGGACGGCGGTTATTGAAAACTGTTTTTCCCCTCTGTTTGTGAAAAAGCATCCTTGGTTTAGTAGCATTCAGAGTCAAGGGACGTAAGTTTGAACTGTGATTCCAAGTGACTGCAAACGTCTTGAATACGAGTCCAAGGACCAGGGTCTGTGCAGGGATCATAGTCAGGGGCAGAGTTATGCTAGACATTATTATTCCAAAATGAAACATTGACTCGCCCCTATCACAAAGATAAGATAGTAAAAACTAAAATGTACAAATACTGAGTCGCAGAGGAGATTAGAAAACATCTTAAGACTGGATCACCCCAAGCTCACCGCACACTACAACAGAACCTCCGTGTTCTGCGGTATATTATCAGCTAAACTGTCATCTATGTAGGCAGTTCCAGGATTGCAAAGAGTTGGGGAAAACATTATTGAACATCTGCTAGTATGAGGCTGATTAACATGAGCCGGTTATTGTTAGAATCTTATCTGGCACTAAAAGTGAGGCTTGTGTTCCTCCTGATTCAGGAAGAACATTAAATATTGGAGTTTAGAACATGAACTAGACTGGTAAGGACATTTGTGCTAAAACAATTAAATAAAGTTAATTATGAAGTAAATAACCACATGAAAAAGTGGAGTGATTACAATTTGAAAAACTGCCGTGATGTCTAAAAAACATTTGAAATAAATAATAAGCTTTTTTGACATGCGCAGTCTGGAATAGTCTGAATGTGTCCTAAAGAGTTCACTTTTTAAATAAAACTTAAAAAGGCAAATTAAAAATATTAAACCTGAATAAAACACAGAAGTGTCATTTAATGATATCAATTAGTGTTAAGTATTATCAAGCACCAGGATATATTTATCAGGTTTATTTAATTTAGTTATAAACAAAATGATTGGTGGCACTTTGCTTTGAAATGAACAATAGGCTGATAGAGCTTTAAGAATTAGAATGCAAGGGCTGACAAAAAGTATCTCGGATCTCTGTTTTATTTTAACCTTTTGACAAGAAGCCCCTGGTCAGGGAAATATACCACCTATGTTGAAAATGAACAGCACTGACATGCTAACTAAATAGATATAATCTAAGATAGTTTAAGATAGAGAAATTAATTCACGCTTTTGTTTTCAGTAGACTAGATTACTGTAACGCACTCCTCTCAGGACCACCCAAAAAAGACATCAATCGTTTGCAATGAGTGCAGAATGCAGCTGCTAGAATCCTAACTGGGAAAAGAAAATCCGAACACATTTCTCCAGTTTTGATGTCACTACACTGGTTGCCTGTGTCATTCAGGATTGACTTTAAAATACTGCTTATGGTTTATAAAGCCTTAAATAATCTCGCTCCATCTTATATATCGGAATGCCTGACGCGTTATATTCCAAATCGTAACCTTAGATCTTCAAATGAGTGTCTCCTTATAATTCCAAAAGCTAAACTTAAAAGAAGTGGTGAGGCGGGTGGCCTTCTGCTGTTATGCACCCAAAATCTGGAATAGCCTGCCAATAGGAATTCGCCAGGCAAATACAGTGGAGCACTTTAAAACACTGCTGAAAACACATTACTTTAACATGGCCTTTTTATAACTTCACTTTAACTTAATACTGATACTCTGTATGTTCAATTCTTCATAATAACTATTCACAGTGGCTCCAAAATCCATACTGACCCCTACTCTCTCTTCTGTTTCTTTTTCGGTTTCTTTGTGGTGGCGGCCTGCGCCACCACCACTTACTCAAAGCATCCTGATGCACCAACATTGATGGACTGAAAGCCAGAAGTCTACGTGACCATCATCATCAGGTCCTTCCATGAAAACGCTAAATACAAAGAGGACTGTTTGACTTATGTTAGGTAGTTTGCCCAGAGGGGACTGGGTGGTCTCTTGGTCTGGAACCCCTACAGATTTTATTTTTTTCTCCAGCTTTTGGAGTTTTTTTTTGTTTTTTCTGTCCACCCTGGCCATCGGACCTTACTCTTATTCTATGTTAATTAATGTTGACTTATGTTTATTTTTTATTGTGTCTTCTATTTTTCTATTCATTTTGTAAAGCACTTTGAGCTACATTTTTTTGTATGAATATGTGCTATAGAAATAAATGTTGATTGATTGATTGATTTAGAATATGAACTTAGGCGGTAACCCCCATGATTCTGACCAACTAAAGGGTCTTCACTTCATTGTCCAGCTTCCTGCGGGTGCTATGGATCTTGTAATGGAGACTGCAAAATATTCTCTAATCTTTACTCTGTAATGGTCCATATGACGGAGATCTAGCGCCTGGGTCCGCAGGGTTAACCGGTCATAGGACATGATGTTCAAAATTCACCTCGGGTTTTTCAAAAGAGAGAAGACGAGTGCGGCGTGTGTTCTGTATTCTCTCTACTGTATTAACTATTCACAGTGACCATACCCCCGAGACCTTAGGTTTTAAGTACCTTTCACTGACCCGAATAAGAGACATCCATCAAAATGCTCTTGACAGTTTCCTTAACCAATCAGACCGGTGGGGCGGGAGTCTCTTTTCAAAGAGTATCAAAAACGTTTTCAATGACGTGTTTTGAACGGTTAACAATCAGCATCTCTTCAGCTATGTTCCTGATCAGCCACCAGGGTCTACCGGACCAGACGGCCCCCTACGATGGCCTACTATAACCGTTCTTATTTTCAGGGGCTCATAACTGCTGTAAAATGGAAGGCTCTTACCAAACGGTCACAGAATTTCTAAAACGTTGTATTATACAAAGCCCCCTGAGTACCAAAGTGGTTCTAACCTGTTAATGAAAATGCTGTTTTAAATTAAAGCCTGAACAAGATAACTGTTTTCTAATCATCATATAAAATGTTTAGTAAATAAAGAGAGACTAAATACAATTTATAAGAAAAATGGAGCACCGATGGATGGCTGAATAAACAAGGGAATCTAATTTAGTTTGAAATGCAGCAGAGTGTTTTACAAATAAAACCCTACACAGTGGCTCTCAAACTGTGGGCGATCCTCCTAAGGGGGTGCGAAGTAACAAAAAGGGGGCTCCAAGATGTGAAAAAAAGAAAACAAGAATCGAAAATATGAAAAATACATCTATTGAACCCAAAACAAATTAACTTAAACTACCTTCTGATACAGAACAATAAATATAGAGATAGATAAATGTCGGTAAAAGTTAAGTAGGTATAATAAAATATGCAAATAAAGTGTCATGAAAATAAAATCTGATTTATTTATGTATTTATTTTTTCATGATCAGCAGGCCAAAGATTTGGCCATTTGAGAAAAAATAATCGTACATTTGTGTTGTAAGCAGAATCTGAATGACTTGGGTTGGCAAGGAAAGATATAGGAAAGAAGATATCAGATGTCTCCAGTTCCTTTAGGGACTTTATACTGGCTATTATCATTTAAAATGTTCATATTAAAATCATAGATAGAACCGAAGAAGATGCTTCGCTTTTTATACTGCCCTTTTAGAAGGGCTTTTAGCAGGGAGCACACATCCTCCGGAGAGAGGACTGGGAAGTGTGGGGAGGCCGACTGTCAGGTGCTGCCTGACCCGGGGCCGAGGCAGGCCCTTCAGGCCGACAGGGTACAGACGGGAACGTGGCCGGACGGGTCCAGGGATGACCTTGGGCATGTCTTTGCTTGTCTAAGTAAAGGCTGTAACCTGCCCGGGCTTGTTTTTCGGGAGAGGGTTGGGGGGCGGTGGTGAATTGAAGGAGGGGGTAAACATCCATTAAACTGCCCTTGACAGCTTGTTGAACCAATCAGGTGCAGGGGCGGGTTTCAAGGAGAGGACAGAAATCCATCAAAAGGCCCTTGACAGTTTGTTGAACAAATCAGGTGCAAGGGTGGGTTTCAAGGAGGGGTCTGGGCGGGGACAGGGGGCCCTGAACCAATCCAACCCCAGGGCGGAGGGGTCTGGTCACGTGGAGGGGCCGGGGAATTCCGACATGACGTCATCATTAGGCGACAGGGCGGGACTTCCGGTCTTGCGTCATCTGGGCGGTATGACATCATAGGGGCGGGGCCTAAAGGTCATTAATCATTTGATTGACAGCTCTAATTGGGATTTTGACAGAAGTCGCCTGCCTATAACTACTTATGATGAAGAAGCATCTCTGTTACTAACATATGATGAAGAAGACAACACAATGGAGAGCACAGCGTCAGCCATATTGAACAGACATGTGGCTGAAAGCTGAGCACCAATGATGCCTTAACTAGAGACATTTTAAGTAACTACAAGTCTGTGTGCCACCTGAATTACACATCACCATTTAATCAGGTTGTATGGTTGCCAATATTCAAATGTACTTTGTTATTATTTATGAATATTATCAGTAATACATTATTTTATGTGTAACTTAACTCCTGCTTGTCTTTTTACTACATCTAATTGCCTGAGGTTATAGATATAGAAGGGAAGTTGGGGATAAGTTATATAAAATAATATCTTATAAACAGTGGTAAGTCTGTGGGATTTGAGGCGTTCTGACAGAGGCTAATACGATAGGGGAAAGCAGAGCAATATGTTACTCTACCAGGATAAAACACGTAAGGAACCACAAGGTCACTTCTGCCACTTCGTTGGAAGTACCACTTCTTCTGCTCCTGCCAGTATGTAAGACCACCACAGAATGGAAGATCACATTCAGTAGTAAACCAAAATCCAAGTGGAATGCAACTACATCCCTGGGCACTTATGCAAGACAGAGGAAGTCACCATTTTCATTTTACGTTGTTTGCTTTTCTTTTTTCTTATTTTTTGCTTGCGCCTTCCCCCACCATTACCTATTGTCTGTGGGGAAGGGGCGAAAACTTTAGATTTGTCAAAAATTTCGATCTCTGGCTTTCGAAGGATCTCAGCGTATTAGGGTCCCCTGATACTGGAAATATTGATATCTTGATGATGGGTGTGGTGGGCAGCACGGTGGCGCACTGGTATCGCTGCTGCTGCCTCGCAGTAAGGGGAACTGGGTTCGCTTTCCGGGTCCTCCTCGCGTGGAGTTTGCATGTTCTCCCCGTTTCATCCCACAGTCCAAAGACATGCAGGTTAGGTGCACTGAAATGGTCCCTAGTGTGTGCTTGGTGTGTGGGTGTGTGTGTGCCCTGTGGTAGGCTGGCATCCTGCCCGGGGTCTGTTCCTGCCTTGCACAATGAGTTGGCTGGGATTGGCTCCTGCAGACCCCCATGACCCTGTGTTAGGATATAGTGGGTTAGACAATAACTGACTGACTGATGGGTGTGTGTCTGTCTCTGTATGTCCCAGTTTCTTGATGATGGTCCAGAGCTGAAATGGCTGGACAAAAAAGTGCCAGGCTTGAAACTTAAGCCTGTTATGAGATGACAATGTGCTGATTAGTTTTTGTGCCAAGAGAGGCACTCTAGAGCCATGTTCTTCAACCGGTGGTCCGTGGAAATTTCTTGCTGGTCCGCAAAACATTTTGCTCAAATAATATAGCTTCTACATGTAACAAGGATGAAGCTGATTACACCTCAAATTTGTTTTCAGCCTTTGCAGCTAAACTAACCATAACATTATTGAGCCACTCCTTAATTTGTTCAACATGACTTCACGTCTTCTTGTGAATTATATCTTAACAAGCATCTTTTGCCATTCCTGTGGAATATATTGTTTTCATAGTCGTGTTTTGTTTTGTGTTTTTTTTTTTTTTGTTTTGTTTTTGTTTATTTGAAATGATTTGCCAACCTTAATCAACTTCCTCATAACTTTGGTGAACTTGTAATTAATATCTTAGCATTAAACTGTCACATCAGTGAACTGACAAAGGAAATTGTAGAGAGAACCAGGAGAGGTGCTGCCAGGAAGACCCCAGGCTGAGACGTGTCCCTGACCCCCAACTGTTCTTTTGAGCCTGCAATAGTTGTGAACTGAAATTGACCGGTGAAGAATGAGAGACACAACGACATGGATTCAAGATGTCCATATTTGTCATTGCGTGTTTGATGGTTTCCTCCCACAGTCCAAAGACATGCAGGTTAGGTGCATTGGCAATCCTAAATGGTCCCTAGTGTGTGCTTGGTGTGTCTGCCCTGCGGTGGGTTGGCACCCTGCCTGGGGTTTGTTCCTGCCTTGTGCCCTGTTTTGGCTGGGATTGGCTCCAGCAGAACCCCCATGACCCTGTGTTAGGATATAGTGGGTTAGACAATAACTGACTGACTGATGGGTGTGTGTCTGTCTCTGTGTGTCCCAGTTTCTTGAGGATGGTCCAGAGCTGAAATGGCTGGACAAAAAAGTGCCAGGCTTGAAACTTAAGCCTGTTATAAGATGACAATGTGCTGATTAGTTTTTGTGCCAAGCGAGGCACTCTAGAGCCGTGTTCTTCAACCGGTGGTCCGTGGAAATTTCTTGCTGGTCCGCAAAACATTTTGCTCAAATAATATAGCTTCTACATGTAACAAGGATGAAGCTGATTACACCTCAAATTTGTTTTCAGCCTTTAGCAGCTAAACTAACCATAACATTATTGAGCCACTCCTTAATTTGTTCAACATGACTTCTTGTGAATTATATCTTAACTGGCATCTTTTGCCATTCCTGTGGAATATATTGTTTTCATAGTCGTGTTTTGTTTTGTGTTTTTTTGTTTGTTTTGTTTTTGTTTATTTGAAATGATTTGTCAACCTTAATCAACTTCCTCTTAACTTTGGTGAACATGTAATTAATATCTTAGCATTAAACTGTCACATCAGTGAACTGACAAAGGACATTGTAGAGAGAACCAGGAGAGTTCTGCCAGGAAGACCCCAGGCTGAGACGTGTCCCTGACCCCCAACTGTTCTTTTGAGCCTGCAATAGTTGTGAACTGAAATTGACCGGTGAAGAATGAGAGACACAACGACATGGATTCAAGAGGTCCATATTTGTCATTGCGTGTTTGCGTGAGTCTCCTCCTACAGTCCAAAGGCATGCAGGTTAGGTTATTGGCGATCCTAAATGGTCCCTAGTGTGTGCCCTGCGGTGGGTTTGCACCCTGCCCGGGGTCTGTTCCTGCCTTGCACAATGAGTTGGCTGGGATTGGCTCCTGCAGACCCCCATGACCCTGTGTTAGGATATAGTGGGTTAGACAATAACTGACTGACTGATGGGTGTGTGTCTGTCTCTGTGTGTCCCAGTTTCTTGAGGATGGTCCAGAGCTGAAATGGCTGGACAAAAAAGTGCCAGGCTTGAAACTTAAGCCTGTTATGAGATGACAATGTGCTGATTAGTTTTTGTGCCAAGCGAGGCACTCTAGAGCCATGTTCTTCAACCGGTGGTCCATGGAAATTTCCTGCTGGTCCGCAAAACATTTTGCTCAAATAATATAGCTTCTACATGTAACAAGGATGAAGCTGATTACACCTCAAATTTGTTTTCAGCATTTTGCAGCTAAACTAACCATAACATTATTGAGCCACTCCTTAATTTGTTCCATTTGACTTCACATCCTCATATGAATTATATCTTAACAGGCATCTTTTGCCATTCCTCTGAAGTATATTGTTTTTATAGACTTCATTAATTAACTTCCTCATAACTTTGGTGAACTTGTAATTAATATCTTAGCATTAAACTGTCACATCAGTGAACTGACAAAGGAAATTTTAGAGATTACCAGGAGAGATGCTGCCACATGGGTCACCATGCCGGAAGGTGTCCCTGACACCCAACTGTTCTCATGACCTCCTAGTATTTCATAACTGAGAGGGACCAGTGGCAAATGAGAGACACAACAATACCGGTTCAAAGTGTCCATATTTATAACTAAACAGTGCCCAAAGTGCACTCAATACTGTATATGTATAATGTATAAAATACACTGTGAATAAAAATGAAAGTTATAAATAGTTAAAGTAAGTTATAGCTCTTTAATGACATCTCCTTAAGTGTTCCTTTGTTTATCCATCCCACCAATGACACATACTCACACATTCCATAAGCGTTGACCTCATCACTTCTTTTGCCACCTTCTCAATGAGAAATGCAAGCTTCAGTCGGAGCAGACCCCAACAATGGGGAGTTGGCAAAATTACTCAAAATGTTCAAAAACCTCCACAAGAGGAGGGATGGATGTAAACTCTTGGCATGTACTTGAAAAAGGCAAATAAAGATGCTTTATAAATTGAAGGTTTGTTTCTCACCTTTGGTAATGGAAGGTCTAATCAGTGTCTTCCAAATGAGACCAAGAGAAGCCACCAAAGCCTCGGATTCTATTTTTTAAAACTGTAGTTCAACTAATTTCACCATTTCACAGCGACTATGAAGCTGATTAGACGTCAAATTTGTTTTGCAACTAAACTAATAGTCACAGTACACCACTTCTTAATGTGTTCCATGTGACACACATCTTCATAGAAATGATATCTTGACAGGCATCGTCCCATTTCTGTGAAATATATTTTGTCTTGGGGTTTTTTTTTTTCTTTCTTCACTTAGTTTGTTTGATTTAAATTAATTGATTTGGCTTCTTTAATCCTTCCTCGTAACTGGTAAATGTTGTCACACACGTGATACTAGGAGGGAGCTGAGTGGACCAAGTGCACTAAACCTACCTGTGTTATCTCTGCAGGCCAAGTACAGAGAAACCTGCCTGATTCAACATCACTTCCACTTCCAGCGGCCAGAATGGTGACACTTCCAGTTCTGGCGCCCAGATTAATGTTGCTTCTGGTTTCCGGCCAAATGACATCACTTCCACTTTTCGGCTTATAAAGTCGCCATCTTCTCCTAACATGATCAGTTCAGTTCAGGGCTCCATTCTATGCACATGAGTGCCGTTTCCAAACCCTTTTGCAGCCAGGAACAATATATGGGTGGCTGCCCCAGACCTTTTTGTATGTGTCAAGGCTGTTCATTTCACAATGTGTAATTCATTATCTTAGCAAACTGACAAAGGAAATTGTAGAGAGAACCAGGAGAGGTGCTGCCAGGAAGACCCCAGGCTGAGACGTGTCCCTGACCCCCAACTGTTCTTTTGAGCCTGCAATAGTTGTGAACTGAAATTGACCGGTGAAGAATGAGAGACAGGATTCAAGAGGTCCATATTTGTCATTGCGTGTTTGCGTGATTCTCCTCCTACAGTCCAAAGACATGCAGGTTAGGTTATTGGCGATCCTAATTTGTCCCTAATTGTACCCCATAGTGAATCCACTTGACTTGAGCATTCACAGTTTTCATCCTCTTTCTTTCTCTGTACATTTAGCGTTTGTTTGCTCAGAGTTTGATGCGCCTGCTTCTTCCTGAGCAGATCTTTTCTTCTCCACCCTAGCGGTCCGCATCTTCTCTTCTTCCGTCGGCATCTTTTCACGTTAAAATTGATTAAGTCAGTTTTTGTGCTGCGATTACTTAGCACGTTTTCCTTAATTTTTCACTTAAGCTGGCACTTAAGTCTTCAATCTGCCTCAAGAATGATTTAAGATACATAGTGATGAGAATGGCACTCATATGAATGCGCCACATGGCCACCCTGCTGCCGAGAGTTGATTCCACAATTAAATAAAATAAAAATAAAAAGAGTTATAACCTTGGAGGTCAATCATCACCCTGAAAAGCGGATTGTAGACGTCACGTAGTATATGTGTACCAAATTTCAGGTCAATTGGTCAAATGGTTTGCGAGCGACAGGTGATTTTAAATCTTGGACAAAAAAACAAACAGCCATGGTGGCATATTATATAAGAAGTTTAAAGTCTAATTTATGATTTTCAGGTTCTTACGCCATTTAAGTTGAGCCAACACCTTTGAAATTTCTGTGTGACTTCTTAGTCATCTCAGTCATCGCTCGGAGAAATGTGTTGTTTACTACTTGACATTTATCTCGTTTCCTGATATGCCTAAACAGGATTTTGACATGTATTAATAATCCATCCATAATAATACATTTTATTTATATAGTGCCTTTCCCATGCTCAAGGCACTTACAGAATATAAGAAAGAACAGCAGGGTATACAGTATATAGCATTGTGAAAACCAAATAAATAAATAAAGAAGTTTAAGACAGTAAATTCAGAGAAAAGCCTAACAGACAACATAACATAACTGATGGTCTCGCACACACATACAGGTTACATGAACATCTTGACATGGACGTAAACTGAAAGAAGAGTAATAAAGTCAAGTAGAACTAAAAGTCTTCCTGAACAGATGAGTTTTGAGTTGTTTTTTAAAAGAATTCATGGAGTCAGCTGATCTGATTAATTTCGGGAGGTCATTCCAAAGTCTGGGCACTCGCTCTACAGCTGAAGGTCCTGCTGTCACCCATGGAGTGTAGATTAGTGTGGGACACAACAAGATGGCCAGAATCAGAGGACCTTAGTGGGCGGACAGGCACATCGTGATGGAGAAGGTCACTGATGTAGTTTGGTGTGAGGTTATTTAAGGCTTTGTAGGTTATTAGTAGGATTTTATATTCGATTCTGTAAGACACAGAGAGCCAGTAAAGATGGAGCAGGATGGCTGTGATGTGCTCGCTGCTGCTGGTTCGAGTCAGGACTCTTGCAGCGGAGTTTTGAATAAGCTGGAGCTGTGATATAAGATTAGAAGGGCCACCTGCCAGCAGCGAGTTACAATAATCAATAAGGGATGTGATAAAAGCAGGGACAAGTTTCTCAGCATTAGAAAAGGAGAGGAAAGAGCGAACACGGGATACGTTACGGAGGTGAAAGTAAGAAAGTTTCTTAATGTGATTGATGTGGGCAGAATAAGAGAGGGAGGAATCAAAAATGACACCAAGATTCTTTACAGTAGAGGCAGGTCTGATGAGATCACCTCCAAGATGGGCTGGGAAGGATCTCATTTCATTAAGTTGCACTTTAGTCCCAATTTGCAGGAGTTCAGTTTTGTTGCAGTTTAATTTTAAAGAGTTCTGCTCCATCCAGGTTTTAATTTCACTGACGCAGGTGGGAGCTGAGAAAGCTCTGATGAAGTTCCACTTTTAACATTGAAATAGAGTTGAATGTCATCTGAATGATAAAAATGAGAACCCAGTCCATAGCTACGAATAATATGGCCAAGGGGAAGCACATAAATAGAGAAGAGAAGAGGGCCGAGGACAGAGCCCTGAGGAGCTCCTTGTGTGACTGGCGCCGAGCTGGAGCTGCTGTTGCCAAGACTAACAAACTCTTGCCTATCAGTCAGATTGGACTTGAACCCCTGGAGGGCAGTGCCAGAGATACCCAGCATGTTCTCCATTCTGGACAGTAGAATGTCATGTCTGACCCGAGGGTCAAATGTGTCAAATCCATCCATTATCTAACCGGCTATATCCTAACTACAGGGTCACGGGGTTCTGCCGGAGCCAATCCCAGCCAACACAGGGAACAAGGCAGAAAACAAACCCCGGGCAGGGCGCCAGCCCACCGCAGAGCACACACACACAAACACACACACACACACATTTAGAATCACCAATGCATCTAACCTGCATGTCTTTGGACTGTGGGATGAAACCCACTCAGACACAGGGAGAACATGCAAACTCCACGCAGGGAGGACCCGGGAAGCTACCCGGGTGTAAGGACTGATAAAATAAATAATAGGAATTGTAATGTGACAGATAGTGAACAGAAATAGGGTCAAAAAATTCTGAATTTAAATACCTGATTTGAATATACGTAAATGGTCTGAGTTGAGATGTTTATAGTGTTCTTTGGATATCTTGAGCTAACTATAATTTTTGGATCAATTTTAATTGTATTGGAAAATTATGGAAACTGTGATTAAATTGTAAATATATGTTATAGATTTGCTATTGTTAAAAACAAACACAAAAATTTTACTGTACATACAGGTTAATAAGATTTCATTAAAATAGTGGTTTTAGGGTGATAGAGAACAGTTTCAAAAGGTCTGACAGACCACTATGAATGTGTGATAGAATAAGGAATCCCAAAAAATAAGTTTATTATGAGTGAAATAAGTGTACCAATGCATGCCGCAAGGCTTTTATCCCCTACTCCAACCCTAACTTCGAGGCAGCAGCGCTACCCACTGCACCACCGTGCCGCCCTATGTATTAACCTTTTATATTATTTCTTTAAGATGAATGCTATATTTCAATACAGAAAGCATATCGAAACACTTTATCCTAAATGACTATGTGACCCCCCAAGTCTTATTTTTCTTCCACACCCCTGTGAGTCTACAGCATTAACTCCAATGGGATACAAAATTCCAACTTCTGTGTGCAGAGAAAATGGATATGAAGTTGCGCTGTCTGAGGTATTGATAATTGCGCTTGGAGTAAATAGAAATGAAACAAAGAACGATATAAAGGGAGTCCACAGCAGAGCAGATCAGCTGAACCATGACTTAAAAGATCAAGACATATGTTTAAGCAGTAACCTTTAAGACAAAAGAAAATGTAGTGAACATTGATACCAAAATACAGGAAAATACAAGCAAAATTGAGTACTTGGTGGTCATCTGGAAAAAGTTAAATCAAACCTTTATGACTCGTATCAAAGAAACAGAACAATTGATATCTGCCGACTACAAAGAAGCAACTGCTGTAGAATCCAAATGCACTTCTGAGAGTGTGCTGGCACACTGCATCTCAGTTTGATATCCCAGCTCTTTACTGGGAGACATGAAGGCTCTTCAGAGAGTTACTAATGCAGCACAGACTATTACCTGCTGTCCACTCCCCTCACTTGAGGATGTTTGCAGTTCTCCAATTTTCCTGAAAGATTCTTCACATCCTGGACATAACTCACTTCCTTATCCTCTTTAATAAAAGCCCTGTGTGCGTCCAGGTGTCCGTGTGTGTGTCTTCTGGTGAAGTGTGCATGCGCGGGGCCACACGGCACGTGTTCAGTCTCTTCCTGTGCATTCCCTGTGCAGAGAGAGACAGATACACACACAGCCTGCTACAGACACACACACACACACACACACACACACACACACACACACACACACGCACACGCACGAGACACACACACACACACACACGAGAGAGACACACACAACAATATGGGGTGTCTGTCTGTCAATATGGGGTGCTGTGTGTACATTAATGAGGAAAAAAATTAATTGAAATGATTTTAGCAAATGGCTGCAATATAACAAAGAGTGAAAAATTGAAGGGGGTCTGAATACTTTCCGTACCCACTGTATATATACATATACATTCATATCTACATATATACATATACAAACACACATATATATATATTTTGGAGGTTGACCTGGACACAGACAGGCAGACACCATCATTGTCACCCAAACACACGTTTATTTACACTAATATTTACAGTAAGTGCACCACCAAACCCCCAAAGTCCCCAAAGTCCTGGCCACACAATGCCTTTCTCCTTGCCTTCTCCAGCTCAGTCCTCTCTGCTATCGACTCTTGCCCCGAATGAAGGGAGGCGGCCCCTTTTATCCACACCCGGATGAGCTCCTGGTGCTCCCTGGCAATCTCCCACTGACACGCCCCAGTGTGGCGGTAGTGCCGGCTGTTCTCCCGGAAGCTCTCTGGGTGTCCCTGCTTCTCTTCCCCTCAGCACTTCCTGGTGTGGCGGAAGTGCTGAGGTCCAGGGTCCCCAAGGCATTTGGGGCGCCTCCTGGAGGTGACCACGGGCCCCTACAGGGTGGGGCTTTCACGCCCTGAGCCTGTGGCCCCCAAAGCAACCAGGAAGGTGGCCCCCACGTGATCCCAGATGGGCACACACCCACTGGCACCCTCAACAATATATATATATATATATATATATATATATATATATATATATATATATATATATCTTGTCACACTTGGGTCACAGATTTGCACAGAGATACTGGGATCGTGGAAAAAGAAGGAATTTTATTCAAGCACTGCAAACAAACATTTGACACTTCAAACTTGCTCCTTGACAAAGATGGCTGTTTCGTCTTTCAATTAAAGGTTACATGAGTTTCTTCTTCTTCGAATGTAAAGGCGTCAGGAGCAGAGGCAGTCTGAGAGAGAGAGAGAAAGCAAAAGAAATCAATACCAAATCTGACAGGTGCTGCGCACGGCTTTTTAAGTCGGCGGAGTACTCTTGTGAGCTTGTATCGCGTTATAGTGCAAGGTTAATGAGCAATGCGAGGGTAGTCTGTGTTTCGGCTCTGTGGTTTTCCCAGGGGCGTCCGTATCTTCTTGGGGTGCGATCAGCCCTCCAGCTCACAATATATATATATATATTGTCACAGATATCTGGGGTTCTTACCTGGCCGGGATACCTGGAAGGACCGGATAGAGACATTAAACGCTTCTGGGTCAGGAGGACACAACCGCCCTGGAGCAGGAGAGGACCACAGGAGAGGAGAAGAGACTTTCCAACTCGCCTTAAGCCTCCTAGAACCCGGGAGAACTTTACCTCCGCCACACTTGGCAAGATGGTGGAGGAACCTGCCAGGGACGCCCGGAGTGCTTCCGGGGCAAAGGGCAGCACTTCTGCCACACCAGGAAGTGCTGCCGGATGTTCGTTTCCAACCACCTGGAATGCATCTGGGCGGGAATAAAAGGGCCCGCCTCCTGAGTCGAGGAGCTAGAGTCGGGAGAGGAAGCAGGACAATGCTTCCAGAAGGAGATTGGCGGCTAAAAGACTGACGAAAAGAAGGTTTATTGGGGAGATTAATTGCTGTGTGCATTGTGTGGTGTTTGGGACTTTATTCCTGTGATTATTTGTGATTAATAAACGTGTAGCTTTTTATAAAGATGTGGTCTCCTACTAGTGGTGTCAAGCAAGTCTCACAATATATATATATATATATATATATATATACACTCTTTGGGGTGCGAGCAACTGTTGCTGGGGGTGCCAGAATCCATGAAGGAAGAAAAATGAAAAACATTATTTGTACAAAATCTTAATTAATTTATCCATTCCTAAATAATTAAATGGCCAGGCTATTTCGTATCAGTGCAATACGCTGCTTGTTAAAACGGATGACTCTCGCTCTTACGTGTAAGTCTGCGTGGATATTATGAACTATCAGTATCTGTTCAAGTTCTATTTAAATTTTAAATAGAAGGAATTTTTATTTAGTCGACAGAAATATCTTTGTTAGGAATGTAAGTTAAATGTAGGCTTCATTGCATAAATTTTTCTTCACCATAGAAATGTAAAGAGTAAATTGCCTTACATTCCAACCAAAGATATTTGTGTCGACTAAATAGAACTTGAAAAGATATATTTTTTCGAATGTGACGCCAATTCAGATCGAGTTGACGCGCACTACAGTACATCGAGCCCGCGTGCTATTGTGGTTTTGCCTGCGTGCCTCAATAAGTCATCCTCCCCTCGCTCTTACTTTTTTACCGTTCATCTAATGAATACACGGAGTATGGCTTTACCAAAACAATCATTGATCGCGAATAAAGTATCCATTATTCATAAAGCTTCAGTTGGTGATCTGTCTTCATGCTAAACGCATATTTTTCATACGTCTCAAACCAAGGGGTGCGAGGGTAAAATGAATCGGGAAGCTGATATATATGTAGGTGTATGTGTATATATATATATATATATATTGAAATAGTTGTACTGTGAAATAATGCAAAGAGTACACGCACACGTGTTTCACTTAATTTTGGGGTCATTAGGTGTACATACTCAGTGCACCCTCTCGAATCGAACCTTGACGCGGGAGGCTAGAGGCCTCTTCCATTGCACCACAGCATGTGGTTTATCTATTTGAGAGTATGTACTGTAGATCGGGGTATATATATATATATATATATATATATATATATATATATATATATATTGTCACAAAACGAGTCAAAGACAGAAAAGGTTTGGGGCAGCCACCCATGTAATTTGGTATCCTGGAAACAAAAAAACCCCAAATTTTTTCAAGGGATTATAGACCCCTTCCAAGATTAAGACCCCGTTAGTGTTTAGCCCTTTAAAAGTTCCTTTTTGCATTTTTTTTAAAAGTTCTATCATTTTTTTTTTTAAAAAGGGGGGACGGAAAATTTAAGTTCCATTTTCTTTAAATAATTTGGGAATTTCTAATGAAAAAATGAAAACCCCATAGCTAAATAAAGGAAAGGGGAAGTAAATAAGAAGGGGGGGGGAAATTTAGGGTTTTTGAGGGCAAGTAGCTGCTTTTGCCAAATTCTTGCCTACAGTAAATTTGGATTAACCCGGGGGGCGTGGACCCTTTCTCCATTCACAGAGTTCTTTTGAGGGGAAAATTTTAAACCCATAATTTTTAATATTTTAAAAAAATTTTTGGGGAAAAAAAAAAAAAAGGGGGGCAGAAAAAACCCCGGGCGGGCCCCAACCCCCAACACACAAACAAAAACCCCAAACAAAAATACTCAAAGAGCTTTAAAAGGGGAAAAACCCCATAGAAAAGGGGGGAAAAAAAACCCCCAAAAAGGGGCCCCCCCGGGGGGACTGAAATTTTTGGTTGTAAGTGACGAAGGAACAGTAAAAAAAAAAATTTTTTTTGAAAAAAAAAAAGGGGGTTTTTTAAAAATTTTTGGTTTCTTATTTTTTTTGGTCAATTTTTTGGGGAAAAAAAACGAAAAAGAAAAATTTAAAGGGGTTTTTTAAAAAAAAAAAAAATTTTTCGTCTAAGGAAAAATTTCAAAAAAATTTTTTAGGGTGATAAAAAAAAAGGGACCCCCATTTGGGTAAATAAGGAATCCCAAAAAATTTTTAATGGGGAAAAAGTGTCCCAAAGCGGGGAAGGGCTTTTACCCCCCAAAACCCCCCCAAAGGGGCCCCCCCCTTCCCAGGCCCCCTGTTTAATTTTTTAATTTTTTTTTAAGTAAGCTTTTTTTCTTTAAAAAAAAAAAAATTTTAAAAAAAGTTATGAAATTTATTTTTTAAACCTTTTTAAAAAAAAATTTTTGGGAACAATTTAAATTTTGTAAAAATGGGGTTTTCTCCAGGTAAAAGGCTTTTAGAAAAAGAATAAAAAAAGAACGTTAAAAAGGGATAGGGGCCCAGAAAAATAAACCATGAAAAAAAGAAAACAAAATTTTAAAATCCCTTTAAAAAAAAAAAGGGGGAATTGACCAAAATAAGGAAAATACGCTTGATTTTTGGGGTATCTAAATTAAAAAACCCATGACCCGATCAAAAAAACAGAACAAGAACCCGGAAAAAAAAAACCCCCAAACCCAAAGTTTGGGGGTGTCCATGACCATTTTTCCTCTTTAGGGAAAAGAATCTTAAAGGAGCCCAATGCCCCCAAATACCTTGTATTTCAGGGAGTTTTTTTTCCCCAAATTTTCCAAAGTTCTTTTGGAAACCCCCCTTTTTTTAAAAAAAAAAACCCCCTTGGCCCCCCCTGTTTTTTTGGGTGTACCCCCCCCCTGTTCAGCCCCTTTTGTTTCCCCGTCAAAAGCTCCACCGGCCCCCACCCACAACCCCCAAAACCCAAACCCAACAAGGCCCTTGGGCCACACACCCAACCCCGGAAACCCCCCAAAAACTTGGGGTGTTGCCCCAATTGTTGGTGTGTGAAAAGGAAAAAATTAGTGTTTTAGAAAGGTAAAATTCGGTAAAATTGGGGGGTCTGAATACCCCGCCCCCCATGTTTAATACAAACATTCAACCAAAATTTCCCCCCTAAATTAAGGGGAGGGGACCTGGGGGGGAACACTAGCCCCCAAACCACCTTTTTAACTAAATTTAAGAAAATACCCCAAACCCAAACCCCCAAACCCCCCAAAAAAAAATTTTTTCCCCTTTCCGGGGTCCCCCCTTGTTTGGGGATCCCCTTTTTCCCAAATCCCCGGGGCCCCCCCCCCCCTTTTCCCCCCGTAGGGGGGTTTCCCGGGGCCGGGGTGTCCCGTTTTCCCACCCCGGGGGGGGAAATGGGGGGTTTTCCCCCCCAAAAACCCCCGGAGGTGAACCCCCCGGGGGGGCCCCCCTCCCTTTGGCCCCAAACCCGAAGGGGGCCCCGGCGCCCAGGGGGGGAACCCCCCGGGCCCAAAAATTATAATTTTTAATTTTTTAAAAATTTAAAAAAATTTTTGAAACCGGGTACAATTTCACAAATGGGGGGGGAAAAAATTTTTTTTCCCAGTAAAAAAAACTTTAAAACTTAAACTTTTTTAAAAAGGGGGTATTTTTTTAATTGGAAAAATTTTTTTAAGGAAAAGGGGAACAACGTTAGGGGGGGGGAAAAAGGAAAAAATCCCCCCGGGGCACCTTTTGGGGGGGGCCCGGGTCCCCCAAGTGGGTTTGAGGTGTTTTGGGCTTTTGGGGGGTTTATTTCGGGGGTGGATCACCCCCAGCTCCAATTTAAAAAAATTGCCCTATCTGGGGCCCCGGGTCCTAAAAAAAAAAAAACCCCCGGGGGACGGGGGGAAGGAAGAAAAATGAAAAACATTATTTGTACAAAATCTTAATTAATTTATCCATTCCTAAATAATTAAATGGCCAGGCTATTTCGTATCAGTGCAATACGCTGCTTGTTAAAACGGATGACTCTCGCTCTTACGTGTAAGTCTGCGTGGATATTATGAACTATCGTATCTGTTCAAGTTCTATTTAAATTTTAAATAGAAGGAATTTTTATTTAGTCGACAGAAATATCTTTGTTAGGAATGTAAGTTAAATGTAGGCTTCATTGCATAAATTTTTCTTCACCATAGAAATGTAAAGAGTAAATTCGCCTTACATTCCAACCAAAGATATTTGTGTCGACTAAATAGAACTTGAAAAGATATATTTTTTCGAATGTGATCGCCAATTCAGATCGAGTTGACGCGCACTACAGTACATCGAGCCCGCGTGCTATTGTGGTTTTGCCTGCGTGCCTCAATAAGTCATCCTCCCCTCGCTCTTACTTTTTTACCGTTCATCTAATGAATACACGGAGTGTGGCTTTACCAAAACAATCATTGATCGCGAATAAAGTATCCATTATTCATAAAGCTTCAGTTGGTGATCTGTCTTCATGCGTTAACCGCATATTTTTTCATACGTCTCAAACCAAGGGGGTGCGAGGGTAAAATGAATCGGGAAGCGCTGATATATATGTAGGTGTATGTGTATATATATATATATATATATTGAAATAGTTGTACTGTGAAATAATGCAAAGAGTACACGACACGTGTTTCGCCTTAATTTTGGGGTCATTAGGTGTACATACTCAGTGCACCCCCTCTCGGGAATCGAACCTTGGACGTCGGCGCTAGAGGCGATGCCTCTTCCATTGCACCACAGCATGTGGTTTATCTATTTGAGAGTATGTACTGTAGATCGGGGTATATATATATATATATATATATATATATATATATATATATATATATATATATACCCGTGCTTCAGCGGAGAAGTAGTGTGTTAAAGAAGTTATGAAAAAGAAAAAGAAAGCATTTTAAAAATAACGTAACATGATTGTCAATATACAGTAATTGTTTTGTGAGTGTTATGAGTGTTGCTGTCATCAAGGATTTGATTATCATTATTTCTTTCAATCAGGTTCGTATTTGTAGGATGTGTTGTGTTCAAGTTACATTCCGTGTTTGTCAATCGTTGTAAAGATGACAGGTTTCATTCATCGATTCATTTCTTACTGCATCAATAAACAGCTCGTCTTCCTCTTTATCTGAGACGTGACACACTGCATGCACTGTTTCTTTTTTTTTTACACTGTCTTCCTTTAGCGGGACATTGACTTTTTCCACCGTGTGCTTTGTTTCCGCAGTAGCTGCACTTATGAATATGCTTGTATGTGTCACACACTTCATATTTTTTTGCTGCCTTCTCAATTGTGGAATTCAGTTTTTGTTCAGCACTCTTTGAAACTGTTGCTTTTTGTCTGTGCACTGCGTCAGTTCACGTGAGCCGCTTGGTGTTCTTGTATTGAAGGTTCCCAGCTCTGCTGGTACCATCTCGTGCGATGTCCACGGCTGTATGTAATGTCAGCTAAGACCCGGCACTTAAAAGTTTCTCTCGCAGTTTCGCTGAGTTTGTGCCAAACACCACCCTGACCATCTCATCTTCCTCTGCATAAGCACAGTCCTTCACCCGTGAATATTTAGCGGCAGTGTTTCTATTGGATTGCCGCTGATGGACAGCCTTATATGGGCAGGCACTAAATTACGTGGGAGGCGTAACTCCGCCTCCCACGGCCATCGAGCAGAAGTCTATTATAGTATATGGACGAAAAAATAGGTTCCAGTTATGACCGTTACGTGTAGAATTTTGAAATGAAACCTGCCCAACTTTTCTAAGTAAGCTGTAAGGAATGAGCCTGCCAAATTTCAGCCTTCTACCTACACGGGAAGTTGGAGAATTACTGATGAGTCAGTGAGTGAGTCAGTGAGTCAGTGAGTGAGTGAGTGAGTCAGTGAGGGCTTTCCCTATTATTAGTATAGATAATTATTCCAGGTAGAAAAGGGGGGGCATGAAATACAAAAGTTTGAGAACCGCTGCATCAGCATACATCATCAACTCCTGGTCCGGCGGGTAATTTCTGTCACTAAATACCCTTAAGCTGTCTACCATGCATGTGACAATGAAAACATTATGTCCAGTAAATCAACGTTAACAGCACTGCTCTCCCAAATTGCTGTTGCGCCTCCATTCTGCTCCCAGGCTGTCACTATGAACTCTGGCACATCATCATTTACAGATTAATCATTGTTTGCATTATGCGTTTTCTCTACCATGGGAACTTTTTTCAGTAACCAGGGATATTTTTGAAAGTCCGGAACTTTTCTAGCATTCCCACCACAGAAGCAGGGGCCATTTGTAATTCCTGGTGCTCTTTTAGCTCCTAATCCTGGGTGTGTACTTTTTGTTCAAACAGTAACTATCTTGGGTGGGTATCAGGCATTGAATTGTGCTGACGAGTTGACCACAAGCACTGGTGCCATCTTAGACATCTCTTAATAGCTTGGAGAGTTATCGTTGAAGATGGAGTGCCACTGCATCACTCTTCATAGTCGTCTCCTTGCTGTGCCACCCCATTTACTACAGACACGGTGGCACGTTCTTACACACTTTTTCCAAATACGCAGTGATGTGGGTGTGGCACCTTGTATCCAAAGTGGTGAATTTCGACGAGAGGCTGGTTATGTGGGTGACATAAAGACGAACAAAACGCAAGATAGACATGCAAAAATATGTGAAGTTCATCTGTTCATCATGTAGGATTAAGAGATTATCAACATAGTGGTGAAACAGGTCGTCCCAAGCAGGAGGGTGTTTTGGTTGATGACGGCGTCCACGTGATTGCTCGTCTGCATTGTGCTGTGCTCAGTGCAGAGGCTTCAGATGATAAAGATAAAGAATACCTGACTCTTTTTGCATGTAACATATTTTGCATAAACATTACAGTTCCTTTTGTGTTGTCAGAATGCAACGCGCATCCACTGCAAAAAAAGTAGCCCAGGGTCTACTGTACACCATACAGGAAGAAAAAACATCGTTCTTTCAATGGGAAGGCGCCTATTGAGTCCAGTGGTGTGCCCAAGGACTTGCATAATTTATCACCGACATGAAGCTGAATATGCTGTGCCAAATGTCCCTTAAGTAGGCCCGGCTATCAGTCATTGTAGGTCATCAGCATTGCTTTTTCAAAGGTTTGCTCTTCAGCCATCTTAATTTGCGTCTCCTTTAATAGATACGACCTGTTCTGCTTTATAAAATCTCCTACCCATTCACCTCTCTGTGGAGCTCCTGGAGTTGGCTGAAACCAATTCACTGAGCTACCTGAATCAGAACTGGTGAAAGTAGGCTCTTCTCTAAAACTGCAAAGGGTGTCAGTGTGACCAATACCAGGAAGGAGTGTGCTGAGAAGTTTCCAATGTAGCAGACTCCAGTATTCAAATTATTGTTACAGTCAAATTAGTCTGATTTTGTTTTTTACTAAGCAGAACTTTGCAATGCCAGTGGTGTTCATAGATGTTGGTTGTGATTTGCCTGAGGATATTTGAATGGCCGCACAGCAGCAGGTGTCCCATAATCCTATACTTTATTATCTGGCTTATGCCATCTTATTCATTTCCTCCTTTTCTCATGTTTCATGAGTTGTGACAAAATTCTGTTGTTCACAATGTTGCCACTACCGTGGGTAAAACTGCAGTATTAGGCTTAACTTAGATAGGAGTGCCTCTGCTACTACAACCTTCAAGAGGTCCATCATCTTGGCAACTATCATAATGCTATTTAAAAAGCACATTAATAAGCATGAGTGGCTGAACTGGAGGAACGTGTTTACCTAAACTGGAAAGAAATCGATGTGTTAAACCTCTAGAAGTTGTTAGGGCAGGGCATAGGTGGAGCTGTTTGGTGATGAACACAAATCAGATAATTAGGTAGAAGACCAGCTTCACTATTGGCTTATCGAGTGAGGCTGGAGGACAGAATGACGTATTCTGTTTTAGTGTGTGGTGTCATGATGACCACTGATTGTGACAGCCAAAATACTTTTAGGAAGTCCTGGGGTAGGATATTGTGGCCCTCCCAGGCATGGTGATAATTGATGATAAAAGGGGGACCTCTATTAGAATGGTCAATGTGGCGTCGATGAGTGCTTTTCCACCCTAAACTATGCAATTATGATTTATCTCAGAAATTGGTGCGATACCATGGAGGCAGGCTTGAATGCCACCAACATGCCCAGGGGTATTAAGGAGTTTCCAAGCACAACGTTATGAACAGTTACTCGAAATACCCACAAGAGACGGAATCACCTTTCAACTTGGGTAGGTCGCATAATGGGCAATGAAGAATCTTTGTAAGTGAAAAAGTTTATTATTATAAGAAGCTCTGGTAATCAAAATTAAGTTCAGAGAATTACATCTTGCCTGAAGAAGGGGCCTGAGTTGCCTTGAAAGCTTGCATATTATAATCCTTTTCGTTAGCCAATAAAAGGTGTCATTTTGCTTGGCTTTCCTCTACGTTCAGAGGAGTAGAATTTAAAAGCCACAGAAGGTAATATCTTCAAAATAGGCAAAGCCAAACATAAATAAAAACCCAATATAAAATCCAAGAATAGTCAAAAACAGAACATAGAGGTCAAAATACAGTACAATTCACAAAAAGCACAGACTAATCAAAAGAGAAACTCACCAGCATCATGAGCTCATTCGTAATGAACTCCAAGGGACTGTGAGTTTTCCTCAGCCTTTATAGGGCTGAAGGCAGTCCCTAGATTGTGACGGGCATGTGACCCTGCCTCTTGGGGGACCACGTGAAACATAAAAGATAACATAGAAACTAAATGACCAACATTATTATCATACATAAAGGAATCGAAAATGAATAGGACAGACATAAAAACCCTGGCTGAAATATTACAAAAAGTAGAAGCACCAGGATAGATAGATAGAATTCTGTATTGTCATGCATACACATAACAAAATCTTTTGTTGGTAGGACTCAGCTTCAAGGCAGAATACTTGAAATACACAATACACTATAAATAATAAAATAAACTTAATAAGTCTTGTGGACGTGGCCCGGACACAGACAGGCAGACATGTTGGAAGTCACTACCACACGTTTATTCACAACTATGTACAATTTTTACAAGTGCACAAACCCCCCAAAGTCCTGGCCACACAACACCTTTCTTCGGCCGCCTCCACACTCTCCTCTGCTTCGTCCTGCTTCCACCCGACTCCAGCCTCGAATGAAGGGAGGCGGCCCCTTTTTATGTGTTCCAGGTGCTCCCCGGCAATCTCCCGCTGACACGCCCCAGTGTGGCGGAAGTGCCGGCTGTTCTCCTGGAAGCTCTCCGGGTGTCCCTGCTTCTCTTCCCCCCAGCACTTCCTGGTGTGGTGGAAGTGCTGAGGTCCAGGGTTCCCAAGGCATTGGGGCGCCCCCTGGCGGTGACCACGGGGCCCTACAGGGTTGGGCTTCCAAGCCCTCTACCCGTGGCCCCCAAAGCAACCAGGGTGGCGGCCCCCACGTGATCCAGGGCGGGCGTAGACCCTCTTCTGGTCCTTCAAGGCATCCCGGCTGGGTCGTCACCCCTGGCATCCCTGACAGTCTAAAAGACAGCAGCAATTAAACATCATCAAGTCCAGACTTTTCCTGAGGTAGTACATCTGCAGAGACCAGTGATCTGTGTGTGTCGGTCTGCAGGGGAGGAATACGAGTGTGTGTGTTTGATTATGTGTGTGTGCATGTCTACAAGGGGGCAGGTTAGGGGTAGATGTAGACGTGTGTATGTCAGCAAGGGGCAGATGGACTCTGGGAAGGAGTTGTCTTTCAGTCTGCTGGTGCGTGTTTTTATGTTTCTGTACCGCTTTCCCGAAGGCAGTAGTACAAACAGTCCATTTCCCGGATGGGTGAGATCCGCAGCTATACATTTGGCCCTCTTCTACGCCCTTCCAGCATATACAGAGTCCAGGTCTAGGAGAGGACTTCCCGCAATCCCCTGTGCTGTTCTCACCACCCGTGCCAAGTCCTTCCTGTCCTGTGCTGTGCAGCTGCTGTACCACACTGTCGTACTGTGACAGAGAATGCTTTCTATAGCGGATCTGTGAGCAGCCGAGAGGAGAATTCAGTACGTCTCATCTCCCTGAGGAAGAAGAGTCTTTGTTGGGCCTTCTTTACCAGGTGAGATGTGTTCAAAGACCAGGTTAGATCCGATGTGATGTGGATACCCAAGAACTTGATATTGTCCACACACATTACAGCCTCCTCATGTTCTGTTCTTCTGGACATCCTGTAGTCCACAATGACCTCTTTGGTCTTGCTGGTGTTGGCTGAGCACCATAGTTCTAGGTGTTGTATCTCCTCTCTGTAGTGAGTCTCATCATTGTCTGATATGAGACCCACCACGGTCGTATCATCCGCACACTTCACAACCGTATTTGTGGCATGGATGGCAGAGCAATCGTGCGTAAATAACGTGAAGAGTGCTGGGCTGAGCACACAACCCTGTGGAGTGACTGTGTTCAGAACCAGTAGGGCTGATGTACGATCTCCAATTCTAACCATCTGAGGTCTGTTGGTGAGAAAGTCCTTGATTCAGAGACACAACGATATGGACAGACCCAGATTATGAAGCTTTTGTACCATCTTGTCTGGGATTACGGTGTTAACTGCTGAACTAAAATCAACGAATATCATCCTAACATAAGTGTTAGGGCACTGCAGATGAGTCAGGGCTGTGTGAAGTGCTATTGAGACGGCATCCTCTGTTGATCTGTTCCTCCTGTAGGCGAACTGGTGGTTGTCAAATCCAGCAGGAATGGCATCCTTGATGTACTTTAGGAGGATTCTAACAAAGCACTTCATTATTACTGGGGTCAGAGCCACAGGGCGGTAATTATTATGGCAGACGACCGCTTATTTTTTAGGCACTGACACAATAGTGGAGGATTTGAGGCAGACATGGACCACTGCAAGTTGTAGAGAAAGGATGAAAATGTCCAGAAAGACTCCTGCCAATTGATCAGCACATATTTTCAGTGTCTTACCCGACACCCTGTCCGGTCCTGCAGCTTTGTTGGTGTTGATCCTCCTCAGGGTAGACCTCACTTGGTGTAGTTGCAGGACTATAGGCTGATGCTGCTCTTCCGGCCAAAGGAGATGTACAGTCCTCCTGCTGCTAGACACATCAAAGCGTAGTTTCCACTAGAGTTGCTGGCTCTGGCCCACACTAGGTCATAATGCTCTTGAGAATCAAAGTTCAAGAAATAAACTATGCCATGTGCCAAAGAACACTTAAAATGTCCCACAAGGGAAGGAAACCGTCTTCAAGCCCAGGCTTGCATAAAGAAAGTAGACTTTATAGAAGAAGGATTTATAGCAGGAATAGGAGAGTTCACAAGAGTGAAAAATAAGCCAAAAGGATTTGTCAAATAGGCAAACAAGTCCCAATATGAAGTCCACATGAAAATTCAAATAACACAAGCAAAAAACAGTCAAGTGTCAGAGAAAGTCAAATCAAAGAAAATACCAAATTCACAAATCCTGCCAAAATCCAGCAGAACTCACTCAAAATGAACTACCCTGAAACTGAATTCGCCGCCTGCCTTTACAGGGAGTGTCTCAACGGTAATGGATGGGCATCTCTCCACCCACAAAATACAAGGAACATAGTAAAACCAAGTGACCTCATAATAACTAAGAGAAGATAATTAACAGATAATGCATACTTTGACAAATACCTAATGAACAGAACGTGTTTGTTGTTTTGATTGTGAACAATTTTTTGTACTGTGTCATCTGCCATTTTGGTCTCCCAATGTTCGGACAAACATGGCGGTTGTTAAGGGCGTATCCTCTGAGGTTGTGAATTTTGGTAATGACGCCACGGGATAGAAGGCCAACTGTGAAACACTTCCTTGTCCAAGCTGTGGTTTCTAAACCTGTTTCTTAAATTGTTATTCCTTATTTTCTTGCTTTATTGCTCTGACATTTTGACATTTGCTCTTGTTTTTGACTTTGATGTCTACCCTTATGTTTTGGCCTTATTGCACATTCTTTTTGATCTCTGGGTTTCATCCCATTTCTGGCTTTGTGTAAATCTCCTGGCTCACTCTCGAACCTTGGCTACTCACAGACACAACAGACACTTGACATCATCGGAGTCACCATATATAAGCTGGCACGTGAATTTCCACAATATCTGAGATTGAGAGATAAACTCCTGGTTCTAATGTATGCCTTTCTGGTGTATTGAATTTTAAATTTTGTGTTAGGTCTTTGAGTTCTGGTTAACAATTTTCGATTGATGATTGATCAGTTTGAAGTTTGGCTTGGACCTTGGCTTATTACTGACTTCATTTACAGTCATGTCCATAAGTATTTGGAAAGGGACACAATTTTCATAATTTTGGTTCTGTATGTGATTGAAGTGTAGACTTTCAACTTTAATTCAAGGGGTTTAACAAAAATATTGTATGAGCTGTTTACAAAAGACAGATACCTTTATACGTAGTCCCCCTATCTGCAGGTGATCAAAAGTATTTGGACAAAGTAGCATAATTATTCATATAATGATCATTATCAATATTTGGTTGAAAATCCCTTATAGTCAATAAGTGCTTCAAGTCTGAAGCCATGGCCATCTCCAAGTGTTGGGTTTCCCTTCTACTGATGCTTTACCAGGCTTTACTGCAGCTGTCTTCAGTTGACGTTTGTTTGTTGGGCATTTCTGCCACCAGTTTTGTCTTCAGCAAGTGAAATGCACGTCCATTTGGGTTGAGGCCAGTTGATTGAATTGACAATTGAAGAATATTCCATTGAGGTATAAAGAGTACTTGGTTTGCTTTCACAGTATGTTTTGGCTTATTGTCCATTTGTACTTGGAAGCCATCATCCTGTCAGTTTTGCAACATTTGGCTGAAGCTGAGCAAACATTATAGCGGCCATTACACTTCAGAATTCATCCTGCCACTTATGCCAAACATTAATAAACACCAGTGACTGCCTTCCATTGGCATTGCAATGCCATAGCACGATCATACCATAGCATTGCCTCCACCTTGTTTCACAGATGATATGGTATTCCTTTTCTTCTCCATGCTCTTCTCTTCCCATCATTCTGATATATATTAATCTTAGCTTACTTTGTCCAAAGAAAATTGTTCCAGGACTGGACAGGCTTTTAATAAATGTTTTCTTTCCTATGATTAGGGTTTAACAGTGGTGCACCTTGTGGTAAACCCTCTGTCTTTACTTTCATGAAGTCTTCTCTTGATTGTAGACTTTGGCAATGATAGATCTACCTCCTGGAGATTGTTCTTGATTAGGCTAAATGTTGCGAAGGGGTTCTTCTTCACTAAGGACAGAATTTTGCAATCATCCAGCACAGTTGTCTTCTGTGGTTTTCCATACCTTCTGTTGTTGCTGTACACTCTGGTGCATTCCTTCTTTTGAAACTCTACCAAATGGTTGATTTGACTACACCTGGTGTTTCTGATATCTCTCAGATGGGTTTGTTTTGTTTTCTGTGTCTAATGATGGACTGTTTTTACTTGCATGGACAGCTCTTTGAACCTCATATTAAGAGGTCACAGTGACAGCTTCTAAATGCAAATTCCAAACTTGGAATCAACTCCAGACCTCCTACATGCTTAATAGTTAATGAAATAATGAGGGACCTGGTCCCACCTGGCTATGGAAGAGCTTGTCCAGGGCTCTAGAGTGCGACCTAATTTCTCAGTGGTGCGACTAAAAAAAAATCAAAGGTTGCCCCGGTGCGACCAGCCGTTCGAGGGGAAAAAAAACGAAACTCTGTGACTCTTAAAGTCTCCCTGTTGTTCAACAACAGTCACACATTAGGCCCATATCGTGGTCTAAACCAATCAGAGATAGTGAAGGGCGGATCCCGCCCCCACTCTGATTGGCCGTGGTCCAGATATTCCTGTACGTGTGTGTACGTTTGAAAATGCATGTGATGCAGTCAGACAGAGAGAGGTGAGTAGCCCATCAGGTAAACAGTGGATGTAGCCGCGGATTATGAGAGAAGATGAAAAGAACGATTGGCAGCTTTTTCGTTAAGAATGTTAAGTTAGGGCCTGATCCGTCCGAAAATCATAACCAATGCTCTGACACGGAGCCATCAACCTCCCAAGTTATAGCAAGCCCTGGTCCGGAGACGGCATTAGATAATGAGCCACATACGATCGAGTCCGAGCCCACTGAAATTAAAAGGGTAAAGTGTATACATTTCGAAAAGAGTGGCTTGACCAGTTTCCCTGGCTAAGATACAGTAAAGCCGATAATATAATGCACTGTATTTACTGTAAAGAGTGTGGGAAGACCATGGCCGGCAGTAGTGCATTTGTGACTGGTTCTAATACATTTCGAATTGAAACGCTGAAAAAGCACAATGCATCTATAAAACACATTACATGCCGCGATAAATGCACTGCTCAACTGTCCCCTCTCCTCACTGCCTTTCAGCGGCAGGCAGCAGCAGCAAACAGAATCAGACGAGGCCGAGATGATAATTAAGTTTAGCGTTGCCTACAATATTGCAAAAGAAGAACTTCCCTTCACTAAATTCAAGTCCGAAATAATTCTTATGAAGAAAAATGGCTTGAACGTAAACCCGACGTACAGCAATGATGTCGCGTGCGCCCAATTTATAGGAGTCATCGCAGATACATTGAAAAAAAAGACGTCTGTGCAAATTGCAAACAGTGCGTTGTCACACACGTGTGCATGGGGGGCAGCTGAAGGGCTTAGAAAATACTGATTATACATCTGCCCAGGGGGCGGGGTACGCTGACGCTCTTTCTGAGTTCTCTGCAGGTCTTACCCAGGAAATCCCACCAGGAGCCGCCATTTCCAGGAAGGACACATCACTTCCTGTTCCGGCCCCAAGGATGATGTCACTTCCAGCTCCGGCCCAGAGGACGACATCACTTCCGCCCTCTGTACTATAAAGCCCACTGCCTTTGGTCTGGCAGGCAGTTCTGTTTTGGACTCTGTTGTGTAAACTTGACTATGATGTCTCAAGTACGTTTGCAGCC